>NW_021604563.1:5357618-5455307 GCF_004785775.1 Grammomys surdaster
TATCTATCTATCTATCTATCTATCTATCTATCTATCTATCTATCTATCATCTATCTATATCTATCTATCTGATCTCCTCAATCTGGTGGGGATTTTATTAATAACACCTAATTTTTTATTTACAAATACTTGTCCAGTTCAAAACTCTGTAGGTCTCAATTAATTTCAGTACAGTTAAACTAGCCATTATGAAGACACACAGCTTTGCTTAAAGTGTCACAATTACACTTTTATGCACATTATCAATTCTATATGGCAAAATGTTCAAAAATGTTCTCTAGCTTCTTCAAATGTGCAAGTTATTTGTAGCCACACTATAATGCAGTAGTATTGCAGAGCTTATTGCTCCTACCTAAATGTTAATGATTTTATAAATAAAAATCTAGGTAATTTATAGAATTGTCTGTTTTTCTGACTAAGGAATGGTGATACACGTGACAAAGACAGCGATGATGATGATGATGATGATGGCAACTACAACTACTACTGCTACTACTACCTCTATTGGAGATAAACTTTCTTAGTGTAGCCCAGATTGTGTTTCAACTTGTGATTCTTCTGTCTCAACCTCTAGAGTTGCAGGTATTAGGGGCATAAGACAACACATCAAGCTGGCAACTGTAAACTTGTTAGATAATGCTCAGTTTCTCCATATACTCACCACCACTTTATTCACTTGGCCTCTAATGATGCCTATACCACTTCCACCTCTGAGATCAAATTTCTTATTCAGATTCTCTGTCTGAGTGAGATCATGTAGTACATGTTCTTTAATGCTGAGCTGAGCTTATTTCTATAGGGAGATCATTCTAATGTTGATACCTGTTGATTATTTTTTTAAACTTTAATTTTTATGGAAAACTTCAAATGCACAGAAAAGGTGAAAAAACTGCAATGAGCACACACATATCATTTAATTATATATTTACTTATATAAATTTAATGTATATTAAAGATGTATATATATATATATCTTTTTCATATTTCCTTGTTGACTCTATATTCTTCTGTCAACCTATCAAAGCAATCAAACTGTGTTTTTTTTCATTCTTAAGTAACAAGTTGCTCCAAACATTGCTATAGAAATGCCCCAAGATCATTATCTCTGATTTTTTCAAGCCAGGATTTCTATAGAAGGGTCTCAAAAAGATATATCCTTTTTGTTTGTTTGTTTGTTTGTTTGTTTGTTTGTTTGAGACAGGGTTTCTCTGTGTAGCCGGGGCTGTCCTGGAACTCACTCTGTAGACCAGACTGGCCTCGAACTCAGAAATCTGCCTGCCTCTGCCTCCCAAATGCTGGGATTAAAGGTGTGTGCCACCACTGCCTGGCAAAAAGATATATCCTAATGTGCAGTTTTATCTGGAGAAGATTTGCTGTCAAGCTCGCTTAGGCTATTGGTTGGATCCATGTCACTGTGGATGTGAGACTGAGAACTTTGGTTTTTGAATAGCTGCTTCATTGAGGTTTGTTTAAGCTCCAGCTTTTGGACTCCATGTTCATCTTAGGACAAGGCTGCTTGATTTTTCAAGCATCTATGGCTCCAATTGGTAAGACTTCTGTGGTGGTTGATCTTGATTTTCAATTTTAGTAGGTGCAGCATTACCTCAGATGCAAGCAACTGAGCATACCTGTGAGGGATACTCTTCATTAATTGAAGTGGAAGACTTAAGCAGAATATGGGAAGCACCTTCTATCAAGAGCCACAATATTAAAAAGGTCTAAGGGAAACTGTCTTTACTTTTTCCTTCATAGCCTTCAAATAATGAAGGCAAGTTCTTTTTTTTTTCTGATGCTGGATGCTAAACTGCTGCTGCTGTTTTTTGCTAACATCAGAATCTAGATTCTTTGGTTTTCCAAAGTAGACTAAAGACAAGCAGCTTTTTAAGAATCCTTCAAATCTCTAACAACAGACTGGAAATACGCAGAGCCTTGTGTATCTATCATGTTCTCAGTCTTGTTACCATAAAGGCAGCTGTTGTTAGACTACCTAGCTGTGTTGTGTTAGTCAATTTAATAATTTACCTTTTAGGATATACTTAATGTACCTGTTCTGTTTCTATAGAGAAGTTTATTACAGACTGTGGTACCAAAAGTGGCTCTACAAACAGCGTTAGAAGAATGAAAATCTCTATTGGTGTCTATAGCTGGAGCTACAACTTAACAAAATTAGTAGTTATTAAAGACTATTGGGCCAGGCAGTGGTGGCACACGCCTTTAATCCCAGCACTTGAGAGGCAGAGGCAGGCTGATTTCTGAGTTCGAGGCCAGCCTGGTCTACAATGTGAGTTCCAGGACAGCCAGGGCTATCCAGAGAAACCCTGTCTCGAAAAAACAAAACAAAACAAAACAAAAAAACAAAAACAAAACAAACAAAAAAAGGAGTCTATTGGTAGCATGGAAAATATTGAGAATTCATGACATGGATCTATTTAAAGAACTAAGATTTGTCATGTTTAGACAGGATATACTGTTTGTCACATTCCAAGTAACATCTGAAGCCTTTTATTTAATTTTGAACTTTCACATTGAACTAAAGTATTTTATGTAGTTTGGGCAAACCTGTTTGTCTAATAGCAAAGCTATTTGCAATAAAAAAAACCCACAAATAAGAACATCATTTTCTACAGCTGAGTGTGAATTGATTTTGGACTGTTGTGAAAAAAATACTCATTTTCTCCTACTTTAAGAGGGATTTCTACCTTCTATATTCTTAAATATGGTAGTTGCATAAATATGAGTATATGAAACAATGTTGGTGCTGGTTAGTCTCAACTTTCAACTTGACAGAATCTAGAATCACTTGTGAAGGGACTCTTAATGAACAATTATTTAAAGACTGTGGACAATGCCTGTGGAAGATTGTCTTGACTGCTAATAGAAAATCCTTCTATTGTATGAAGTACCATTCTCTCAGGCCTGGACAGAGGGCCCTAAACAGTGTAAGAGAGGGGAAAGCTACCTAAGAGGAAGCAAACAAACAAGAAAGCAAGCAAGCACTCATTTTTCTCTGCTCTTTACTGAGTATGTAATGAGAGCAGCTGCCTCAAACTCCTGCCTCCATTACTTCCCTGCATGATGGAATATAATATGAAATTGTGAGCTGAAATAAATTGTTCTCACACAAATTGCTTTGTGTAAGGGTATTTTGTAACATTAACTGAAACAAAACTAGAGCAAGAACCCTTGAGCAATTCTTTTTTATGTTGGAAATTACTATTGCTCCAATCTCCTAACTCCTTTTTGCTCTGTTCAGGTTTTTTCTTCTTTTTCCTCTTTTTCTTTTATTGGATAGTTCCTTTATTTACATTTCAAATGTTATTCCCTTTCCAGGTCTCCCCTCCTGAAACCCCTATCCCATCTCCTCTCCCCCTTCCTCTCCATCACCCACCCACACACTCCAGCCTTCCCACCCTGGCATTCACCTACACTGGGGCATCAAACCTCCACAGGACCGAGGGCTATTCTTCCCACTTATGTCCATCATGGCCATCCTCTGCCACATATGCGACCAGAGCCATGGGTCCCTCCATGTGTACTCTTTGGTTTGTGGTCCATTTCCTGGGAGCTTCCCCATGAGGCTGCAAAACCCCTCAGCTCCTTCAGTACCTTCTCCAACTTCTCCATTGGTGACTCCACACTCAGTCCAATGGTTGGCTGCAAGCATCCACCTCTGTATTTGTCAGGCTCTCTCAGAGCCTCTCAGGAGACAGACATATCAGGCTCCTGTCAGCAAGCACTTCTTGGCATCCACAATAGTGTCTGGGTTTGGCAACTCTGTATATGAGATGGATACTCAGGTAGGGCAGTCTCTGGATGGCCTTTCTTTCTATCGCTGCTCCACACTTTATCTCCATACTTTATCTCCATATTTTCTCCTGTATTTTGTTCCCTCTTCTAAGAAACACTGAAGTAACCACACATTGGTCTTCCCTCTTCTCGAGCTTAATGTGGTCTGTGAATTGTGTCTTGTGTATTCCTAGTTTGGGAGTTAATATACACTAATCAGTGAGAGCATACCATGTGTGTTCTTCTGTGATTGGGTTACCTTACTCAGGATGATATTTTCTAGTTCCATCCATTTACCTGTGAATTTCATGATGCCCTTGTTTTTAACAGCTGAGTAGTACTCCATTGTCTAAATGGACCACATTTTCTGTATCCATTCCTCTGTTGAAGGACATCTAGGTTCTTTCCAGGTTCTGGTAATTATAAATAAGGCTGCCACGAACATAGTGTAGCAAGCATTCTTATTATGTGTTGGAGCATCTTCTGGGTATATGCTCAGGAGGGGTATAACTGGGTCCTCAGATAATACTATGTCCAATTTTCTGAGGAGCTTCCAGACTGATTTTCGGAGTGATTGTACCAGCTTGCAATCCCTCCAGCAATGGAGGGGTGTTCCTCTTTCTCCACATCCTTGCCAGCATCTGTTGTCACCTGAGTTTTTGCTCTTAGCCATTCTAACTGGTGTGAGGTGGAATCTCAGGGTTGTTTTGATTTGCATTTCCCTGATGACTAAAGACGGTGGACATTTCTTTAGATACTTCTCGGCCATTCAAGTTTCCTCAGTAGAGACTTCTCTGTTTAGCTCTGTTCCCCATTTTTTAATAGTGTTATTTTGTTCTCTGGAGTCTAATTTCTTGTTTTTTTATTGGATGTTTATTTACATTTCATATGTTATCCCCTTACCCCATCCCCCACCCACCCAGGAACCCTCTATCCCCTCACCCCTCGTCCTGATTCTCTGTCAATGTACCTCAACCTACCCACCCCACTCCCATCACCCACCCTCAAATTCCCACCCCTTGGGGCATCCAGCCTTCATCAGATCAAGGATCTCTTCTCCCACCTATGCCCAGCAGGGCCCTCCAATCTTACATATACAGCTGAAGCCATGGATCCCTACCTAAGTGCTCTCAGGCTGGTGGTTTAGACCCTGGGAGCTCTGGTTGGTTGGTATTGTTGCTCTCTTCATGGGGCCGCAATCCCTTTCAGCTCCTCCAGTCTTCACTCTGACTCCTCCATTGGGAACCCCATGATCAGTTAAAAGGTTAGCTGTGAGCATCTGCCTCTGAATATGTCAGACTCTTGAAGACCTCTGAGGAGACATCTATATCAGGCTCTTATCAGCCTGCACTTCCTGACTTCCATATATGCATCTATCTTTGGTGACTGCACAGGGGATGGAAACTCAGGTGGAATGGTCTTCAGACAGCCCCTTCTTCAGTTTCTGTCCCTCACTTTGTGTCCATATTTGCTCCCTTGAGTATTTTGTTGCTCCTTCTAAGAAGGACCAAAGCACCCCCACTTGGTCTTCCTTCTTCATGAGCTTCATGTGGCCTGTGAGTTGGATCTTGGGTATTTCAAAGTTCTGGGCTAATATCCAGTAATCAGTGAGTGAATACCATGTGTGTTCTTTTGTGATTGGCTTGCCTCACTCAAGATGATATTTTCTAGTTTCATTCATTTACCTAGGAATTCCTCGAATTCATTGTTTTTAATAGATTAGTAATACACCATTGTGTAAATGTACCACATTTTTTGTATCCATTCCTCAGTTGAAGGACATCTGGGTTCTTTCCAGCTTCTGGCTATTATAAATAAGGCTGCTATGAATATAGTTGATCATGTGTCCTTGTTATATATTAGAGCATCTTCTGGGTATATGCCTAGGAGTGGTATAACTGGATCCTCAGGTAATGGTATGTCCAATTTTCTGAGGAGCGACCAGACTGATTTCCAAAGTGGTTGCACCATCTTGCAGTCCCACCAATAATGGAGAAGTGTTCCTCTTTCTCCACACCCTCACCAGCATCTACTATCATCTGAGTTTTTAATCTTACCCATTCTCACTGGTGTGAGATGGAATCTCAGGGTTGTTTTGATTTGCATTTCACTGATGACTAAGGATACTAAACATTTCTTCAGGTACTTCTCAGGCATTTGAGATTCCTCAGTTGAAAATTCTTTGTTAAGCTCTATACTCCATTTTTTAATAGGGTTATTTGGTTGTCTGGAGTCAATTTCCTGAGTTTTTTGTATATATTGGATATTAGCCTTTTATCAGATGTAGGATTGGTAAAGATATTTTCCCAATTTGTTGGTTGTCGTTTTGTCCTATTGATACTGTCCTTTGCCTTACAGAAACTTTGCAATTTTATGAAGTCCCATTTGCCAATTCTTGATTTTAAAGCATATGCCCTTGGTGTTCTGTTCAGGAACATTTCTCCTGTGCCCAAGTATTCCAGGCTCTTTCCCACCTTCTCTTCTATTAGTTTCAGTGTATCTGGTTTTATGTGGAGGTCCTTTATCCACTTAGACTTGAGCTTTGTACAAGGAGATAAGAATGGATCAATTTTCATTCTTCTACATGTTGTCCTCCAGTTGAACCAGCACCATTTGTTGAAAATGCTGTCCTTTTTCCACTGGACAGTTTTAGCTCCTTTGTCAAAGATCAAGTGACCATAGGAGTGTGGGTTCATTTCTGGGTCTTCAATTCTATTCCATTGATCTTCCTGCCTGTCTCTGTACCAATACCATGTAGTTTTTTTTATCACTATTCCTCCATAGTACAGCTTGAGGTCAGGGATGGTGATTCCCCCAGAAGTTTTTATATTGTTGAGAATAGCTTTTGCTATCCTGGGTTTTTTGTTATTCCAAATGAATTTGAGAATTTCCTTTTCTAACTCTGTGAGGAATTGAGTTGGGATTTTAATGGGAAATGCATTGAATCTGTAGATTGCTTTTGGCAAGATGGCCAATTTTATTATATTAATCCTGCCAATCCATGAACATGGGAGATCTTTCTATCTTCTGAGATCTTCTTTGATTTCTTTCTTCAGGGATTTGAAGTTCTTGTCATAGAGGTCTTTCACTTGTTTGGTTATATTCACACCAAGGTATTTTATATTATTTGCAACTATTGTGAAAGGAAGGGTATCATTTCCCTAATTTCTTTTTCAGTCTGTGTATCTTTCATGTAGAGGAAGGCTACTGATTTGTTTGAGTTGATTTTATAACCAGCCACTTTGCTGAAGTTATCAGGTTTAGGAGTTCTCTGGTGGAAGTTTGGGGGTCACTTAAGTATACTATCATATCATCTACAAATAGTGATATTTTGACTTCTTCCTTTCCAATTTGCATCCCTTTGACTTCTTTTTGCTGTCTAATTGCTCTGGCTAGGACTTCCAGTACTATATTGAATAGGTAGGGGGAGAGTAGGCAGCCTTGTCTAGTCCCTGATCTTAGTGGGATTGCTTCAAGTTTCTCTCCATTTAGTTTGATGCTGGCTACTGGTTTGCTGTAAATTGCTTTTACTATGTTTAGGTAGGGGCCTTGAATTCCTGGTCTTTCCAAGACTTTTATCATGAAGGGATGTTGAATTTAGTGAAATGCTTTCTCAGCATCTAGTGAGATGATCATGTGGTTTTTATCTTTGAGTTTGTTTATATAGTGGATTACATTGTTGGATTTCTGAATATTGAACCATCCCTGCATTCCTGGGATAAAACCTACTTGATCATGATGGATGATTGTTTTGATGTGGTCTTGGATTCGGTTTGCTAAAATTTTATTGAGTATTTTTGCATCAATGTTCATAAGGGAGATTGGTCTGAAGTTCTCTGTCTTTGTTGGGTCTTTGTGAGGTTTGGGTATGAGTGTAATTGTAGCTTCATAGAACGAATTGGTAGTGTTCCTTCTGTTTCTGTTTTGTGGAATAGTTTGAAGAGAACTGATATTAGGTCTTCCTTGAAGGTCTGATAGAATTCTGCACTAAAACCATCTGGTCCTGGGCTTTTTTTGGTGGGGGGACTTTTAATGACTGCTGCTATTTCCCTAGGGGTTATGGGACTATTTAGATGGTTTATCTGCTCCTGATTTAACTTTGGTACCTGGTATCTGTCTAAGAAGTTGTCCATTTCATCCAGGTTTTCCAGTTTTGTTGAGTATAAGCCTTTGTAGTAAGATCTGATGACTTTTTGAATTTCTTCAGTTTCTGTTTTTATGTCTCCCTTTTAAGTTCTGATTTTATTAATTTGGATACTGTCTCTGTGCCCTCTGGTTAATCTGGCTAAGGGCTTATCTATCTTGTTGATTTTCTAAAAGAACCAGCTCCTGGTTTTGTTGATATTTTGTATTGTTCTTTCTGTTTCTATTTGGTTGATTTCAGCCCTGAGTTTGATTATTTCCTGACTTCTACTCCTCTTGGGTGTATTTGCTTCTTTTTTTCTAGAGCTTTTAGTTGTGCTGTCAAGTTGTTAGTGTATGCTCTCTCCAGTTTCATTTTGTAGGCACTTAGAGCTATGAGTTTTCCTCTTAGCACTGCCTTCATGGAGTCCCACAGATTTTGGTATGATGTGTCCTCATTTTCATTAAATTTTAAAAAGTCTTTAATTTCTTTCTTTATTTCTTCCTTGACCAAGTCATCATTGAGTAGAGAGTTGTTCAGTTTCCATGTGCATGTGGGTTTTCCATTGGTTTTATCATTATTAAAGACCAGTCTTATTCCATGGTGATCTGATAAGATTCAAGGGATTATTTCAATCTTTTTGTATCTGTAGAGGCCTGTTTTGTGACCAATTATATGGTCTATTTTGGAGAAGGTATCATGAGTTTCTGAGAAAAATGTATATTCTTTTGTTTTAGGATGAAATGTTCTATAGATATCTGTTAAAACCATTTGGTTCATAACTTCTGTTAGTTTCATTGTGTATCTGTTTACTTTCTGTTTCCATTGCTGAGAGTGAGGTGTTGAAATCCTCCACTATTATTGTGTGACGTGCAATGTGTGCTTTGAGCTTTAGTAAAGTTTCTTTTATGCATGTGGGTCCCCTTGTATTTGGAGCATAAATGTTCAGAATTGAGAGTTCACCTTGGTAGATTTTTCCTTTGATGGGTATGAAGTGTACTTCCTTATCTTTTTTGATTAATTTTGGATGAAATTTGATTTTATTTGATGTTAGAAATGCTACTCCAGCTTGTTTCTTGGGGCCATTTTCTTTGAAAATTGTTTTCCATCCTTTTATTCTGAGGTAGTGTCTATCTTTGTTACTGAGGTGCATTTCTTTTATGCAGTAAAATTCTGGGTCCTGTTTGTGTATCCAGTGTGATAGTCTGCATCTTTTTATCGGGGAATTGAATCCATTGATGTTAAGAGATATTAAGGAAAAATGATTGTGGTTTCCTGTTATTTTTGTTATTAGAGGTAGAATTATGTTTGTATAGCTATCTTCTTTTGGGGTTGTTGGAAGATCATTTCCATGCTTTTTCTAGGTTGTAGTTTTCCTCCTTGTGTTGGTGTTTTCTATCAATTATCCTTTGATGTGCTGGGTTTGTGGGAAAATATTGTACAAATTTGGTTTTGCCATGGAATATCTTGGTTTCACCATCTATAGTGATTGAGAGTTTTGCTGGGTATAGTAGTGTGGCCTGGCATTTGTGTTCTCTTAGGGTCTGTATGATGTCAGTCCAGGCTGTTTTGGCTTTTATAGTCTCTGGTGAGAAGTCTGGTATAATTCTTATAGGTCTGCCTTTATATGTTACTTGACCTTTTTCCCTTACTGCTTTTAGTATTTTTTCTTTGTTTTGTGCATTTGATGCTTTGATTATTATGTGACGGGAGGTATTTCTTTTCTGGTCTAGTCTATTTGGTGTTCTGTAGGCTTCTTGTATGTTTATGGGCTTCTCATTCTTTAGATTAGGGAAGTTTTCCTCAATAATTTTGTTGAAGATATTTACTGGCCTTTTAAGTTGGGAATCTTCACTCTCATCTATACTTATTATCCTTAGGTTTGGTCTTCTCATTGTGTCCTGGATTTCCTGGATGTTTTGGGTTAGGAGTTTTTTGCATTTTGTATTTTCTTTGACAGCTGTGTCTATGTTTTCCACTGTATCTTCTGCACATGAGATTCTCTCTTCTATCTCTTGTATTCGGTTGGTGATGCTTGTGTCTATGACTCCTAATCTCTTTACTAGGTTTTCTATCTCCATGGTTGTCTCCCTTTGAGCTTTCTTTATTGTTTCTATTTCCATTTTCAGATCCTGAATGTTTTTGTTTAATTCCTTCTTTGTGTTTTCTTGCAGTTCTTTAAGGGATTTCTTTGTTTCCTCTTTAAGGGCTTCTACCTGTTTATTTTTACTCTCCTGTATTTCTTTAAGGGAGTAATTTATGTCCTTCTTAAAAGTCCTCTATCATCATCATGAGAAGTGATTTTAATTCTGAATCCTGCTTTTCCAGTGTGAAGGGGTGTCCAGGACTTGCTATATTGGGAGAACTGGTTACTGATGATGCCAAGTAACTTTGATTTCTGTTGCTTATGTTCTTGTACTTGCCTTTTGCCATCTGGTTAACTCTAGTGTTACCTGCCCTCACTGTGTAAGACTGGATTCTGTATTTCCAGTTATCTTGCTTGTGTCAGATCATCAGAGTCCAGATGTCTCTTTGGTCTTATGATCCTAATCTCCTGGGTGGAAGAACTCCTGGGACTCAGGCCACCTCTTGGATCTGGAAATTCTTCTGCTCTTGGTGTGGTGGTTCCTCTAGGATGACTCAGGATATGATGTCTCCATAAGTGCAAACCAGCTAGGTGTCTGTTGCTCTGAGTGCAGTGGCTCCTCTAGGATGGCTCAGGATTCAGTATTTCCACAGGAGCAGACCAGCTATGTGTCTGCCCCAGCCAAAAAGACCAGGCAGGGGCAGAAGGGAAGTGGAATTCTGGAGGGGCGGGGTTTAGGTAGCTGGTAGGTCCTGAGCATCCCTGGCTCCCAGATGTAACTCTGGGGATTAGGGAGTGAGATGAGGGTCTTACCCACTGCTGTGAGTACAGTCACTCCTCTAGGATGGCTCAGGATTCAGTATCTCCCACAGGAGCAGACCAGCTCTGTGTCTGCCCCAGCCAAAAGGCTGAAGTCTAATTTCTTGAGTTCTTTGTATATACTGGATATTAGCCTTCTATTGGATTTAGGATTGGTAAAGATCTTTTCCCAATCTGTTGGTTGCCATCTTGTCCTATTGACAGTGTCCTTTGCCTTACAATTGCTTTGCAATTTTATGAGGTCCCATTTGTTTATTTTTGATTTCAGAGCATAAGCCATTGGTGTTCTGTTCAGGAAATTTTCCCCTGTGCCCATGTGTTCCAGGCTTTCCCCCAGTTTCTCTTCTATTATATTCAGTATATCTGGTTTTGTGTGGAGGTCCCTGATAGTCTTTGTAAGTTGTACATTACAGGAACATATGCATTTCAGAAGTTACCCAATTTGTTGGCATGCTTTTCTTTTCATTTTAACTTTCTTTTTTTATTGGATTTTTTTAAATTTCCATTTCAAATATTATTCCCTTTCCCGGTTTTCCCTCCCCCATGGAAGTGCCCTATACTATCCCCCTCCCCCCGCTTCTATGAGAGTGTTCCCTTATACTAGTCTCTTATTACTGTATATTTCTATGCAATCAGAAATGTTTCTTTATCAAGACAAGGACTTCTTCAGCAGCCCAGAATGGGCTGAGATTCACTACATAACTCAGACTGACCTTGAACTCATGAAAATTCTCTTGTTTCAGCATCTCATTTGCTCTGATTACAGGTGTGATAAATTATACTCCTTTCCTTCTCTCTAACTCTGGAAGATTTTTAAGAACCCAGTTGTTAGTTTTGTTTGCCATTTATATTATGTTTCTAGATTCTATTTCATTTGTTTATTATTATTCTTTATTACTTCTCCCTTCCCTTAAGCTAGGAGGACATAGTTCATTTTTTTCTAGTATAAATTGAGATTTACTTTTATTTTTAAAATAACACCTGTTTATTGCTATAAATACAGTGCACTATTTCTTTCATATTTACCTTAAGGTACATTTTGATTTCTTCTTTGATATACTTATTCTCACATACTTGTAACTTTTACAATTTTATTTTTATTGTTGATTTTTAGATTTACAGCATTGTATTTGAAAAATATGCATTTGAAATGACTTCAGTCTTTTGAA
Source organism: Grammomys surdaster (assembly GCF_004785775.1). Lineage (NCBI taxonomy): Eukaryota > Metazoa > Chordata > Mammalia > Rodentia > Muridae > Grammomys > Grammomys surdaster. Next base: position 5,369,602 of record NW_021604563.1, read on the forward strand.
ATTTCTGAGTTTTTTTTGGCATGGTCATAATGTAGTCTATTATGTATAATATTTGTTATGCAGTCAAGCAGAATGTATTTTCTGATGTTATTGGATGAAATATTCTTTATATGGCTGTTAGAGACATTTGGCATACAATGATTTAAGTTTGTATTTTTTTCTTTTTTCTTATTTGTGTTCAGAATAATCTGTTTATTATTGAAAATCGAACATTGCAATTCCTTGAAATTTTATTATTGTTTGTTTTTCTATTCAGTTCTGGTAATTTTTTAAAGAGTTGTGTATATGTATAGATACAAGATTAATATGCACTTTATGAAATTGGACCTTCATCATTATATACTGTGGTCTTCTTTGTCTCTTTTGAAAGATTTGAACTGATATATGTGTAGTTACACTGCTGCCTTTGGTTTACATTTTTCATGGAAATATTTTTGCATTTCTTAATTTCTGCCTGTGTCTTTGATGTTAAACTACATAACATGTAGGCAAGCATGTTATTTGAATAATTTGACACAATTTATATATAATGCATTTTATTAATTATTTTATTTATTTACATTTCAAATGTTGTCCCCTTCCCAGTCTCCAGTTATTTTGTATCTTTTAGTTAGAATTCTCATTCTACTTACATTTAAAGTAAGTGACAGCTAGGTATTTTCTGGTCATTATGTATAGCCTTCATTTATCATTCTAGAGTACTTACTATTAGACATTTTTGTGATTATTCTGAGGCTGACTGAAGGGATTTAACAATTATAACAGTTTATTTTAATTGGATAACTTCCATTATAAAAATTCAATTTACTTTGACTTCCTCCCATTTTATGCTATTGATGTCATAGTTTTCATTTTTCTTACATGGCATATTCATTATAAAACTATTTAGTGATATTTAAAACCATTCTTTTGTTGCTTAACTTCTATATTAGAGGCATAAGTATTTTATTCACTAGGTCTAGCAAAATGACTCAGAGGATTAATAGGGCTTTCTTTATTTGCAAGGCTATAATACAGGTTTAAGTGCCTGAACTAAGGGAGTAGTGGTGAAAAAATGTGTGTATAGAAGTGTAAAAATTACAGGAATTTTTCACAGTTCTTGTTAACTTGACACAAATGTGGATATACTTGGGAAGAAAGACTTCATGTGAGGACTTACTTACATCAATTGATCTGTCATCATGTTTGTGGGGTGTTTTCTTGATGTCTGATCGGTATGGAAGGGCCTAGTCCACTGAGAGTGATAGCAGAACTGGGCTTTCTAAAAAGGTAGCTAAACAAAATCCTGACATCACTATTCTTCCATGGTTATTCTTCCAAGCCCCTGTCTGTCTTTCCATGATGTTCTGTAACCTAGAAGCCAAATAAACCATTTCCTTCCCAAGTTCCTTTTGGTCAGTGTTTTATCACAGCAATAGAAAAGCTAACTAGAGCAGAGATAGATTTAATATTAAGTTTGATATCACAACAAATGGTGTGGAATTTAAATGAGAGAAAAATAGTTGTGTATTTGCTAAAACTATACTTTGATATGGCAATGTGCAATGCATATTTAGAAATAAAACACAGAATAATGTTTGCATTTACTTGTAGAAAGATGGTGATTGGAAGCCATGTGTGAGACCTAGACTATCTAAGGGAAGGGAAATAGACCATGAAGAACATCACAACTTTGGTGCTTGTCAACATTCAAAAGCTACCTAGGAAAAGAATATACAACAGAATAAAGCTAGAGTGAATGTAAGCACTTCAATGAGGAAAACTAGGGCAGTGTAGTTTCATGGTAGTCAACAAAGGAGAACTCTCCAGTAAGAGAGAGAATGTGGATGTCAGCTACAGCAGGAAGGCTGAATATTAAGAGAGCCGTGAAGAATCTATAGAATTTTATGATTAGGATATCATTGGTAACAACATTAAGAGAAACTTCAGGAGAGTGTTGGCAGAAACCAGATTGTAATAGAATTAAGAATGATTGAGTGGTGGAAAACAATAGATTTTTCTTTCATGTAGTTTGGCAATAAAAGGAAGAGAAATTAAGGAAGCTTTATTTGTTTCAAGGAAAAGAAAGGTAGACGATGAACAATGTTGTGTTGTAATTAATTTTGCTTTTGTGTGAATAGGATTTTAACATGTTTTTATATCTAAAAGGCAGTTACTAATGCCACAAAAGATTAGATATACAAGAATGGGAAAGGTTATGGTGATAAAAGTTATGTCTCTGAATTCAGTGCCAAGGATCAGTTTTTAAGTGCAGGCTTTGTCATTTTGCAAATAGCTGTTTATAGTCCTAAACCTTACAATGTAAATGTCTATTTCAGGGTAGATACCACAAATGTGACTTGTTCTCTGCATCTTGGGAAGCCATGAGGCTTCAATCACCACTATTTATTTTAAGTAAAATCTTCTTTGATTAAGGCTGGTTTTTCTTATTTGTCTATGGGACTAAGCATAGGAATTTAGAAGGCATTTTGTTGCTCTATAGGTTTAATTAACCATACGAAATATGTTCACCACATGTGTCTACTACCTTTCCAGCCCAGGATTGTTAATTAGGCATGACACTGAGAATAAAACTGAAATCTTCATGTTTGTGTAATAAGAACTTTATTGAGGCAGTTATCTCCCCAACTCAAATTAATGCGACTATGTCATAAATGGTCCCGTGATTTTATTTTCATCCAAGACATCTGAACTATGGGAAGTACTTTCCAAGTCTAGTCCTTACCTATTACTAGATTTAATTTCTACATGACAAAGTTTAGAATGACAAAATGTGCATATTTCTTTTTTCTTAGTCTTAGTAGAGTGACAGAGTGGCATATAGAAAATACAGACTAGTTAGTGGTGAGATTAGTTAGGCAGCTGCTGTAATAAATCATTCCTGAATTGATTAGAGTAGTAGAAATGGGAAGGAAGTTATTAGTGCCAAAAACCTAAAGAAAAGAATTAATGAAATTTAATAACTTAGTCATAGGTCATAACTGTCCCTTAAAATCATGAGGCTAGAGGAATCATATATTTTAAATGACATTTTGTTTGGGAAGAAAAAAGATATTTTTTATACATAGTAATTTTAAAGAAACTGTGAGATAATTTGAGTGAAAAAGCTCAGTTAAAGATTGTAAACTTGAGATGAGCACATGGTGTGAATATTAAATCTTTGAAAGCTGTAAAAACTAGCAGTACATAAAGCCTGTATGGGCCAGACAGAACATATGAAGTGTGGAAAGAAAAAAAATGAAAGAAAAGAAAGAAGGAAGGAAGAAAGGAGGGAAGGAAGGAAGGAAGGAAGGGAGGAAGGAAGGAAGGGAGGAAGGAGGGAGGAAGGAAGGGACAGGAAGGAAGGAAGGAAGGACTAAGGATATCTCTTGCTTTCCATAGAGAGGAGGCTCAACACACACACACACACACCGCACACACACAAACTGTTAAGGGAGAAAGGAAGGAGCTGATACAGATAGGCTCAGATGTGTACATCCCTCTAGTTTGGAATTGGTAGGAAGCACTTGACAATCACACATACATTTTTAGTAGTCCAGGACTCTATTACGTAGGTAGCATATGAGTAAACCGTATAATGTTAAAATATTGAAATCTCTCCAATCATCTTTAGTGACATGTTGACACAGCATTTACTAATGCCTATTACACTGTATCTTCCTTTCAGAGACTGTGTGAAGAGGAAAATCCTCTCTACAGAAGGTAATTTGTTACCTAAGAGAAAAATGATAGATTTTCTGGGGATGTAGAGTGTGATAACTACCTTTTTCATTGCTGTGACCAAGTAACAGATAAGAACCACCTTAAAAGAGCAAGGGTTTATTTTACTGCTTGAGGATCCTGCCCATTATGACAGGAAAATTGTGGGAATGGGAGAGGCTCATTGTTGTGGTGGTGGGTAGGGATGTGTGGTTACTTGCTCATGTCTCAGAATATCATGAAGGAGAAGGATGAATGCTAGGTAGAATGATTATCTACCATTCTCCTTTACCACTTTTATTTAGCCTGCCACGTCAGCCCATAGGATGCTACAACTCACATTCAGGGTGGGTCATTCCTCCTTAGTTTATTGACTCTAGGAGCACCTTCAGAGACATATTGTAGGTAAGTACAAATCCATTTGAGATGGCAATGAGGATTAACAATCACATGAGCGATACTTAAAAAATAATGTATAATGTTTTGTAGGTACTATGTGTGCTTTAACTGTGTCATAATATAGCTCAAAGTTAAAAGAATGAATATACTTTTTGTTATAAGACAGGCACTATATGTTTTCTAATTGATTATGCAGATTTTTTCCTTTAGAGAATTGACTTTAAATTCTGTTAAATGTTAGTAGTTAGTCTTCACAGCATTCCTGACTACTTCTGATGAAGGTTTTTTAAAGAAGGAATCACTGATCCTGTTGACTATTTTTTTTTTAAGCTGGAAAACACTTTTGGTCATGACAGAAAGCCTGACTCAAAACTAAAATAATAAGTTTCCATTTATAATTTGAGCTATGTCTACTGCATGGAGAAACAAGTAAATTATATAACCCATTTTCTGCGATGAGAACAGATCAAGGGCTTTAATAATACTTTGCAAATCATAAAAAGAGCTCCTGACAATAATACATCAGCTTTGGAAGCTATATGAAGCAAAAAATTAATGCCTGCCAAAGCATTGCCAGTCTTTTATCCCAAAGCTAAAATTAACAAAGATCAACGAGCTCCCTTGCATGCCCAAATAAGAAAGCCCCAATGTATGTTTTAATTAATGCTTGTTGTGTGTTATTAACACAACAGATGATGGTGCACCAATTACCTCTAGAAATAAAGAAAACTTCTTTTTTCATTAGCCTCTTTCTAAAGTGTCTAGCATTTTTATTGTATATGAAAGCTGACTTTAAGTGTAAGAAAATTCAACACACTGAAAGAAGTAGGTTGTTTCTAAAGAAAAAAAATCCTTTGAGAATTTATAGCAACTTTGAAAAAGCTACTGGGCAGTGAACAAGAAAAGGTCTCAGTTATTCTTAAGTCATCAAAGTGAATGTATTGTTAAGTTGTAAGCCAAACTGTCAGAAGTCTCTTGAGATCTCAATACAATGGGCATCCACTTGAATTAAGATTTTAATTTGCCTTGTGCTTATTAGAGGACATATGGCAGGCTTCCGTCTTGGCTGAGAAGTGCTCTGATTTTAATTTTGGTAAAATCCTTAGCAGTCATCTCATGCTGTATTTTGATGGGAGGCTAATTTCCAACACTCTGTTAACAAGGTCTCTTCAACGAGTATAAGGTTTTAAAGTGAAATTTGCATATCTACTGTGAAGTGATTTGGTATTCAATCTCATTTCTTCTTTGTTACCATGAAACATGATGCAGATTAGTAAAAGCATTTGGTTTTACACCTTTCCCTTTTCCTCACTGATAGATATGTTTGGATAAATCTGTTATTATGCTAATTTCTTTGTGTTATCTTTAGTTGCCTGGGACCATGGGACAAAAGAATGAGAAAATTTTGGAAAATAATGAAATGATTCTCAGCTAGGCAATCACAGGAACATATTCAGCTGTGAAATTCATCTTGAATTACATAAATACTTTCATATTTGTCCAGCATCAGAATCACGGAGAGGAAAGTGAAAGCAAGATGTCCAATTAATAGTGGTGTATGCATTTTGCTTTTTGGGAAATCTGTGTTATCCTTATATAAGTAGAATAGTCCAAGGAAGAAGCACTGAAAGAAAGAATAGTGCTTTAATTGCTTTCAGGTAGATGGATTAGGCTTTAGAGTAGAGTCATGTCTGTGAAAACATAGACAAATGATAGGTCCAGGAAACTGACAGAAGTAAATGAATCCCATGCAAGTAGTCAGTGTCAGTATTAAAGTTGACAGTGAATAGGAATTTGAGGATATTAGAGAAACTTTCTGACAAGAGGCCTAACTATTCCATCATAGAAGATGATTGAAGTGAAAAGAAATATGGGCAATAAGAAACAAAGGAATAACTGTGAATAAGGATGATTAGATGCAGATTCCTTGAGTTCAGGCTTAACCAAGGAGATAGAAATACATAGATCTGTAGTCCACTTAAAGAAGTGTAAAAAGACTAGTTTAATCTCATCTCTTCTTGAGGAGTTTGAAGAAAGAACAATATATTGCAAGGGACCATTACTGGAACTTTTTAGCTATATACCTCTTTTGCATTTCTGACATTGTCATCTGCTCTCTACATAGACCTACATGCTATGGTAACTTGTTTTTATTACTGTACTTTGTTGCTATGTAGTGAGGTAAATAAAATAAGGATACTTTCATTCCCCCAAAAAACTAGAATGAAAGTGTCTTATTGTTATAAAAAGCCTTAAAGGTACTCTAAATTTCATGGCTACTTAGGGAGTTAATTCAAGCAATATTGAATCTGATTTTGCTAAACCATTTCTCTCTGACACAAAAAAATCATTGCAATGGAAAAATTGTTTTGCACGCAATCAAAATAACAGGGCAGTTTTTGCAAGGTTCTCATAATAACAATGGGCCACAAGATTTAAGAAGTCCTTCAAAAGTGACTAAGAAAGAGCTAAATTAACAGAATCAATATGGTTTATACTAATACAAATCCCCTAAATCAACTCCCTTTGTCAATTAACACACACACACACACACACACACACACACACACACACAATTATAGATGATACATTTTTAGAAAGGCATAACTTATTATTGTTGTTGTTTTTGGAAGAGTCTCATGTAGCCAAGGCTGACCTTGAACCTACTGTGTAGCTGAGGCAGTTCTTTAGGGACAAGATTAGTCAGTTAGCAAATTTGTGTTTTAAATAAATAATTTTTGAGAGATCAGTTTGTCTTCTGTTTTGTCTCATCCAGTAAAAAATTTTTGCTTCTTAGGATGGAAGCATCTCAACAATGTAAAGATAGGTGGCCATCCCTTTTGCTTCCTCTGAGAACATTTCATTATTGCAAAGAGTCCAATTGATTGCTCTGTCCCAAGAGGAACAAATGTTTCTGGCTTAAATAACATAAGTTCATAGGTTGATCCCAAGGTGCCTGGAAGCCTGGAGTTATATCTTTTCACACATGTTCCTAGGTTTGGAGATAACTTTAGATCTTAAATACTGGAGACTATAGGCATAAGTTTTTGCAATCTACTTTTAATAAAGGTTCAACCTCTCCTTTAGCCCACCACCCAGCAGAGGTAGTGGAAGAGAAAACTTATTAAGATATGGAGGAATTGGTCCTGTTCAGCAATAGTTCTTTAGGGATGAGCTTGATCATCTTGGGCCAAAGTTCAGTCCCATAGCAAACACCAAATATGACTTAGCAGCAGCAGACCAGTCCTCTAGACAGGCAGATAACAGGCATCAACCAGCAGCTACAGTTCAGTCCTTTAATCAAGCAGACATCAGGCAGCTGTAGTTCAATCCTGGAGAAACTGACAGGCTGGCCAACCAGTGTGAGGCAAGGCCACTGAAGAAACAAGCTGCAGCAGGAAACCTCATGAGCAGTTCTTTGGTGAGTTTTTTTCAATGGCAGCATTACCACAAATTGAGCTCAAAGTTAGGTAGGGTTAACCAATACATGCATGTCTTTAGAGAAGACTAGTGAAGGCAGAGCAAAACAAATCAAGGATCAGTGCTCTTCCCTCACTGTCTGTGGGGTCATATTTATACTCCTTCATCAAGAGTCCTTTCACGTGTCTGCTATATTCAAACATCCTTTCACCTGTTTCTGCTTCAAGAAACCAGTCTGTCATGTGTATGCTTTAGCATGACATCCTTTCATCTGTGTGTCCCGTCAAAATTTCATTTGGCATAACTAACTTTAAAAGAACTAGAAGTTTCCACTTCAGGAGACAACTTAATCATCTGTTATTCTTAGATATATTTACACTTTAGAGGATTAAAATGAGGATCATTAGCATTCTTTGCCAAAACAAGCTTTCCCTTTTTGATTAATTATTCTTTTAAAACTACCATGTGTATTATAATATATCTTGATCACATTTACCACTTCCCTTTCTAACTCTCTGTGTACGTCAGCTATTTCTAATTGTACTCAGTGCGGTTTTTTGTTTTTGTTTTTGTTTTTGCTGTTGTTGTTGTCGTTCACTTGCTTGTTTGTTTTTGTTTTTTTGTTTGTTTGGGTTTTTTTTGTTATTGTTCTTAAAGAAATTTCCTTGTCTTGTCTCTTCTTATTGAAGATTGTTATCCGATCTCCCTTCACTAGTGGAAACTTTCCATTGCCAACAATAATTTAACTATTATATTAGAGGAAGAAAGTCAGTATTGCTCCCGAAGAGTCACACTGCAGAGGTGAGGTTGGGATAACTCCAAAGGGGAATTTGCTGTCAGGTGATTGCTAAGAAATCTGTTTCTGACACAGTGCACCTCATATGAAGTTTAACAAATCTGAAAAAACTCAACAAAATCTGGACTTGTGAGGTTAAATTGACCTGTGAAAGCTATCATAGTAACATGCTTTTGAATCATGATGGATTCAACATGAGGCACCATTTTGGTTATCATTTCACCCCCTGTAATTGTGAGGTTTGTGCTTTGTTTGTATATTGGCAGAAATTTCAGGGTTAATTATATACCATGGAAAGACAGACTTCCTAAGAGTAATGATAATACCTGCATTGTATTAACCACAAAGTTGCCATTAAAATGAGAAATTTAGAGACATGGGTTGTGTCAGCAGATAAAGAGGCTTGCTGTACTTGAACTCTATGCCCAGGAACCAACATGTTAGAAGAAAGAATCAACTTCTAAAAGTTGTCCTCTGACCTCCACACATAAGACATCATGCTTGTGTGTATATGTGCATACACACACACACACACACACACACACTCACACACACATACACACACATACATTCACACACACATACACACATATATACTCACATACACATATACTCACACACACATGCACAGAGAGGGGGGGATATACTTATATATAATACAAGTAAAATGTTTCTTTAAAAATGATTTCTATTTTATGAGATTTTAATATAATTACGTCATTCCCCAATATGTACTACCATATACCCCTCTTTGCTTGATAAAATGCATAGTCTCATTTTTATTAATTGTTATTACACACATATATTTATATTCCTAAATATAAGTTGTGCAGTCTGTATAATGTTACTTGTATGTATTTTTTCAGGGCTATTTCGCACTGGATAACCAGTTGGTGTGTTCTTTCCTGTGGAAGACTATTTCTCCTGCTCTTATCATTCTTTGGCTGTCTGTAGTTCTTTGTGTGATGTTGAGACCTCTTGTACATTTCCCTGTCCTTGTTAGCATGTCTATTGGTGTTAGCCTTGTCTAGCTCATGTTTAGGCAATTATGTTGGTCAGATTTTATGGCTGTGTCTTCTGAAATTACTGGGAGACAGAATCTCATAAGAAAGTCTCTGTTCCTTTGGCTGTTACAATCTTTCTGTCCTCTCTTCTATGATGTTCCCTGAGCATTAGCTGTGGGAACTTGTTTTGTCTATGTACCCCATGGAACTGGGCTCTAGAACTCTGCATTTTGATTGGTAATGATTTTCTGTAGTAGTCACTATATCTTGCAAAAGGAGATTTCCTCAATGAAGAGTTAGGACTACACTTACAAGGATAGAACTTAAGAAGAATGTACAGATTATTGCTGAATGAAGGGATGGGTTTGGTGTGAGAGAAGCCTGTGAGTCAGGGCAGGTAAGTACTAAAATAAAATTTTTAATTAACAAATTTAAACTCCAAATGGTTTATTAGATTGGATAATTAATCTAGAAATTTCAGAGCCCTTTTTTTCTTTCATAACCAGGAAGAATATTGCCATTTGTTCTTCAAGACTTTTAGCGAATTTTATATTCACACATTCAAGCTTATAGCTTTGCAAAATACTTTAACTTCTACGACAGAGTATCTCACGGACTAGTTTACATTTGCTTATATTTTGTAGGTTCTTTATACTTCATAGTTTATAAATTAATCTATAATGCATATTATATCCTTGTGATATGAGAATTTTCATTTCTAAGATGAAGGTTGATTCTAAGAAAGATGATGTGACTGGCCACAGTGACCAAGCTTGAGAGCTTGGCTTGAATTCAAGATTCCAATCTCCAACTCTGTATGTCCTTCCATCACCAGATCTCAAAATATCACCCCGTATGTCATCAGTTTCCAATGAGTTTCAACAGAAGATGTTAAATTATTGTTACAGAAATAGTTTCTGTAGTTTTTATACATGAAAGGCAGAAAATACTAAGGAATTTAAGATTGAGATGATAATGGTTGTTATTAAAATTGTGAAAGTGTTCTTTGACACCTTGAGAAAGTGTATGTTCAAAATGCATATTCTAATAAGATTATGTTACACTTCAGTTATAATCCTGTATTGATAAGAAAAAGAAGAAAATAGCTCAAGGTTTTAAGATAATGCATTTTGTTGATTGAATAATATTCCATAGGACAAATTTAGCTCTTCCTGATAAGAAGCAATTTTCAGAGAACATGAAGATGAAAGTTTGTGATTTGAGTTAAAGGATCTGGTTTGTAAGTCCTATTCAGTGGTTTACATAGCACCAAATTATATAGGATTTTTAGTGTATATAGTGGCTAATTAGTTGTTGCTTGCTCTTTCTGAAAGAAGCACATTTTATTTAAATGTTCATGTCAGGTACAAATAATCAATCTCATTAGACTTAGTGGATGAAATAATGCTACCCTTAAAGGCAGGGTGACACTAGCTTACAATCACAGAACTTAAAATCCCAGTCAGAGAAAATGCAGGACCAGCCTAGATTAAAAAGAAAGCAAAAAGGATAACCACATACTATTTTCAAGTAGTAAGTTCAGAATCTGATTATGACCGTTAGGGTGTAAGAAGTTCTGGTTAAGGTTTCATTCCCCTTTAGGTCATGAGAAATTATTGCTTCTTTTATTAGTTTCAGTCTCTCATTGAGGTAAACATGAGGGCTTCATCTGCTGTGTATCTTGGCCAACAACTTCATGTTCAATAAGGCTGATGACTGAGTAGAGTGGATATATGGCCTATATCCACTATTGAGTAATGTAGGAATAAACATAGGCAGTAAATCTATTGTGCAACAGTATCTTCAGAAATCCCTCACATGGACCAGCATAGAGTGTGATTACAATCTAATATTCTTTCTACCTATTTTTTTTCCTTTTCGTCTTAGAATTTTTGTAGCTTGGTTGTATTTCATCAAAAATTCAGGTGTCAAAATTAATGTCCAATATAATAATTTCAAAACATTAGGCTTAGGGCTGTAGAGATTGCTAAGTAGTCAGCTTATACTACTCTTGCTGATGACCTGAGTTAAAGTCTTGTACCTAAGTTGTATGTCTCTCAATCACCTGTAACTTCAATTCCAAGGAATCTGATGGCCTCTGTGGGCACCCACATGGATTTTACACAGATACACAGACACACAAAGACACATAGTAAAAAAAAAAACAAGTTCCTTTTTTTTTTTTAAAGGTATGGCTTTTTAAAGGGTGAGTAGGCCATGAATGCTTCACCCTTCAGGTGTGAGATCAAGGCATCTTGATGGATGGGTAATAAAAAATGGAATGGAAAAGCTTCTCTGAAGTTTCTTTTCTACATATTTCCATTCCCTGTATAACAGATTTGTTCTTATGACCTAATCGTTGAAATGATAATTTCTGCACAAAAATTGTGGTTTGATGTGAATAGTTAGTCCGTTGTGGTCAGTAGCATCTAAATTAATGACTGTAAATTTGCCTCACTTCTAAACTACTATGTAGTTTAATTAATTTCTTTATTTGTTAAGTGACTTTAAATACAACAGTAATTAAAATTATCATTTAAATTCCTGTAAGTAAATGAGTAGAGACATTTTATACTGAATTGCACTGTGTCTAAACGTATTAATTGAGGAAATTTAGTACACTGTCAAAATAATGGACTCTACAGCAAGTGTCTTTGTCTCAAATTTCATTTAGTAGGTCCTTTGTTTGGAGAAATTAATTTAACATTAATGTCCTCATGTAAAAAAATTGGACTAATCATATCTCTGAAGTTTGAGTGACATAAAATGCATTATGTACATGTACACATATATATGTATATACATATATGTTTATTAGTAGTAGAAACTGCTCAATTAATGTTAATGTTTGTTTTATAATGATTATTTCTATTATGAATGCAGATGAGCAAATTTTCTCTGGAAATTATATTTGATAAAAAGTATAATTAGGATTATGATTTTGTCAGCAAAAATAATATCAGGCTGTTTTCTGCATAACTAAAAGTAATATTCCTTTATATGTATTAATTACTATAATAGTAATTTTTATGAACAAAATAGCAACTTCTTATGATTGACATAGTATAATCTTTTCAAGATGATAGATCTTTCTCATCACATCAACTCAGAAACTTTTAGTCTCAACAGTTTTATTTTTTTTGTTTTGTTTTGATTAGATGATTTGCTTCTAGTAATAATAGATCCATCTGTGCCAAATTTTCTCTGGTCCAGATTTCTGTCATATTTTTATTACAATAATATGTAAAGAATAGCTACTAAAGTTAATAATAAGGTTCAATTTAAATACATTATCAATAGAAACTACCTATAGTTCTGACATTTTGTTCTTTTACTTACTGTTTACCCCAAAGAAACTCCCAGCATTGTGACCCTAGATGTTAAAAAGTGTTTATTCTCATTTTGACTGAAAGATATAATCTGCTATAGATAAAGTCATATTCATATATGAAACCCTAGACTAACATACTTCAGTGGATTTCTCTTTAGTTTGCAAATTTGCCTTTATTCAGGTAATTTTTTTTTCTTCATTATGGAGTCATTTTTATAAATGGTGAAAAAATGCATGCTTATGACTGAAAAGGATATATATCTACATATAAGAAAATATAATACCGAGAAATCTTATATAGTTAAATAAATACTAATTTATTATTTAAATTATACATTAATTTTAATGTTTGTATTTATTAAGAGGAAAACAAATGGGACACTGGATCTTTAACAACTTTTTTTAACTTTAATTGTAAACAATTTCAAAGTTAAAGAAAAACGAAGGACACTTATTTTCCTTCCTGAACATTTGTGAATTAATACTTGCTACATGATCTTTATCTTTTGTCTGAAGACACAGTGAATTTTCCAGCATACGTATTATGTTCACTTTTTTCAATTGTCTCAATAATGTCCTCTAATACAGTTTACTTCACCATTCTTCAATAATTACTTCAATTGTTTTGCATGTAATTTATATTTAATCTATGTGAGAGTATTTTAACTTAACTGCATGTATGTTTGTGCACTGAGTGCTTGCCTAATGATGATGAGGACCAGAAAAATATATTTGATCCCCTAGCATTGGAGATACAGATGGTTGTAAGTTGCCATGCAGGTGCTGGAAATAAACTCAGGTTCTCTACAAGTGTTCTTAATCACTGAGACATCTCTCTAGCCCACCTCAGTCAATCTTTATCTTTTATGATATTTATAGAATATGCTTCATGTGTTTTTTTAGAGTTCCCCTCAATTTGTTTTTGTCTGATGTTTCCTTTTATTATACCTTAGGCTATATATTTGTAAAAAGCCAATTACCGAGTATATACACCATAAAAGTGTCCTGTGTCCAGTTATGTTAATTTTTATCTCTTTGTTAATATGATGCATACTAGCTTTCTACATTAAAAAGAAAAAATATTCTTTAGCCCTAAGTTAAGGCACAATTTGTATAGAATTATTTTAATGCTGTGGAAATATAGCATATCAACCCACATATTGCACTAAGACCTCTTGATTATTATAATAAGTTATTTTTATTTCAAAGTGGTGACTTCTAAATTCTTTTTTTTGACCATCACTAGTTTATACAAATGACATTTAAACACATTTAACTATATGACATTCCATATGTTTATAGGAGATGATATTCAACAAGTTGGAAAAGAGGATGTTCAGAAAAAAAGACACAGAGATAACATAAAAAAAAAAACAGGTTACAGTGGAAAACAAAAGAAAAATATAATGAAAACATCTAGTAACTTAAAAGCTAGAGGAATAGATTTGTATGATTAGTATGATTATCTATTATGAGCCAAATTATAATAGAAGGGCTCCACTGCAGCTGCAAATGACTGTCTAAGGGAATCACTCTAACCTCAGTTTTTAATCCTTTCTTTTAAATGTTTACCACATAGTTTCTATAGTTTTAATTTGAGGCCCAGAATTTCTCCTTCTGTTTGGATTTGAAGGGTCTGAAGGACATTTTCAGTAAGCTTATTACAAGGATGATACTATGGAAGTTCACAGTGTTCTCCAAGAACTGTATCCCTTAAGTAATTGTAAATGTTCCCTGATCAACCAGGATTACATTGCAAGAAATGTGCCCCAAAGTAAAAATAAAGTGAAAGGCATTTAATACACCTAGTACATAAAACAGCACACTGTTACCACAGTTAACTGCATCATATGGGCTGTTCTCCTTTGTGATTGTGTGGTGCATTTAGACTGTGATATTCTGCTACTTCCTAGGGAAAGATCAATACATTCAAACCTTCAAGTATAATTTCTAATGAATGCATAGTGCTTTTGTGTCACCACACATTTGGATAATCGTTAAGTCAAACTATCATAAATGAGGAAATGTCAGTATGACCTATTTCTGGGTTTGGGCTACTAGCCTACAGAACTTGTTGTACATGAAATCATGTAAATGTAAATATTTTTTATTTGTTAAGTTTATAAGAGATTTTATTTTTACTTACATTCTAGTCACTGCCCCTTTTTGATCACCCACTTCAACATTCTTTCCCCTATCACCCTTCCCCCCTCTCTTCACCCTAGCTCATCAATTCTCTGTGAAGCTAGATGCATCCTCTCCCATTGAGGCCAGACAAAGAAGCCCCACTAGAAGAACATATTCCATGAGCAGGCAACAGCTTTTGGGATAATCCCTCACTCCCGTTGTTCCAGACACATAAGAAGACCAAGCTGCACTTCTGTTACATATGTGCAGGGATGCTTACATCCAGCTCATATATGGTTTTTGGTTGGTAGATCATTCTCTAAGAACCCTAAGAGTCCAGATTAGTTGACACCATTGGTCTTTTTGTGGAGTTCCTCTTCAATCTGTAGGCCCATAGTCTTCTTCCTGTTCGTACATGAGAATCACTAAGCTCTATTCATTGTGTGGCTGTGGGTACATTGTGTGTCAGCTACTGGTTGGAGCCTCTCAGAGGACAGCCATACTAGACTCCTGTCTGTAAGCATAAGAGTATCATTAATAATGTCAGGGATTGGTGCTTGCCAATGGGATGGGTCTCAAGTATGGCCGGTTACTAGTTAGCCATTCCCTCAGTCTCTGGTCCATCCCCTTCTCCTGCATTTCTTGTAGACAGGATAAATTTTGGGTTGGAAGCTTTTTGGCTGTGTTGGTTTCTCTATTGCTCCAATGAGGGAGCCTGGCTATAGAAGGTGACCTGCTTAACTATGTTCAGAGCAGTATTTTTTCAAAATAGCAAGAAATTGGAAACAACCTAGTCATCCCTCAACTGAAGAATGGATAAAGAAAATGTGGTACATTTACACAATTGAATACTATTCAGTTATTAAAAACAAAGACATCATGAATTTTCTAGGCAAATGGATATTTTGAGAAGATCATCCTGAATGAGATAACCCAGTTCCAAAAGAGTACGAGTAGTATGTATTTACTTATGAGTGGATATTAGCCATAAAATACAGGACATCCATGCTGTACTCCACAGACCCAAAGAATCTAAAAAAGAAGAAAGGCATAAGTGAGAATGCTTGAATCTTACTTAGAAGGGGAAATCAAATATTCATAAGAGGCAAATGAAGGTATGAACCTGGGTGGGAGAGGGAAAGTGAGGGGAATGGGGCACTTCAGGATCAGATGTAGGAAGCAACAGGAAGGATGGACAGATGGCCATAAAAATGAAAGGAAATCTGCAATTGATAGGGTTGGGAGGTAGGGGGCATCTCCAGGAAAACACAGAGACCAGGGATAAGGGTAGTACCCAAGAATTAATGGGGGTGACATTAGCTGTCACTAAAAGCTTTGGAGATATAGAACTTGAAGAGGCCACCTCCTGTAGTCAGGCAGGAACCCAAATGTAAACATTTTAACAAGTACCAGTGTCACTTAGATATCTTTTATTACAGACTTCTATGAAAAAGGATCTAATTATTAACATAACATTAATTAATGTGTGATCACTATATTTACAATATAAAAAGACTGAGGCATTGACAAAATAGCAATTCATAAATGCATGTGGGGTGCTGGGCTGGGAGAAGCAGCTGGCTGCCTTGTTGAGCAAGTCTTGAACCCTGGACCTTTATCAGGATGGCAGGTGTTTGGCTCTGCTCCCAGGCCCTGGCTCTTTTCATTCAGCTTCGGCCTCCAGCCTCTACAGAGAGGTCTATCACCATCAGTCAAGAGGAACAGTGCCTCAGGCTCTCTCCCATGTAGATGAGGTATCTCTAAGCTCTCAGACCAAGCCAATAGGCATTATCTGCTGCCAGACCTTAACCCACAGTAAGGGCTCTATTCAGAAGTAAAGGTGTGTTCAAGAATCATCCTGGTGTCCTAGAGTTTCTGTCTCAAGAGCTGTAACACTAGAGCTGTAACACTTGGGGACAGATCTGCTCTCCTGGAACCTTCCTGGGGCACCAAGCTGCTTCCTTTCAGCTAGCCAGTTTCCTATTGGCCCAGCCTGGGCCAGCTTAGTGCTGAGAGACAGGTGCAGCACCTGAGAGTGACCGAGTGACAATGAGAGACTCAGGCAGAGGCAAGAGTGGGGGCAGGCAATCTCTCTTCCCTGATCACACTCCGTACCCTTTGGCCCAGACCTCTTACACCAGGCCTGGCTGGAGACCAACAGACAGTGGAGATACGGGCAGAGACAGCTACAGAGACAGTAGCAGACCCTCCCTGCTCTCACTCTGTCCTCAGCTGGGAGATCTTCATGGGACATCCTCCGGAACCGGGGACCCACAAATACACATACATACCATTCATTTAATGAAAAATGAAACAGAGCTACGTACATATATTCATTATATGCATATATAACACAAGTGTATTTATATACTTATATGCTTGAATATATAATGGGTATCTTTTATTACTTTGATAGTCTACATAGTACTCATCAGATAAATATTTATCTGGCTAATCATAAATGCTTTTTAAATTTTCATAATTGCAAGTAGTATTCAGAAGAACTACTTACAAAGAAATATACTTACTTAAAACTAATAAAGGAAATTTTTTTTATCATATTCTCATCCTCTATTTAATTTTCTTGATCGGTTCCTACAACAACTAATCCTGTTTCTCTTCTCAATTAAACCACCTTCTACTTTCACATTATTTGTAAGCAACAATATGTTTAATTAGAGTTTCTTACAAAAGCTTGGGCAACTTAGCAGTGGCTACACCACTGAAGAATTGTTTCTACCATTTCCAGCTATCATTACCTTCCTGGATGGGTGGAGCTGGATGAACACACTCTCCCTCCGAGTACTTTGACGGAATGCTGACAGGGATAAATCTTGTGCAAGTAAACACACTACTTTAAGTTGATGTGTGCAAAGTCATGTTGTGCTGGAGAAACAATATTTGATGACACTTTACCCCTTCCACTGACTCTTACATTATGTAGATTCAGTTATACATTTACATTACACTCCCAAAGTTTTGGAGTGGGTGATACAGATGTTCCATTTAGGATTGAGCATTGAACAGTTACTTATTCTCATCACTTTAGCAAGTTATGTATTTTTACATTAACTATTGTGCACTGCAAAAAGAAACTTCTCTGATCAAAGCTGAATATAATACTAATCTAAGAATAGAGGATAGAGTTTGAAGGTCATACATCCATTTTCAAAACAATACTAGTAGATTCCCTACAACAATACCACAATATCACAATTGCACCAATGGGCAAATGCTGCCTTGCCTCTCAGATCCCTGGTATAGTCTACAGAGACCACAGCTGGGCAAAATTGTTAAGATTTTTTTTCTTCTTTCATTTTCTCTCACAGCATTATGAAAGCCAGTACACAGAGAGAAAGATTTCATCTACTCCAGCTTCATTTCTCTGTCCTACAACCAAAGTGTGTCTTCAGCAATAGGTTTCCTACCTTTCCCCAGGGAGCAACCAAGTACAGTGACAATAACCTGAAATATTCTGAGAATTCTACAAATTATAAGAAGGTAGCCCAAATCTGGCAGTAAAATTTTCATTAATAATCTTCCAGGAGCCTCCTGGCCTAGAATAGGTTGAAAAAAGACACAGGGTAGGACTCTTGTGTGGCTTTATGGTCTCAGGACATTCTAGGTCTCTAACTATACTGAATGCTGATGATAACTTCTAAAAAGTCCTAAAAACTTTCTTACTAGTTTTGAGGGTTAAAAGCTTCTGGCTTGTGTGATTAACACCTGTGGACTAAAGGAGGGGGTGGGTGGTTAAGTAAAGTACCCCTTGTTAATATCTCTACAGAAACTACATGGCTCTAACTTACAGCCTGCTAGTTGAAGTTGGAGGAAGAAAACGGGACACATTGAACAGCAAATTTAATGTTTATTTCTAAGTTGTAAAACGTTTCCTACGAAAGCTCTTTAAGAGAAAGGGGGAAAGCAGAATGATGATGATGATCCTAAGCAGGACAATGGAAGGTTGAGTTCCTTTCTTTGTCTTCAGCACTTATATAGCTTTCAGAATACATGCTCACATGGTAAAAGGTTCATAACAAGTTTACACATAAATTCAAATCATAAATTGAATAAGAAGTTTACAACAATGAATGTTTCAATGCATATCAATTAGGAGTAATTATTTGGCTAAACTTTTGTCACCTGTCACAGCTCCATAGGTCCACTGAGAGTTAAAAACAATAACTAAGTTATTAATGAAGTTTTATATAGATAAACTCACTCGATATTTTATCTTCTGACCTAGTACCTGCAATAAATGATTAGTTCCAATTTTATGACCTTTGCTTAATGGTTTTACAACCCTTTTGAATGTGCTATAAGCAGTACAATGTTTGTTTACTAGCTCAGAAGTGACACTAAAGACTGGCAGCATTCTCATTGCAGTTCTGACTACCAGAAAGGACTTAATAGTGTTATTAAAAGAGTTAATAATCATTATAAATTTAGAAATCCTCATAATATCATCATTAAGGATAAATAAATCATCTACTAAAAGCTCACAATACCCAAGATTCAACTCACAAACCACATGAAGCTCAAGAAGAAGAAAGACAAAATGTGAGTGTTTCAGTACTTCTTAGAAGGAGTAACAAAATACTTACAGGAGCAAATATGGAGGCAAAGTGTGGAACAGAGACTGGACGAAGGACCATTCAGAGACTGCCCCACCCAGGGATCCACCACGTATGCAATCGCCAAATGCAAACACTGTTGTTGATGCCAGGAAGTGAATGCTGACAGGAACCTGATATAGCTGTCTCCTGAGAGGCTCTACCAGAGTCTGACATATACAGAGGCAGATGCTTGCAGCTAAACATTGAATTGATCAGAGGTTCCCCAATGGAGGAGTTAGAGAGAAGACTGAATGAGTTGAGGAGGCTTGTGGCCCCTTGGGGTGAGAAACAATACCAACCAACCAGAGCTCCCAGGGTCTAAACAGCCAGCCTGGGAACACACATGGAGGGACCCATGGCTCCAGTTGTATATATAGTGGAGGATGTCCCTGTCAGGCATCAGTGGGAGAGGAAGTCTTTGGTCTCCTGAAGGCTGGATGACCCAGTGTGGGGGAATTCAAGGGTTGGGAGGTGGGAGTGGGTGGATGGGAGGGGACACACCCTCATAGAGTTAGGAGAGGGGGATGAGATAAGGGATTTCTTGGGGGAGCATAGGGAAAAGGGAAAATGTCTGAAATGTAGTGTAAGGACCCAGAAAGAGGACCCCCAACTCAAGTCCCGATCAGCGTGCACCCAAGGAGACATGCGAGACAGACTTGATGCAAAATAGCAAAAGGCAGTTTACTAACAAGGGCCCTTGGATCGAAACTCATCCCACACAGAGGAGAGAATTTCGATGAAGACCCCAGGAAGTTTAGAACTTTTATAGGGGGAGGCACAAGGGGGAAGGGAAAAGCAGGAAATTCTGGCGTGGTTACATATGATTGGATATTTCAAACATCAGCACTTTGTGTAAGCAATCATTTTGACAGGCTGGATGGCCCACTATTTTTGACCATGAAGCCTCAGACCTTCTAGGATAAACACCAGGTGGCCCGTTACTCACTTGGGCATGTTTAGACTGGTCAAGATATGTCTTTGGTTGTTTCTATATTTCTGGTCACCTCGTCCCTAGAGGGGCTTGATATTTTTATTATGGCTATTCTCAGCAAGCTCAGCAAGCTGTCCTGTGGTCTTTGCCAAGTTGTTTTAATTTTTACTCTTACAGTAGATAAATAAATTATCCAATAATTAAAAAAAAAACAGATAATGGAACTGGCTATTGCAATCAAACATTCAATACTTTTTATCAACAATTTAATATTACCAGTAATACTGGGATTCCTTATAATCCTCAAGGACAAGGGACTGTGGAAGGGGCACATGAAACTTTAAAACAATATCTTCATAAAATAAAAAAGGGGAGATATATTCCTGTATACCACAAATTTATTTAAATCATGTTTTTTTTTATTTTAAATTTTTGAAAAAAAATTGAATGCCGAGGAACTTTCTGTTGACTGACTATGGCACCCTACAACTAGGCATACTTAAGCCTAGGTGAAAGGGAAGTATCCACTTACTGATGTATGGGACGATCCTGATCAGGTATTTAATATGGGGAAAGGGCATATTTGTGTTTTTTCTGCAGGTTGCTGAAGGAGGATGGTGGCTGTCTGAGTGACAGGTGAGACATGATGATGTCAGGACAAAGAATGATGCTGACCCGTGAGTTTGCTGAGTGCCCTGACAATGGTGACCAGGAAACTGCATTAGACATATGTTCCTGACCCACCTTTTCTTGCCTATATTCCAGATGGGACAAACTGCCTTACCTCAAGTGTTTAGACCCCGTGGAACAGAGAATCAAAAAGAGAAGTTATAATGACTCTGGTATTTTTCTTAAATGTGACCAGTTGTTTGGACTCAATCATGTACTGGTCTATAAATCAATCCAATATTGGAAATAATACTTTTCATTGGAAGGCTGGTTCTGGACATTTTCAGAGACATATTTGGAAGTTAGCTTCAATTCGCTATGATGTTATGTTACCAAGAGATAAAGTTGGGAAAGGATCTGGATTTCAGACAAGTTGTAGTACATGTTAAGGCACTTTTAATTATCAAGTTAAAAATACTTTTGTTTCTTCTACTGTATTTAATGTAGGTTGCATTGATTGTACGCTTTGTACTTGTATTGAAATCTGGCATGTCACTTATGGAGGTCTATCAACCAGCTTTTGTTTTATTGTCCTGAGTATCACAGAACCTTGATATTCTGAAAAAAGCTTTCAAGTACTAGAAGAAGTGAGTCAGGTTTAAGCAGAAACAAGATGATAGTGGACTTGATTATTGCTGGTATAACAGCTTTAATTACATTAATTGCTAGCACCACTGCTTGTGCAATTGCTTTGACACAAGAATTCAAGGCAGCTACTTTTGTTAATCACTTATCAAAAAAGGTTACTAATGTGTTGAGTATACAAATGGATTTAGATTGGTGTTTGGAACAATGGATTGACACTTTTTATCCAATTCAAATTACTGAAAGAAGGTATAGAGTTTAAGAGTAAGGAGTCATCTCAAGTGTCATGCCAAATACTATTGGATTTGTGTTACTTCTAAAATGTACATTGATAATCATTATAATTAGGAAAAACTTTAAAGACAGTTGCAGGGTATTTGGCATAATCCTAACACCTCTCTCTATGTTTTAACTTTGCATAGTGAGATTATAAATTTAAAGAATGCTGCTCTGCTGAGTGTTGATGCAGCATATACTGCTGATAATATTAAGCATGGCTCGAGGTTAGCATTTCTATTTTGGGCAAGTTTCAAGAATGGCATATATAGTTTGATCATGCTACCCCTTCTTGTCCTGGGAATAATTTTATTCCTGCCCATCATGTTAAAGTTTGTCTTTAACAACATCAACATGCTGTCAGCCAAAGTACTTGGCTTGAACCTGAAAATGGACCCCCAGACAGAGCTATTAATTTAACAGGCTGACAAGCCAAGGACGGGTACAGAGTGATTCTGCACAGAGACTTACCAACCTAAGACATAAATGCATTGCTTTTGATAATACATATTCCGTGACAGGTAAGAAAGGCATTCTTGTCAGAATGACGTAAGATAGGCTCAGTCTTGTTTATAAAACAAAAAAAGCCGGGGGAGGCAGAGAGCTTTTGGGGCTACTTGGCAAAAATCTGACATTGGCCAAAAACAAGGAAATGAGCTGCTTGTCAGAAATCTGACATTGGCCTAGATCAAGGAAGTGGGCTTCAGGTAGGTATATGACATTAGGCTAGAACAAAGAAGTAATCAGGCAGGAATCTAAATTTTAGGCTACAACAAAGAAGTAGTTTCAGGTAGGATTCTAAGTATTAGGCCAGAAAAAAGAAGTAGGCTTCAGGCATGAAAATGATTTTGGGCTAGGACAGGGAAGTTGGCTCAGATATTTTGGTCATCCTGATAAGCCCTTAGAAATAGTGATCATGGGAGTGATTATAGAACTTTGTATATTGCCTTGCTTGTTCTTTGGCTATTAGTGTTTATTTTCTTGCTTGTTCCTTGACTATTTGCATCTATTGTATTGTTAGCTCCTCAACCTAGAACTGATCTTAATACTTCCATGTAATTAAAATGGTATAAAAGCAAAAAGGAGAAGGGGAGATCAAATAGGGGGCTTCTGGGGGGGGGAGATGGGGAAAGGGAATGACATCTGAAATGTAAATAAACAAAATATTCAGTAAAAATAAAAATAAAAATAAATAAAAAATAAATTATCTACTTGTCTATATAGCATCACTGCAAGTCAGTACATCTTCGTAATTCTCCAGAGATCTGCTCAAAAGGGTGGGCTAATAGCTAGTGCTTGATATATATGTAATAATAACAGGAAAAGCATAATAGTAGGAATCTTTCTTTAAATAATTTTCTCCTGGGTCTTGCCTCTCAGAATTCCAACATAGATTTTTTAATCTAAGGTGAAGTCACCTCATGAAGATCACCACATGCTACTTAGCTTGTTGTCTCCTGACAATAATCTTTGGCTTCTGGAAACAACTTTATGAATCTATGTCAGGTACGTATAAATGAAGATTTTAAGAATTTTGGTTTACTATGCCAATGCATCCTTCTAAAAGGTACAATAATTTATAGTACCACCAAATGTGTATAGCTTTATTATGCATGACATATCAATATGATTTTATATTTGTAAATTTATAATGAAGACAACTAATTGCAATCATGAAGGGATTATTTTCAAGTAGTTTTCAACATTTATATGTCCCACTTTTTATCTTCCCATTTAAGTATTTCTCCAGTTTTTCACTCTACTGTATTTTATTGGTTTATGAGAATCATATATATATATATATATATATTAAATCGATATATCTTGAAGTAATTTTCATATTGTTTCTGGGAATTTCAGTCTTAACATCTGTGATCAACTTTTTCATGTTTTGCTGACCCTGTTTAAGTAGGTTATTTAATTACTTTCTGTTTTATTATATGTGTACATATATCCTAATATTTCTATATTATATACAGAAATACAGAAATTATATGTAGTATCTAAAATTAATCTTAGCGATTACTTTGTGAACTCTTGTATTCATTTTAACATCTTCTTCCAATTAATTTTTATGAATGATACCTCCCTCTAAACTACAGCAATCAACATCCTTGTCATGTTTGAAAGTTGCAGTGTATGTGCTGCTTTCCTCCTTCTCCTCCTCTTCCTCCTCTTTCTCCTCCTCTTCCCCCTCCTCTTTCTCCTCTTCCTCCTCCTCTTCTTCTTTTATCTATTCTTCCTTGCTTTTATTGAAAATAATTTTTTCTTCTCAAATTAGATATCCTGATTATATTTTCCTCTACTTACAGTTCCTCCCCACTTCATTTCCTGTCTTGGTTCACCTCCTTTATTTCTTAGTAGAAAACGAGTAGGTTTCTAATGGATAATAAAATAGAATAAAATAAAAAACAAAACAAACTAAAACTAACACATTGGAATAAGGCAAAGCAAAAAGAAGAAATGGAGTCCAAGAAAAAGCCCAAGAAAGAGATATAGATGCAGAGACCCTTTTGTTTTCACACTCAGAAGTCTGATAAAAACATTAAACTGAAAGCCATAATATATACACAAATGTCTGATAGCACAATAGAAGAAAGAGAGAGAGAGAGAAAGAGAGAGAGAGAGAGAGAGAGAGAGAGAGAGAGAGAGAGAGAGAGCCCAAACATGACATTATGAGATAAGGAAACTACAGAGATACTCTAATGGCTTGAATAGATTTGGCCCCCCTAGATTCAATGTGTTTAAATGCTTGGCTGTAAAAGTAACGTTATGCACCAGATGTAATTGCAGTCTTGGAGGCTTACTGCTGAAGAAGCTCATCCTTTCTAAGATTTTCTAAACTCTGGCTGCTTGGGTCAACTCAGCTGTGTGGGCAGAAACTCTTCTCCAAGGTGACTGTTTCAAACTGTATTCTCTTAGCTTCTGACTGAATTGCTATGCTTGGCCTCAAACTAACTTTAAAAATCTGTTCTAATCTTCTGACTTCTCATTTTCTAGCTTGTTCTGTCTTCACTTGCAATCTGTCTCTGTAAAACTGTTCCAATAAAACTGTGTCCTCAATCTCTTTCTGTCTCTGTCTCTCTATCTCTCTGTGTGACTGTGACTTGTGACTGTCTCTCTGTGTCTCTCTCTGTGTCTCTCTCTGTGTCTCTGTCTGTCTGTCTGTCTGTCTGTCTCTCTCTCTCTCTCTCTCTCTCTCTCCTGCTCTCTTAAGTCAATACTCTTTCCTGTTATATTAAGTAGCCTCTCTTTCTTGTGCTGTTCTCTTGAGAGTAGGTTATATCCTGTCTCTGACTCATTTTGTCAAATCTTTCTCTGATTTGTCACTGTGTATGCCCTTCAAATAGATGTCACTTTGGAACATTGTTGCTTTCTTCTGTGAACTAAGCTTACCTTCATTATTAAAAATTAAAGATGTGTAGTAAGGGTATTTATGCATTCTAGCAGGATAACTCAGACCTAGAAGGTATTTGGATGTGATCCCTTGCCAGAGTAGCCATGTTGCTGAATTAAAGTTCTATTCATGGTCCATCAAATTGGCACTACTAGGAGGTATGGACTTCTAGAAGGTGTAGCCTTGTTAGGAAAAGTGTGTCACTATGTCTGGGCTTTGAGTTTTAAATGCTCAAGCTATGGCCAGTGTGAAATGTATCCAGTCTCCTCCTGGCTGCCCTTTGGATCAAGATGTAGAACTCTCTGCTCCTCTAATATCACATCTGTCTACATGCTGCCATGCTTCCTGCATAATAATAATGGACTAAACATTTGAAACTATAATCCAACCCCAATTAACCTTCAAGAGTCATTTTTTATTGGAAAACCGAGTTTTTCATATTGCATTTCTTACTAAGTAGCTTTATGATATCAGCCAAGTTGTTTAATTTGTAGGTTTGTGTGTGTGTGTGTGTGTGCCCATATGTATGTATGTGTGTGTGCATACACATGCTTAAGGCCTGAGGAATGTTAAATCCCCAGATGTTGAAGTTACAGATGGCTGTACACTGCCTGATGTGAGTAATGTAAACCAATCACTGGTCTTCTACAAGCTCAGAAAGTGCTCTTAACCTAAGGATCATCTATTTCTCCAGTACTTGTGAATCATTTATTACACAGGTTTAAGCTTGCTCAGGAAGGGTGCTTATTTACTGAACTATTTATTCTTCAGACCCTGCTTAATTTCCTTTTAAGAACTCTTTTTGCCCCAATTTGTGCAAAATATTTGTATTAATTAATTTGCTTTAATCACTCATTCATTTATTCACTCATTAATTTATTGGGCATTTATGGAATGGTAGTATATATAAGGGACTGAGATGAACAAAGTGACTGATTTATCAGATCATTAAGTCTCTAAAATCCTGTGACTGTACATGTGTCTTTATAGTTATAGATATTAAAAAGGAATTGCTAAATTATTTCCTGAGTTTAACTTTATAATTTTCAATTATATTTTATTATAGATAAAAATTACTGGTTTTATTTATATTAGTGACTTAGACTCCTACCTTCGTTCTTTTAATGAGGAGAACCAAATTAATTAAGCCTTCTCTTTGGCAAATACTAAGTCCTGATTGTAGTGCATGTTAGATTGGCAGTTGGATTTATTAGATGTACAGTTTTTAAATATCTAATTATGCTAAACCTGCATGTATGAGCATGCTGTTATAAGCAGAATTTTTAATACCACAGTGTACTTTTTTTTGCAGTTTTTTTCTCACCTCAGGGTAGAAAAAGAAATACTGATATTCCCTAAAATGGTCTCTTCTGACTGACTCTATGTGTACCAAAATGGTTATAATGTCTCATACATTTGAGGCACCAAAGGGGGAGATGTCACTTGATTTTGTGGATGTACAAATAGCTTCTGCATGTCATTTTAATGAGGATAGGAATATCTGACATGACCTGCCTATGAACCCACAGACTTTTTCACTATACTTGGATTGCTGTACCTCATTGTTCTTATTTGTTGTCGTTGCATGTGTTCATATTTGCCTTTTTGGCATCACTGATACATGAACTTGTAAATTCAAACTGAGCCATTAAGTCTCAGAACTTCACACTTCAGCATGGATTTACAGTAGATGCTTGCAGATGCTCATCAATCTCTTTCTCTTTTCTATAATATTACATACCTTGAGTTTGGACATCAATGGGTTCTTCTGTTTACGCTATACTACTAGAGAAAGTCAAAAATTCAGTAATTGGTTTGGTAATGTCTATGTGCTTTACTTTTGGGTTGATTTTGTTTGCAGACATCCTGATTTGTGTGTATATGAAGAGAAAACATGCAGAGTTGTCTTACTGTGGGGTTATATCCTGATAAATCTGTTATAAGTAGATAATATTGTAAGTCAAAATGGATCTAATAAATATACCTAACATCACAACTTAGCCTGACTTACCTTAAGCACTCTTGGTGCCCTTGCACCAGCCTTCTGCTAGGCAAAAGCAGTAAACATAAAGTGAGAAGAAGAGATATGTGCCAGTTTGAAAGGTGCTGAGAAAATGAAGCCAGAAGCTCAAGTTGAGGGAGGTCCTAAAGGCAAGGAGCTCATCAACTTTATGTTGGACTCTGAGTATTCTTAATCACATTTTATGATTTTCTCATTTAATCAGTATTTCAGGACTCTAGCATTAGAAATGGTTTGGATATCTTTCAAACTTTTCGGAGTTGAACCCAATTTTCCCTCATATTTTAGGAAGAACAATTTCTTCCGTCCAAGTTTGATATGTTTCTGCCTACTATCTTTCTCTCATTTCTTTCTGTTTTCTCTGATCATGTTCTATCACCTAAACCAAGTTTTCCATTTGTTTTCATTTGCTCATTCATAGTGCTTCAGGCACACAACCTCTCCTTGACAGTATATTGCAGTGCTTCAGTAATTCTCTTACCTGTGTTCTCTAGTGCTTGCCATACTCTGATGCACTTATGAATTTGTCAATAGAGTTATGTTTCTGAAACAAAAATCTGATTACTTATGAAAGATGTATTATCTTTCTTAAAATTCTTCTATCACTTTCCCTATTTGTTACTGAAAGAAGTAGAATTTAATATTAATACATCTATACCCTTTCAAGTATGCATCTTGCCCTTCTCTCTCACCCTGTGCATTCTAAAGAGAAGTTTGAATTCATGGTTTCCTGTCTATTACACACAATTCTCCTTGTATTTTTTTCTGTACCTCCAGTTACATGTTTAAACAGTCCCCTTTTTTTGGGTACTTTTAGCCAAATTCTTCTTATGTTGAACTTGAACTTGGCACTTTCTTCCCTGGATTTATATGTTACAGGGATATCCTTAAACTTATATCTAAGCTATACGCTCAATAGTAATAAACATAGCTGGTTCTTTTGTTATTTTCAAAACAATAATTTTTCCCCAACTCTGAAATTCTGGAGTGTTTTCTCTGGTTTGTACCACTTCTCAAGATTTGTATGACAGTATGTAAAGCCGTTAGAGATTATTGAGTAGAGAGTAGGCTAAATCTTTAAGTTCTACAAAGATACCTACAAAGAAGTATTTATTTTATAATAGGTATGGATTTAGTGACATTAATTATGATAGGAATGGGAAAGTCTCTTAGAAATTCAAGAAAAGGGAGAAAGCCAAAAGTGAATCATATTTTACATCTGAGTAGTAAAAGAGATAGGCATGAACACTGGAAATATGAACTGCAGAGAGGGCTAAGTTTGAGACAGTAAATGAAATTGAGCCTGGACATCTTGAGCTTGTTATAACAGTGGCATGAACGAAGATGAATGGGCTAAAATGTTTTCAAATACTATTCTACTTCTTGAGTGAGTAAAAGATTATTTTTATATGATTATCAATGGATAGCATAGGATGTACATGATCAAATTAGTCTAGGAGCAAATGAAGGGTTCTAAAACATATGTAAGTTTAAAAATACAAAACAGGAACATATCACTGGGACTGAAGAATCTAGTTTAATTCAACATGTAGGTTCTTTGCCATAATACATTTCAATTTCACATGAATAGCCACTCTATTTCAGATTCTCTTCAGTGTCAAAAGAAGCTGTTAGCCTAGGAAAAGTTATTAATTGAAGACAATTGACAATTGACCTCTGGAACTTTGTGTCAATAGCATGGATATAAAAGATTTGTTAAAAGTTTCCTCCCTCACAGGTAACTATTGAGCTGAACATGGGTTTCCCAATGGAGGAGTTAGAGTGAAGACTGGAGGAGCTGAAAGGGTTTGCGGCCCCATGAGGAGAGCAACAATACCAACCAACCAGAGCTCCCAGGGTCTAAACCACCAGCCTGGGAGCACTTAGGGAAGGATCCATGGCTCCAGCTGTATATGTAAGGGAGGATGGCCCTGTTGGGCATATGTGGGAGAAGAGATTCTTGCTCTCATGAAGGCTGGATGCCCCAGTGGGTGGGAAGTTGAGGGTGGGGAGGTGGGAGTGGGGGGTAGGTAGGGGCACATTCACAAAGAAGCAGGAGGAGGGGTGATGGAATAGAGGGTTCCTAGGCAGGGTCAGGGGGAATGGGGTAAGGGGATAACATATGAAATGTAAAGAAAATATCCAATAAAAAATAAAGAAACAAAGAAAAAAAAAACAAGAGTTTCCTCCCATAATGTGAATAAATACATTTATCAAAATATTATAGAAACTAGGTATGGTGAGATACACTTTTAGATCTCAGCATTTAGGACTCAGACAGAAAGATAATGAATCCCAAGCCATCCTGGGCTACATAGTAAGATTAAGGCCAACCTGGGCTACATGAAAAACTATCTCAAAACCAAAGAGAAAGACAATAGTGAGAATACATAGGGATGCTGTCATATGTTGGAGAATGTTAAGAAGGAAAATGAATTTCCATTTTGTGGGAACTAAGCTTCATTGATAATTTTAAGAGAGATTAAGAAAGAAGGTTAAGAACAAATTTTATTACAAATTAAGAGAAAAACAACAGTACAAGTAAATGGAAAGCTTCAGCAGCCTCAATGAGAAGGGGAGATGAGAAAACATCATATCTTTAAGATTAGACACGGAAGTCAGAGAAACAATGAAGGAGCTCAGAGTGTTAGGATATTCATATTTGGGAGTGCTTAGTAATAGATCTGAGTTTGGAGAGTACTTCCTCATCACAGGTTCTGGCATCTCAAGGCAAAACACTACACCAGGGAGACATGGTTATAAATTGAAATGGGGACCAGAAAAGCAAAAAAAGAGGAAAGAAATGGGTGTGAGCTAATGGGCTGAGGAAAGAGCTCCAGAATCTTTCAGCAACATATGATATCTAGTTATTTGCAGAAAAAATTATTTCAGATTCCTCTTGATATCTCAGTTCTCTTCCTATTCTACCACAGACCCAAGAAGGAACAATCACACAAAGCTGGGTAAGGCGTCATTGACATCACTTTCTGACAAAATTGCTAACATAAGTAAAACACAGAAACAAAATAATGGTAGTTGTATTTTTAACTTTATTTTATGATGAAGCCAGAAAACAACAATATAAAATCTGAGAAATTGATTGTTCATCGAGAAGTCTCTGCAGCAGCCTGCCAGGAAGATCTCTCTTCAGAATTATTGTCAATGTTTGATGACAGTATCTGAAAAGGCAATCTTCATATTGAGCTAGAATCTAATAAATAAATTCTATGAATGACACATTTACTGAGCATGCTAAATCCTGAGGATAAAAATCAAAGGATACTTTTTCCTGCCCTCAGGGATCTCACAATTTAATGGAGACTGCCTGCTTAGAAATGCGTTCAAAGCTAGTCTTATCTCAAAAAGGCAGTTGCAGTAAAATATGCGAACAGAATTGTGCACATCCTGCTAGGAGTACAGCCGTTTTGGAGGACTAATCATACCAAACAATGTGGAAACTCTGATTCTTCAGTGGCCATCTTTTTGGAAGGTGATAGACCCACAAAGATATAAAATTGTCCCCATATTTAAGTCTCAGCCTTGCTAGAGCTTTAGCCTAAAGAGTTGTTCCAGATAACTTTTATTAAACTAATCTATTATATATATATATATATATATATATATATATATATATATATATATATACACACATACATACATACATACATACATACATACATATATGCTCAGATTAACAAATGACACAGGACAGGGTAGGTGGGCTTTGAGGCAAAAATTTAAACAAACTGTAATATCCCTGGGAGAGGTTGATTCTAAAATTTTATCCAGAGATCTGTAAAGTATTTTGAATTCACTGACTAGATGAGCTGTTTATCTTGGCTTAGTTAGTTAACAGCTCTATAAGCTAGAAATACATTTGGAGGTGATCATATTTTATTCTGACCTATTGTGCCAGAAGGCTTATTTCTTATTTTTTTCACTGTCAGCAAAAGAGAGCAGAATCAGGGAGGAGTTCAAAATGTGAACAATCAAAGTGAATCTTTAAGCCCTGGGAGTTGCTAGGTGTCAGACAATAAGCTGCAGATAAGTGTGGAGGAAAAAACAGCTACCATTCAGAGAAACATCCCAAATAACTGAGCATAGCTTCCCATTTATTTTTATTCTGTCTATTTTTCTTACACATTGGCAATATTGTATTAGAAAGGCTAAATAAATTTCCCAAATCCCATAGCTAATAATTGCTGACAATGTCATTCAAACCTAAATCTGACCAACACTGATGCCATTGCTCTTTAGGTATTTTCAGCTGTCAGAATGTTGAATGTGTGTCTTTGAACACAGTGGATAAGAGGCAGGCTGATGAGCCAATTTAAGAGACTGAGGGGAAAGAGAAGCATCATGCATACTTCACAACCAGGGCTTGGAGGCTGAGCAGGAGACAGCAGACAAATCACTGACAACCTGGAGTGATTCTACAATGTTAAACACCTTTTCATTGACTTACAGGGTTACAACAGCTATGGAGTTCTCTTTTTATAGCTATAGTTTGAATAATTAATGTGATTCTGATACTGTGATTGGCAACTATGGAAAACAGAATTCTTAAGTATAGTGACAAAAACAATTTTAACCTGAATGAAAAAAATTGAAGAATCTCACATTAGCTAGTTCTTTCTCTGTCTGTGGGGTGGCTGTAACTAGTAATGATATTATGGTTTCTGTTCCTTACAAAAGAATTGATGTAGTCATCACTCACCTGTACAGGAGTTCACTTCCACAATGCATTGCATTCTTCACCTTCTTGTATTCATCAGACCCAGTCTCATTCTCCATTTTCTATGAAGAATTTGATGGTGCACTATTCATGTTATCATATAGATGTGCACCAGACTCATTAGGTACAATGTGCTGTTGGCAATCTCCAAATATTATTTTACCAATTGTACATTTGCTTGAATATTTTACCATGTGTAAATCAATAGAGGGAGAGGGTGCATAGATGTATTTAATGATGGGATCATTATTCCATATTCTTTATCTTCCAGTTGCATCTGTCCTAAAAAACTGCTATACACTATTTAAATATCATAGAAATGGCTTTTAGTTGTTACTACACTCTTTTCATTTTGTTTTTCTTTGTTATTTAAAGGAATTTGGAGTTGTTACATTTCTTATGTTCCTCAGAATACTACCTGGATTAGATTGTAGACATCACTAGGTTGCTTGGAGGACTTATCAAACTCACATATGTACTTGGAAGTAGGTTATAAAATTTATAGGATATTGTCAGTTCCCACATTCTAAACACTCAATAACAGCGGTGAGCAAGATACTAATTCTGTGTATAGTACCTCTGCTGTATTCTTCTTTATCTTTGTCAGACCTAAAGTTTATGTTTCCTAAACCCTGGCAAAATAATTGGATGTATGAAACTTGAGGTCTACACATTACTTCATAATCCACTTTACATATATAAAGGAAGAGTTTTTGCAAAACATATTATTCAAAGGGATTAGTCAAGATGTCTCAAGGGATGAATTTTCCATTGTATCTACATTAGAATCCCCTGGGATGTTTAATAAAATGATATTTACCTTGCTTGCATTCACAAGGTTCCAGGGTAATGATTGGAATTCTGCACATTAACAAGCTCTCCAGGGGTCTTCAATGTACCTCAGTAACTATGATCCTCAACAACATTTACCAAATACCATTAGACATTATGCCAAGTATCTTAAATAGATCAGTCAATTCTTATAAAGGTCCTATTACATGGTATTATTTCACTGCTGTCAGGAGAGCATATAGGAGGTTAGGAACCATTTAGGACAACCATGTGAGCATTCTTTTTAACAGATTTACTTGGTACCAAATTATTAAGCTTGCTCATTACAGATCCAGGAACCCTAAGCACATTAGATGAAAATATTCATTAATCTTGACCTATTTGTATCTGACTTTTACTAAATATTTGGACTGCTATTCTGTTATTACTTCCTTGTGAGAATCTGAGTATCAAAACAGTATTGTCTGTGTTAAGTCTATGATACCATTTGAAGACTTGCATTTGAATGCTGATTTTTTCTTCCTTTCTAAACATACTTCACAGGAAGATGAAAAACTATCATGATACTTATTGCATGTAGAGTTTGTGGGGGGGGTTCTGCCTATTGTCTTTTGGAGCATGTGTGACTGAGAATCTTAAACTATTGGCTAGAACAAAGAAGTCATTTCAGACAGGAATCTAAATTTTAGGCTAGAACAAGGAAGTAGACTTCAGACATGAAAATGACTTTGGGCTAGGACAGGGAAGTAGGCACAGATATTTTGGTCATCATGATAAGCCCTTAGAAACAGTGATAACGGGAGTGTTCATGCAATTGGGTTTAATGCCTTGCTTGTTCTTTGTCTGTTTTTGACTATTTTGTATTTGTTGTCGTGCTTGTTCCTTGACTATTTTCATGTATTGCTAGGCCCTCAACATAGAACTGATCTTAACGCATACATGTAATTAAAATAGTATAAAAGCAAAAAGGAGGAGGGGGAATGGGATGGAGGTTCTAGGGAGGGAAAATGGTAAAAGGGGAGACATTTGAAATGTAAATAAATAAAATATCTCATTTAAAAAAATAAAGTAAAATATGGCATATGCTTATCATCTTGCCATATATATAACTAAATAACCAAGCCAAAATATGTAACTGGAAAAAATGTTCACTATATTTAATGAATTCTTGATACTAGCAGAGAATATAGCCACAATTACTTAGACTCTATGGTCATTTAACCTTGGAAGAGCTATTGACAAGACAAGGAAAGTGATACTGAATGACAGAAATGAGACAAATCTTTACAGCTCAGACCAGTTTCCAGTTTCTCTTGGATGTAGCACACAAAACAAATAAAATTTTAAACATGAAATTCTAGCACATTTTAATGTATCTTGTTAACAGAGATCACCTGTAAATTGGAAGCAGGTGAGATGAAAGGCTAGAAAGAAAAAGGAAAAATCATAACTTATAGTATGGCTCATTGTTTTTTATGATTTTTAAAAAAGACAGAGCTCTGTTCCCGCCATAGCTCTGAGATCACACTCCTGGCAGCCGATGCTCCACCAGCTACCTCTCCCTCTTGGCTAGCTTTGCAAATAGCCAGTTGGTACCTTTCCTGAGAGCTGCGATTGCTCCCCCCAGCCCCTCCCAGTTAGGTTCACCAAGCTGTCATCAATCACCTCATCTTCTCTCTTTCTCCTGCCCATCTTAGCTCTGTGGAAGAAAAACTCTAGACCACTTTATTATTTTAAAACTTGCCAGATAACATAATTCCTGGGCACAAAAACCTCTAAACCTAAAATCAGCTAATGTATATCAGCTGTGGGAGGGTGGTGGAAGCCGCTGGTTCTGGTTACCCTAAGACCTTACATAGTTGTTGTATCCTTCTTGTTCCAAAGCCTGGTCTGAAGTTTCCTCTTCTCTCCCTGCATCTGCTATTCCTCCTCCTGGTGCCCGGAAGTTCCGTCTTTTTCCTTTAACCCAGCAATTAGTTTCTGCCTTCTTTATCGACCAAATCAAGGACCTAGTAGGGAAACAACACCTCCCCCTATATCTCACCATTTCTGTCAAAACAAACAAACAAACAAACAAACAAACAAACAAACTTTTAGCACAGATATAAATTGAAAAAAAAAGAATTAAGTAAATTATACTGTATAAGGTACAAATCATATCCAGTCCATTAATTTGTCAATTAAGTAAAGTATTCTACCACATTTCCTAACTGATAGAATTATGATTCTATCCCTGGATTGTGTGTTAATTTTTAGCATGTAACATTACTGGAAACCATGTCATTTACTCTATAAATGCACGCGCTCTCTCTCTCTCTCTCCCTCTCTCTCTCTCTCTCTCTCTCTCTCTCTCTCTCTCTCAAAATTAAACAAACCGAGTTTGATTATGAGACTAAAATTAGTCTCCAACCTCATGGAAATCCAAGATAATCAAATATTACCTGAAAATATAGGAAGCGTAAAGCATAGCTTCTGAAACTTAATCAATTTGTAGAGACAGTTGACTACCTACACAGTTCTTCATACTTTAAAACTCAGAGCATCTGCCTTCTGCCTTTTGGCCAAGGATCATCTATCTGACAGACTTATAAAACAGAAATTTGAAGAGCAGCTGACCCTGTCTCAGCAAAGCTAATAGTTGACTATTCTGCAAAATGTGTCCTTCTCTAAACAGTCTGTAAATGACGTGGGCAATTTCTGCACAGTGACTGCCTTGGCACAAATAGCAACCTTGCCTGTAGGTGAAGATGTTTAATACCTTCTTTGAACTTTAAAGTGGGTGCTGTCTAGAGCAGGTATGTCTTACCAATAAATGATTAAATAACATTAAATGTCACATTTCATGGATTTTTGATGTTTTTGAAGATTATATATGGAAGGCAGTCTGAACAGTTAAACCTTGACTGCTCTCAGCTATTTCTAATTGAAATATATTGAAAACATACTTTTGTAATTAAATCAGAAGTCAAACATAACCATGAGTTTACTATCTGGCCCTTAACTCATATTGGTCAATCATCTGAAAACAGTTTGTAATAGCAGTCATAGAAGGACTGGGTCTAAGGTTTGTATTCTTGAAAGAGTTGTATAGGCACAATGCCTGTCTAAGGGTAATGGTATTAATTTTAAACTTTATATCAATATAAGAAATTTATACCAATAAAATATGCTAATGTAAGAAAATATACCTTCAACTTTGTATCAATTATAAATATTTCTACCAATTAAGATTATGGCTACATAATCCATCTCACCTATTTCCTCCCTGTTCAAAATTATGACCATTCCCAAATTCCTTAGAATGACAACCGTTATGTAATTTTTAAAAATAACCATTACCAGACCCCTAAACCCAGGGAATTAAGCTGACAATTCTCCATAACTTCTGGCTGAACAGGGATGATGAAATATCTTTAAACGAGGGGGAAGGATAGAGAAACTAGGAGATTTAGTTAGGCCTTAACAAAGCCAAGCCAACAATTATTATCCAGTCACTGATGCCTAGAAGGTTCAGGGATTGACTGAAGTTCTGACTGAATCCATCTGAAAGGTTGAATCACACAAGACGACCCAAAATCCATGACATAGGGTGAATCTGGCCAAAGCTGTACACTCTGCAATATACAAATCTCAAAACGGATTTAAGTACCAACATGATATATGTATGTATTGTGCAGGGTGCACAGACTAGTTGAGGATGAAATTCTGCTCCTGGTGTGAGCATGTGAAAGAGAGCTATCCCTTTATAGGAGCCAATTTTAATAATAAGCAATCATAAATCTCCATTTATGCCATGTGAAGAATGACACAAAGAATCTTTACCTGTATGTTACGGTTAATATTTAAAACAGCAGTGGCCCAATCTGGCTTGTTGTTACAGGGCTGAATGTTTCCAACTAGGTGAGGCCAGAGGCCGTGAATGGTAGCGTGTTCTAGCCATTGCCATGGCTCAGACAGTCCGGAAGCACCAGCCCTGGCACTCATGAGATTCCAGCGTGGGAGATGGCTCTGCCAATCTACCATGCTATCTCTGTAAAGCTTCGCTGAACCCCAGACAATACCTGCAACCCACTCAGTACCCAGTAGAAATGAAACTCTAAGCTTAATTATGATCCAAAGGGTTTATATATTTAGAAATGCTCAAAGAAGGTGGAAGCCATTTGCTGGGTGAAAGGAAAAAGGTGGGATTTTCAGGCCCCAGGAGGAGAAAGAACAGATGCAGGGGGAGTGAGAAGGAAGCTTGGACCAGGCTTTGAAACAAGAAGGACACATGAAATCACCTGTGTATGCGATCCACTCCTCATCAGGGCAGCTCCTCTTGAGGAAGCAGAATTAACAACAAAATACAAACAACACTAGGGCAATCCACAACAGCTCATTAAGTATAGAATACATTAGAACACTTGAAAATAGTTTAAGAACATATAAGAACATTTTAATCAGTACTCATTGTTTGGAAAAAATAGTATAATTGCTTAATTTGATTAAGAGTGCCTATAAATTAAGTACTTGAAGGATAAGTTATGAAATGCTAAATCGTGCATTATTTATTCTTCCTTGTAATGTCTTCATAAAATAGTTCCTTTTATATGCCAATGAGCCAGGACTGCCTTGGGAATGTTTTAGATTGTACAATATAGACATTTGTTTAGTTTAGATTTAATATAAAAGAATAATCAATAATCAATGAAAATATTTTTAAATAGGCATGATAAAAGGCAATGACATAAGTTTAGACATAAAATATAGTATGGTATGTAAAAATAAAATCTATTTACATTATCTAAAAACAAAATCCTTAGTATTATTTATTGAATAATTAGATGTGATCTATTTTGGATGAATGAAGTGTGTTGAAAAGATGCTATTCTTTTCATTTAACTAGATTTTTAGATTTATATTACATATGTGTAAACATATTCAGCTATTCAGTTCTGTTCATTAGTACAGCTTCAAGGATACCTGACATTTTTAGTTCAGGAATGTTTAAAAGGAAATTGTTGGCCTTTACACTTTGGTTCTACAGATCAAGTTAAATAAAACTAGAACTCTCAAAGGGTTTTACATACATAAAGTATAAGAAAATAAGATCAAAGTTTAACTTGAAAGGGGTTAATTTTTATATTTTAAACACATATAGGACCAATTACTATATTGATTATATGTAATATTGAAAGAAAACAATTGTTTGAAGTTAAAAAGTAACCTTATCAAATCATTATTATTATTTTGCATATTTTTAATTTCAGAACAAAATAAGACAAACAAAAAACCACAATACACAACACTCAACCCTGCTACTCTGTGGGAAGGGATCTTCCTGCCTTAAGCACAAGGACAGAATAGAGGAGATTCTTGTAGACATGAGTCATTTGGGTCAAGGCCAGTCAAGGCTGCTGGGGGAGCCACAGGGATACTATACAGAGGGCAGGGATTCCTGGGAGCCTTTAATCCACTTCTTCCATGCGAGAGGCATCTTCACCATCTTCTAGTGGGGGGATCTCATCAGGAACAGCAGCACTGGGCTCTTCCTCAGTGACTTCATCTTCATCAATGCCCAGGCCTAGTTTAATCATGCGGTAGATGGAGTTGGAGTGGGTTTGGGGATCCTCAAGTGAGAAATCAGAGGAGAGCAGAGCAGTTTCCAACAGCAGCACCACCAGGTCCTTGACAGCTTTGTTGTTTTTGTCTGCCTCGGCCTTCTGCCGCAGGGTCTCCACAATGGGGTGGTCAGGGTTGATCTCTAGGTGGTTTTTGGCCATCATGTAGCCCATTGTAGAGTTGTCTCACAGTGCCTGGGTCTTCATGATCCATTCAGTGTTGGCTGTCCAGCCATAGGAGCTTGTCACAATGCAGCAGGGGGAAGACACAAGCCTATTGGAGATTGTCACTTTTTCACCCTTCTTGTCCAAGTTCTCCTTCATGAGCTTGCAGAGATTCTCAAACTTTGCCTTGTTCTCCATTTTCTTCTTTTCTTCCTCATCCTCTGGTAGCTCCAGGCCCTCCTTAGTCACTGAGACCAGGCTCTTTCCATCAAATTCTTTGAGCTGCTGCATGCAGTACTCATCAATAGGCTCAGCCATATACATCACTTCAAAGCCCCATTTCCACACACACTCCACAAAGGCAGAGTTATCCACTTGTCCTTTGCTCTCACCAGTGGTATAGGAGATAGACTTCTGTGTCTCCTTCATGTGAGACACACTTCCTTGCTCTGACAGGGAAGTCATCTCATCTCCAGACTGAGAGTTATGATAGCAAAGGAGCTCAGAGAGGTGGCGACGGTTAGTGGAGTCTTCATGGATTCCAAGCTTTAAATTCTTGGAGAATGCCTCATAAAACTTCTTGTAGTTCTCTTTGTCTTCAGCCAACTCAGAGAATAGCTCAAGGCACTTCTTCACAATGTTCTTGCAGATGGCTTTCAGGATCTTGCTCTGCTGGAACATTTCTCGGGTGATGTTCAGAGGCAGGTCCTCAGAGTCAACCATACCACGGATAAAGTTAAGGTACTCAGGGATCAGCTCATCACAGCTGTCCATGATGAACACACGAGGGACATACAATTTGATGTTATTCTTCTTGTTGTTGTTCTCAAAAGAGGTCAAAGGGAGTTCACTGGGGAATGAAGAGCAATGCCCTGAACTTCAACTGACCTTGTACAGAGAAATACTTGACTGCCAGGTGGTCTTCCCAATCATTGGTGAGGCTCTTATAGAATTCACCATATTCCTCTTGAGTGATGCCATCCGGATTTCTGGTCCAGATAGGCTATGCCTTATTCAACTCTTCCTGGTCAATGTACTTTTCCTTGGTCTTCTTTGTTTTCTTTTTCTTATCTTTGCAGCTGTCATCCTCCTCATCAGATCCCACATCTTCAATCTTAGGCTTTTCCCTATCATCTGTATCTTCCTCCTCTTTCTCACCTTTCTCTTCTTCTGCCTCATCATCACTGATCTCCTTTTGTTCCTTCTCCAAGTAGAGAATGATGAGATAGCCTATGAACTGGGAGTGTTTCTTCACCACTTCCTTGACCCTCCTTTCCTCTAAATACTCTGTCTGATCTTCTTTGAGGTGAAGAATCACTTTGGTATCCCGGCCAATGGGCTCACCATGTTGTGCATGGATGGTGAAGGATCCACCTGCAGAAGACTCCCAGGCATACTGCTCATCATCATTGTGATCATCATTGTGCTTTGTGATCACAACCATTTTCTCTGCCACAAGATAGGCCAAGTAGAAGCTGACACCAAACTGCCCAATCATGGAGATGTCTGCACCAGCCTGGAGAGCCTCCATGAATGCCTTTGTTCCAGGCTTAGCAAGCCTTAGTCATGTCAATGCCTGTGTCCACCAAGGTCAGCGTGCACTCCTGAGGGTTGAGGCTGATGTCAATTTTTAGCTCTTTCTCACTGTCCAACTTGGAAGGGCCTGTGAGGATCTCATACTGAATATTGCCCCGGAAATCAGATCATTAGAGATCAACTCCAGGAGGAAAATTTCCTTGTTTGAATAGAAAGTATTGATGATGAGAGACATGAGCTGAGCAATTTCTGCCTGAAAGGCAAAGGTCTCCACCTCTTCCTCTCTATGGTGTACTTCCTCAGGCATCTTGACAGGAAAGCCAAGTAGTAGTACAGAGCAGAGTGGTAGGCCTGGACCATGTCCGACTCGCATGGCAAGCCTAGGCTTCACAGGGGTGACTCAAGAGCTATTATTATTATTATTATTATTATTATTATTATTTAAAACAGACAAATAAAATATTTTTAACTATATGGAATCTTCCAAAATATTAAATTCCTACAGTAGTTATTTGAAGACATTGTATAAGGTAACTGAGCATTTCTAATATACACTAATGTGTATTTAAAATTTTTAGTGATTAACATAGCTGGGCCCTGGAGAAAAACTGGCAATAAGTGAATGAATTATATATAAAAAACAAACAAACAAACAAACAAACAAACAAACCATAAACTGACTAAATGAACATGTGGAAATTAATAAGTAAACTTAGTACATTTTCAGAAATACAGAAATGATAAATACATTTTGAGATACCAGGAGTAAACAGGCCTAGTTAATTTATTCAGTATGTTGAAATGTGTTATAACTTTATAACTAGGATATAAAATACAAAGCCCATATGTTTGATTAGATTAAAATTAAAATGCAAACCATTTAACAAACAGATGATGTACGAGTAAGCAAAATGCTTGGTGACACAAAAGCAAATTTGAAAGCTATCAAAACAATCTGCTCATAAAGGAGGAAAAAGAAGTTAGAAGACTCATGTGAAATTATAGAGGATGGATGGTCTTGGCTTTCCTTTTTATTGCAGGGGGTCTCAGTACAAACTCCTGTAACAAGAAAAAAACATAACAAATTAATTAATCAAAGTTTTACCTGACAGGAGTGCTTTCTGAAGCAAGATACAAATGAAAAATCCTGGAGATCTTGTCTATGTTTAGATTGGCCTCCTGGAGGAATGGCTAGCAGGAAAATAATGGGAGCGAGGAAATCGTTTTTACTACATTAGCAGTGTAGAAATGCGATTAGACAAAGAGGCATGAACTGAAGATAAAGGCCCAAGGCAGGAAGGAGAGACAGAAATAGAAGAAAGTGGCTTTTCTTGATTCTAAGACTCCATTTGGAAAAGGAACAGTCTGGTCCCACACCTCAGGTTGTTCAAATTCTATTTCCTATGACTTCCTAAGGAAGAAAAAGAAGAGTAGGAGAAGAGAGATCAGAAGGATGCTACTTCTGAGGCTCATGGTGTCTTCAGAATATAAGTATACCACACTTTGTTTTATCATCCCCAATGTTGCTTAATCATACTAATAATTAAATAATACAAAGTAAAATCAAAAATGGTCTCTCCCATTATTTTTCAGAAAGGTCATCTTATATAGCCATGGCTGCCCTGAAACTCTCTATATGGATCAGACTGTCCTGGAACTTACCATCCCTCTGCTTCAGGTTTTCTAAGACAGTTGGCATACATGCTATTCAGTGGAGTTTTGTTTTGCTGTGTTTTGGTGTGTGTGTGTGTGTGTGTGTGTGTGTGTTTGATAGAGAGAGAGAGAGACAGAGAGAGAGAGAGAGAGAGAGAGAGAGAGAGAGAGAGAGAATAAAATAAGCTCTGTTCTCATTTTCTGCTCATTTAATTAGAACTGAGTTTTAAATTTTTTATGCTTGTTTACAGCCATCTTATATTTGATATGACAAAGTTGCCTGATAATTTTCTTAGTCATTTATTGTTTTATTCCCAATCACTTTCATAATGTTTTAATTACATG
The DNA here is from genome assembly GCF_004785775.1 of Grammomys surdaster. Classification (NCBI taxonomy): domain Eukaryota; kingdom Metazoa; phylum Chordata; class Mammalia; order Rodentia; family Muridae; genus Grammomys; species Grammomys surdaster. The sequence continues at coordinate 5,411,698 of NW_021604563.1, forward strand.
CAAGTATTAAAGTCAGTTCTAGCTTGTGGAACAAGCAATATAATAGATGCAAATAATCAAAGAAAAAGCAAGACAGTAAACACAAATAGTCAAAGAACAAGCAAGGCAATAAACAAAGTCCCGTGATTGCTCCCATGATCACTGTTTCTAAGGACTTATCAGAATGACCAAAATATCTGAGCCTATGTCCCTGTTCTAGATAAAGTCATGTTTATGCCTGAAGCCTACTTCTTTGTTCTAGGATAAGATTTATAGTCCTGCCTGAAATTACTTCTTTGTTCTAGCCTAACGTCATATTCCTGCCTAAAGCCTACTTCCTTGTCCTTGGCCAATGTCAGGTTCTTGAAAGGCAGCCCCTAAGGCTTTCTGCCTCTCTCCCTTTTTTGTTTCATAAACAAGACTGAGCCAGTCTTAGGTCAGTCTGACAAAAATGCCTTCCTTACTTATCATGGAATATGCATTATCAAAAAGTAATGCATTTCTGTCTTAGGTTGGTAAGGCTCTGTGCAGAATCTTACCCATCCTTGACTTGCCAGCCTGTTAAATTAATAACTCTGTCTGGAGGTTGATTTTCAGTTTCAAGCCATGTACTTTGGCTGCCAACATGTTGATGTTGTTAAAGACAATCTTTAACATGATGGGCAGGAATAAATGTATTCCCAGGATACAAAGTGCTATCCTGATCAAGCTATATATGCCATTCTTGAAGCTTGACCAAAATGAAAATACTGACCTCAGTCCATGAATAATTTTATCAGCAGTATCTTCAGCATCAAAGTTCAGCAGAGCAGCATTCATTAAATTCATAATCTCACTGTGCAAAGTTGACACATCTAGAGAGGTGCTAGAATTATGCCAAATACACTGCAAGTGTCTTTAAACTTTTTCCTAATTATAATGACTATCATGGTAAAGTTTAGAAATAACACAACTCCATTGGTACTTGGCATGACACTCAAGACGGCTCCTTACTCTTCAAATCTGAACCTCCTTCCAATAATTTGAATAGGATAAAGAGCATCAATCTATTGTTCCAAATGCCTATCTAAATCCTCTTGTTACTAATCAACACATTAGTAACATTTTTTCCCTAAATGATTAACAAAAGTAGCTGACTTAACTTCTTGTGTAAAAGCAATTACAGAAGAAGTGGTGCTAACAATTTTAAACTGTTTATCTTTTATTTTAAATACCTTATTAGACATACATGATACTATATGCACAAATAGGTTATACAGAATAAAACTCTGTAATTAATATCTTCATATCTGACCCTACTTCTCTTTGTAAATAATGTGTTAAGAATTTGACAGGCAATGGTGGTACACACCTTTAATCCCAGCATTCTTGAGGCAAAGACAGGCAAATCCCATTAAGTACAAGGTCAGCCTGATATACACAGAGTTCCAGGACAGCCAGTTTTGAAAAAAGAAATACAAACAGATAAGCAAGCAAGAAAGAACTTTGGGTCAAAAACAGATATCCACAATATATTTCAGCCAAACACAAAAGAGTATATATTCTTTTCAGTACCTTATGGAACTGTCTCCAAAATTGACCCTATTATTGTACACAAAGCAAGCCTCCACAGATACAAAAAAAAAATTGAAATAACTCCTTATATCTTATAAGACCACCTTGGATTAATGCTGGTCTCAACAACACCAAAAACAACAGAAAGTGTGCAAACTCACGTAAACTGAACAAATCTTTACTCAATGACAACTGGGTCAGGGTCAAAATAAGAAAGAAATTGAAGATTTTCTAGAATTCAATGAAAATGAAGGTATAACATACCTAAGCCTATGGGAACACAATGTAAGCAGCATTAAGAGGAAACCTCATAGCAATAAATACCTTCATAAAGAAACTGGAAAGTTCTCATACTAACAGTTTTAAACCACACCTGAAATCTGTAGAACAAAAACAGACAAACTCACCTAAGAGTAGAGGGCAGGAAATAATCAAATTCGGAGTTGAAACCAATAAATTCGAAACAAAGAGAACAATACTAAGAAGCAGCAAAACCAAGAGCTGACTCATTGATAAAATCAAAAAGATAGTCAAAGCCTTAACCACATTAACCAAAAGGTAAAGAGACAGTACCCAAGTTAAAATATTATAAATGAAAAGGGGGGCTTAGCATCAGACACTGAGGAAACCTGAAGAATCATTATGTCTTATTACTAAAGCCCATACTCCAAAAAATTGAAAAATCTAAATGAAATGAACAATTTTCTTGATAGATACCACAGACCATAGTTAAATCAGAGAGACCACATCCAAACATTAGATGGAGCCCTGGGGAATCTTGGGGAAGGACAGATTGAAGGAGCCAGAGAGCTTAAGGAGACTACAGGGAAACCTACAGAAATAGGTAAACAGTTTAAATAGTCCTATAATACCTAAGGAAATAGAAGCAATCATTCAAAGTCTTCTATAAAAATTAAATAAAATATAAATAAAAAAAACAGAGACAGATGGAATTTTAGGAGACTTCAAAGAAGAGCTAATACCAATAATCCTCAAATATTTCCACAAAGTACAAACAAAAGGAGCATTGCCAAACTAGTTCTATAAGGCCATAGTAACCCAAATACCTAAAGGACACAAAGACTCAATACAAAAAAAGAACTGCAGGCCAATTTACCTTATGAACATTGACAGACATTGACATGAAAATATCGATAAAATACTTGCAAGCAGAATACAAGAATGCACCCAAAACATCACTACCATTATCACATACTCTTTGTCACAGTGACACAGGTATGGTTCAATATATGAAAATTCATCAATATAATCTACCATTTAAACAAAATGAAAGAGAAAAAAACATTGACATCTCATTAAATGCTAAAATTATCTTTGACAAAATTTAACACATGTTTATGATAAAAGTCTTAGAAACATCAGGGATACAAGGCACATATATAAACACAGTAAAGTCAATATACAACAAGCCAATAGGCGACATCAAATTAAGTAGGAATAAACTTAATTACATTAAAATCAGGGGCAAGATAAAGCTGCCCACTTTCTCCATATCTATTCAATATAGTACTTGACGTTTTACCTAGAGCAATAAGACAACAAAGGGGGAACAGGGGACAAATTTGGATAGGAAGAAGTTAAGATATCACTATTTGTGGATCATATGATAGTATATATAAATGGCCCAGAAATATTCTTCTAGAGAAATCCTACAGCTAATTAAACATCTTCAGCACAGTGGCTAGATAGAAAATTAACTTAAAAAAATCCATAGCTCTCCTTTATATAAATGATAAATGGGCTGAGAAAGAAATGAGAGAAACAATACCCTTCACAATAGCCACAAATTATATAAAAAATTTTGGTGTAACTCTAACCAAGAAAGTGAAATACCAGTATGACAAGAACTTCAATTCTCTGAAGAATGAAACTGAAAAAGGTAAAAGAAAATGAAAAGATTTTCCATGCTTATAAATCAGTAGGAGTAGCATATTAAATGACCATCTTAATAAAAGCAATTTATGTATTCAATGCAATTTTCATCAAAATTCCAACATAATTCTTTATAGATCTTGAAACAACAATTCCTAACTTCATATGGAAATAAAAGAAAAAACAAGATTCCCAACACACTTCTGTACATTAAAAGAGCTTCTGTTGGTATCTCCATACCTAATTTCAAGCTGTACTACAGAGCAATAGTAATAAATGCCATACAATATTTGTGTAAAAACAGAGAAGTTGATTAATTGAATAGAATCAAAGTCCCTGAAATAAACCAACACACCTATAAACACTTGATTTTTGACAAAAAGTCATAACCAAAAATGGAAAAAAGAAAGCATGTTTAATAACTGGTATTGGTTTCACTGGATGTCTGCATGTAGAAGAATGCAAATAAATCCATATTTATGAACTTTTATAAAACTCAAGTCCAAGTGTATCAAAGACCTGAAAATAAAACTGGATATACTAAATCTAATAGAAGAGAAAGTAATAGTGTCAGGGCTTGGGATGTTCCCTTGAGCTGGATCCCATTTGGGGCCTGCTGCTGGACCTTCTTTTTCTCAGGCACCTCTACATTTCCATCCTTGCAGCACATGCATGTCCTTTTGGGTCTGAGTTACCTCACTCAGGATGATATTTTCTAGTTCTATTCATTTAACTGCAAAACTCAGAATGTCCTCATTCTTAATAGCTGAGTATTATTCCATTGTGTAGATGAACCACATTTTCTGTATCCATTCCTCTGTCATAGGACATCTGGGTTGTTTCCGGCTTCTGGATATCACAAACAAGGCCACTATGAACATAGTGAGACACATGCCCCTGTGGTATGGTAAAAAGGGGACATATCATGACGGTCCTCTGAAAGACCCAACAAGCAGCTAAAAGAGTCAGATATCAATATTTGCTCCCAACCAATGAACAGAAGCTTCTGACCCCTGTGGTTGAATTAAGGAAAAGCTGGGAGAAGCTAAAGAGGAGGGTAAGCGACACTGTAGGAAGACCAGCAGTCTCAACCTGGACCCCCAAGATCTCTCAAACACTGGACCACCAACCAGGCAGCATACAACAGCTGATATGAGGCCCCCAACACATATACAGCACAGAACAGCCAGGTCTGAGTTCAGTCAGAGAAGATGCACCTAACCCTCAAGAGACTGGAGGCCCAGGGAGTTTAGAGGTCTGGTTGGGTGGTGGGTGTGTGTGGAGACATCCTTGTGGAGGCAGGAGGTATGAGATGTGGAACAGTGGGAGGGTAGACTCGGGGGATGATAAAATCTGGATTGTAAATAAATAATAAAAAAAGAAAAATAGAAGAGAAAGTAGGGAAAAACATCTAGAATATATTGATACAGGAGACAACTTCCTACACAGAATACTAATAGCTCAGGCATTTAGATCAACAATCAATAAATGAGACCTCATGAAACTGGAAAGCTTCTGTGAGGCAAAGGACATTGTCAATAGGATAAAACAGCAGCCAACCATATATGAAAAGGTCTTCAGCAAGCCTACATCTGACAGAGGACTGATATCTAAAATATATAAGACATTAGACAACAGGAAAACAAGTCACTCAAAAGATGGAGTTCCAGGCTAAACATATAATTTTCAACAGAGAAATCTCTAATGGCTGGGATGCACTTAAATGTTCAACATTCTAAATCATTAGGGAAATATAAATCAAAATGACTCTGAGATTCCATTTTACACCTGACAGAATGACCAAAATCAAAATCTAAGTGACAGTTCATGCTGAAGAGTATCTGGAACAAGGGGAATACTCCTTCCTTGCTGGTGGGAGTGCAAACTTGTACAATCACTTTAAAATCAATTTTTATAGTGTAGCAATGTTGACATAAAGTAACACTTTTAATAGAAATGGCCCATCTTTTTATCATGAGGTAAATATGACATACCATAGCCCAGAAACATAGATTTAAATCACCTCACCTCATGTCTTGAGATGTGGGGTGCTGGGCTGGGAGAAGCAGCTGGGTGCCTGGTTGAGCAGGTCTTGAACCTCAGACCTTTATCAGTACAGCAGGCGTTAGGCTCTGCCCCCAGGCCCTGTTTTTTTTTTCATTCAGCTTCGGTCCTCCACAGCCCCTCCAAAAGAGAGGCCCATGACTATCAGTCATGAGGTACAGTGCCTCAGGCTCTCCGAAATGTAGATGAGGTATCTCCAAGCTCTCAGACCAAGCCAATAGGCATTATCTGCTGCCAGACCCTAACCCACCCTGAAACTATATATAAGGGCTCTATTCAGGAGAAGTAAAGTTGTGTTCGAGAATCATCCTGGTATCCTAGAGTTTCTGTCTCAAAAGTTGTAACACTTGGCAGGAGATCTGCTCTCCCAGCACCTTCCTGGGACACCAAGCTGCTTCCTTGCCAGCTTGCCAGCTTCCTATTGGCCTAGCTCGGGCTGGCTCAGCACTGAGAGACAGGTGCCGCACCTGGGAGTGACTGTGTAGAGAGAGCAGAGACTCAAGCAAAGGCAGCAGCAGGGGGCAGGCACTCTCTCCTCCCTGCTCACACTCTGTACCCTTTGGCCCAGACCTCTCACACCAGGCCTGGCTGGAGATCAACGGACAGTGGAGACACAGGAAGAGGCGGCAGCAGAGACAGTAGCGGACCTTCCCTGCTCTCACTATGTCCTCAGCTGGGAGATCATCGTGGGACACCATCCGGAACCGGGGACCCACATTGAGAGACACTATGTGACATTTTATAGTCACAGAAGGAAGGACAGAAAGTCATAAATCAATGTATGTATCAATCACATTTGTAGAAGTATCAGTTAAATAGGCTACTGCAAAATGGAAAAATATAAGTTGCGGATATTATCTTACCTTGTTCTTAATGTTAGAGTTGATGGAAGCTGGAGAGTTTATTGATTCATCAGGAGAATGTTAAGCCAGTCTATAGGAGCTCTAAAGAAGACATTTAGATCCAATTTCATCAGAAATTTCTAACCACAGATAATGTATATTGCACTCTTTGAAGGAAATGAACATATGCTAACCCACTATGGGATTTTTAGGTAAAGGTTTTACACATAACTTATCATAATATTTATCAATTCTCACGTAAGCAATGGATTAGCATCTGTTGGTCTATACAATGGCTACACAGACATATGTAAGAATGGTATGTCATCTTTTTAACTTCACTTTTTGAATAACATTGATCAGCTTTTCCTATGTGAACTCACTGTTTTGAATTTCCATTTAAAATGCAAGAGTTCCATAAAGGTTCTACAAGTCTTGTGCTACTTTAAAGTGGGAAAAATTTTGCCATTCAACAAATAAATCATGTTACCTCAAAAAGATTTGTAATTAATTTTATGCAAGTATTATAATCATAAGCCCAATATGCAAAACAGAGAGATAGGGAGAGAGAGGGGGACGGAAGGAGGGAGGGAGGGAGAGCGAGAGCGAGAGCGAGAGAGAGGGAGGGAGGGAGGGAGGGAGGGAGGGAGGGAGGGAGAGAGAGAGAGAGAGAGAGAGAGAGAGAGACAGAGACAGAGACAGAGACAGAGAGAATAGAGAGAAACTGCTGCTTCTTAGTATTCGTGAAGTGTTTGAAAAATGATCATGTCTAAGCTCTACCCAAGCTTTGGATTCATTTGATTTGGGGAATAGCTTGGGATTCACTGTTTCTAATGTAGTACAATCCAGTGCTGCCTATTTGTATAATACCCAATTGTCAATGACAAACTAGCAAATTGAAACAAGCTGCTCACTAAAGTAGTACTACCACATAATTGAGTAGATTTTCTTCTAAGGATATAAAGATAGTTTACCATTAGGAACTGTATAAACATAATTTATTATTTTCAAGTGCTTAAGGACAGAGACCATGGAGTTATTAATAAATACCCAGATGCTGGTCAAAGATTTCCAGGAATTCTCTGAGGTTGTTAGGATTAGTAATCCATCTCCATGATAAAACTACTATTATAAATCTTAGAAAAATAATTTTAAAGAGATATACTAAAGTAATCAAATTTCCACTAAAGTCAGGATGAACTCAAGGATGCACATTTGAATAATAACAAATAATTTGGAAGTCTGCTTACTACTCTAAGACAATGGACAAGGGTAATAAATTTTGTAATTAAAGTGACATATATATATATATATATACATATATATATATATATATATATATAATCCAATTATGTACCTAGAAAATTCAAACAAGTATAAAGATACTTATAAGGCAAATTAATGAATTATAACTATAGGAAGCAGAGATTTAATTTCTGTGAAATAAAAATTTATAAGACAAAAGTAGAATGTATACAGAGTAAATAAAAAGTCATACCTCAGATCACATTTATTAAATAAAATTCGAGAAAAACTTGAACATTTTAACTATTCAAAATGGGTTTCAAAAACTGGAAAGAGACAAATCCATGAACTTAACCTTATTTATTTATTTATTTATTTATTTATTTATTTATTGGTGGAGGTATAGCCCAGGGCCTTATTAATGCTAAGTAAGAATTCTATGATTAAGTTATATTTCCAAAACTTATATGTTCTTGTATTAAAATTTATGGTGAAAAAAGTCAAGTAATTCCAAGTTCTTCACAAATATAATACAAGCAAAAAGGCACAAGACTCATACAATATCTTTAATGTCTTCTTTATTGAAACTACATGAAATTGTTTAGAGTAGAAAATTAAAACCTAAAAATATCTTTAAACCTTGAAAAATTAGAGAATGTTACAAAGAACAGTGCTTTTTTTTTCTCAGAAAATAAAATTCCCCTTTGTAATGGTCAAAAGCACTCACTGCTCTGGCAGAGGAACCAGGTTTGGATCAGAGTACCACCTGGCACTTCATACATGTCTGTAACATTATTTCCATGTGATCTCACATCGTATTTTGGCCTTGGGGGAAGGAGTTCCTAAACACATATAGGTACACATAAATTCATAAATTGCAATAATAAATAGGTATACACAATAAATATTTTAAAATCCTACTTTTGAAACCATCAAAATTAAATGGATAGATGATATTCCAGCAACAAAATTGGTTAGCACTATAGTTACACGGAATAAATGTATAGATAGATAGATATAGGCTGAAGGACACAATAAAACCAGAAACAGTTGTGCATACATGCCACTGCATGTGTATGTGTATGTGTGTGTCTGTGTGTTTGTGTGTTTGTGTGTGTCTGTGTCTATGTCTATGTCTATGTGTTTTTATTCAAAGTATTAAGATCAAGCTATGTCCTGGTCTAAGTTACTTCATATTATATAAAACTCTTTTGTTGCTGTTGTTTGTTTCCTTGTTTTGGTAGACTATGATTTCCCTAAGACCCAAAAGACTCCATCTTATAAGCATCTTCTGACTCCATTTTAAACAATAATGTTAAATGGAAGCTTCAGTTGCAAGCAGAAACTGTATCATTTGTTAGGCTCTATCAATCTAAGACTGATAATGTGGGTTACTCAATACAAGTTTTCATCTAAGATAAATGCCATAGTGATTTCTGGTTTTTTTCTTTTTTTCTTGGATATTTTATTTATTTACATTTCAAATCCCTTTTTCCCATTTCCCCTCCCTAGAACCCCTATCCCATCACCCTCCCCCCTTTTTTTTATACCATTCTAATTACATGCATGTATTAAGGTCAGTTCTAGGTTGGGGATCTAACAATGCAAATAGTCAAGGAACAAGCAAGACAATAAACACAAATAGTCAAAGAACAAGCAAAGCATTAAACACAATTACATGAACGCTCCCGTGATCACTGTTTCTAAGGGCTTATCATGATGACCAAAATATCAGTGCCAACATTCCTGTCCTAGCCCAAAGTCATTTTCATGTCTGAAGCCTCCTTGTTCTACCCTAAAATTTAGATTCCTGCTTGAAATTACTTCTTTGTTCTAGCCTTATGTCAGATTCCTACCTGATCTTGAGTGTCATGTCATTGTGACTTCTTGATCTCTTGTAACATTATAATCTCATCCACATAGAATATAAGTCAAAAATTGACTGGTATGTGCCATGAAATAAGTGAAAATCTATAGTTTTTTATTTTCTCAGAAAAAAAAGCCTGCCTGATCTCATAAGAGACAAGAATATTCCTACCCTTCACTTATTTTACCCTGTTCCTGTAACCTCTCAAACTACCAAGGTGGAGACTTTAGTTTGTGGGTTTACTTTTGTTCTTTCTTATTCTTAGTTTCCTCTGAATATATTTTATGTCCTGATCAATACGTGCTCAGTCATGTCATGGATTCCACAAGTCTAGAAGAAGAAATGTATCAGTGGCAAAAACAAAATGTTAGGAGAGAGAATATAATATATGTATATTATAGTACATATATATTATGTATTACACACACACGCACACACACACACACACACACACACACACATGTAAAAAAGTCTTAATCTAGCAACATGACTGCTCTGGAAATGGATCAGGTCCAAAGAAATGATCCAACTGAAATGCATAAATATGACACACCTTTAAGTTCTCTGGCTGGAATACACAACTTTTTCCCTCTAGCTGGAATATATACATGGCTTTAGTACACACCTTTAATACCAAACAATGACATTTAATTGAAGGCAGACAAAGTGAAAAATTTGACAGAGATAGGATGCACCCAACTCCCAGGAGAACAGACAGAAAAGAGAGGCTACTTAAGAACAATGAGAGAATTGAATTGAATTTAGTTCACAGCAGTTCTGTTTGGGGCAGTTCAATTTGATGAAGTTCAGTTGAGTGCAATTGTGCTCAGTTCCATTTGTGGAGTTCAGAGGCAGTCTTTCCAAGCAGAGAATTTAAGTCAGACGCTAAGAGAAGCCAATTTGAATCAGTCAGCTTGAGCTAGCCAGCCAGAGTTCAGAAAGAGGTAGAAAGAGTGGGTTTATTCAGCAGTAAGTCTCAGATGCTTAAACATTCTAGGCTTTGATTAGCAGATGGTGGTTGTAAGCTGAAGCCCTCAGGGTCTGGGCTTACAGAAGATTATATTGTATAGAGGCTAGAAGCTCCCAGGCCTAAGACTAGGGATAGAACAGAGATAGAAATGTTCTGGGCTCAACCCACTCTGTGTATTTGTAAAGCTGGGATACCACTCTCATCTCATTCCATAATCTGAGGAAATAAAAGCAATATTTACATAAACATATATATGTATACCTGTCTGTTTTAATGAATTCAGTAGTGAGATTTTTTTTATTATTGTGTTATATAGCTAAATGGAGTATTTTCCATTAACATATCAAAAGGCTAATACTTAAAAAAGAAAATTAATTTTTAACACTATAATTATTACAAAGACTGAGTTATTCTTAGATTCCAGTAAGAAATTTGGCTGACTAAAGGTAGCAATAATGTACTGCACAAAAAAAAGGCTAGACAAAATTTGAAGTTTCCACCATTCAGGAATGTTTGCTGCAAATATATGTTTAACATGACTTGCATACTTATGTATTATACAGTGTACATGTGCACTATAGCATCACCTCACCCCATTAATATGTATAATTTTTATGAGCATGTTTTTCAGTTAAAAGTGCATTTGATAAGAAAAAAGAATGAAGTAAATAAGTGAAATGTGCTGGCAGAATTTGCTATCTATATGGAGAAATTGCATACATATTCCTATTTCACTTCATGTACAAAAATAAATTAAAAATTTTATAATTCTGTAGATGTCAAAACCCAAGCATATTATTATTAGAAGAAAATTTCTGTATTTGTCTTAAGTAAGAAAGTATCTACAGATGTCATAAGTGAAATGTTCTCAGATTTTTCTAGGTAAAGGTTTAAAACTCATATCCTTCTAAAATTAAGTGAAAGTCATATATAGTACCAAAATACAACAGACTGAGAAAAGATTTGCAGTACATTTAGTGAACTGCTGTCCCTCACCAACAGAGACCTGAAAATTAAAAGGCAAATTAAATAAAGTAATATCTCCTAGTGGAACAAATGATACAGCTTTTAAGTTTTGAAGCTGAATATATACATTGTTGATATGAAAACTCTGCTATGATTCTTGTGTTATGAAGTCAAATCACAAGATGTTTGTGGCTTATAAAAAGTTTTCTCTGTCAGTTGTCTGCTTTTCTGGAACCTGTGAACAACTGACGATTTAAGAAGTCTAACAGTTAAACCTGACTGGACAATATATTTTCTTTGAAATCTTTAATCATCCAAAATCTTAAAATGTTATTATCCCAACCATTATTAAACTCTTACTACTCATGTTGTTCTTAGGCCATCTACATCATATTGTTTCATTTACTTCTCACACTGACTTTTAAGATAGGCACCATGTATATTTCAAACACAATCAGGGTTACGTAAATTTATGTCATTTTCTCCATTACTATAATGGTAAAACAAAGACCTTGAAACTAAGTCTTCCTGACTCTGTAGCACATATTCTAAAATAGTCAATTACATATATTTGGACAACAAAGTACAAACTAAAACATTTGACAAAGCTGGAAATTATTTGCTAATATAAGAATAGCTCTTAACCATTCTTCCCCTCATGTGCCTGGTAAGACATTTTATAAAATGTATAAACCTCTTGTTGAGTTCATTGCAACACATAACTGTACATATACAAACATGCACTCATAATATTCTCTATGGTTTCCAGAAAAGTACTGAAACCCATCCTGTACCTTTCTATCATTAGGTTATGGCTATATGCTCTACACATGGGTGATCAGGACACTTGAACATGATGACTAAATTGTTCATGCAAAAGTCCTGTAACTTTGAGCTGGAAAAACCACTTAGAGATTAGTACTACTTGGCTCATCTTTCAGAGAACTCAAGTTTAGTGCCCATTATCCACACAATGGCTCACAACTATTTGTATCTACAGTTCTGAAGGGTTATACCACCTTCTTCTGGCCTCACTGAGCACCAAGTACGAATATTCTGCACAGATATATACAGGTAAAACACTCAGAATTTTTTTAAAAAGTATGATAATTCCAGGGGAACGGTTTACTACTTTTAAATTTTCTTTTTTTGACTTTAAAATTTACTTTATTTTATGTGACTATAAATTAAATAGAAATTTAGTGATAATGATGATATAAATTAGGGGAAAAGAGCTTCTAGGCAAGGCATAAAGAGAATATCCATACTTCTAGATCTCTATCTACATAGAATGACATCTTATAATGAAATCAGGAACAGAAAAATAACACTTCCTTTCCTCATTGGTTATGATGTTTCTGTTACTGAGATGTGGAGTATTATGTAAATATATGATATATACTGGGAACCAAACTGTCTTCCATACTAATCTGTAATATTTAATTTGTGGCTAGTCCTTTAACAGGTAGAAAAATCTAGAGCAATGTGATACTCTTGTTGAGAATGAATAATGCTAAAAGTTCCTCAGCGTGCTGACAGAATGTTAATTAATGGCAATGAGGAGATTTTGAAGAGCATGTAGGTTATAGTAGATCCATTTGAGTTAACTGATGAAAATCTATGGTTGATGAATAAGTATCAATTCAGTCCTTAAGGTTACTTTTGAGTGTTTGTTATACTTTAGCTTCTATATATTGTTAAGAAACAGCCAAAACTTTTCTTCAATAATCCTGTCACTATGTCAATGCATTCTTTTTGACATTGTGACTGAACAGTGTTATTAATATAAACAAAAAAGCAGTGAACTACCTAGAATGAAGCCGTCACAGTAAAACAATTATCGATGTTTTATGCAGCTTTTTCTTTCTGTGCTTCATCTGGATCTTGGCTGGAATTGTTTGTGACAGGCCAACAACTTGAAAGTAGAAGATGAAAGTGTCTTACTCATATATACTTACAGTGGCTGAAAATTGATATGCACCTATTGTGTGATTCTTTCTTGGAAGACATAAACAAATGTCTGCTCTCCTCAGTTAAGGCAAGATGACAGAACAAAGAAACAATTCCACCCAAGTCAGAGATAGTAAGTCAGTGAATATATTGGAATTGGTTCAAGGAGTGTAGGTGAGAGGTGACTTACTCCACAGCAACTGTAACTCTGAAAGCCCACACCAACATGGGCCATGACTGACTACTTAAAAGTTGTATCCTTGGATTTTCCTGCACTGCCTACGCATGGTTTAGTTGTCAGAGTTTCTCTCCTCAGCAATAGTTAGTGCTTGTACCATTTTTGTGGAGGGGCTTTGTGGATCCTGTAAATTTCTGCTGTCTCAAACCTGCACGTTTGTTTTCTTTCTAAGGTTTAAAGAATCTCCCCTCAAGGAAGAAATGTTTCAGTTCAGAGAAAATAACTACAAACAGCACCAGAATGCTTTATTTCACTTTGTCAAAATCATGCCATCTTTTATTTTACCTTACTTTGTAGTGGTAAAATACTGTTTTTTTGTTTTTATTTCTCATTTAATTTTAAATTTATTTTTATATGTAGAGGGAAAACATTATATTAAAGAAATCTCAGTATAAGAATATCACTTTCTTTCCACTAATGTGTTACTTAAAGTGATGAAAACTTCTCTTAGATTCTCCAGGTTGATATTATTTTAAAGGTAGAATGGTTGATGTACTCCTCCTGTTTAGGGTGCATGGTAAACAACAATGTTCAGGAATTTTTACTCTGTTTTTCATTAATTTATTTATTCACCTTACATCCTGATCACAGCCTCTCTCCCTCCTCTCCTCTCAGTCCTGCATAACAATCTCCTTCTCCTATTTCCCCTTCTCATTGGAGAAGGGATGGCCCAGCCATAGGTACCAACATGCCCTAACACATCAAAGTCACATCAGGTCTAGGCACATACTCTCCCACTGAGACCAGACAAGGGAGCCCAGTGGCAGGCAACAGAGTCAAAGACAGCCCCTGCTTCAATTTTTAAGGGACTTACATGAAGACCAAACTGCATTCCTGTTACATATGAGTAGAGGGCCTAGATCCAGTCCTTGCATACTCTTTGGCTAGTGGTTCAGTGTCTGTGAGCCTTCATAAGCCCATGGTAGTTGACTATGTAGGTCTTCCTGTGGCATCCTTAACCCCTCCTGGCTCCCTCAATCCTTCTCTTGGACATGTCTTCCCAAGCTCTGCCTAATGTTTGGCTGTTGGTCTCTGTATCTGTTTCCATCAGTTGCTGGGTTAAGCCTCTAGGAAGATAATAATGCTAGGTTCCTGTCAGCAAGCATAGTAATTTCATTAATAGTATCAGATGTTGGTTCTCTCCCATGCCATGGGCATCAAGTTGAGCCAGTCATTGTTTGGCATCCCCTCAATCTCTACTCCTTCATTATTACTACAAATCTTGTAGGCAGGACAAATCGAAGATTTTCTGGGTGGTTTGGTGTCATTCTCCATCCATGGTAAATTCTGCCTGTGTATATGAGGTAGCTACTTCAGGCACTGTATCCCCACTGTTAGGAGTTTCAGTGAGGATCACCCCCCATAGACTCCCATGAGCATTCCCATCTCTGGGTTCTGGCTTCTCCCAGAGATGCACCATCTCCCATTTTCCCTTTTCTAAGCCCTCTTCCTGCTCACTGACCCTTTCAATAACTGATTCCTATCCCTATTCCCTTCCCACACCAACTCCAACCCAGTTCTCTCCCTCCACCTACCTCTGATATATGTTTTATTTCCCCTTCTGAGTGAGATTCAAGTACCCTTGCTTGGGCCCTTCTTGTTACTTAGCTTCTTTGGGTCCATGGATTGTAGCATGGTTATCCTGTACTTTATGGCTAATATCCATTTGTAAGTGACTATATACCATCTGTGTTGTTCTGGGTCTGCGTTACCTTACATAGGGTAATATTTTCTAGCTCCATCCGTTTCCCTACAAGTTTCATGATATCCTTGATTTTAATAGCTGAGTAGTATTCCATTGTGTAAATGTACCACATTTTCTTTATCCATTATTTGGTTGAGGAAGTTCTAGGTTGTTTCCAATTTCTGGCTATTATGAATAAAGCTGCTATGAATGTAGTTGAACAAGAGTACTTGTGATATGTTGGAACATATTTGGATATATCTCTAGGAGTGGTATTGCTGAACCTTGAGGTAGAACTATTCCCAGTTTTCTAAGAAACCACCAAATTGATTTTAAAACTTTCGATTCCCACCAACAATGGAGGAGTGTGCCCTTTGTTTCATATTGTCATCAGCATGTGCTGTCTCTTGAGCTTTTTATTTTAGCTATTCTGCTGAGTGGAAGATGGAATCTCATAGTTGTTTTGATTTCCGTTTACCTGATAACTATGGACTTTGAACATTTCTTTAACTGCATCTAGGTCATTAGAGATTCCTTTGTTGAGAATTCTGTTTTGCTCTGTACCCCATTTTTAAATTGGGTTATTTGGTTAATAAGTGTCTAATTTCTTGAGTTCTTTATATATTTTGGATATTAGCCCTTTGTCCAAAGTAGGATTGGTGAAGATCTTTTCCCATTCTGTGGGCTTCTGTTTTGTTGTGTTGATAGTGTCCTTTGCCTTACTGAAGCATTTAGTTTCATGAGATCCCATTCATTAATTGTCTTAGTGGCTGAGCCGTTGGTTTTCTGTTCAGGAAGTTGTCTTGTGTACCAATACATTCAAGGTTATTCTCTAGTTTCTCTTCTATTAATTTTAAAGTATCTGTTTTTATGTTGAGGTCTTTGATCCACTTGGACTTGAGTTTTATGCAGGGTGATAAATGTGAATATAATTGCATTCTTCTACATGCATATGTCCAGTTAGATGCACATCATTTGCTGAAGATGCTTTATTTTTTCCATTATATGAATCCTCACCACTCTCCATTGTTGAGATTGGGGTGTTGAAGTCTTCCACTATTGTTTTATGAGTTCAATGTGTGATTTAAGATTTAGCGATGTTTCTTTTATGAATGTGAGTGTCATTGTATTTGGGGGATAGATATTCAAAATTCAGATGTCATCTTTGTGGATTTTCCCTTTGATTAGAATGAAATGTCCTTCCTTATGTCTTTTGATTAATTTTGGTTAAAAGTCTCTTTTATTAGACATTAGAATGGCTATTCCTGCTTGCTTCTTGGGTCTATTTGCTTCAACAAACTTTATCTAGCCCTTTACTCTGAGGTAGTGTTTATCTCTGTTGCTGATATGTGTTCCTTGCATGTAGCAGAATGATGGATCCTGTTTTCACTTCTACTCTGGAAGCCTGTGTCTTTTTATTGGGGAATTGAGTCCATTGATGCTGAGAGATGTTAATGATGAATGATTATTATTTCTTGTTATTTTGATCTTGGTGGTAGTAATAGTAGAAGTAACAGCAGCAGCAGCAGCAGCAGCGGTAGAAATTGTATCTATGTTTGTATGTGTGCTGAATTTACATCATTTTCACCCTCATTCTCCTTCTAAAACCCATCCAATGTCTCTGCAAGTCCTTTTCAACTTTATGATCTTTTCTTTTTTAGTTATCACACACACACACACACACACGTACATGTGTGTTAGATTCTAACATTCCCATTTTAGAAGAATACAATACACCAATACACTTGTTCTGCTTCCTAATTTTCATCTGAATGTTTAGAAAGGATTCTTAAACATTCTTAGAGATGAGAATTAACCCTATAGTTTACAGGTGGCTCCTGTTTTCTTCAGTGAACTTTCTCCAATAAAAAATGTTTAGTATTGTCTAACATGGGAAAAAGTAGCTCATTTCATCTCAAGGAAAGCAATGTAGGCTTTACAATGAGGTAACAGAAAATACCACTGCAATGAAGATTCTGCTTCAACTTTTATTATATCTTTTATGGTTTATAATTTTTCTTTGTATAATGTCTGTACTTTATAAAGGAGAAATTGGTATAAAGCGGTTTCTTAATAGTGACTACTTAGATCTATCTTCTTAATCATTATGAGCACAAAGTAAGAGAGCTGATTTTAGAACTGCATGTGTGTGTGAGTATGCATATGTCTATCTACATCTGAGTTTCTCTGTGTCTCTGGATATCTCTGACTGTCATTGTCTCTGTCTCTCTCTGTCTCATCTCTCTCTGTCTCTCTCTGTCTCTCTGTCTCTGTCTCTCTGTCTCTGTCTCTCTGTCTGTCTTTCTGTCTGTCTCTTTCTCTCTCTCTCTCTCTCTCTCTCTCTCTCTCTCTCTCTCTCAGTGTGTGTGTGTGTGTGTGTGTGTTGTGTTTCTTTAACTTACTCTTTACCAGCTCAAAGTAGATCCATGGATTATATTTTTAAAGTTACAAAATGAATCAAAATTTTCACTCTACACTATATTCTGAAAGAGCTTTCTCCCATTAAATGCTCATGAAGTTACCTAAATTTTTTTCAACTATCATGTGTGATAGGTGATTTTATTATTTCAAATTGATGATCTATCTATATTCTGAGTTCTGCTGAGATTGAACTGGGTCTTGGTATATGTTGAAAGAAAATGCAGAAAATACAATGTTCTCTTTCTGTTAGTGCATACTTTCTGCTTCTCTCTTTCTTCACCAAGTTTTTTTAAAGTAAAAATAAACTGCTGTCCTGATGAATGGAATGCTTGTGGACAAGGGCAATAGACCATGAATCAAGAGACTAATTCTATGATTTTGACTTTGTCACTATTAACTAGATAGATGATTGAAGGAGAGTCATTTCTCCTCCTTAGGCTACATACTGGTTATTTTTGGAAAATAATAGATTTAAGATGTTTATGTTCCCCATTATCCATAAGCACCTGTAAACTGTGGTTTTAAGGCTACCTTAGTCAGATAATAACATTTATTATGAGTCATCATTTTTTCAGTCTCCTTAGGAAAATATTTTCTATTTCAAAATTTTAGCAGCCATTCAAAGTCCCTGGACATTTTTTGTCATTCTGTGAAACAATTCATCACTGAAGTACAATAATATCTATATCTCCCTTTAACCTGCAGCTCTTTAGCAGTATAGTAACAAATAAGCTGACAGAATTTATTGACGAAAGAGGGGTTCATTGTATGAGTTCACCTTTTTATCCTGTGATACACAAATTCCCTTCAGTAAGTACCAAGCAATTACATGCCTGTATTTCAAGAGAGAAGTTTGAGATTTTTTTGAGGCATTAATACTTATGTTTGGAGAGTCAATTTTAGAAGAACTGGCTGTGGATATCTGTAGCTTAGCGGTAGTCACAGCATTTTTCAACTTAAATGCATGCTGATTAAATAGCTGTAATTCCTGTATTTGAATTCCTGCAGACTATATCACTGTCAGAATGATATTCTTTGTCTGTTTTCTTGTTAATAAAATTTTATTATTTTTATTTTTATGCTCAATAAAGAAAAATATTAGAGAGATAGTCTTATATGAATATATAAGAATTTTCCTAATTCTATAACTAAGACTTGTTTAGCCAGGCTAAGTCAAATTTGCTAGGAATTATATGATCTATCTTCAAGTATTATATTATTGATAATTTTATTTCTAAGTAATATATGTGCAATTATTGACATTCCTATCAATGGAGACTTAATGTTCCTGTTATTCTACAATTCTATCATGTGATGGCTTAGTGTTATCTCACTTTTCTCTTATCTCAGTATTTCATTAAAATTAGGAGTTCTTGCCTCTTTTATTTTAGATAAACCTTGCATGTGAAAACTATCAGAAGCTAATGACTTATTTTAGTGAAGATTTTTTGTTATCATTATAATTCACTTAATAGTTATTGATTTATTCAGACTCTATTTTTCATCAGTCAATTTTCATAATTTGTTTTGTCCATGCAATTATTAATCTAATTGAAGGTGAAATTCAAAGGATAAAATTAATTTTATTGATATTTTATTGTTTATAATATTTTACCTTATGCATAATTGAAACACAAATTTTCATTTACAGTTTATCTTTTTCCTCTTTTAAAAGTATTAGGATTGTTCACTTTTGAATGGCCGACTTGATATGTATAGACTAAACCAGACAAAACATTTTAAATATATACATAGCTAATTTTCTGGGAGAAAATTGCATTTTTGAAGATATGATTCATATGCACAAAACTGTGTCCTACTGTATGAGTATAGATAATGTCTTATCTTTTTCTTCATTTATCAATCTTTTCTTCAACTTTTAATCTGTTATCCTTGTCACTTTCTAGCTGTTATGAAATAAAGAGAATTGAAATTGATAAAGTGTTAGAGACTGAAATTTTCTCTTTAGTAATTTATTAATTGCCAGGAAGTTTTTCATAGAGGAAAACTTATATTAGCTAGTTTGAAATACACAGGATTTTATAAATTCTAAACATAATCTTTATATTTATTCTATATCCCTTTAATAAACCATAAGGTTCCTGGATATGTGGCTAAACATTTTGGTATGCTTATGGATAGATGAGCTGGTATACAAACTGGGGTCAACTGCCCTTTAATATGATGGGCAGCTGAATGGTTGGATAGAACCAAAGAATGTTCATTTCTGATAATGAAAAGCAAGCTCTATCTACTTGACTGTTAAAGCTAGGGTGTCATTTTTAACCCTGCCATCTGAGTGACACTAAAACATCATGTTTCTTTGGATAGCAAAGCTACTTAGTTTTCAGGCCTTTGATATTAACTGGAAATACATATCATTTGGTTTGTTTCCAACTACATAACTGTAGTTCTTTGCATTTCTCAGATTCCTAAGTCACAGGAGTCAATTCCTTCTGATAAATCTCTCTCTCTCTCTCTCTCTCTCTCTCTCTCTCTCTCTCTCTCTCTCTCTTCATATGTGTGCATGTATATATACATTTATTTGTGAATATATGCATTTATATGTATATATGTGAGAAACACTAGCTTTAATTTTGACACAGTGTATGACATTTGTTGTTCTGTTTCTCATACTAACACTAAGCTGATTTTTGTAATAAAATATATATATTTTGTTGGAAAATAAATGAAAAACGCAGGAAAAATGCACTCAAAACATTTATTCTAGGACTTAAACAGGAAGATTACCAGCAAAATAATGCCTCTACCTCTGTTGTTCCAAGTCTTGTTGTTAATTTCAAGTGAATTCATGGATTTAATATCTCTACCACAAATAACTCAAATCCTACAGTTATTATTTATTTTATAAATTTTCCATGGTGTGTGTGTTCATACAAGTGTGTGTGTATGTGTGTGTGTGTGTGTGTGTGTGTGTGTGTGTAATTTTCCTATGAATTCAATTGTTGAAGGAATAGTGGTTTTCACTTCTTAAACATTGTGAAAAAGGCTGAAATTGCAAGAATAATGCTACAGAAATGCCTGTCCAAGTCCTTTGGTTATACTCTTAGTTCTGGAATTGCTTTGTTGGATGCTAATTTTATGTTCAGCTCTCTGAGGTTCACAAAAATTTTGCACTATGGGTTCACCACTTTACATTTTTCACTAGTGACATCCAAGTGCTGAAAATTATTCTCATCCTCACCAACATTCATTTTCTGTTTCTAAAAAAAATAATAATAATTACCACTATATTGTGTATAAGTAGCATTTCATTTTGGTTTCAGTTTTTCATTTCTTAGACCTGGTGATATCAAATGTTTCCCATGGACTTTCTAGCTATATTTATATATTGCTTGGAGAAATATCCAGTCAAGTCTTTGCCTTTTCTTCAATTTGACTGTCTTGTTGTTGAGCTGTAGGGGTTTTAATTGTTACATGTTAATCCCTTAGAAGATACAATATTTTAAAATATTTCTCCTATTTTGTGGGATGTCATTTTATATTCTTGATGATGTTTTTAAATGCTTATGTCAAATGCCTTTTCCATATCGAAATGATCATGAGGAACTTTTCTTTCAAAACAAAAGTTTAGAAACTTTTAAAAATGTTTGTCCTTTAAGTTTTACTAGTAGGGCACATTTTACTTTTTTCAATTTATTCTAATTCTTTGAGACTGAGAGTACTTTTCCTTTTCAAGATCAATCTTACATTTTATTCAAGATGTTTGTTTCCCTTTTCATATTTCACCTTTAAACTTCTTGGAATTTATTTGATATACGTGGTAAGTAGGTACCTTTGCTCATAGTTAGCAAGAATTCAAATAAATTATGCTTTAACTTCCTTTTTCTCCCTGGTATTGATTAATATTTCTAACTATAAATTTAACTGTTAATCCAGTGTCTTTCTTTTTAATCCAGTGTCTTATTCTGACTTACCAATTCTGTTCTAGTGATATGCCTATTAATTTCTTTAACTACAAAATTGGAATTATATATGTGGTTGACTAAATTATTCAAAATATTCATTTGTAATAGCAATAATATTTTGTTTGAAGATGGGAAATAGCTCAAACAATGAACTGCTTCTCTCACAAGTATGTGGTTCTGAGTACAGAGTACTGGCTAAAATGCCCATATAATTCTAATGTTGAGATAGCAGAGGTAGGAAGATGCTCAGAACTGAAGATCAGGTTGGTTACCTGATCACCAAATTGATGAGCCTCTGATTTAGCAAGAGACCTCATCTCAAAAATGAGGTGGAGAGCAATATAGGAAGATATTTGACATAGATCTCCGGCTTCTACATACACACTTACTTCAGTTAGACTGAATCTGTTATAGCTCATTTAGATTCAGCCTACAGATATTTAAGAAGTACAAGTCAATATCTATAACACTGAAAACCATACACTACCCTTTAGTCAAGACCTATTTGAGTCTCAGTGAAGAAAATAAACACCACTGAGACTTATGTTTGATATTTTATTCAAGAATAGCTATCGAATAGCAATAATACCTTTTACCATGTGTTATGATACCAAACCACTGATTTTCTTTTTAAAAATATATTTAGTAGCATTTACTAATTATAGATAATAGTGGGTTTCACTGATATATTATGTACTATCATATTAAGAGAAAATATTATTTTATCTTGTCTCCCTTTAATTTCTCCTAAACCTCTTTTTCTTCTGTATTAAACACTATTCTACTTTAATATCCGTGACTCATTAAATTTCATTAAGATTGTTTGCAGGAGCATGTGCACCTTACAAGTAGCCATATCACAGAAGCCATATCCACCTCTCCCCCAACCAAACAATAACTGTGTACCAATCTTCAGAGAGGGGTAAGTTTCGTGAGTTACTCTAATTTGTATGACAGAGTGTGGATAGTTTCAACCTTGTGACTATGCTGTGCAAGAAATCCCAGTTTCATTGTGTTCAGGAGCAACAGCAATTTCAAGCACAAAAGTCAGCCTTTCAAGTTCCCTCCAATATTCCTCTGTATTCTCTCGTTCCTTATTCCATGATGTTCTTGGAGCCTTTCAGACAAAGATGTTCCATTTAAGCTGGTCATTCAATAATCATTATTCTCAGTATTTTGGCCAGTTATGAGTTTCTGAAGTCAACGTCAACAACTACAAAACAGAGATTCTATGATAAAGGTGACAGAAGCACTATTTTATGGTTATAGACACAGGTATTTACATGGCAATTTGACGGACATATCATGTACATTTAGCAAAACAGGCAGCAGTAGCTTCTCCACTAGGAACTGTGACTTCTCCAGCTATAGGTTTTACTGGGTTTGTAGTGGGTTTATAGTGGGTTTATAGCCTTTGACTCAGTTTATAGATAGCCAGATGTAAATTGCATCCCTGTGGAGCAAGCACCAAATTTAGTCAGAAAGCAGTTGGCTACTTCATAGCCTATTTTTCACTGCTGCGCCAGTGAGTTTATATTATCTGGCCTATTGGTATTGTTGCATACAGGGACCTCAGCTGCTAAGACTGCTGAGAACAGTTCTCTAGCAGCCTGCACAGCACTTTATAATACAATGAGGGCTATCCTGAGGTGAAGAAGCTTCCAGCTCAGCTTGATTTCTCTGTGTCCTGCAACTAAGGCATATGGTGACTTTAGCAACAGTCAACATGATTTTGGATATTTATTGTTTGCAGCTATTCTTGGTTGTTTATCCTGGTTCACTTAATAATGTATGATTTGTATATGTGTCTTATTTTTTTCACCTTGGACAATCTAACTCTTAAGAGATCTTTGAAAGAAGGTAGTAATTCATTCACCTTGAGTAGCATTTCTCTCAATATCTAGCTTGGAGCGTATTTATTCATGGTGCTATGCAATGCTTAGTCACTATTGAATTAATTTAAATAACTGCAACATATCTTCTGGAACTAAATACTGAATCTATATATTCCTATTTACTTCATTACCAATAATGAATTATAGAAGGTTGGATGTCATGCCATAAGAAGTAACCTATATTTAGATGTTTTATTTTGTTTTACAGTCTCTTCTCCACTGGAACAAGGGTTATTACAATTTGTATCAAGTGGTATAAACTACTTTGTGCTATTACAGCATGCATAACACAGAAGCTTTGTAATTGCGTTTCATATAACTTTGCTTTAGTTTTACTTTAGCTCACTGTCTCCTCAACTTATTCGGGAATTTTCTTTACTTTTATTATATGTCCTATAAGAAACAAAGAAATATTTAGATATATGTGAAAATAATTGACACATGGAACTAGTACTAATTTATCCAAGTAAAATGTTTTCAGGATTTTTATGCTCAGTGTGTGTGTGTGTGTGTGTTTGTCCCACTAACTGTATGTGTGCATATTCAATACTTTTAAGTAGTAACAGAGTAGATATTTTGGCATAACTTATGAATGGATATCAGTGTTTGCTGGGTTTTAGATTTCCATGAGAAACAAATGGAGCTAAGACAGATATCAGAGCTAAGTGAAATTTTTACCAATATAATACTGGTTAATTTCCTTAAAAACTAGAATAGTTTTGACATTTCAATTAGGATTTTCCAGGATTACCTTCCCATCACTGTTTACCCCACTTGAGATCTTATTAACAGTATTTAATCTTTTCGCTACATGTTTCTCTGTTTCCATCTGTTTGTGGAGCATTTAATAGCTTCTCTGGATCTCCACTACAACCAAATGTTTTCTAAGGCTGCTCATGATAGATGGTTCTGCTTTTGTGTTTAATCATTTTCATTAAATGTTATAC
The DNA here is from genome assembly GCF_004785775.1 of Grammomys surdaster. NCBI lineage: Eukaryota > Metazoa > Chordata > Mammalia > Rodentia > Muridae > Grammomys > Grammomys surdaster. The sequence goes on from NW_021604563.1 coordinate 5,436,142, forward strand.
TAAAACTGTATTATGATGAAATTAAATGAGAGAATAATATATTACATTGGTTTTCATTTCGAAACCTCATTAATTTATGTTTGCATTTAATAAAACCAACCTCTTAAATCATTTGTCCAAAGTTTAAAAAATATGTTTCATGGGAAGAATTGGAGCTAAGAAAGGGTAACTAAATTATAAAATGTGATGAAATAGTTTTACAATGACAGTCAGATGTTAGAATGTGTATGAAACAGGTAACTTCACTAATTCTTATTCAGCTAAGTATTTCTTAGGACCTTGCATGGGTCATATAAGATTTTCCCAGTTCCATAATGTCTGTGAACATCTGCTTTTTCATTTTTTATTTTCCAAACTAATTACATTCCCTTGTATATGGTTAGAGGAAATAGTTATGCTACTTTAATAATTATTCTCCAAGGATACGTACAGTACTAGTATTATAGAGGTATATATTAAGGTACGCAATATGTTACCTTCCTACTGTCTGCTAAGCCATAAAAATATAGTTGCTTACGTGAAATGAATATAAATGGTCTCTTGACTTTTAACTGGTATATATGGCAAAGCAACTGTGTTTGTTATACTATGTCTATAAGGAAAATACTCAATAAATGCTTACTGTGTTATTTGATCATTTCACGGTAAAAAAAATCCTTTCACCAGACAACACACACACACACACACATGCATATATACATATGTATGTATGTATATATATATGTATATATATACACATTTGCATGTATACATAAACATATATATGTATATTTACACATTGGAATTAATATTTGAATAAACTGGTAGTAAAATGAAGCAATGATTGGAAGAGTTGAGAAAAAATCCTGTTACGGTATTCATATTTTTACTATGACATGGATAGAAAAGACAAATGTCATTTATTTATCTTTCTTGAAATAGTCTGTCATTTTTGAAAGCATAATGTCAATTTCCTTTGCCCACGTGTCTGCTTTATTCTTCCCTTTATATTTTCAACGTCTCAGAATATAGGATGCTTCTACTTTTCAGATTTATTATGGGAAGAGGGGAAGGTACCCTCTATGTCACCTCTCACCACATGCTACAAGTAGAAAGGTGTCAGCCCAGAGCACATGAGCATGGGAGAGCTGGCCCTGCAATTTGTCTGCTGTGCTATGAGGTAGGCAAGGAAAAGATGCCCTACTCCCCTACCCTTTCCCCCTGCCACCTATAGCAGACATGAATTAGAGTTGCTCCCATGGTCAGAAGAGCAGGAAAGCAAGCTCTGGCCCTCTCCTGGGCAGCAGAGAGAGAACTAGCCCCGATGGTGTCGGTATGGGTGAGCCTTCCCCAAGGGCATGAAGGCAGAAGAGCTGGTTCTGCCCCTTGCCAAGAGTAGCATTGGGTGAGCTAGATGAGGCAGTACTGTTGCCCTAGTGGTGTGAATTCTGGAGAGCTAGTGGTCTGACCATCTCAGGTAACACACAGGTCCACATCCAGGGTTTTGAGTTTACCTACCCAAACATCTTCCCTATCTATGAACTGGTGGAACACATAAATGGGCTGGTACTACAGACCCAAAGCTGTAGAATCTCTATGACACAGGGCAACAACAAGATATCCGAGAGGAAGTCTGATGAGGAGCCAGTATTAATAAAGTAGCAGAAGCCAGAGGTCTCAAACCAGAACAAGCAACGACTTACTGCAATGAACATTTGCATGTAAAGTGTGGACAAAGGGGTATGCTATGGGACACGTTGTGACACACTATAGCTTCCCAAATGAGCTGTTTTTCCTTTGGTCGGATGGTCAAAGACAGATGGTTGGTAAAAGAGATAGGGAGATGAGTGAGATTAGGGAACATGATGTGTATTTCCCAAAGAATCAATAAAAAGGTTAAATTAAAATAAAGCTTTACTACAAAAGAGGTAACATGACATGCAAGCTAGGTTTTGATGATGTGCAAAAAAAAAAAAGAGCCAAATGCATGCCAATTATCATTATCCAGAATCTCAGAATCAAAGAATAAGGAAAAGTAAAAGTCCAATCAAGAGATAAAATAAGGAGTGTTTCTTACATACAAATTGGGGATAATTTATATCAAATGGTATGCTCCTGATACCTTCATACACTTCTGAGTTGATGATTCCACAAAAAATAAATGTGTTAAAATGTCTATAATAGAGATGTGTGGCTGGTATCAAGTGACATCGGGTACCTTGAGGATTTTATCAAAACCAACAAAGAGTCAGAGGATTTATTTTAACTTCAGGGCTTCTCTCTTACATCTCTGTTTTTAATTAAATGCATCTTTGAGAAATCATGAGTCACATAAAAGTTTTTAAAGGTGGATTAGCTTTCTTACATTTGAACACTAAATGGTAGTACTGTTTGGAAAAGTTATGGAATGTAACTTTCTAAAAGTATTACTCCAGAAGAGTTTTTTAAAAATAATATGTATGTGCTGTGTTCATGTACGAGTGCAGGCTTAATAAAGTCTAGTAGAAGGCATCAAATTTCTTGAAACTGGAGTTACATGCACTGGTGAGCTGTGCAATGTATGTGCCCACAATCAATTTCTGGACTTCCATAAGGGCAGCATATACTATTAAATGCTTTACCAGCTCTCCAGCCCCAAATAGGTTTTACTTCCTTGCTTAAAACTTATCATCATCATTATCATCAGTGTGTGTGTGTATGTGTGTGTGTGTGTGTGTGTTTGTGTGTGTGTTTGCACACTGTGGCACACATGTGGAGTAGGAAGACAACTTGTAATATGTTTTCTCTCACCACCATGTGGTTCTGGGAATTGAACTCAGGTTGACAAGTTTGGTAGTAGACAACATTAACTGGTGAGCTATCGTACTAATTTTAAATAACATATTGTTAGTCATGAAGTCAATGCTGCTGAGTGGCTTTCTTACCTTTCTCATTGCAACTTATTCCCTCTAGTGAGGCTCAACATCTTAAAAGTTCCATAACTTTTCCAAACAGTACTACCATTTAGTGCTCAAACATTCAAATACAAGAGTGTTCAGTGGACAGTTTTAGACTCAAACCACAATATTGGTCCTCATCAGAGTGAATGTATTAATAATCACAAGCACATGAACACTTGTCCAGGTTTCCAGAGTAATGCTCTGAAAATAGAAAGGAAGAGATCCTGAGAATAACTGTGAAATAATTTTGACAAAAATAAAAGATATAAGAAAAAATGAATCTATAATTGTCCGTTATAGAGAAAATTTAGTATATAAAAATTACAAATTTGACACATTAACCAGTGTGTTTGTGGCTTATTTAATATCACATCCACTTATTTGATGTAGAAGTTATTCCACTGTCTTTTATACCAAGTTTCTTCTGGCTTCTGAGGTTACTTGACAATTGTTGTATCCATTGTCTGTGGGGAACACTTTATATCTTTTATCATCATCATCATCATCATCATCATCATCATCATCATCAAACTGGACTTTATTTACCACCAATTTAAGCAAGCTCTCTGTGTCAACCTTTTCCTCATCTACATTGAAAATGCTGAAAAAAAATGTTTCATTGTTGCTGATACACGTGATGTAGTTAGGTTTGCAATGGTTGCATCAGAACTGAGAATATGCAGAATTTTTTTCTTTTTCTTTAAAAAACAATGATTTATTCACTTTATATCCAAATCGCTGCCCTGCCTTTCTGTACCCACTCACATTATTCCTTTTCCTGTCCCCCTTCCCCTTGTCTCTGAGAAGGTGAAATCCCCACGTCCCATATTCCCCCACCCTGGCACGTCAAGTCTCTGCAGAACTAGCCTCCCGTTGAACCCAGACAAGGCAGTCCAGCTACAATTTACTATCCCACAGACAGGAAACAGCTTTTTGGATATCCCCTTCCAAGTTGTTTGGGACCTACATAAAGACCAAGCTGCACATCTGCTACCTATGTGCCGGGGACCTAGGTCCAGCCCACGTATGCTTTTTTGTTGGGTGCTCTCAGAAACTGAGAATGAGTTGGTGGCTCAGTCTCTGAGAGTCCCCAGGGTCCAGGTTAGTTGACTCAGTCTTCTCATGGAGTTCCTATCCCCTTCAGGGCCATTATACTTCCCCCAACACTTCCATAAATGCCCCCAAGCTCCATCCACTCACTGGTTGTGGGTATCTGCACCTGTCTGAGTCAGGTGATGGCGGAGCTTCTCAGAGGACAGCCGAGCTAGACTCCTGTCTACAAACATATAAGAGTGTCATTAGTAGAGTCAGGAATTGGTGCTTGCCCACAGGATGGGTCTCAAATTGGGTTGGTTATAGGTTATATATTCCTTCACTCTCTGCTCCATCCCCTGTCCCTGCATTACTTGTCGACAGGAAAAATTCTGGTTTGAAACTTTTGTAGGTGGGTTAATGTCCCTATCACTCCACTGGAGTTCCTGCCTGGCTACAGCGGGTGGCCTCTTCAGGTGTCATATCCTCAGTGCTCTGAGTTACAGCTAAGGTTATCACCACTGATTCTTGAGCACCTCCCCTATCCCAGGTCTCTGCCAAATCCTCAAGATGCCCCCAACCTCCACACCCTGACCAGTTGAAAATTTCAATTCATTCTCATGGCCATCTGGCCATCTCTCCTGTCCCTCCCTACACCTGTTCTTGACTCCTCCCCCATTCTCTTGGCCATACCCTCTATCAACCTGTTCCCTCCCTCATGCTGCCTCTTATGACAATTTTGTTCTTTAAGTGAGATTCAAGCATCCTCGATTTGGCCTTTCTTCTTATTTAGCTTCTTTGGTTCTGTGGATTGTATAGTATACATAGCTCTGTATTACTTACAAAAATAATGAGTGAGACAGTGTGCTAAAACTTCCATATTCATGGCATGTGAGTCTTCAAACTACTTCACATGAATTGAAGAAAACAAGAGGAGGCCTTTCATTACATTACCAATAAATCAAACTCGTCCAAGATTTGCTAATTTAAATGAAAAAGAACATTTGAGAATGATGGGTACATCTGCAAGGATACAGCTAGCTACAGAAAGGAAGGTCATGTAGAGGGAAATGCCAGAGTTGTATAGGTAGTATCATTGAACAGAGACAGATCATTCTAGATTTTAATCTGGATTTTGCTTTTTGCTAGTTGCATGACCTTGGGCAAAATTTTCCCTGCTTTGCATCATCTGAGTAAATTAAGGCTAATTTTCTATAACTTCTAAGTTATTATTAGGAAAAAATGGGAAACAGAGTATAAAGTGATCATTATTAAATGACTCCTAAGCTTATCTGTCAGCATAGTGCCTATAGGGCATGAAGTGCTAGAGTGAGTAAGCTGTCATCTCCCACATGTCTGAACAGCTTAAATTGAATAAGTGGCATAAGACAGGAGGCCTTTAAGGTTAAGAAACTACAAAAACAAAGGAATAATCATGTATTGAAAATGAGCTTCTCAAATCAGATGTAATACAACATTCCACTTTCTGTATCACCTAAGGAGAAAAAAAAAAAGAAAGAGAATGAGGCTCTTTGAAAATTAGATTTCAGACATTACTTTTTATGTTTACCACTCCTGTTGCCAGAAGTCTGATTAAGTTGGAAGTACAATCAGTTTTCTCAGGAAATGCAAAGGGTGTTAATTAGACTGGTGTGAAGCTAGCAGGTCTCCTGTATCAATGGGGTCAATGGAAATTTTAGTCACTGCAACTTTGAGAGCATTCCTCAAACCATGAAGTTGGCAAACTTTTTCACATATCCTAAATAAAGAAGCCTATTAGTTACAGAACCAGCTATTAACAAGATTACTGTTAACAACAGTTCCTGACAAGGGGAACAGTTGGAGAATAGAAGTGCTTAGAGACTTCTGCTGTTCACTCCAAAGAAGATAGATCAGAAACATATGGCATATTTCACTGTTTGAATATACCTGTGAGTGTTAGTTACTTTTATACCCTATGATGCATGCTAAATATTAGAAAAGCAACCTGGAATATATATTACTTTACATGAATGTAAAGGATGGGGAACTCAATATTTTTTTTCCAGGAACAGAATGGCATTTCCCAAAATCTCTTTACTGTTGTTTGTGATAATCATTAATAACTTATTACTTTGAAAATTCAATGGTTTTCAATAATATATTAACATCTTTGAACGGGAATAATATATTAAGCTATGAAGTTTTGTTAGTCCTTAAGTGAGAATTAATGAATCAGATCCTTTCTAGAAAGTAAACAAACAAGCAAACCTACTGGAGACAGATATTTTTGTTCAAGAAAAAGTACAGGGCATTCACGGAAACAGGAATATGAACAGCAGTGAGTTTCAATTGTAGAAATGGATGTAGAAATCCAACATAAGGTTGCTATGAGAATATAGTGATGATGGTACAAAAAATATCTGTGATTTAGGAAAAGAAACTGAAAGAAGAATGGAGCAATAGGCTATATTTTATTAAATCATTACCACATATCAAACATTAAGTGTGTTACTTTTGTTAAAAATAAGGTTTACCTGCTTCATAGTTTTGCTAAGGGTCAGCTATATTTTTTTTAAAGACTAGAGAGATGGTTTAATGGTTAAGAACATGTACTACTCTTGCAGAAGACAAAAGCTTATTTCCTACCACCCATTTTGGTTGTCCTCAACTGAATGTAATTCCAGCTTTAGCAGATCTGGTGCTTTCTTTTGGACTAACAGGCACCTACACACATACACACACACACACACACACACACACACACACACACACACACACACCACATACTCTACCCTCACATAATTTAAAATTAAAAAAAAACTTTTTAAAGTTAGAATTTGTTTACTTGTATGTATAGATTTTGATTCAGTTCCTATTTGCTACTCTTGTCTTTGAATAGTCAAGTTTAAAGTTGTGAAAAAAAGATCAAATTTCTAACCAATACTAATAGTTTTCCTTAGGGAAATAAATTAAAAATGTTTTATTAGTTATATACTGATGAAAGGGAAGCAATGCACTGTAATTTTTATGGCTACCTTAAAAGTGTCTCTTTCAAATTCTCCTACTTTATCTATAAAAAAAAAAGAAAATTATTATGGATGTTAGATTCCAGCTAGGCATATATTTTAGTGAAAAATTCAGGTTGTAATAAGTGCTTACAGCAAAAACACTCATTCTATTTTTTTCACCCTGGTTGTGTATGTGCTGTCAGAAAAATAAATGAAAAATATTTGGTTTCATAAAATGGACAAAACTCACATTTTATTGTGGGTAAAGATGTTTTTAATCTTAGTACTTTAATAATCAGCACTACACTCAGAACAAATGATTTTAGTTTTTTATCCTGGAGCATAAACACCAGAAAATAAAAACAAATGAAGAGGATGGTTTAGTTTTATATGCAGGAGATCAGGATTCTAGACAAGAAATTTCAGCCTTTAGAATATTTTTCACCTGTATCTGTTCTCTAATATGATGTGATATGTAGTATAATTTAATAGCACATATCCACAAGTCTCTGGATTAGCTAAAACCTACAAATCAAAGTGTAGTGAAAAGTATAAAGAGATATCACAGGAACTGTGACAGTATACAAAACACATTACTTATTTCCATGCATTACTACGATGTCAATTTGATATTGGGAAGATTAAAATTCTGAGACAATTATAGGCAAAAGAATACTACCTTTGAGTGAATAATTAGGGCAAGTAAGTACATTAGTTCTGAAAGGCCAAAGGTGACAACTGTGTTTGGCATATATAGAATCATTTGGAAATAATGTTAATAATTTGTTAACAAATCAATCAGCTTAGTAGACTTAATCATGTGTAGTTTGAAATTTATAATTTAAATTGGAACATACAGATGAACTTGCATTTTTGTGCAATTAAGATCTCTATTAATCCAACAAATCAATCATTGCAAGCAGGTAGATTGTGAGGTAAAAAGAAAGAGGAAGTCAGAAAGTGAATGAACTTGCAAGTTTTCCAGCGGGATCTAACAGTTATTGTCTTTGAAATACTTATTTTCATAGAAGCACATAGGCTGCCTACGAATTACAAAGATGTTTGTGATGGTGTAAGAATGGTCCCTCATAGGATCATGTATTTGAGTGCTTAGACACCAGGGAGTGGAACTTTTTGGTAAGATTTGAAGGATTATGAGGTGTAGCCTGTTTGGAGGAAATGTGTAGTTAGGGATGGGCTTTCAAATTTTACAAGCCCATATCAGGCACAGTTCTCTCTCACTCTGGCTTTGGATCAGAATGTAGTACCCAGCTATTTCTCCAGAACCCTGCCTGCTGTGCCTGCTACCATACTCCCTGCATTGACATTGGAAATAGCCTCTAAAACTGCAAGCCCCAATTTAAATGTTTTCTCTTATAAGAATTGCCTTGGTCATGATGTCCCTTCATACAAAGAGAACAGTGACTAAGACAATATCATTCAGAAAAAAATAGTTTTCAGGTACTTTAGGAGTGAGTGATCGTATACCATCCTGCCTTTGTTTGCTGGAATTGGGTAATGGTGTTTTGTGTCCAAAGTATATAGGAAACTAATCATCATCAGAAACATTCAATGTCATCCTTATTTTTATCATGAAAGGTTGGCAGGGACACAGCAGTCTAAGAATTGAAGAAATTTTCCATTGTGGAGCCAGAAAAGATAGTGAATTATCATACATTATTTCTACTGCATTGGATCTGAGGGGGAGATCTTGAGTTAAGAAGCTAAGCACAGGGCTCGTGACAGAGACTTCAATCACAAGATACTTAACTATGATGGTAATCAAAATGGGATGGACATACTTCCTTTAACTTAGAATTAAATCAGTTTGTATATAAAATGTTTTTAACAATTTTTTGAAGAAGAAACACAACAATATTAGAGGGTGGAGGGAGCTCTGGGTGTCTTCCCCAACCCTGGCACACCAAGTCTCTGTGGGGATAGGTGCATCCTCTCCCACCAAACCCAGACAAAGCAGTCCAGCTAGAAGAACATATCCCACAGGCAGGCAACAGCCCCCACTCAAGTTGGGATCCACCTGATGACCAAGCTGCACATCTGCTACATATGTGCACAGGTTCCTAGGTGCAGCCTTTGACTATGTTCTTTGGTTGGTGGTTGAGTCTCTTAGATTCATACGGGTCCAGGTTAGTTGACTTTATTGGTCTTCCTGTGGAGATTCTGTCCACTTGAGATCTTGCAGTCTTTCCCCTAACTCTTATATATGAGGCACAAGCTCCATCCACTGTTTGTCTGTGGGTCTTTACATCCCACTGAGTCAGCTGTTTGGTAGAGCCTTTCCAAGGATAACCATGGTAGACTTCTGTCTGCTAGCATAACAGAGGATCAATAATAGTGTCAGGGATTGGTTTTAACCCATGTGATGGGACTCAATTTGGGTCAGTTAATGGCTGTCTTTTTCCTCAATCTCTGTTCCCCTTTATCCCTGCATTTATTTTAGAAAGGATAAATCTGGGTCAAAAGTTTTCTTGGTGGGCTGATCATTTTATCCCCCCACTGAGGTTCCTGCCTATCTATAGAAGGTAGCTTCTTAAGGTTCTATATCGCCAGTGTTGTGAGTGACACGTAAGGTCAACTCCATTGATTCTTGGGAGCCTCCCCTATCCTAGGTCTCTCTCAAGTCTTTGAAATGCCCCCCTAATTCCCTACCCTAGCCAGCTGCATATTTCCATTCACTCTTATAACCATCTGGCAATCTTTTCTGTCTCTCCCCACACCTGATCCTGAACCTCCCTCCATTCATTTCCCTATCTCTTCTCCCACCCAGTTCCCTCCTTATGACTAATTTATTCTCCCTTCTAAATGAGACTGAAGCACCGTCAATTGGGTCTTCCTTCTTGTTTAGCTTCTTTAGGTCTGTGAATGTAGCATGGATGCCCTGTATTTTATAGCTAATATCTACTTATATGTGAGTACATACCATGCATGTCCTTTTGTGTCTTGCTTACTTTACTCAGATGACATTCTCAAGTCCTATCCATTTGCCTGCAAAATTCATGGTGCCTTCGTTTTTTATAGTTGAATACTATTCCATTGTTTAGACATACCACATACTTTTTATCCATTCTTCAGTTGAGGGACATCTGGGTTGTTTCCAGTTTCTGGCTATCTATTATGAATAAAGCCACTATGAATATAGGTGAGCAAGTGTTCGTGTGGGATGTTTGAGCCTTTTTTGGGTATATGCCCAGAAGTGGTATAGCTGATTCTTCAGGTAGAACTATTCTTAGTTTTCTGGGAAACTACCAAATTGGTTTCCAAAGGGGTTGTACCTGTTTGTGTTCCCACCAACAATGGAGGAGTGTTCCCTTTGCTCCACATCCTCATCAACATGTGGTATCACTTGAGTTTTTCTTAGCCATTCTGACTTGTGTAAAACAGAATCTCAGAGCTATTTTTAATTGCATTTCTCTGATGACTAAGGATTTTGAACATTTTTATGTGCTTCTCAGCCATTCGAGATCCCTCTGTTGAGAATTCTATTTAGCTCTGTGCTCTGTTTTTAAACTGAGTTATTTGTGTTGTTGGTGCCTACCTTCTTGAGTTCTTTATAAATTTTGGATATTAGCCCTCTGGCACATGTAGGGTTGGTGACAATCTTTTCCCAATCATTGAGCTCCCATTTTGTCCTATTGAAGGTGTCCTTTTCCTTGTAGAAGCGTTTCAATTTCATGAGGTCCCATTTATCAATTGTTGTTGTTAGAGCCTTAGCCATTAGTGTTCTTTTCTGGAAGATGTCTTTTGTACCAATGAGTTCAGGCCATTGCCTACTTTCTGTTTTTAGTTTTAGTATATATGGTTTTATGTTGAGGTCTTTGATCCACTTGGACTTGAGTTTTGTGCAGGATGATAGATATGTATCTACTTGCATTCTTTCACATGTAGACATGCAGTTAGAACAGCACCATTTGTTGAAGATGCTTTCTATTTTTCATTATATGGTTTTACATTCTTTTTAAATATAAATTATGTGTCCATTGTTGTTTGAGTTTATTTAAGGTCTTTTGCTTGATTCTATTGATCAACTTGTCTGTTCCTATGTGAGTACCATGCAGCTTTTACTATGATTGTTCTACAGTATAGCTTGTGGTCAGGAATGGTGATAATTCTGCAAGTTCTTTTATTGAGTCATAAATGTTTTTAATCCCAGGTCTGTGGAAGCGCAAGTAGGTAGATATCTGAGTTTGAGGCCACCCTGTTTATAAGTTCCAGGCCAGTCAGGGCTTCAAAGTAACAAAACAATTTACAATGACTATTACTATATGAATATTATCTCCACATGTAGAATTATATGATATGTATAATTATTTTATATATATATGTGAGAATGCTGTTTCATAATAATAGAAGCAAATATGTTTTGTATACCCTAATATGTGAAAATAGTTCGATTTGTATACTTTTCAAACACTTTCATACCATTTGACACACGTACAAAGTACCTGACAAAGTACTGTGAGTGTGTGTGTGTGTGTGTGTGTGTGTGTATTTATGTTTCTCAATTCTGTATTTTCTGCCAATAGCTCTCCACAAATTTCTGTTTTGTGTATTTCCTTATCTAAGCATCATTCTTTTTATCAGATGTGGAAATACAGGCTTTTAGATTTATTTTGAAACCATTTATTGAAGTCTTGATCTCTTCAGCACTTTTGATATTTGACTTAGTACCTCAGCTTTTGTTTTGTCTCTATTCATCACAGCTGATCTCCAGTACTATTTTCCTCAAAATTATTCTGTCCTTCACTACTGCTTGAGCTATATACTATTAAATACATATCTAACCATATTTTTCCCATAACTAAAGTACTTCCAGGAACTTTTGGAAAAGCACTGGTTTATGCTATCTCTTTCTTAAAGCCCATAGATTAGTTTAGGAAATCAAAAAGAACAGCTAAAAACAGAGGAGGAAAAGGCAGAACAGATATAGGCATTTTTTGAAAGCTATAAAGTAAAAGAACATGTAATTTATGTATTGAAGTAAAAAAAAATAAAACATATAATTACAGAGGGAGAAGTAAAATTTAGTAAAAAGTAACAAAATGATTAATTGCAAGTTTGGAGAACAAAGACTATGCTTTGAAGGCTACTTGTCCCCCACAGAATCTTGAGTTTGCTCCTTGGAGACTTCACAGATTTGGAAGATTGTGGAACCTTATAGACGTTAATTCCTATAGGAAGAAGTGAATATGTCCACTGGGGATTATCAGTAAGAAGTGTTTCCCATGTAAGAAAGGCTATGGGAAACAAATGAGTTTCCTGGAGATGGTCTTCCATTTTGCATGACCTTGGTGGTTGCACTCTGTAGAATCACAGGTGCAGATACTTTATCCCATGATTACTTTTCATTTCTGATATGGCTTTCTTGCCAGTTTTACATGGCCCAGTGTTTTCTGGGCATCAACATACCATATTGGGCAAAATTTCCTGCATGTCAACATAAATATGAACTTACATGAATTAAAGGTGTTTAAATGAATCATTGATTTTATAGAATTCCTGATTTGATTCAAATAAATTTAGGACAAAAATTTAAGAATATGGTTTTAGTTGTTTTGCCAGAATGATATAGCAAGGGTAGAATCAAGAATAGAATATGCCCCTTCCTCATAATATAATAAGTAAAGTTTGTATAACACAGAATACAATGAGCTTTCATAAATTTCACTAAGAAGAAAATTAAGCTTGGGAGAAATTTATGATCAAGGAAAAATATTCACTCTAGGTTAGGTCAAATGATAAAGCCACAGGTGTGCACTATGATGAAGCAAGGCCATGTGAAACTCTTGCTTTGAACTTATAATGAGCTTATAAAATGGAATACTGCTTTGAATTTAATATCAACATCCTTGTGTAACTCCTTTTTGTGTAACATTTTATCTGTGAGCTAATTTCATAAGGAACTTTTGTCTCAGAAGGTATAAAAAGGTTGAGAGAAGAAATAAAGTATGGCTTTTGGAGCTCTGCTCCATTCATATATGTGTGTGTGTGTGTGTGTGTGTGTGTGTGTGTGTGTGTGTGTGTATTCCTGTATACTTAAGAGTTAAAAAAAAGTTCAAGAGTTTCTTCCTGAACATTCTTGTGAGCTCCAGATAATTAAGTTTTGTTCCATCAGTAGTAGTGACTCCATATGACTCCATAAATCACCTGCTGCTGTCAGTGGGCCCTAGTCAGCTTTCAGCACCCCAAACACCAACACCATACCCCCTTTTGCTACCTGCCTCAGTTAACTCTGTGATGTCAAATCTGGATTTTGACAGGGAGTATGCCTTGAAATTTTATAGCCCACCCTACTTTCAGTCTTCATTTGCATCTTGACTGTATAAATACTATAACTAGTTATGTCATAGTTACACCATCATGATTTTCTTATCATAGTGTATTATACCTCATAAAACAGATCCTTTCTTGTATAAGTTGTTTCTTGTCAGGAATTTGATTCCAGAAGCAAAAGCTATCAATGTAATTAGTAGGATTCCTGATCCTTTCAAGACACCCATTTGCCCTCATTTAGGAAAGAGTCAGAAATTGGATGAAAGTCTATATATGTAAAAAGACTCAAGGTTCTGATCTTACCGCCTTTACTTTTGGCAATAATCATAGATTAGAATGTATGTACATTTTTGTATATTATTGATATCTCAAACTGTAAGTAATATACATGTAAATGTTTATGTCTTATTTCGTTACAATATGCCTAGTTGATAGCATGAGCAGTTTGGTTGTCTATCATTAATTGGTGATTTCTTAAAGGTATATGTGTTCCATCCAGATAAACAGGGGTCAGAAAGTAGATTTCCAATCAATCCACGAAGGATGTTCAGTAATAATATGCAAATTGGCTTCTTTACTGAAGCAGTATTGGGAATGTAAGATATCTAGAACTTGACATTTTACGGTATCTTTAACTTTATTGATGAGGTAGTTAAGGCCCTATCAAACAATGAAAGTTGGTTTTAAGAAAGAACAGCATATAGAAACTATCCAAAAGGGTAGGAATATAAGTCTCAGAGAAGGATCAAATTATGTATGATAACTCAACTGCAAATTTAATAGCAAATTTATAACATGCTTTGTACTTTTGGTAGGTAGTGTACAATCACTAGGGCAACATTGACATAGGATGCAGAAAAATCCTGTCTTTGGGGGAATGGAAAGATAATAAGACTTATATAAAGGATAGATGAGTTATAAAATAAGATGAAGTTATGTTTTGTGTGAGCTCAAATATGTTATGATTTTGAATCTTTTTCATCTCTCTAGTGTCAACTTGGGAGACATATTATCATGATTGAATTGGAGAATTCATAGCATATCATAAGTTATCATTCTATAGATTAGAAGTTGAAAATTGTAATACTTTTATTTCCTGTTTTTTAATAAAGGACCCCAGGAAATTAACTTCTAAATACAACTGAGGAAGAGTATGCTTATGACATTTTTATGGATCAGTAAGATGATGAAATACGGCTATGTGATGGAAGTAGATGCAGGACGTCCATGAAGACAGCCATTGAGCAGAAAATCAATTTGTGCCTTGCTTCTCAACTCTTGATTTAGCCAGAGACTCTTCGACCTGAGACTCAAACTCCTCTATTGTCACACAAAGGAATTAAGAAGTATAATCTGATGAGCATTTTTTTCTAAAATATTATAGCTGTCATTCCCATGGCCCTCATCCTGAAATAGTGGCAGGTTGAGATAATTTATATTTTCTTAGGAACTCTTCATGGACTGTTGCCATGTCAATGACAATGGAAGCAGAAGCACAAGTTATTTTTAAAAATGAACTGCTTGATGTATCCTCTGTATAAAACACCCAAACTCTCAAACAGGTAGAAATATTCATTGAAAATTTTTCCTGTTTTTGGAAAGGATTATTGCTTTCTGAAATAATTTCTTTTTCTAGAGCAACTATTATTGGTACATATTGTAATCATTGATGCCTTAGCATTTAAACTCCTGTTACAGACACTAAGATTTCAAGATGACCCTCAGAGAAAAATATGATAGGAATAAAAGTGAAGTGTTTTAAAATTTAAAAACCTGGTATGCCATTTCCATTTTTCTTCTCACACAGCTAGGAATGTAAGTCATGAGCAGTTTACTGAGTAGGAGAGTAATCAAAAGAACATATAATGAGATGTGTTTGTCTTTCTTTTCTTGCCTTTGTATTTAATTTTCACATATATCCATGTTTGCACAGTGACTTTGAATGTGTCTCCTGCAGACAGATTCTCGTTTGTATTTAATATAGTAAAAGCAGTAGGAGAAACACCGATGAACAAGAGATTCTACATCAGGCAATGTGGATAGGGCCAGAATACAGTGCATGAGTGAAAAACAGAGTTCTGATATCAAAGGTACGAAGATATATGCTTTTGTTCATTGATAATCTGTGTATAAAAACACATTATTAAAAACCTCACCCTGATACCTTCTTTTCTTTCTCCCTTCCACCCTCTGATATAGGTTCTCTTCCTTTCACATCTAGTCATCTTTGACTGTCATGTCTTTTTGAATGGTGGTGATCCAACGAATTTATTTAGGGTTACACACAGGGGCACGTGATGGGTCACTTGGGTAAAACTAACCAGTTGCTACCACAAGAAAGAAAAGGTCCTTCATTTCTCAGCAACCATTAATTGTTTATATCTTTGACGGGAGGGATGGGGTCTCACAAGGCCTTCCTGCATCCTTGACAGACTCTTTTCAGGCATATTTTTATAGGTCTTGTAAAGGTAATCATGCCTGGTATGAATTTATGGCTGCCAAGCACTATCTTCATATTATTTCTTTTGTACATCTATAAGTGTAGTATATGGTGTGTGGGAGTTTTGCTTGGTTTTGTTCTTTTCAGTGATATAATACAGTCTTGCTATATTAGCTGAGGGAGGACTTACATTTGCTTTCTAGCCTAGACTATCTTCAACTTCCCAGTCCTCCTGTCTCAACCTTCTATATGCTGAAATTATTAGTATGCAACAACATCTCTGGCTATAGAATGAGTTTTCAAATGGATTCATTTAAGGAATTTTCATTGCAGTATTAATAATGCTAAACTATTATCTTATTGGATTATTAAAAAGGAACTTGCTCAAAAAAATATACAAGTACAATTGCCAAGCTCTAAGGACGTAGGGGACAGGGGATGACATGATCTAAACATGATACTGGAGATACAGAGCCTCTGTTACTGTTTTCTCTCAGCAAAAAGATTATAAGGTATTTTGCTCTGTTAAATAAATTGCATATAATATATAATTTAATGGACATATATATCAATTAAATCAATAATAAAATAATTATCATTAATTAATGATTTTAATTAATCAATAATCAAGTATAAACACTTTAAATAAATACAGTGAGTTTCAAAACTTTACCTGGCAATGATCACAACAGCAAACCTATTAACATATCTAACATATCATATGTTCCATCCATTGCTAAAAGTACTTTATGTATGTTAGGTCATTTCACATTCATGCAACCCTACATGTTAGTTACTAATATTATCTTCATTTTTGAAAAGAAATAGATATTAGATTCTACTTCATGTTGTACAATTTCAGAAGCTTCCATTATTATTTTGATACCAAAAGGCTTTATGACAGGACCACAGTTTAGTGTACCTATGGCTAGGTACACTTTGCACTATGCTTAACTCAATCGTCCTTGACTCTATCATTTTTCTCTCTTTTTTTAGCTTTTAAGATACTTTATTCAAATTTTCAAAGTGTGTCTCTTACCAGAGACAGACTCTATTATTTCTTGCCTTTCCTAACTGTTCCTACCTCTATCATTGTTTTACTTTGACCCATGGCTGATTACCTCCATAATCCTAGGCTTTACTGCTTTCCTGAATATTGGTTTAGTGGGAAAGTACCTGATAAAATACATTCCCTCAAATATATGTTGTGTTATCTTTATTATAAATATAATATTTCAGGAATATAAAGTATTAACCCAGAAATCTTTGCGTTTTCAAAGAAGATATCTAAAAAGGAGATTGGGAAAATATTATTGAGTAAGTTATATTTCTCAGAGCTTCTCTAATCGCAAAAAGCTACATAATTACATACTTTCCTACCTTTACAGACAGCCCAGCTTATAGCACTATCAGCTTTTACTTATAAGCTGCAAAGGTCATAAGAAATTGGATAGTTCTTATATCACTTGAGAAGTGCCTACCTCTTCTACTCACTCTGAATTCATTAGTGCTTTCTCGATTTCTGTAGAAATGACAGACTTTTACCATTTGTGGTATGATACGTATCAATTCCTGGCTCACAGGATTGCTAGGCTTAACAGATAAAAATATGTTACTTCACTATAAAGTTGAATTTCAGGTACAGAATAATTTTTACTATAAATATAATCCCATGCAACATTGAAAACATGAACAAAAAAAATCACTTGAGTTTTGAGAATCAAATGTAACACTTTTGATTTTGTCAAGCAACTACATACAGGGTAGATTTTCATTATTTCCCTATCAGAAAAATTCTAACTATGATTATACTATAATAATCGACATATATGATGATAATACATAGAGTAACCTGTTGATTATCAAAAAAAATCCGTGAGCCTTATTACCTATGAAGAATGATGGTAAGTGAAATCCTAGTTGAATTTTTTGTTTTGGTTGTTTTGTTGTTGTTGTTTTGTATAGAATTATAAGTTGCAAATCAATAGTAAAGTGCTAAGGACAAAAAAGTAAGTTTCAGTTCAGAGGAGTTAACTGCTCATATTAAGTTTATCACATTAGAGAGTAAGTTGAAATTGTATAGTAAAATTGTGTGTAAAAAATGATACAACTTAAATATCAGAAAGTAGGAGAGTGGGCTGTTGAATGTCTAACAATCATAGATAACAAACTAAAGTGAAAGACCTATCAAATCACGTAATCATACTTCTAAATGAGTTGAACTGTTCTTTATATTTAACAATTTAGTTAAATTTGAAAATAAAATATCATTCTCAATCAAAATAAAGACTGAAGATACCACACACATCTTGTTTTCCAGAAAAAAAAATTTCAGAACACATACCATTTTATGATTCACAGACTACTTCATACATTAAAAAAAATTCCAGTTTCATTGCATTTCCGACTTGCTTTCCCCTTAGGAGATGATTCCTCAAGAAGGGAGGACTAGTGGCTAAATGACAAAAAAACCCACAAACAAACAAAAAAAACCCAAAACTATAAAATGGGTTGCAATGTGAATATTAGTTTTGTTTGAGCCAAAATGTCTATTCTGGTCTCTTTTCTGGTCTTTTTAATTTTAATGTATTTTCAAAATAAATACATCATTTTGCATATTTAAACTGTATACTTAATCAGATGGCTCTTGCAAGGTGTTGATCCTGAGAGTTTGAATATAGTGTGAGAAAAGCACTTTAAATCTGAAGACAGTGTTGTAAGGCACATGCTGTAGGAAAAGAGTGGGTTACCGTGGGAACTGTAATCCTGAATTTTATGACTGTCTTGTGTGATTACAAATTTAATGCTGTAGGAGGACTGTGTGAGTTCCTTCCTTATTTTGAGAATGATTTATTTGTGAATAATCAGGAAAGGATCAGGCCTAGATGTAACCTGAATTTGCCCAAACAGAGCATCCTTTAGGAGAGTAAAGGGAAAGAAAAACAATATGGGAGGGCTGTCTTTTCAAAAGTACAGGTGTTCAGGACAACGTTAATTTTCAGTGTAGAGAAAGAGAACAACTTTGCACTTTGACTTCATTTGCTGATCAAGATTTTTCAAAATGTCTTGAAAAAGTGATTTGTTTTTCATGAACTCCACTGGGGCAATCATGATAGTGAATGAATTCCATGTTATAATAGAATACAGCTGGAAGCAGAAGGAAAGAAAAGCCAGAGAAGACATTTTCACATATATTTACTAAGTTACAGCTTAAATACTGAAGTATCAGTATAACTGTCTTAAAAACAATAGCAGAAGACTGTCATTGTGTTAGTTCTCAATACATGTTTTATGATTTTAAAGACCCGGATTCGAATATGAATATGAGTTTGCTTATATATCAAAAGGTGTATGAAGCTGTGCATACATCAACTCTGTATTAGTCAGGATTCTCTAGGGTCACAGAATTCATGGAATGAATATGCATACATATATCTATATCTATATCTATATACATATATACATATATACATATATACATATATACATATATAC
>NW_021604563.1:5455317-5495163 GCF_004785775.1 Grammomys surdaster
CATATATACATATATACATATATACATATATACATATATACATATATCCATATGTATATATGGAAATTATGACAGGCTACAGTTCAACTAACCCAACAATGGCCAGTTGTGAATGGGATGTCCAAGAATCAAAGAGTTTCTCAGTACCTCAGCTGGTCTTTTGTATATCCTGGAATTCCAAAGAAGTATGTGCCAATGGATGTGATTGCCAAGTGAGAGCAAGCAAGTGAAAAACGAACAAACCCTTCCTTCTTCCTCTGTCTTTATAGAGGACTCCAGCAGAAGGCATGGCCAAGACTTCAGGTGTGCATCAAGATTGGGATTAAAGGCAGGTGTGGATCTGGAATAATTGCATGTGTTATCCCACCCCAAGATCTGGATCAAAAGCTTGTCTTTCAGCCTCAAGATCCAGATCAAAGACATGTTGTATTCTGTCTCAAGATCCAGATCACAGGTTTGCCCTCATTTTCAGATTGTAGTTCATTCTAGATACAGCCAAGTTCACAACCTAAAATAGCCATCACAAACTCCATACTGTCATTGTGTTAGTTCTCAATATGTGTTTACTTCTATATGGCAAATATAGAAGACCTCCTCAGAGGTCTTCAAGAGTCTGACATATTCAGAGGCAGATGCTCACAACTAGCCATTGAAGTGATTATGGGGTTCTCAATGGAGGAGTTAGAGTGAAGACTGAAGGAGCTGAAAGGATTTGTGGCCCCATGAGGAGAGCAACAATACCAACAAACCACAGCTCCCAGGGTCTAAACCACCAGCCTGGGAGCACTTATGGAGGGATCCAGGGCCTTAGCTGAATATATAAGAGTGGAGGGCCCTGCTGGGCACAGGTGGAAGATGAGATCCTTGACCTCATGAAGGCTGGACGCCCCAGGGGGTGGGAGTTTTGAGGGTGGGGAGGTGGGAGTGGGGGGGTAGATAGAGGTTACATCCACAAAGAAGAAGGAGGAGGTGTGAGGGGAT
Organism: Grammomys surdaster; assembly: GCF_004785775.1. Classification (NCBI taxonomy): domain Eukaryota; kingdom Metazoa; phylum Chordata; class Mammalia; order Rodentia; family Muridae; genus Grammomys; species Grammomys surdaster. Next base: position 5,456,299 of record NW_021604563.1, read on the forward strand.
TGGGGGTTCCTGGGTGGGTGGGGGATGGGGTAAGGGGACAACATATGAAATGTAAATAAAACATCCAATAAAAAAATTAAAAAAAAAAAGAAAGAAAGAAAAGTGAACAGGAAATTAATGGGGTGTTTATACTACAGTGTTGGACATATAGATATCTCCAAAGTGTTGGGTAGTTCATACATTTAAAAAGTATTAGAAGCTGGAAAGATAACTCAGGTTATCTACTCGTTGTTGTTCTTTCCGAGGCCCCAAGTATAATGGTCAGCACCCACAGCCATTTATAAGCCCAGATCCAGAGGACCAATGTTATCTTTTGGCTTTATGGTCACTGAATGCATATGGTATATTTACATACATATAAGCAAAACACACATACATTAAAAATAAGTAAATACTGTTTTAATGTTGGAATCTGGAGAGATGGCTCATAATATATGCAGATATAACACTCATATACAGATGTCTTTAAATTTTGTTTTCATTATCATTTTCTCATTCTCTCTCTCTCTCTCTCTCTCTCTCTCTCTCTCTCTCTCTCTCCACCCCCCCCCGTGTGTGCGTGTGTATGTGTGTTGTCCTGATTATTATTTATTTAATTTTTTGCCAATCTGACACAAGCTAGAGTTATCCAGAAAGAACTGTAAATAAGAAAATGCCTCCATCAAACTGGCCTGTAGGGCAAGTTTCTAGAGTATTCATTAATGATAGATGTGAGTGGAAGTAGCTGGGGTAGTGCCATTCCTGGGCAGGTAGCCCTGGAACATGTAAGAAAACATGCTGAGCAACACTTGGGGAGCAAGCCAATAAGTAGTGTTACTCCATGGTATTTGCTTCATTTCTTGCCTCCAGAGTCTTGCCAACATTTAGTGATTTATAGTCTGTGGATGATAGATTACAAGCTGTAAAATGAAATAAACTCTTTCTTCCCAAACTTGCTTTGGGTCATGGTGGCAATCACAGTAATAGAAACCAAACTAATACATGTGGGAATGTATATGTGGGTGCAGGTACCCTGGGTGGTCAGAAGCATCAGACCATCCTGGGGCTAGTTATAGGCCATTGTGAACAACGCAAAATGTTGGATGGGTGCTAGAAATCAAACTCAAGTCCACTGGGAAAAGATAAAACAATCTTATTTAGTGAAGTATCTCTCTTGCACTAAATAAATAGATCCTTTAAAAAACAATAATAACATATTTATTATTCTTGGATACTTGGTGTATGTGTAAGTTTTTAAGGCCACAGTTGTAATGGTAATAGATATTTCTTTTGTTTTTAATTCCTAAGGTATAAAGAAGCCCATCTACTACCTCACTAAGCAGAAATCATGTAAAAGATTGGACTCATTTGGATCTTTGAGAATTATTTAATAAATATGATAAAGTATTAATAAATTGAGGTGATATTATTAGCACTTATAATAATATATACACTATTACTCTCTGTTGTCATTCTCTTTTCAGTTTAAACTGTGACACTACTAAAATCTACCAGGTAGGTACGTGAGAATTCTTCAGGATTCTATACAGAAGAAAATGTTCTATACAGAAAAAAAATTAGAAGTTATTGTTGCAGATTGTTCAAAGACAGCCTAGACTACATGCTAAAATCTCACATTTAAAAATTGGAGGAAAGAAAGAAAAAATATACCTCAAGTTACTGAATATCAAGTGTATCATCAAGGAAAGATCTGGATTAATGGAGAGGAAAATTGCTGAAGTGTGAGAGAGTGCATAGTATTAAGATAAAGATGCCAAAAAATGAAAGAAATGTAGAATATCAGAAAAATGAGTATTTAGTGTCACTTATAAATGAAGCATAAGAGAATAATCCTACCAAACCCTGGGTTTGATAAACTTTGGATATTAGAAGATTAGTTTTGAGAAGAAAGATATGAAAAAGGGAGATGAATTTTAATTTTCACTGAACATATATAGATTGAATCTAATAAGGTATGATAATATAAAGGATCATGACATAATAAGATAAAACCAAATTGCTATAATATGTTGTTATATAACAGACAATACTATTAGTGAAATGGTAACATTTGCATGAAAAATTGAGATATTAGATCTCTGAATATATTACAGATTTAGAAAAAAAATATCGCAACTCTTATATCCATGTTTTGTTACTTTTTATCACCATTTATCTCATGAAATATTTTGCCTTATGGTAGAAATGTATTTTAGCAAGAACACACTTATTACTGAAACAAACAAAGAAAAAAAGATGAGCTTTGTGTCATCAGCTTGTTATAAAAACCAGAGACCTTCCAAGTGAAAAAAGGAAACGCTAAAGGATTTCTCAAAATTAAATTGATTTGGAAATAAATACAGTATCAAAATTTATCATAAAGTATCAGTTGAATATGAGTTTGCATAAAAATGATATGAACAGACAAGAATAAAAGGAAGAATACAAGGAAACAGCCATCTGTAGACTTATCACATGAAAGGAACTATCCTAATAATAGGCATGGATAACCAGATGACTTACGCTGTATTTCTCTAAGTATCTTGAACTCTAGTGGGCATTATAAATTCTAAAAGCATGGCTTGTGTCTGTGTGAACAAGGAAATTTCCATAGCTTATTCACAATTAGAATATAAATCAGTTTGACTCCTTTGGTTTGTCAGCTGTATTCTCTATAGTAGCTCTAATGAATGTTTAGCATGAAACAACAATAATAATGATAAGCTGTTCAGTGCATATGTAGATTTTTCCTCAGGTTTAAAGAATGCATTCAAAATTATATAATGTATTTCTGTATTAAAAATATCCCCTGTGTCTTCATACATAAAACTGCAGAGAACATGAATGTCAAAATAACATACACTTGATTGTTTCTTTTAAAAAATAAAATTGATTGTTTAATAAATAATTTTTAAAGATTTTAGAATAAACACGAGAAACAAAACTCTAAATAATTTCATTTATATACTCCCATTTTTTCTACTAATTCTTCTTTATGATTCTTCTAGGATGTTATGCCAATATCAGAAAACATATTTTTTCAGAATAAAATATATCTAAAATAATATTTTCAAAAAATTATCTTATATGTATATGCCTACATAGATGTATGTATATCACACATGTTCCTGATGCCCACAAATGTTAAAAGTTAATGGATCTCCTGAAACTGGAATTTCAAACAGCTACTATGTGGCCTATGAGTCTCTCCTTGATCCATGCTTGATTGGTAACAGACCTCATCTTGCACAGACACAATGCAGGCAACCTTCACTGCCCTGAGATCATGATTGAAATACCTGTTCCACACACAGGATAATGAATCATATAGCTCTTCTGCCTATCTTCCATTTTTTTTTTACTCTCCCATCCACAGTGTTGTGTGATAAGCATCTGCATGTACTGTGTGCAGGTTTGTATGTATGTGTGAGTATAGGTGCAAGGGGGAAAATCAGATGTTGATCCAAACCACTACCTTGTTTGAGACAGGGTGTCATTGTTCTTTACTGTCTACATGGTAGTAGTCAATCCCCAAGCTTCTGGGCATACTCTTGTCCTGATCTCTCATCTTACTGTGGTAGCACTGTCCTTACACAGCTTTATTAACACATTCGGATTTTGACTTTAAATTTAAGGATACACACTCAAATCCTCAAAGTTGTATAGCAAGTACTTTACTAGCTGAGCTATCTCCCTAGATCTGAATTTTTAAATTTTAATATATTTGGAGAATGATTGACAGCAGTTAACTGAAATCTTGGAAAGTGAAAGCTCATATTAGGGAACTTGTACTGTTTTAGGCTTCAGGGGATCAGTAGTGCCCTGTACTTGCTACTGTAAAACACCATTTTAAAGTACTTTTCCACACATTCTATCACAGAATTTTCAAACCAGCCTGAGGTTGAAAGTACTGTTATACAACATTCATAACTAGAGACAAAAATATGCTTAGTAAGGTTAATTACTCATCTAAGAGCACAAGACATAAACAATAACAACCAAGGCTTGGAAGACATGAGGGTTGCATATTAGATGCACTTTGCATAGTTTTTAAGCTTTGTCAAAAGTTTGTTAACCTGAAACCTCCATAAAAATGGTAATGTAACATGAGGAAGAGAAAAGAGGGTTGTAATATTATATTAACATCACTACCAGAAAAATGTAGAAAGAAATGCCTTCTCTTATCCACTGTCTTATAGGAAAGACCTAGTGCCTGAGTTTTGGAAGTCTCATGAGTGATACTGCAGAACTTAAGGATCAGATTCAAATAAGAGAATACACATTAACTTATGATAAGAAAAAGATAGAAAATAAAATTTGGTTAATTATCTTCACATATTTACCTAGCTTAAAAAGTTCCTTTGAGACTAGGTATGAAACTCGGTGCTCGAGTATTTGCCTGATATGTACAAAGTGCTTAATTTGATCCTTTGCATAGTTAAAATAAGTAGGAAAAGGAAAATAAATTTTAATTAGAAAGAGAGATTTTATTTATTTTATGTTTATTTATTTCAGGTATTTAAGTGAGCTCTAGTTATAAGTAAGTGTGTTAGAAAGTTGGAATGGGTTATTTATTTATTTATTTATTTACTGTGTTGCATGGATCAAATATGGGAACTTGTGAATAACAGACACATGTACTACTCAGAACAGTACTCTAGGCTATGTGTTACATTTAGAACATCAGAATGGCTGAAGGATTTATGGGTGCTGTCTTCTCAGATAGAACTCAAAATTTCTTTGTTCTATTCATTCAATGAACAATTTGACCATTTAAGTACTTTGCTTAAGAATTTCTTTTGGTAAAACATTAATTTTTCATTGGGCTTTAATTTTTCTCCTTTATCTAAGTTAAATTGATAATGTGGTTCAGCAATCTTCTTTATCTATTTCTACAAATAAAATTAGGTCACCTTAGTTCTCACATCAATAAGGCAAATATAATTGTTTCATTATTAATTGTAACTCTTGTCTCAGCTCCAGAGAAAGGGCATTGTTGACAACATCTTTCTTTTATTCTTTTTCATTTTAATGTACTTTGTTTTTCTTATATGTACGTATATAATATATTGTTCAAATTGCTCCTGTTTATCTGGACTCGTTTTCTTTTTTTTTTTTTTTTTTTTTTTGGAGATGGATGTTAGAAAACCACCTGCTGTATTTTTCACAGTTGTAGATAAACTAACCCTGATTTTCAATGTATTGCAGGTTGTCACTTTTATTCTCTTTTGAAAAGAGATGGATTTTAGTTGTCTGGATAAACAGACCAAATTCTGATTATTCTGTTACCAAATTCTGATTCTAATTCCTTTTCAATTTCTTTTGGTGATTTTTATCAAATACTACAGCGTGAATCACTGTTTTTGTTGTTGTTTGTTTTGTTGTTTATGAAATTGCCAACCTGGAAGACAAATAGAGACTTGTTATTATGTGTACACATTAAGGAGTATTTGCAAAATAGGATTATAATTATTATATAGCATTTCTAAATTTTCGTAAGTGCTAGAGGAGCTCCAAATGGTTTATACAGTCCTGCTTTAGTTAATGACAGGCATATGCTAAGAAAAATTGTCAGCCAACTGCACCATTGTATGGATATGGATATGATAGAGTACACTTATAAGAACTTGCATGATACAGCTTATGCTACACTGAGACTATATGATGTTCCCATATATATGCACACACACGCACACCTACTCAACCTCTACACAGAGAGACAGAGATACAGAGAGGGGGGAGAGAAAAGAGCGAGGAGTAAAGGAGAGAGGAGAAAGACAGTAGGTAGCCTATTTTCCCTTGGGACAGGGTGAACAAAACACATGTGACTAAAAGAAACAAAAGAGAATATGACACAAACAAGAGAAGAACTAATGTAAGACAAAGGAAGGGCTTGCTGGCTTGCAGTAAACATTTTTGTAAGCAGAATTATTTTTTAAAATGTAAATAAAAGGTATAAGGTATTATAGTACACATGTAAACCAGTAACATACTTGTCACCATTATAGAGTATTATGAAATGTATATAAATGTAAATGCTACATTTTTATGCAGTTGGCAGTGCTGTGCATTTGGTCTTATTTATAGTGGCATCAACACAAACATGTCCATAATACACTTTGTTATGATATGATGCAACAGAATTTGTTTTCAATTCCATTAGATTGAAACAGAAGGAGTTTTCAGTTCCATTAGATTTCTATTAGTATCACCATACATGCAGCACAAAGTTGAGTAATGTTGTTATGAGGGACATAACTATATAAAAAATCATTAAAGTTAAAAGTTTCTATCTGTGACTGAGTGTAGATAATCGAATGAAGAATTGAAAACAGTTTAAAAAGATAAAATAGAAATATAATTAGGAAATATGATTAATATGCATCTTAAAATTAAGAGAATGAAATTTCTCATTATTCATTACAGATAATCTGTCAACCTTACCCTCTTTGTATGCAATTTTAATCTTACTTATAATTTTTTTCTAATGAACTTCAAATTCTTCATCTTGTTGCTCTTATTCTCATTGTAGTCTCAGACAAACACTGAGCAGTAGTTGAGGCATAGCATCATTGCTATGCTGCTTAAAGTTTCCTCTGTAAAAGAAATGAGCCTATTACTTTTTAGTTCATCCTCAATAAAATTACTAGGATGAGGACAGAATACATTCTATTACTTTGTTATAATGTAGGAAGAGGGATCTCTAACTGATTTTCTTATAGTGTCTTTCTTCCTTTATAAAAGCCGGACTTCCACTGTCCATGTTTCTTTTAACATTGCTTTGCAATTTTCCACCAAAATAATCCAGCAAACTCTGCTTGCAGTATTTAAGAGCTTTTATTGCTCAAAGCAAATTCTTTTTCTTTCTTTTGCAAACCAGTTCTAATGGCCTAATAATCAGACTTATCACAGCAGTGGCTCTACTTCTGGTACCAATTTTCTGTATTTGTTATTTGTCCTGGTACTGTACGAAAATACCTATCAGAGCTTTAAGTAAAGAAGGCCTTATTTTAGCTCATAGTTTAAGAGGAATGTGATTAGTGTACTAAAAACAGGCCGAAGAACATGAGGCTGCTGCTCACATTGCATCCAGTCAGGAAGAAGAGAGAGAGAGAGAGATGAATGCTTGCCTCTCAGCATTCTTTCTACTTTTTACTCAGCCTGGCAGTTAGGATGGGCCTTCCCACTTAGTCTTCCTTGTACAAAGCTCAAGTCCAAGTGGATAGAGAATTTCCACATAAAACCAGATACACTGAAACTAATAGAACAGAAAGTAGGGAAGAGCCTTGAACACGTGGGCACACGGGAAATGTTCCTGAACAAAACACCAATGGCTTAAGCTCTAAGATCAACAATAGACAAATGGGACCTGATAAAATTCCAAAGCTTCTGTAAGCAAAGGACGCTGTCAATAAGAAAAATGGCAAATGACAGATTGGGAAAAGATCTTTACCAATCCTACATATGATAGAAGGCTAATATCCAATATCTACAAAAAGTCAAGAAGTTAGACTCCAGAGAACTAAATAACCCTAAAATTGGGGTACAGAGCTGAGAAGTTCCTAAAGAAATGTTCAAAATCCTTAATCATCAGGGAAATGCAAATCAAAACTACTCTGAGATTCTACCTCACACCAGTCAGCATGGCTAAGATCAAAAAAGCATGTGACAGCAGATGATGGAGAGGATGTGGAGAAAGAGGAACACTTCTCCATTGTTGGTAGGATTGCAAGCTGGTACAATCACTCTGAAAATCAGTCTGGAGGTTCCTCAGAAAATTGGATATAATACTACCTGATGACCCAGCTATACCACTCCTTGGCATATACTCCTAAGATTGTACAACATATAACAAGGGCACATGTTCTACTATGTTCATAGCAGCCTTATTTATAATAGCCAGAAGCTGGAAAGAACTTAGATGTCCTTCACAGACAAATGGATACAAAAAATGGGGTACATTTACACAATGGAGTACTACTCAGCTATTAAAAACAATGACTTTATGAAATTCTTAGGAAAATGGATGAAACTAGAAAATATCATCCTGAGTGAGATAACCCAATCACAAAAGAACATACATGGTATCAACTCACTTATAAGTGGATATTAGTGCAAAAGCTCGGAATACTCAAGATACATTTCACAGATCCCATGAAGCTCAAGAAGGAAGACCAAAGTGTGGGTGCTTCAGTCCTTCTTAGAAGGGAGAACAAAATACTCACAGGAGCATATACAGAGACAAAGTGTGGAGTAAAGGCTGAAGGAAAGGCCATCCAGAGACTGCCCTACCTGGGGATCTATCCTGTATACAGACACCAAACCCAGACACTACCGCTGATTCTAAGAAGTGCTTGCTGACAGGAGCCTGGTATAGCTGTCTCCTGAGAGGCTCTGCCAGAGCCTGCCAAATACAGAGGATGATGCTCACAGCCAACCACTGGACTGAGCAAGGGGTCCCCAATGGAGGAGTTAGAGAAAGGAATGAAAGAGCTGAAGGGGTTTGCAATCCATAGGATGAACAACCGTATCAACCAACCAGACTTCTCAGAGCTCTCAGGGGCTAAACCACCAACCAGAGAGTACACATGGAGGGAGGGATCCATAGCGCCAGCTGCATATGTAGCAGAGGATGGCTTTATTGGACATCAATGGGAGGAGAGGTCCTTTGTCCTGGAAATGCTTGATGCCCCAGTGTAGGAGAATGCCAGAGTAGGGAGGCAAGTATGGGTGGGTGGATGGGTTGGGGAGCATCCTCATAAAAGCAGGGCGAGGAGGGGTTACAGAAACGAAATTGGGAAATGGGATTACATTTGAAATGTAAATAAATAACATATCCAATTTTTAAAAATAAGGAAAAGAAAACCCTTCACAGGCATACTCCAGATATTTGTAATTCGATTCTATGTCTTGTTGAATTCATCATTAGTATAAATCATTGGTTTTCTTTTTATTTATGCTATTTTGCCTAAAGTGGGGCCTATTTAAGATTAATATACTCTGGATCCTTAGTAGTAGTTTACCTTCTATTCTTAACTTTTTAGTAGCATTTTAGATTTATTATTTGCTGAGTGAAAACCTCTGGCCATTGAATTTCCTTGGATTTCTTAGTGAGTTCCCTATAAATGCTTCAGTAGAAAAGCAATTATCGGTGATTATGCATTCAGTTTTTCCAATTAACAGAAAAACTAAATAGAAGTGGTTTAAAGAATGAAGAAATTTATTACTGCCATTAAAAGTTCAGAATAGATAGACCCTGTGTAAGTCATTTAATTGGTTCAATGACATCATTAAGGATTTTAGTTCTTTCCAGCTTCTTATAAGTCTTTACTGTGACAAATTGCACTTAAACTGTTTTGTTCTCCCCTCACGGTCACATGTTGGGAATGAAAATCTCCACATGAAAATTATTTCCTTCTTCATAATTCTTTTTAAATTTTAAAAAAGTATTTCACTATTACAAGCACGTGTAGATTTTTATGTCTCATTGTATAAAACTGAATTATATGACCACATTGAAAACAAACATTGTCTGTGATTAAATGATGAAGATGAAATCAAACAATTCAGCAATTACTGCTGAGCCACACATTGGAGTAGTGAAGTTCCTATATTAAGCTATAATTCAAACAGCAAAGAATAACAGCTACTAAATAGACAATCCACAGTATCTAAGAACTTGCAACTTTCTTTTAGATTTTGGATGATGATGAAATAAAATTTTACCTGTTGGTATCTTTTAAATGCCTTCAAATATTTAAGTCTGTCATAGATGATTCACATGTTAATTCTAGATTTTTTATTTGAGGTTCCCGATTTCTACAATGGCTGCACTAGTTTATATTGCCATTTGATTTGTAATGCTCAAAGATTTCTTTATCCCTGTATCTTTGTTACCATTTGTTGATGTTTATTTATTGATGATAGCCACTTTGGCTGATATGAGAAAGGGTCTAAATGAAGTTTTTATTTCATTTCCCTGCTAGTATATCTATTTTGGTTTGAATTCTTTTGGAGGAAAACAGTTTTGTACACTATATGATGGTGGTTCTCTGTCCTTCCTCACCTGTCTAAGGCATTCTTCAATTTGCTTTAATAAAGAACTGTTGGCCAAAAGTAGGCAGTACAGAAAAAAGTGAACTGGAGGGTAGATTTGTCATACATACTTGGAGGAAGTCAAACATACCAAGACTAAGTGAGAAGCACATAGCCATACGTCAAATGTGGACTAGAATAAATATGTTAATTTTTTAGGCAAGCTAAGGCCTACATTTTCATAAATATTAATAAGTATCTGCGTCATTATTGAGAGCGAGTAGGTCGAGACTGTCGAGTGATACTCTTTCAAAAAGCTATTGTGCATATTTTCTTAAGAATGGATCTTTAAGTTTCTCATCTTAAAAAAATTCCCTGTGAATTGAAAATACTTTTATATTTACCCTTCATTAGGTGCAATAAGTTTCCTTCCCTTCTATTATTTTATTGAGATGTTTTTAATCACAAATGGATACAACAGATTTTGTTGTTGTTGTGCATTGTATTTGTCTTGGTTTAATTTTGTTTTTCTTGCTCTCAAACTATGTTTTTGTTATTCATGATATATAGCAACTGATTTTTGTTACAGTTCTATTTTTTTTTACATTTTACATATAAGGTGTGTGTGTGTATGTGTGTGTGTGTGTGTGTGTGCGTGTGAGCACATGCCTATTGCACTGCTTACCCAAGTATGGAAGCCAGAGGCCAAGTAGTAGGAGTCAATTCTCTCCTACCAGGGACTAAACATCAATTGTCAGGCTTTACAAGGGGCATTACTGGCTGAACCATCTTATTGGCCCTGTCCTATAATTTTTAAAGGAAGTATTCTTACTTCATTTGATTACTTAAATTTCATTTTTATTGACAAATTAAAAAAATACATGTGAGTTCTTTAGCCTTTGTCCTGAACTCACCACTAAACTGGGTTAAATGTACACTAAGATTTCTGTACATAAATATAATTACAAAATTATCTTCCAAAAAATACATGTGTTAATGGAGTATAGTTCTTTATTTTTAAGGTCTTCTAGGTTCCTTTCTAATCTGGCTCCTCCAACTTCTCTATAGTAGATGGATAATTCTGCAGTCTTCTTATAATTTGGGCAGATTTTACCTCTCTATCTCTATAATTGTTTTTCTTGCTATTATGAATTGATGCCTAATTTCAAGTTATTGTTCTTGAAGTCCATTAAATGTTTGGCATTCTGCTGATGGAAGTATGCATGACGGGAAATATATTTCTGTTATTGATCCATAATTTAATTCAATTGTGGTTAGAGAACATGGTCTTTATGATTCTACCACTTTGTAATTAATTGGAATTTTATGGCTCAATTTATGGATATTTCATGTGAACTTGAACAAAATTTATGCACTCCAGTTAGGTAGATGTGCTATAGAATTTTAATTTAGACACATAGATTTATTCTTTTTTAAAGCCTTCTAGGGCCTTCCAAATTTTCATTCTATTATTACTGTTTATAAAGAAAGGGATTTTGATTTTTCTAATCAGAATCTAGTATTTGCCTGCCAATCTATCAGGCATTCTACATATATTTCGAAGCTCTGTAGTTAACTTTTTGCATATTTAGGATTGTTATAGTCTCTGATTGTTATAAGTCTTTGGCTTATTATTAGGAAACAATTCCTCTTTCAGTCATTTGTGTACTGGTGCCTCCTTTGTCCGATGTTCATGCAGTTACACTATTTGTCTTATAAAAAGGCTTTGTATAGTGTTTTTCTTCATCCCTTGAAAAAATTGAAACTATTTTTTAAAAATATTCAAATAAATAAATTTATTTATTTGTTAGACTTTTTGAAAATATACTACAGTTCTTTAATTGAAAAATTTACTTTGTTTATACTTAATATAATTATTTTATACTTTATTTTAAAATACTATATTTTGTAACATACTACTTTCATTTTGCTTTAGAGTACAACACCTATGTTTAAATATTCTTACCATATAGTAAAGCATAATATGATATCATTGTTGGACTCTTATTATAACTTAAACAAATGTTATAAACATCAAAATTGCTTGATATGAATTTTATTTTTAAAATTTGTTTATTGTGTAAAAAATTTCAAAAGTCACCCATGACTTCCTCACAAAATCCTGACTTCTGTGGGTATTCCAAAAAATACACTTATCTGAGGCTCTGAAGCTAACATCTATAAGTGAGAGAAAATATCTGTCATTTGTCATTTTGGCACTGGATTAGGGCAGAATAGAGAATGAAATACAATAAAAACTTTTTGAAAGAGTCATGTGGAAGCTTACTACTATAGACACTGTCTAAGGGTATAATAAAGGAAAATATTTTTTTAATTGAATAATTTTCTTGGTTTATCCATAAACTTACAATTTTTACAGCTCTTTCTTCTGTTTGAAATTTTTTAAAACATTTTCTTTGCAGTGAAGATTTGGCAAACACTATTTGTCTTCATATATTTTTTTCTGGACAAGGTATTGCTTCCCTCATATTTGAAGGAGACATGTGCAACACATAATCACAGTTCTTCAATGACTGCATATACATATTGTCTTTTGTATTGCAAATATTCCAATGAAATATGATAAAATTATTTTATATTTGTCCTTCTATATAGATATCCACTACAAGAAAATTTTATTTTTTTGAAAACATGCTTAAGAGACAAATTACTTATGCAATATCTTGATCAGTTTTAAATTTTGCATTCTAACTCTGCTTCTGCCTTAGCCATTTTTGGTGGAATGTGAATTTACCTTGGTTCTTCCTGAGTTACCTAACTATTCACTTAAGATTACCCTGTATTTGGACACCAACACAAGCACAAAATCTTTGAACTATAATTTGTCCTCCCAGCATGATATGTTGGGGTAAATGTGGAACAGAAATTGTGGGAATGGCTATCCAATGACTGATCCATCTTGAGACCTATGCAACAGAGAGCCTACCCCTTATACTCTCTAGAGGACCAGAAATCACAAGCAAGATGGCCCAGAGACCTCAGATAGAACCAAACAGGATTGGAAAAATGTAAATGAAATGATTCCTAATGATGTTTGCTTATATTCTGCTAACCCATATATCATCAGTGAGGCTTCATCCAGCAACTGATGAGAACAGATGCAGAGATCCATAGCCAAACTTTAGGCAGAATTCAGGGAATCCTGTTGAAAAGAGCAAGGAAGGATTGTAGGAGCCAGAGGAATCAAGGACTTCTGGTTTGTTTGTTTGTTTGTTTGTTTCCCTCTATGTATCATGGTCTGCGAAGTAACTAGGTCAGAGTCAACAGAGTCATGGGTATCATCTAGTTATTTCTTTGTCTTTTGGTCTTAGTCTCTGTTTTGCTTTGTCCTGTTTCTAAAACTTACGATTAAATATATTTTGAACAGTTTCATAGTTTATTTCAGGAGACTAAGTGTAGTTCCAGTTAATCCATCATGACTTGAGGCAGATTTTTGTTGTTTTTGACTTGTGTTAGAGCTCCTTGATATGGCTGAAAACATCATCTTTCAAAACAGAAGCTTAAGCATCTGTATTAAGATTTCATTTCATAACTATTCATGAAGCCACCTGGAAGTGAAAATTGTCTATAAAAAATATAGGTCTTATAAATGTAGTCAACAATGATAGTGAATAAGAAAGTATTTTTGAAGACTGAATAAAATCATGGAAAAGAAAGCTTTATAGACATTTTCAACCCAAAATATCACAGTTTAGAACAGAAGGTGAATATTGATTTGATCATATAAGATATAGAATATAAATGGATATTTTCTTTGTATACATGAGTATTTAAGAAAGTGACTGATTTAGTTTTTATCTTTGTTAGTGTCTGAATTATGTTCTTTAAATTATAAAATTATCCATACTAATACGTGGTTCAAATAATAAGTGTATGAATTGTTCTAATATATATCTAAGATACTGATCTAAATGATTTTAGAAATTAAAGTAAAAATATTAAATATGTGCATTTTTTTATTACAACCTAGTATGGAAAATGAGAAAAACACACAAATAGAAGCACATATATATAAAGAGGTGGATACCATAAGTGATTAAGATATAAGTGATGGACGAAACAACAATTTATACAGATGAGGGGCTAGAGAGGTTACTCAGTACATCAAAGAAGGTCACTGCAAAAACTGCCAAAATACAAATATAGTCTTTTCTCAGCCAATATTAGTGACTATTGCTTTTTCTCACTAAAAGCTCTTGTCTGTACTTCTTCCTTTCTGCTGGAGATGATAAAGTGCTGGAGAGACAGCTCAGAAATAAAGAACACTTTCTGTCCTTGGGCTTTGGTTTCCAACAACCACATGGTTGCTCACAACCACCTGAGAATCCAGTTCCAAGAGTGCTGACACCTTCTTCTATATGGTATAAATAGATACATGCAGGTATAATATTTATACACAGAAAATAAAAATAAATATTTTTAAAAAATAAATGAATGATGATTTTGTGTAGCACTAAGGGGAATCTTCAATGAAATCTTGGTTTTGTTTTGTTGTCCTGAAAACTGAATGACTACTACTTAGAAGGGTATGAATAAAACTCATTTCAGGTTGAAAAACTTAGTCATACCTTTTGATGATGTTAAATTTTGTTTATAACTAGAAAGCTACTATGTTACTTGGTCTCTTACAGCCTATGGTGCTTATAAATTCCATTGATTTTTTGTTGTTGTTGTTGTTTTGATTTTTGAGACAGGGTTTCTCTGTGTATCTCTCTAGTTGTCCTAGAACTCACTCTGTAGACCAGGCTGTCCTCAAACTCAGAAATCCATCTGCCTCTGCCTCCCAAGTGCTGGGATTAAAGGCATGTGCCACTATTGCCAGGCCTTTGATTTAAAACAAACAAACAAACAAACAAACAAACAAAATAAATCTTGAGTGCTGTTCTTGTGGATGGCAGTACCTGAACTATATCATCGGTATCCAAGGAAGATAAGTAGAAATATTGAGTGGTATTTTTCTACTGTTTTTTTCTCACCTTGTAGGAATTTTAGGTGCATCAGTTTCCTGCTGATTGACTCATAATCTAAGTATTGTAGGAAGAACTCTGTGAAAACTTTAAAGTCTAATACCAATAAGTAAGTAAATATTACTCAGAGAGATAATCATACCACTTCTATATTATTATACCAGAAATATCAATAATTATATTCATCAAAGACAATAAATATAGTACCCTGATGCTTACATCTCTGGTTAGATTAGTAGATTTCTCTTTATAAATAAATATTTCTTGCAAAATTTCCACACACACACACACACACACACACACAAACCCTCAAATACAATTATACTGGTAATCCCCAGGAATCATATACTCTAATTTGTATAATGTGCTACAAAATGCTGAAAATGCATTTTCTTTAGATTGTCATGTCAGTTATATGCAACTTTGGTAGTTAAATTTATTTCAGATGTAAATTGATCTAGTATTTGCAGAACATTATGAGAATTTTCTGTAAAGATAAAATTACCTGATACAAAGTTACTTAGAAGATTCTCAGACGTTTCAAAAGATTTTGAGCAATTTTGAGTTTTTACATGAAATAATATTTATTTGGTATTATGTTATCTTTAAAGATGATTGTTAAAAAATTAAAAGCTATTTTTGTTTTATAGGTATATTTAATTTCAATTGCACTTGTGATAAATTTTACCATTGAACACAGAACTCTCAAATATATGACATCTTTGATAACAAAATGTATATTTTATCTATAATAGTTGAAATATAAGTATGGCTTTTAGTATACCTTGTATACACAATATTTAACACATGTTAAAGTAAACATTGCAATTTGAATAAATTGTAATGTCATTCCAGTTGGAGATATTGACTACTTCCAAAATAGTTTTTTTATTTACATTAAATTAGTAGCATATTAACATACATCAAAATAATCATTTTAATAACTCAAAATTCAAAATATTTGATATAAGCCTATATCAAAACTTTAGTGAAGTATTAGAATTTGTCTGAATTTCATTTAGGAAATGAAATATTGTATAACACTTTCTCTGTGCTCCTTACATGGTGAAAAATGCATTTTAAAATAATAATCACAAGACTAAGTAAAAGTTTTATATTCTCTGATATCTTCCTTTTTCAGTAATATATGTATAAAACATAAATTACCCTTTTTCTATAATGATAATTTATGCAAAGATCATGGAAAAAAGTTTATAGTTTTAGAATGTGTAAGATTCTCTCTGTACGACACCTAAAATATTCAAAGTTTTAGAACAAAAGTGTTTTCATGAAAAATGGGAGAGCACAGTAAGACCAACATGTAATGAAGTAGTACAGATTTTATATTTTAAACTGACAATGCTTTAAAACTAGATTGTGTTAAAGAATCAAAGTTTATGATCAATCTACTTCTTGATAGATCATATAGGAAGACACCTTAAGTCAGCTTGGTGAGAAGATGTTTAAAATAAGCCTTCAGAAAATTAAGAAATAAAATCATCAATAATAAAATGTTTGTCTACTTTAGAATAACTTTATTCTATCTCAAATATCCCATTTGGTACACAGGGTACTATTACTACGGTGTATAGCCAGATTCACAGTAGTTGCAATGTATCAACTTAAAATTCATTAATGTATTCATGTTTATGTATTCTGGCAGATTCTCTTCTCTCCATCATTTGATTTGGCACACATTTGGCAACTGAATATTATTTTATCCAGCAGAGTATATACCCTTATTTTGAAGACAGATATATAGATTGAATATTGGATTCATGATTAAAAGCTTGATGCAGTATTAGCTTCCTTGGTAGCATTGTTACTGAATATGCAAGGTTTCATTCTTAAAGACTGGTCAATGATATCTAGATAGAAGAAGCCATCAGTTTAAACATTTTCTTTAATATTTTGCTTGCTACCACCATTTTTGAAAATTGACCTATTTTATTCTTGTGGCTATATAGGTTTTACCACAGGAATTACTTGATTTACTCATTTATAGATTATTTAGTGACTATACATTCAATAAATTGATGTTTATTTAGTTATTTGTTGGCTAAAATGAGTATTGTTTACCTCTACCATGGTTTATAAATTCCATAAAAACAAAGATATTATTCTTAGCACCCAACACACTGGTGACACATTAAAAGAAATGAATACGTAGTTATTGAAGTAATGGGTTGTGCATAGAAGCAACATGAGCAGAAGAAATCAAGATGGTTCCTAAAAATAGTCTACAAAATTATCCACTGACAGTAATAAGGTTTTGTTTCCATTCCAGGTTCAGTCAACTTCAAGGTCTTTGTCCATTTGTATGAGCTAATACTTACAGATTGACCAATTCTTTGACAGAGGAAACTTCCAGACAGTACAACATTAACTGCAAGGAATGATTATTACTGATAAATCTTATGCAAGTCTATAATAAAAAAAAGAGCAGGTCATGCAGAGATAAATAGAAAATACAGAGTATGGAGATAAAAAGAACATTAGAAAGCTTAATCTTACTTTTATAGTTTAGCAGTGAACAAGTACCTTGGCGAGTCAGGGCCAAGGAATGCAGCAGAGGTCACACCACTCTAAAGATCTCATACAGGAGATCTATTGAGGAGAGTAAAAGGCTGCCCCAGAGTGGGGACATGAGAGAGAGAGACAGAGATAGATGGAGAGATGAGATGGGGGTAGGAAAGGAGGGAAGGAGGGAGGGAGGGAGGGAGGGAGGGAGGGAGGGAGAGAGAGAGAGAGAGAGACATAGACAGAGACAGAGGCAGTGAGCATGAGGAACAGAGAGACAGAGGGAGGCAGAGAGTTGGCTATGGTGACAGGAACTTTTTAAAGGGTATATTTGATGGTAGGTGATGACTGATGACATGGCTGCTGGCACTGATTTGCTGAAGGACAAATGGTGTGGGGGGGCAGTTTGGGGTTTGGGGGGACCAAGTACCTGGTTCCTAATACAGCAAGGCAAGTACTAAAAGAGAGGATGTTCTAGCTAGTTTTATGTTTTCTGTTGCTTTAACAAAACAATGTCCAAACAAAACCAACTTGATGGAGGAAAAACCTTGGTGGAGGTTTATTTGAGCTTATAGCTTATAGTTCATCATTGATGAAAACCAAGCAGGAACCTGAAGGCAAGAAACTGAAGCAGAGACCAGGAAGGAGTGTTGCTTACTAGTTTAATCCTACTCAGCCTGCTTTCTTCTACAACCCAGGACCACTTGCCCAAAGTGGCAGCAACTGGAATGTGCCCTGCTACTCCAATAATTAATCAAGAACATAACCCCAAGACCTGCCCACATGCCAATATGATATAGGTAGCTTCTCAGTTGAGGTTTACTCTTTCTAGATGATTGTAATTTGTGTCAAGCTGTGTTAAAGAGATTAGTGCTTTTAAGAAGAAGCCTCCTGATCTGTACTAGAACCATGGGAAAGCTTCTTTTAAGGCTATACTCTACCAAGCTAAGCTTTTGACTTAAAAAAAAAAAGGAAAGTACATACAAGCTTGTGTGGTCCTACAAACAGCAGTTTCAATATATAAAGGCTGGTGCTCATAAGATCAAACAGGGTGAGGATCTATCACAAGTTCCCAGTTTAACAGTGTCATCCAAAGGGTGCTTATATGGGTGGGATGTAAAAAAAAAAAAAGAGTGAGGACTGGTGGAGTCTTCCTTCACCATTTCAGAGAACTGCTGAGACCAAGAAACATAATAGGGCTGGAGTTGCTTAGTAAATTCTCTGAGAGGTCATCAGGAGGCTCTGGGAGATCTTTGCATACAGCCATAAAAGTGAAGTTTGGGTTTCAATGAAGATCCTAAAATGTTGAAGATGCCCAAATGTGGGGCGCGCGCATGTAGTCGTCTCGCCGGCGAAACCATACACACACACACACACACACACACACACACCAGAATCCTTCCGTAGAAACACGTTTATTTCCATAAACCAAAATGGTGGTAGAAGACGACCCCCAGCCCTGGGAAAAGCCCTTATATACCCTAGAGCGGCGTAATCATCTCTGATTGGCCGCAAACTCGTAGCGCGCCAAACGCCGTGGGATGGGCTTCGCTTTGGCGGGCTTTACATGGCACATGCGCACTTTATTTGTTTACTAGGAAGAATTATGGCTGACAGCGCCACCTAGCGATGGCGGACTTTGCCAGCACCTGCCGCGGCTCCCAACATCTGCCCCTTTTTTGTTTTAAAAACAGAGGGTGGTAGAGGTCCCTGGGAAGGTTACGTAACTTTCATATTTGGGGGTCTCACGGCGGGTCTGAGTCTCTCAGAGGGTGGTGCTCAAATGTTTGAGGCTTTACAGGGTGCATATACCAGAAGCCCTAGGGTGCAGAGGCTGAGGAATCTGTCTACTGGCTATTTCTTTTTTATTTGTTAAACAGGCACTGGCCAATGTCTCGTGTCTAGGCTGACTGACATTTCTCCACAGCCAGCACCAAAGAATGGTGAGCTCTCTGGCTAGGCTACGAGGGTCGCGCACCCACACCTGGCATTCTCAGAATGTGCGCCCCAGGTAGTGGTCACTCGTAATGCCTGTCACCGGGTAAAATCACCATTCGTGGTGTACCTCTGGCATATGAGATCAGCTTATTCCCGTCGTTGGGATCAATTGGCAGCCGGCCTGGAGACAAAAGGATGGAGTTATCTAACTGGCTGTTCTTGGCCTGTCTAGTGTGGTACTGGTTATGACTCAAACCCATGGTCGATCGAGCGAATTCCATCTTGGGGGAATAAGCGTTCAAGAACCAACAGTTCAAGACCATCTCCCTTACCCTACCAGGTGCAATGGAAACAAGTCCTCCGGGTGCAAGGGCTAAGGGGAACAGAAAGAGAAGCAAACACCCATCCCTGTGCAATGGAGTCATCTCCTAGGGGTGCAAGGGCTGTTTGTCTCAAAATTCAGGTACCACAGCTACAGACAAGAATCAACCAAGCCAAGACTCCTCACTGACCCAGTGTAATGGGCAAATCTTCTGGGGTGCAACGCTGATGGCCTAACATTTAGCACCACCACTCGTGAGGGGGAGACTGCTTATAATTGAGGCAGTGATAACCACACTGCAGGGGAAGTCCCTAGTACTTTGGAAGCGCCTGTGCAAAAATAGCCTTGTCAAGATTTTGTTGAGCTCTGAGTTTGCAACCAACCAAGGATGAGTACTAATCCACAACTTAGGGTATACCAAACAGGCCTACTCCCACCCACTTAAAAAAGGGAAGAAAAGGAAAAGAAAAGAAGAAGGCTGAAGAATTCTAGGAGGACAGTCCCTCAGTCAGGGACAGATCCACGCGCGTCGAGTTGATGTTCACCACAGCTGCTCTCAATTTTCTGAGTGTCTCACTGAAGTTTTCTGAGCAGTTTCCTGTAAGATACTGAAACAATTTTCTGGACAGATTAGTTACACGAGTAAAGTTTTTATACTGTACACTGGTGATGTAAAGTGTACCCAGTTTTTTCTCACATCTCAATTGGGCTAGTTGAAAGAGGATATCCAATCTCTCTCTCACTAAATCAAGGCGTTGATTAAGGATCATTAGCCCGCCTTTTAGTTGGGTACTGGCGGAGGTTTGAAGGTTAACAGTCTCTGCCACCGTGGCTGACAATTGGGGGTAGTGCCCACCTGAACAGAAGTTGACATTGTAATCTCAGTGGCAGTGGCGGTAACGGCACTAATTAATATCGTCGTCACTATGGCTGCAGTTATACCAAAATCTCTTTTTTGTCTAAATAATGACAGAGTGGAAGGAGTCTCCACGGGGATGGGAACCCTTCGCGTGACTCTGGCAACCATAGTGCGAGTGAATCTTTAGAATTCCAACACTGGGACATCCAGCAGGTTTTATTGGTACAATTCTTAAAGGTGGAATTTGATAAAATAAACAAAAATACTAGGAACCTGTATCCCTTGGATCAGTACAAGGGCTATCATCAGAGCCTGGAGGGTCTGTCTGGGTGTCACTTAGTCGTCTCGTCAGCCGCTCTGGTAACCAAAACGGATTGTCTTCTTCCTGTGGAAACACACAGACCGCTCCCCTGGCTCTTAATAAAACAATATCTGGGCCCTTCCATTGTCCGGTCAAAATATCCTTCCATTTCACCATCTCTTTCGGCCTCTCAGGCTCTAAACAGTGACGGTCAGCAGCTGAGTGGCCCTGACTGTCCAGATTTAAAATATTGAGGGTAAAAAGTGCTATAGAAACGATGACTCGTGGCACTGAGGGTAGAGTCTCCTCGACTCCTCCCTTTTGTTTTATTAGATAAGACTTAAGAGTGCGATGAGCCCGTTCTATGATGCCTTGTCCTTGAGGGTTATAAGGGAGGCCTGTCAGATGGGTTACCTCCATTTGGCGACAAAACTGTCTAAACTTTTGAGAAGTGTACGATGGCCCATTGTCCGTCTTAAGAATTCTAGGCTTCCCCCAGGCACTCCATGCCTCAAGGCAGTGTTGAATAACATGTGCTGCCTTTTCTCCGGTCAACGGAGAAGCAAATATAATTCCAGAATAAGTGTCAATGGAAACATGTAAATATCGTAATTTGCCAAAGGTTGGGATGTGAGTAACATCCATTTGCCAAATCTGTAGTGGCCGAATTCCTCGTGGATTAATTCCTACATGAGGCACTGGTAAAAATTGACAGCAATTCTGACATTGAGTAACTATATCTCTAGCTTCCTTTCTAGTTATCTCAAACCGACTACGTAACGTCTCTGCTGTCACATGAAATTTTTTATGAAAATCCTTGGCCAAATCTAATTTGGAAGATAAGGCGATAGCAACCAATTTTGTGGCTCGATCCGCTAGGTCATTCCCATGAGACATTGGGCCTGGTAGACCTGAGTGAGCCCTGATATGTGTAATAAAAACCGGGAATCTCCTATTAACTAAGGCGAATCGAATCTTTTGAAAAACTTTTACGAGTCTACTAGATGGTCTAATTAGCCCAGCCACTTCTAAGGCTTTAACTGCATTTACTACATAAAAGGAATCTGAAACAATATTTAAAGGGCCTGGAAAGGTTTCAAGAACCTCCAGAACTACCAAACATTCCACAACTTGAGGTGAGGTCTCATGATATTGTTTGGCAGTGACCTTATTATCAATTACATAAGCACCCACACCTGTCTTTGACCCATCTGTGTAAACTACCACTCCATCCGGGAGCGGCTTTTGAGATAAAACCTGTGGAAATACAATAGCTTGAGTTAAGGCAAACTGTAAAATGGGATGTTTAGGGTAGTGGTTATCTATTTGACCATTAAAGGAGGTGACCAACACGGCCCAAACATCAGAGGTAGCAGTTAATATTTGAACTTGATATGCAGTATAAGGCACTATTAAAACTTTAGGCTCCCTTCCAAAATGAGTGACAGCTGCTTTTAATCCCCGTAAGGCAAGCTGAGCAACCGCATCTGGATACCATTCAATAATCTTTGCAGGAGATGCATTAGGATGAATCCATAATAAGGGCCCATCCTGCCATAATACGGCAGTTGGTAAATGTCTGGTTTTAAAGACACACAGATTAAAAGTTTTGGTCTCATCAATGCGTTTTAGCTGAGCTTCCTGCAAGGCATCCTCCACCAATCGCAGGGCATGGTTTGCAGCCGGTGTTAACGCTCTTGGTGAGGAAATATGGGAATCTCCTTCCAGAATGTCAAACAAAGGTTTTAATTCAGCAGAGGGAATTTTCAAAAATGGTCTTAACCAATTTATATCACCTAATAACTTTTGAAAATCATTTAAGGTATGTAAATGATCTCTGCGAATTTCTAATTTTTGAGGAACTATTTTCTCAGGGTAAATAACTGTCCCTAAAAAGGAACCAATTTCTGAAATTTGAACCTTCTCTGTGGCAATATGCAGACCCCACTGTCTTAATGTAGCAATTAATAAAGGATATGAGTTCTGCAAAATGGTCAACTCTTTATGGCATATTAAAATATCGTCCATAAAATGAATCAAGAGTAGAGAAGGAAATTGTTTCTTAACAGGTTCAAGGGCCATTTGTACATACAGCTGACACATAGTAGGACTATTTGCCATGCCTTGAGGCAAAACTGTCCACTGATATCTTTTATCTGGTTCAAGGTGATTAACAGCAGGTAAGGTGAACGCGAATCTTTGCCTATCTTGCGGGTGTAGGGGAATGGAGAAAAAGCAATCCCTAATGTCTATAATTATTATCCTCCACTGCTTAGGTAAAGCAGAGAGCAGAGGCAGGCCTCGTTGCACTGAGCCAAACAGCTGCATCTGTTTATTAATGGCCCTTAGATCATGGAGAAGTCTCCATTTTCCTGATTTCTTTTTTATAACAAAGATAGGGGTATTCCAAGGAGAAGTAGAAGGTTCTAAATGACCAAGCTGTGCCTGTTCCTCAATCAGCCTTGTAGCAGCTTCCAATTTCTCAGAGGATAGGGGCCACTGAGGAACCCACACGGCTTCCTCTGTAAGCCAGGGTATGGGCAAGGAGCCCTCAGTGGCAACTAGGGAAAACCCAGACCTTGTCTCCCTGTATTACTTTCTTGTGAAATTGGGTTTAACCTTCCTTGTTCCTTTCTGCCAAGGCCTTTTCCTTCCTTATATCCCATTCTTTTCATAATATTAATAGCTTGTTGAGAGTACTCATTAGTTAGTGTCAGTCCCAGGTCTTGTAAATGTCTCTTCCCCAGAGGTTAACGGGGAGAGGAAGCACATAAGGTATAAAGCTTCCTGTCTGACCCTCTGGCGTCTTCCAAGTCAAGGAGTGTGAACTGACGGTGGGGTTGGCCTCATATCCCAACCCTTGTAAGGAATGGGATGACTGTGTAACAGGCCACGTTTTTGGCCACCAGTTAGAGGAAATAATACTTTTATCGGCTCCTGTGTCTAAAATTCCTGTAAAGCTCTTCCCTTCTATTGTTAATTGTAAAGTGGGTCTGGTTTTGAGATCCACTACCAAATGAGCAAAGTCAGTTCCTGAAGAACCGAACCTATTGGCACCTCTTGGCACCCCGGTGGATGGAAAACAATTATGTAAACTTGGAAGAATAACCATTTGAGCAATCCTATCTCCAGGGGAGATAGAAAATATGCCTTGTGGGCAAGAACAGAGAACTTGAAGTTCTCCTGTATAATCTTGGTCTATGACACCAGGATGAACCACAAGCCCCTTCAGGGTAAGAGAGGAGCAGCCTATAATGAGGCCAACGCTTCCCTCAGGCAGGGGACCTTTAAAATCAACCAGGATAGGTTGCACACCCTCATGTGGCATTAATAAGAATTGGGAGATAGAGCGGAGGTCCAACCCTGCAGACCCTCTAGTAGCTCTGTAGTTAGAGATCTCCCCCGGTTGTAGGCTTGTGTCCCATATTTTTTGGGGCCCTGAGACATTGGGCCCAGATATTCGTTTTTTGAAATATTTTCATCTCTTTCTATAGGGGAGGGATCATGTTGAATAATCCTTCCCTGAATGTCCTTAACCGAGCGACATTCATTGGCCCAATGATATCCCTTCCTGCATTTAGTACATAACCCAGGGGTTTTCTTTTGTATAGGAGTACGACATTCTCGTTTCAAATGACCCTGTTTACCACAATTATAACATACTTTACGGCCGCCAGGACCTGAGCGGCTCTGGCCCTGCAGGATAGCTGCTGCCAGGCCGGCGTTAGTCAGTGGGCCTCCAAGACCTCGGCAGACCTTTATCCAATCTGTCAGCCCTTTGTTTCTCCTAGGGGCAATAGCTGCCTTACATTCTGGTGAGGCATTTTCATATACTAATTGCTCGATCAATGGCTTGACTTGCTCTGGGTCTCCGAAAATTTTGCCTGCTGCTTCTGTCATTCTAGCAACAAATTCTGAGAAGGACTCCTGGGGGGCTTGTAATATTTTTGTTAAATTTCCTCCAGCCTCGCCCCTTTTCGAGAGGGCCTTCCATGCCTTAATTGCGGCGGCGGAAATCTGGCCATATGCTCCCCAATCATAGTTAGTCTGGTCAGCAACATACTGTCCTTGCCCTGTTAATAATTCGAAAGTCCACTGTCTCTGGTTGCCCTCTGCATTAGCGTTGGCCTTTGCCTGTGCTTGAGAAGCGTCGTGCCACAAGGCCTTCCATTCCATATACTGTCCCATATTAGGGAGGGCAGCTTTTACTGTGTTCTGCCAATCATTCGGAGTCATTGCCATAGTGGCAAATCTCTCAAGCTGCATAATTGTAAAATTAGCATCAACTCCATATTTGTTAACCGATTCAGCAAATTCTTTGATAGAAGCATACTCTACAGGCGCGTAGACACGGCCTCCTCCCGCGTCCTCAAACACTGGAAAAGCTTGTAACATTTTTCTTTTGTCTTCCTCTGAAAGGAAGGAGCTTGAGCCGCGTCCGTCCACATGAGGCGGAAGTGCACCGGGAACATTAGGTTGGGAGGGCGCTACAGGCCGAGAGGCCGTCCAGCTTCTATCTCTCGTTTTCCCCTGCTTTAGATTTTGTGGCGGTAACTGTTTACCTATTTCTTCATCTGAGTCCTCTGAGGAAGTTATCCCCTCCGACTCAGAGGCATCACGCCCCAGCACTTCCTTTACCGGATAAAGAGATCTTTTTCTGAGGCTTCCTATTCTCCCGTCTCTCCCAAGAGCGTTCTTTCTCTCATCTCTCACTTCCTTGGACTGTGTGTCTTTGGAAGGGCCTTTTTCCTTAAATATACTTTTTCTTCCTTTTTCTTTCTGAATTCCTAAGCGCTTCTGTCCTGTCTCTGTCTCTGACATGCTGATTTGTACTATTCTCCGAACCCTCACGAAAACCAGGAGTAAAAAAAGTGATGCTGCTAGCACCATGGCGAAAGCCTCTAACGTTCCTGCCAACTGGGGAGGGAAGTGAATCAAATCAAATCGAAACATATCTTTCAGAGAACGTTACCCCGTCCTACGGTTCTGGATTCTCGATGACGAGCGGCGGGTCTTCTAAAAACGTGCCGGTGATGGAAAATTCTCCCGGGTTTTTCAGCACCAAATGTGCGGGGCGTGCGCGTGTAGTCGTCTCGCCGGCGAAACCATACACACACACACACACACACACACACACACCAGAATCCTTCCGTAGAAACACGTTTATTTCCATAAACCAAAATGGTGGTAGAAGACGACCCCCAGCCCTGGGAAAAGCCCTTATATACCCTAGAGCGGCGTAATCATCTCTGATTGGCCGCAAACTCGTAGCGCGCCAAACGCCGTGGGATGGGCTTCGCTTTGGCGGGCTTTACATGGCACATGCGCACTTTATTTGTTTACTAGGAAGAATTATGGCTGACAGCGCCACCTAGCGATGGCGGACTTTGCCAGCACCTGCCGCGGCTCCCAACACCCAAACCATGAAAATTTGCCATGAAAAGCTACATGCAGGGTTTGAAATAAGTCCAAAATAGAGAAATATGTTTTAGGCAACAAAGGTAGGGTGTTAGAATCCTCTAATCACCCTAAAACTAAAGCCCCGGATAAGAAATAGGGAGGTACAGAAATCTATGTTTGTGTGTTGTTCTACTGGGTTTTAAGTCTTGCTTAATTTTTAGTTCAATCTTTTCTCTCACCCATTCATTCCTTTCTGAATGGGAATGTACATTCTATGCCATTTTATATCAGAAGTGTGTAAATTAGTTTTTATCTTATGCATTTTGCAGGTAAGATATTGCTTTGAATCTCAGAAGAAACCCAAGGCTTTGGATTTTGAACAACATTGAAACTTATAAGTAGTATGAGGATTTTTATTTTGCATGAGAAGACCATGAGCCTACGAGAAAGAACAGGGAGGAGAATGTAGTATTTTTTCAAAGAGTACACATGGAGAGACCCATGTAGTCTCTTCAAGCTGCATATGTAGCAGAGGATGGCCTTGTCCGGCATCAATGGGAGGAGAGCCCTTGGTCTCATGAAGGCTTGATGCCCCAGTGTAGGGGACTGCCATGTTGGTGAGGAGGGAGTGAGTGGATGAGTGGATGGGGGAGCACCCTCATAGAAACAGGGTGAGGGGTTGGGGATGGGGGCTTGCATAGGGGAAATCAGAAAAGGGGATAAGATTTGAAATGTAAATAAAATATCCAATAAAAATTATTTTTAGATTTATTTATTTCATTTTATATCCATGAGTGTTTTGTCTTCATGCGTGTATATGATTCATATATATTCCTAATATCTGTGGGGATTATTAGACTGTGTTTGATGTCAAATCTCCTGGAATTGGAGTTACATACAGTTGTTAGCCACCATGTGGGTGCTGAGAAATGAACCTGGATCATCTATAAAAACTGTAAGTGCCATTAACTACTGAGATATGTCACCAGCCCCAGAATGTGGTGGACTGAATGAAAATTGTTATGTATAGGCTCAGGTATTTGCATATTTTGTCTCCTGTTGGTGGCAAGATTTAGGAAAGTTCTTAAATTTTTCAGAGTTACATACTTTCTGGGAGAACTATGTCATTGGGAAGAGGCTTTGAAAAATTGTAGCCTTATTGCACTTTCTGTTTGCCCTCTTAGCTTCCTGTGTAATTAAATGTGATCAGCTGGCATCCTGCTCCAGTCATCTGCTGAAGTGTCTTTTTTTGCAATTATGAACTTTCCCTATGGAACAATAACCCCAAATAAATTCTTCCTTGAGTTACTTTGGTCATGCTATTTTATCACAAAAGGAGGAAATACACAGTTGTCTTGTTTGGGGCTGAACACCACACAGAACACCCTGTATGTTGATCAGTTGTGGATCTCCACAGTAATCATTGCCTATTTCAAAACAAGCTTCTCTGATGAAAGAGGACAAATTTATTTATGTATATCATGATTAGTGGTTAAGAGTCAGCTTAATACTATGTCTATTTAGCATAGTAATAGGTTCTCTTCTAGGATCTATGACATACATAGTCAAAGGGTTTGTACCTATTTTAATTATTAGGCATGAGTTCCACCATGTAAAATATGTTTATTTGCTGTAATTTCGGCTGGAGTCTCTAGGATTTTGTATGTGAAAAGCATATCATCTGCAAGTAAGGATGCTTTGAATTCTCTCTTCTCTTTCTGTATGCCTTTTATCTGCTTTCCTTGTCTTAAAATTTCTAGCTAAAACTCTTAAATAATATATTGAAGAAGATCAGGGAAAGTGTCTTGTTGCAGATTTTAGTTTTGCAAGCTGATCATTGTCATGGTGGTGTTGGTATTGGTGTTGGTGGTGTTGGTGGTGGTGGTGGAATGTGTGAGTGTGTTTGTGTATGTGTGTGCTCATATGCAGTGTGTGCATATGTGTGTATGCATGTGTGTGTGTGCGTATGTGTGTATGTGTGTGTGTGACAACTCACAGATACTCATACTCATGTGTGGGGTGGGGGTGTGGAGGGAGAGGGGGAGAAAGAAAGTGCTCAGATATGGTGGTCAAAATAGCAAATTCTCTTTTGCTACATTTTAGAATACGGGAGTCAAATTCAGGTCATCAGGCCTGCATGCAAATGCCTATAGCTTCTGAACTACTTCACTGACTCTCTAAATTCTAGTACAATTCGCATAATATTATTATGTGATTCTTGGATGCTTATTATTATTTGTATAATAATATTATGTTATTCTTGAGCTCTGTGAAAATATCTGTCTAAGGAATTTGTTTTGTTGCAGATAAGGTACATTTTATGATATAAATACAAGTTTTTAAAAGAATATGTGCTTCTTTTTAATTAGTGTTTGAAAAGACATGCTTTTTAAAAAATACATATTTTCTACATTTAAAATACTTTTGAGGTGATGGAGAGGTGAGTCAGCAGTTAAAAACACTGGCTGCTCTTCCAGAGGACCTTTGTTTGATTCCCAACATCCACATGGTGGCTCACAACTGTCTGTATATCCAGTTTTAGGGGATATGATACCCTCACATAAACATCCATGCAGGTAAAACATAAATGCACATGGATTTTTGAGACCCTCAGTACATAGGATCTTTATTTGCAGTTTCTCACTAATAATCTTTCACTATTAATTAAGTAAATGAATTTAAACATTAGGAAGAATATACTTCACAAATATATATTATAAAACATCATATACTGACATGTATAAATTATAAAACATCATATACTGATACATGTTGATTTAAAACTTGGCTTCTACCATGTTTAGACATGTGTGTCTGTATTTTGTTTGAAAGACTGAGATAGGAATATAGATATCAAGTTCATGCCTTGCTTATATATATAGTGTGACCCTTGAGCTAAAATAAAAGGGTATGGGGTAGGTGCAACTTACTTCAAAATCACTTTTCTATAGCCATGGGCTTAATCAGAACTGATCGAATAAACTATATATTATATAGCAATTAAATAGGTAAAATGTAATATATTATTTTACATATAATAATTATTAATAAATACATATGTATATACTTATTGAAAGGGGTGTTATTTGTGTGACTCACAGGTTGTGGTACTGCTAGTTCAATAATTGTTATCTCCTGAAAGAAAGAACAAGAACCCAGTAGTTCTTGACCTCATGACATAAATGTTGCAGCTGATCTTCAGTCTATGTTCGAATCCTAAAGAAGTAGGTTCTAATACAAGTGACAGAATTCTTAGGCAGCAGGATAGATGGAATTGCCAGCGAAGTGAGAAGAAGAAAGTAAAAAGTAAAGCTTCCTTTCTAAAGTCAATATTTATAGGTTGCTATCAGAAACTGTGTCCCAGATAAAGGTTTTGTCTTCTATCCTCAAATAATCCCGATTTAGGTTGGGTTTTTGTCCCATCAAGAAAATTCCTCACAGACATGTCTAGCTGCTTAGGTTTAGTTAATTAGAGATATAGTCAGCCAATTGACAACAAAGTTAGCCACCTCAAGGTGTGAGAACTCTACTTATCTGTTTATGTAAGGATACGGTTTAGATGTAGTTAGAAAATATGTTGATATAACAAAGTATTTGTAGTAGGTTCTCCTCTTAAAATATGTGACCTCAGTAGCCATAGCTTGCTTTCTAGGACCAGGCATTATTTTCTTCCTGTTTTTGCATAGCATCTTCTGGCAACTGAGTTACAGGTGGTTTGTGAGATACTATGTCAGTGCTAGGAACTGAACCCAGGTCTTCTGTAAAAGCAACTGTTACTTATAGCTGCTTAGCCATCTACCCATCCCCTTTATCTTATTTGGTTCTCCATTTTATTATGCAACTTCTTATTTCTTTTCTTCTTCGTATGATTTATATGAAAGTATATATTCTTCCCAACATCTGTAACATACCATTACCCTTTTGTTAATAATTGTTAATGTAAATGCTTTCTGAGATATATTCCTGTAACTGACTCATTTATGATTGATGTTATTAGTTTTGTTCTATGTACCAACTTTTTAAAATGTTCTAGGTATTCCTGAACATATGTATTTCTTATTTATTGTGAGATGACTCATGTAGTAATTAGGTGATTAGGTTGTTTGCTCAATTCTATATAGCTTAATTCTAGAAGTTATTGACAATATTATGTTACAATTCCCTTTAATGATGCTACAACCATCTTTTTTCTTTTGGCGTTGCACAACCTTATCCCCCTCCACCTCTTGCTCTCTATGTTTTCATTAGGAGGACTCTTAGCTCAACAAATTTCTCTTCTAATACAAGCTCTGTCATATATATGTTTGTTGTATTTCTAAACCTATATATATTTTCTTCTAATGGGTATAGTCTCTGGAAGCCAATTTATTTGTTCTTGGAGTTTTCTTCTCTATTGACTTGCAGCTCTTTAAATATAGTCTTAATCTTCTTAGAACTTTCCTTGTATCCATGCCTACTGTTACATGACTGCAATTGGATGTATCTATGAGACTAAGGTGGTAGAATTTTGATTTCAAATGCTGCCTGGTTTACAGAGTCTGTTGAAGACTAACTTGAGTAGTTTAATGAGCTCCTGTGTCAGATGAAATGCAAAAGCAGGGCTGAAGATATGGCTCAGTAGTAGAAGGCTTACTTGAGTTTTATGAGATTTGAAGTTCATTCCCTACCATGGCAAAACATAAATGAAAATAAAAACAATGAATCTTCCTTTATAAGATTAGCAAACTTGTGGATTTTTCAGAGATTTGTTTTCTGGATAATTTGTAACTTAATGTTAATAGTGTATAATATCATTACTACTACTACTATTATTATTATTACTATTATTATTACTGTGTGTAATATGTGTATATGATATCAGAACATTCATTTTAGAGTGCAGATGTGGAAATCAGAGGACAACATTCCAGAGTCAGTTTTTTTCATCTTCTGTTGAATCTGGGGAAAGACCTGAGATCATCAAGCTTGTGCTACAGTAGTCATTTTTACTCTGTGAGCCATCTTACTGGCTCTTCTTGACTTACAAATTTTAGATTTAAATCTTGACTCAACATTTGATATGAGGACATCTAAATACAAAATGAGGCAAGGGTATTATATATCCTTACAATAATCCAATTACTACTTGTGAGCTTCTAGAACTGTAATAAGATAAAATGGAGCATATTTTTTTTATTCTTTCCACTGTAATATTTTTATTGTCTATTTGGAAATTTCACATAATTCACTCATATCACTTCTTAGACCTCACAGGTCCATCCCTGAATTCTTGTGTCCTCCTCACAATAAGAGAAAGAAAAAAAGAAAACAAAAAGAAAGAAGGGAAAAATATAGACCAAGTCCAGTTTATATTCTCCATCTAGACTTAAAGTGGCCAGCCCCCCCCCAAAAAAAAAACCACCAACAACAACAAAAAAACCTGAATCCTTCCACACTCCCAGACCCCCAGGCAGAAACCATCAACTGTGAATAACAATACTTCAACATCCCTATCAGTATTTTTTAAGAGCTCTCTTCACTGCTTCCTGTTTAGATAGGTTTCTTTTTGGAGGGTTGGGAGATAGGGAGGTAGAGATTTTCATAGAAGCCTTCAATGTTTCTCATTCTCAACTGTCATTCTGCAGTCATTGATATCACTGAAAAAGATTCCTTGACCTATGTAGTCAGCAACAGCTCAGATCATAGACTTCCACATGGTTTCTGGTGACAGCATGGACTAAGAATATCCCTGTGGCTTCTAGGAGCAGCACAGTCCCAGGACCTCCTGCTGTTGCCCAGAGTCAGGGTGACCTTGCACTGAGGCAGGGTGTATGGGGAAAGGATCCTCTTGAGCATTTAGCAACCTCATATCTCATTGCTCTCTGTGCCAGCTGCTCTGGTTTGACCATTTTGATTACAGCCTATGGGCAGCACCAGGACCCTGAGCTCTTCTCCTAACAGGGTGAGCTGTTCAAGAGGCAGCAGTGGAGGCTTCATGCTGCAGGTTGTCTCAAGGGCCAAAGATGGGCCCAATTCAGTAATGTCCTATTCTCTGTCTGCTGTGGCCTTGCTTCCATACCCTTTTCTCTAGTTTTGCCATTCTCCACTATGTGTGGAGCTCTGCTCTGCCATCTTTCCTTTCAATTTCATGAGTGCACTTTTTAAGACATCTTCCCATAAGCCTGAGAGCCTTCTATCAGTTTTTCAGGTTTTTGGAGACACTCCAATGTCCCACAGGTGCCTTTGGCCACTTTCATCTTGCTTCTTCTAGAATTTACTGTTTTTAAACTAATATGCACTGAAATCTCCTCCCTGTTGAGTCAGTGTTCACACTTTGGGATCACTATAACAACAAATTCTGGATCCTTTGTTATGATCTCTTTACTTTCCACCATCAAGGGCTCTTTGTTTTGAGTCACAGTTCAGCAGGATTGGCTTATCAAATGTGAGACTCATAGAAATCAAACAGCTGTACTACTCCAATAGAAATCTCTGCAAATAACCTTGTTAGCAGGGTCTAGGCATTCCAATTCTATAAGAAATCCACAGTCACAGCAGTGAATGTTAACAAACCAGACAATGGAAAGAAATCAACAGAAGAGTATTTTTTATTTGATATTTTGTTTATTTACATTTCAGATGTTATCCCCTTTCCCCATTCCCCTCCCACCCCATTAATACACTATCCCATCCATCTTCCTCCCTTTTTGCTTTTATACCATTTAAATTACATGCAAGTATTAAGATCAGTTCTAGGTTGAGGAACTAGCAATATAATACATGCAAATAGTCAAAGAATAAACAAGACAATAAACCCAGATAGTCAAAGAACATGCAGGACAATAAACAGAGTCCCATGATCACTCCTGTGATCACTATTTCTAAGGGCTTATTAGAATGACCAAAATATCTGAACCTACTTCCCTGTCCTAGCCCAAAGTCATTTTCATGCTTGAAGCCTACTTCTTTGTTCTAGCTTAAGTTTTAGATTCCTGCATGTAATTATGTCTTTGTTCTAGCCTCTTATTTAGATTTCTGCCTGAAGTTAGTACTTTTTTCTAGCCTAATGTCAGATTCCTGCCTGCAGTCCATTTTTTTTGTCCTTGGCCTATGTCAGATTCCTTCTAAGCATCCCATTTCCTTGTCCTTGGCCAATGTCAGATTCCTGCCAGGCAGCTCCCAAAGGTCTCCACATCTACCCTCTTTTTAGTTGAATAAGCCAGACTGAACCTGTCTTAGGTTGTTCTGACAAGAATGCCTTACTTACCTGTAGTGGAATGTGCATTATCAAAAGCAATGTACTTCTGTCCTAGGTTGGTAAGGCTCTGTGCAGAATATTACCTGTCCTTGGCTTGCCAGTCTGTTAAATTAATAGCTCTGTCTGGGGGTCCATTTTCAGTTTTAAGTCATGTACTTTGGCTGCCAATCTGTTGATGTAGTTAGAGAAAAGCTTTAACATGATAGATAGGAATAAAAGTACTCCCAGGACAAAGGGGGCTAGCCTGATCAAGCTATATATGCTATCCCTGAGGTTTGACCAAAATGGAAATACTGACATCAAGCCAGAGATAATTTTATTGGCATTATCTGCAGCATCAAAGCTCAAAAAGCAGCCTTCTTTAAATTCATAATCTCACTATGCAAATTTAAAACAACCAGAGAGGTGTTAGAATTATGCCAAATATCCTACAGGTACCTTTATACTTTTCTTAATTATAATGACTATCATTGTAAATTTTAGAAGTAACACCACTCTAGTGGTATTTGTCATTACACTCGAGATGGATCCTTATTCTTAAACTCTGAACCTACTTCCAATAATTTGAATAGGATACGGAACATCAACCCCTTGATCCAAACACTTACATAAATCCTCTTATATACTCAACACATTGGTAACATCTTTTTTGCTAGATGATTATCAAAAGTAGCTGTCTTAACTTCTTGTGTCAAAGTTATTGCAGAAGCAGTGGTGTTAGCAATTAATGTAATTAAAGCTGTTATACCAGCAATAATCAAGCTCACTATCCTCTTTCTTCTGCTTAAAGTCTAACTCACTTCTTCCAGTACTTTCAAGCTTTTTTTTCTTCAGAGAATCAAGGTTTACTAATACTCAGGTCAGTAAGACAAAACCTGGTTGTGTGACCTCTGTAACAGACATGCCAGGTTTCAATACACTAACACAATTTGAAAGTATATAGTCAATACAACTTACAATAAATACTGTAGAAGAGACTAGACCAACAATTAAAAGAGCTTTAACACATGCACTAACCCTTGTTTGAAATCCAGATCCTGTCCCAACTTTATCTCATGCTAACATAACATCACAGAAAACTGCAGCTAACTTTCAAATATGTCTCTGAAAATGTTCAAATTCTGCCTTCCAAATGAAGAATATTATTTCCAATATTGGATTGATTTCTAAACCAGTCAATGATTGAGTTTGAATAACTGGTCACATTTAAGAAAAATATAAGAGTTTTTATAATTTCTTTTTTGGATTCTCTGTCCCACAAAGTCTAAAAACTTGAGGCATGGGAGCTTGTCTCATCTGGGATATAGGCAAGAAAAGGTGTGTCTGAAACATATGTCCAATACAGCCAGACAATCCCTCCTCCAGTCTCTGCTCCACATTTTGCCTCCATATTTGCTTCTGAGATTATTTTGTTACTCCTCAGAACGACCAAAGCACCCGCACTTTGGTCTTCCTTCTTCTTGAGCTTCATGTGGTCTGTGAGTTGTATCTTAGACATTGTGAGCTTTTGAGCTAATATTCACTTATCAGTGACTGCATACCATTTGTGTTCTTTTGTGACTGGGTTACCTCACTCAGGATGATATTTTCCAGTTCCATCCATTTGCCTAAGAATTTCATGAATTCATTGTTTTTAATAGCTGAGCAGTACTCCATTGTGTAAATGTACCACATTTTCTGTATTCATTTCTCTGTTGAAGGACATCTGGATTCTTTCCAGCTTCTGGCTATTATAAATAAGGCTGCTATGAACATAGTGGAGCATGTGTCCCTATTATATGTTGGAGCATCTTTTGGGTATATGCCCAGAAGTGGTATAGCTGGATCCTCAGGTAATGCTATGTTCGATTTTCTGAGGAACTGCCAGACTGCTTTCTATAGTGGTTGGAGAAGTCTGAGGAAGCACAACCCTGGTCCCTTCATACCTATTTTGCAGTCCCTTAGCTACTCTTACCTGCAACGTTCCAGGGCAGCCATACTACACCTGCACAAGTCGTTTTAGTCATATATATATATATATATATATATATATATATATATATATATATATGCTATTAGCCTTGATTATCTGAGATCTGTCATTAAAATAATTGAATTGCATTATAAAGGTAATTTTATTACATATAAAAATTTAAAATTAAAACAAATGATTTATAGTATGCAAATACATTTCATATTTTATAAAACTTGTTGCTTTCTTATTGGTTTTGTAAAACAAAAATACAAAAAAGTTATGGTTTATTGTATATAGGGGCTTAAGGAAACAAATAATTGAAATTTAATTTATTTTCCTTTACTAGGCCTTTATAAGTAACATAGATTTGCAATAACTCCCATTGCCTTGTGAATTAAAAATAAGGTGAATTCATTGTCTTTAACATAAAAGAACGATAGAGATTTGCCTTCTTTTTTCAAATATTTAGAATAATTTAAATAAATATTTGTTTGAAACCTATAAAACAGTATATATTAGTGTTTAAGGACATAAAATCAAACCAGATAACCTGCATTACATTCCTGGCTAGATTACTTCTTAGTTTCTTTTAGATATACCCATTATTTAATTGGGTATTCATTTTTATTTCAATAACATGAAGATAATAACTTGTTAGAACTGTTGTAATAAATCAATAATAATCCATGCAAGTGTTCAAAGATGTCTATGATACTAAGTAAATATTCTGTAGTGGTTAAATATTATTATCTAGCCATATGTAAAAATATGGTCAAAGTATATAAAATCATCATCAATAAAATGTTTTTTTTACATAATTACTCTCTAAGTGTCAATATAACCGTAATGATACTGTGTTCTTATTTTCCATGTGTATTTGTACGTCTACTTTGTAGAATGATATGTCTCTAGTCTAGTGAATACATACAGGAATGTGACATGGACACAAGTGCTACTTAATTTTAGTTTGTCTTATTCTTTCTGGTCCCTAATACTCATGACTCATATTCATTGGATAGCTTATTTAAAGAAATATAGTTATATTCCTTGCTGTGTTACTTTAATAAAATGATTAATACATTTACAACATCACATTCTACAGTATCACACCTGGCTTTTATATGGTATTTTAGAAACAGTATATTTATTCATTTAGATTTTAAGTGAGTATTGAGATGTATATAGCAAGAAGCCATTTGTTTTATAATTAGCTAAACAGAATCCTATAATAGTATTTAATTTAAAATTTGTATTTCTTTTTCAAAGACCAAATCTAATCTCAGCAAGTTCCAAAATAGGCAATTAATTTTCAAAAGAAATCTATAATACTAAATTTATGTGAATTAATCATAGAACACATTGAACTTTCTCTTTCATGAAGAAAATTTGACATAAAGTTGATGACTATATGACTCTCAAATGTTTTGGCATATGCTTTAAAATAATGTTACTTTTCAAAGAAGACTAGGGATAAAAAACTCAAGTTAACAACACATTAATGTCTTTACATTCTCCCTTTGTACATTTCAATGCTGCATATAGAAGAGTTAAAAACCAGAGAGAGCTACCAGGTTAGATTCATCCCTTTAAAAGGAAATATTGATGGTGGATAAGAGGAAGAAAATGAAATAATGAATTCAAATAGTGAAGTTGGAAGAGCATGTGGTTAATGCCTGTATCCCTATTACTCTGGGAGTTAAAACAGGAGGCAAAAGCTTAAGATTAATCTAGGGTACAGATTGAGAGTGAGTTCAAGGCCAGTATGGGCTACAAAGTGCAACTATGTTTCGATAAATCCTAGTGGAAAACAAATCAAACAAAAAACCCCCACCTAAATAGTACCAAAAAGTCAATTAAATCTAATACATTCTACACATATTTTTACTGTTATTTAAGTGGAAAATGTGTCAACAGTCTACCTTAAACACTTATAGTCAATTTAGTACCAAAGGTTTAGTGGTTGACATTAAGAAACTACTGAAAGTATTAAGGTCAGATCTAGGTTGAGGAACTAGCAATATAATAGATGCAAATAGTCAAGGAACAAGCAAGACAATAAACACAAATAGTCAAAGAACAAGCAAAGCAATAAACAAAGTCTTGTGATCACTCCTGTGATCAGTGAGTTTTCTAATCATAAAATAATAAAAAACAATTATGGTAACTTTAAAAAATGAATGCATAAGAAAGGTAAAAATGCAAATAAAAATCAAATGTATTTAAACACACAAAAAGACAATATGTCTCTTCCAGTAGCCAGCAATCCAACAGTAGTAGGCCCTAAGAAGAGTGATTCATGTGAAGCACAGTATGAGAACTTCAAAATTGCAGTTATATATTCAAAGACATTTAAGAAGACATGAATAAATGCCTTAATATCACAATAACACAAAAAACAATTGAACAAAATTGTGAAAATAATTCAAGACATTAAGATAGAATTTAACTAAGCAAGTTAAATGTAAAAGTTGGTTTTATTTGCCTGATATAATTGTTATCTGGGAGGCTTACTGCCTC
This sequence comes from Grammomys surdaster, assembly GCF_004785775.1. NCBI lineage: Eukaryota > Metazoa > Chordata > Mammalia > Rodentia > Muridae > Grammomys > Grammomys surdaster. The sequence continues at coordinate 5,494,349 of NW_021604563.1, forward strand.
AGTCTGCTAACCTAGGCCTAGTTCTAGAACCTCCTAGGCTGTGTACAATCTTATTCTAGGCCTAGAATGTTTGCAGCCTCTGAATAAAGTCGCCATTTCCAGTTAAAAAAAAAGAAACTACTAAAAGACTCAGTTTTTTTAAAGGTCTGGACACTGAGAGTTTGACCATGATCCAATGAGTATATAGGCAACACAAATTGGACTTGTTGTATTTTTCTTTTAGAGAGAGAGGGGAGACAAAATTATGAGGGCAGGCCTGAGAAGAGTAGGAAGTAAGTGTAATTGGGGTACATTGTATGAAATTTCCAAATAACTACTAAAAATGTTATGTTGGGGGAAAAAGAAATCTAGTCTTATTGTCACTACGTATAATTTCCTTGTAATTATTGAATTACTCATTCATTTATCTGAATTTCCCATTTATTAACAAGAAGACACTTTGTAGAACTGTATAATGACTTATACAATGGTACTCATTCACTAAGTAAGAGACAGTATAAGAATATAGTAATCAAGATTTAGCAAAACAACATGAAAGTAACAGAGAAGACCATTTTTGTTAACAGACAATTGAGGATCCTTAGCCATCTCTGTTTTATCTGAACACTCAAACTGAGTACTGCTTTTAAAAAATGTTTACTTATGAACAAAATAAAGTTGAAACAAATTCACAACATTAGTTTACATGAATAAGCAGATGCTTATAAGTCAATTTGGTACTAAATACATGATATAGAAAAGCAAACCACAATCACATATAGACAGGATACACACACACACACACACACACACACACACACACACACACACACATA
>NW_021604563.1:5495563-5524537 GCF_004785775.1 Grammomys surdaster
TATATAAATGTATAAGATGTATTTTAAGAAATCAAGATTTTAAAAGTTATTATTTTTTATAACCCTTATTGTGAATGGGAAATTTAACACAGAGATCATTGTGAAACATATTGTTAGACTTGCAACAAACAGAAGAAGATATGTATGGAACAAATGGTTTCAAAAGGAAAGAATATTTTGCCTCAGAGTAAAATGGGCCTGGAGCTACCATACAGAAATAGCAGAAATTGAGGCACGGTAAAGCCTACCATAGCAACTTCTCATGGGCAGCAGCTTGTCTAGCACTTGGCAATTTAACCTTTGAGTCTCTGTTGGAATCTCTGAATTTCAAAGTGTTAGTTCCTCTTGTTACTATGCCAGTATTGGAGACTTACATCCAGGACATATTTTAGGTTGTCATTAGGAACCAGCAACTTCGATATAAAAACTGTTATAGAAAAAAGGCAAAACAAAATATTAAAATAACAAAATAAAACTCTGAGGCCTGATATTGTCCCCTTAGTGTAACATAAAATATAAAAGGGTTGCAATGATTTCCTGAAGGCTCAGTGAAACTGGGAAGTGTAAAAGAATTTTAATCCAGAAACAGCTGCTCTGTTAAGAGACAGTATCCACCTTCTAGGTCTATGTGTTCCACCTGGAATGCAGACATACTTTAGATTACACTATGATCTGGCTAGAATAGACACAACCTTAGTACACACCTTTAATCCCAAACAATGAAAGGAAAATTGATCTGTAGAAGGAAGAAGCCATGTTTGAAAGTGATATCTAATTGATGGACAGACAATGTGACAAATCAGTGAAGGATCTGACAGAACGAGTCAGTTGAGATACAGACAGGAAAGAGATGCTACTTAAGAGCAGTGCAGGTAGAAAGGTAGTCAGTTCAGTTTGGTGCAATTCAGTTAAATGCACTTGAATTCAGTTGAGTTTCTTTTTGATTTCTATTCAGCTTGTGGAGTTCATGCAGTGCAGATCAGCAGATGCAGTTGAAATCAGAAAATAAGAAGGAGCCAGAAGTTAGTTTGAGCCCAAGCAAAGCAATTCAGTCAGAAGCTACGAGGAACCAGATTGAATCAGTCAGCTAGGAGAGGAGTTTGAGACTACCTGTTTTTATATTAACCAAGATGATGGAGAAGGCATTTGTTTTTTTTAAGATATCCTTAGCAAATATGCTGGCTAAGTCACATGGTTGCTTCTATCTTAATGAGGTCACCAGACAAGACAGCAACAAACCACATGGTTGCTTTTTGCTCAAGATTTGTCCAACTATGTGATAAAATGATCACATCCTCACCTGAGGAACAAGATCCTTGGGATCTACTACCTAATAGATCACATGTGGATGCTTTTACTGCTTATTTTTATTATTATTGTTGATGTTGTTTATTTTTTTTACACTCCAGATTTTATTTCCCCACCTGTCCACCCTCTGACTGTTCTACATCCCATACCTCCAACCCAGCCCCCTTTCTCCACAAGGATGTCCCCACCCCCCTCACCCCACCCCATCTGACCTCTAAATTCCCTGGGGCCTCCAGTCTCTTGAGGGTTAGGTACATCACCTCTGATTGAACACAGACCTGGGAGTCCTCTACTGTATATGTGTGGATGGTCTCTTATCAGCTGGTATATGCTGCCTTTCTGGTGGTCAAGTGTTTGAGAGATCTTGGAGGTCCATATTGAGACTGCTGGTCTTCCTCCAGGGTCCCCCCTTCCTCTGCTTCTTTCAGCCTAGGACAGATATAAGAGTAAATGTTACCTATGGCCCAGGCAGATAAGACCAAAGTAGCAAAATAAAGAAATATAGGAAGGAATTTCATAGATTCAGCTCAAGAAAACAGAATTCACAAGCTAGAAACACAACATGAGCTACAGAAGAGACAAGAAGAGATAACAGTTCTTTGGACAGTAATTTGCTTAAGAAATGTAACCAGCTCAACTCAATCTCTGTTGGAAATAATTTCTGCTGACCAAGTCCCATCTTCAGAGCCAGCCTTTTAGTGAGCTTAAACAAAACTGGACAGTTTGTCAGTGGGGACTGCTCCACTCTAATATGGTGGAGATTCATCAGCCAAATTAGCATTTTAGAGAGAAGTTAAGGAATTAGGTTTAGAAATTTGAGCTAGTAAAACCCATTACACAGAAGTAAAGGGAAGGTTACAGGAGTGGACATAGACCACAGAACCTTTAAGCTCCTTATCAAACTCAGAGCAGCTATTCTCAATAAATGGGATCCATGCCAAAAAATGGGAGGCAGACAAATATGGTGAGCCACATAGGTCATTCAGAGAAAATGTCTAGGGTGTGATACCATAAAACCAATCCCTGGATTTAGCAGCAAAGTTTAGATTTATCAAGGCAACAGGTAAAAATAACAGAAAGGGGAGACTGACTTCTATAGTAGCAGATTGTCCTTTAATCTGATTTGTAGTCTCTCTGTAGAAGTCAAGACTGTGCCCAAGAGCAGTGGCTTAGCACCTTATAAGGCTGAAGAGGAAAGTTTGGAATGGGGCAATTCCATCTGCATGTCTGTTCCCTGGAGTCTTAGAGTTGATTGATTTACCTTTATCTTTTCAGACCCTAATATCCTGTAGAAATTGTTGGCAGCTTGACAGCTTTACTGTTGTGAGAATTTTCTCAGCCTACCAGAGATTTTAGGGGTTCTTAGACATTCAAACCAGGCCTGGTGGCAAACACCATTACTCCCAACACTTGGGGCAAAGGCAGGACATCTTTACGAGTTTAAAGCCAGGCAGGTACACATAGTAAAAGCCTATATCAAGGAAAAAATAATATGAAAAACAGTATCACAAAGGTATAAATCAATAGTTTAGGACCATAGGTAACTGATACATGAATAAAGCTGCATTTCTCCAGGAAGGGAAGTCTTTGTACAGTACATGGAAATAATCACTAAAAATAAATGACTACAACACAACTTACATTTGTTGGTATAATTTGATTTAAATAAAATAAAACTATATAAATGCATGTTCATAGTAATCTAGTAACAATAATAATTTAAAAGACAAGATTTCACAACTTTCTAACATAAATTAGATGCAGTCAATAGGAGAGTAAGATACATAAAAGATGTAATTCATCATCTTAATTATAAGAAGGAGAAATACAGATTAATAGTTGGAGCATATAATTAGTAGAGTTTAAAATTGCATTATTTACTATGTTTGGGATTCAATAAAAGAAAGGTAACTACTAACAAGAGAAAAACAAAATGTGTTTTGGATATAGATATAATAAAAGAAGTCAAAGTAATAATTAAAAGATATTTTAATTAAGGAATATGCTTATAACAAGATAGAGATTATTCTTCACAATACAAAATCCTTAAACTTGTTAACTTCAGTAAAATAATCTTCAAATTTTATATCTAATGTTTGTTGAAAACTGGCACACTTAATATTATCCTTCACTCTACAGGCTTATCATTTAATAATGAATTAATCTTCCATGCAGTTTTACTTTCTTGATTATATTTCTAATGACACTAGTGCTGATAGGATGTGGTTACTTCATCACATTTTTTCAGATCTATTATAGGACACAGTGATGACAGCCATCATACCCAATTCATAATGTGGTCTACCCATACATGAAAATCTAAGTTGAAGATAATGACTTCTATATTTTGTATTTCAGGTGGTAGATTTTATATCCCTACTCCTAATCATTTTAGCCACTTATATTAATGTGTATGTGGAACACTGATTAAATGAAATTAGTAACTATTTAATATAACACTGCCTGGTATCATATGCAATATTTCGATGTATCCCCAGGGGTTTGCTGTTTGTTTTTTTCTTAGCTGTGTTGTTTTATTCTTAGCTTCTTGTGCTCTTGGCTTGTGTGATTTTGATGTATATACCCTATTTTTGGTTACTCTACTCTTTCCTTTCTATATATTGTATTTGTAGCAGAGTGGATTCTATTGGAACACTTCAATTAATATTAAAAGACTCTGTTCTTTAACTCCTTTACACTTAATATTTTTTGAAGGAATTATCTATAATAAAGATATACTTCATCTTCCTAAGCTAAGAATTACATATAACTCATGAATTATAATTCAAAAATTATAATTAAGCTGCATTACAACTATAGGGTTAAATATATTACACTCAATATTTTAGATCCTTTTAATTAAAGATCCTTTTAATTAATGTTATATCACTGTGTTATAAAAAGACTGCCTTTATTATGTAAATTTGGATGGAAGCCACAATGGAATTAGGATTATAATTTAAAGTGAATGTCAAGGTACTTCAATATAGGATAAAATTTTATTAAAAAATTTAATAATGATTTCTTTATAAAATAATATTTGGATATTATTTAAATATTCATTCAATAAAAAAGTATGAAGGAAAAAATGAAAATATTTTATGGGAAACTCTATTGTCTAGAAACGACTACCATTAATAGTTGAGAAATATTCCATGAATACATTTCATATGTGTAAATAAACATACAAAACTGAACAAAAAGTCAGCTATATAAAATGCCAGATATGGTAGCTTGAAAGCGTAGTCTGTTCTTGAGCACATACCTAAAAGATGCTTCACCATATCACAAGGACACATTGTCTATAGCAGCTTTATTCATAATAACTAGAAACTGCAAGCTACCCAGATGTCCCTCAATGGAAGAATGGATATAGGAAATGTGGTATAATGCAATAGTATTCAGTTATTAAAATCAAGGACATCATGAATTTTGCAGGCAAATGGATGGAACTAGAAAATATCCTGTGTAGGTAATCCAGACTCAAAAGCACTTTTCTGATAAGTGTGTATTACCCATTATGTACCACACAAACATAAAAAATTTAAAAAAAAATTAAACAAGTAGGAAGGCCCAAATGAGAATTCTTGAATCCAACTTAAAAGGATGAACAATAATCATGGGAGACAGAGAGAGGGAGGAAACTGTGTGGGAGAGCAAAGGGAATAGTTGTTGGGATTAGGCATGGGGAAAGACAGGAGAGAGTCCCAGAGGTCCTGGATAATGAATGGACATATGCAGCTGCCTAGGGTAGGAGGTGAAGGATTCTCTAGGATGTTCCAGAGATCCAGGATGTACGAGGCTATCAAGAGTCAATTCAAGTGATCATAGCCAAAATGCCCAACAATGGAGGATACGAACCCTGAAGATACCACCTCCAGTAGCCAGACAGGAGCCCCAGTCAAGGGATGGGAAAATCAACTCAAAAAAGCTTATTATTATTATTATTAATTATTATTATTTCAGCTTTTAAAATTCCAGTCATTATTCCCTTCCAAGTCCACTCTCTGACAATTCTTCATCCAAGAGGATGTCCTTAACTCTCCACCCCACCAGACCTCCCAACTCCTTAAGGCCTTAGTCTTTCTGGGTTAGGTGCTTCTCTCACCGAGGCTAGTCCAGGCAGTCCTCTACAGTATATGTGTAGGGAGTCTCATATGTTGCCTGGTTGGTGGTTCAGTGTCTGAGAGATGTAGGGGATCCAGGTTAGTTGAGACTGAGGGTCTTCCTATGGGGTCGTCCTCCTCAGCTTCTTCCAGTCTTTCTCTAATTCAACCACAGAGTTCCTTGGCTTCTGTCCATTGGTTGGGTATATTTGTATCTGGTTCTTTCAGCTGCTTGTTGTGCCTCCTGGAGGGCAGGAATGCTAGGCTTCTGTCTGTAAAATTACCATAGCCTCAGTAATAGTGTCAGGGCTTACCTCCCAGGTCTCTGGTTCTAGAGAATCCCCCTAACCTCCTACCTCCAGAGGTTGTTTCCATTCATTCTATTGGCCCTAAGGTCTTCACTCCTTTTTCCTAACCCATCTACAACAAAACTTTTGACCCAAAATTGTTCCTGTCTAAATGAAATGCAGGAACAAAGATGGAGCAGAGAATGAAGGAATGACTGACCAGTAGCTGGCCTGTTTTGAGACCCTTCCTATGGGCAGGCACCAATCCCTCACATTGTTAATGATGCTATGTTGTGTTTACAGATTGGAGCCTAACATAGCAGCCCTATGAGAGGCTCTACCCACCAGCTGACTAAGGTGCAGATATCCACAGACAAACATTGGACAGAGGTCAGTGACCCTTACGAAAGAGTTAGGGAAAGGACTGAAGGCCCTCAAGGAGATGGCAACCCCACAAAAAGAACAACAGTGTCAAGTAACCTGCACCTCTTTGAGCTCCCAGAGACTGAGATAGTAACCAAAGATCATACAATGCCCCTGTAACATATGTAGCAAAGGGCTACAATGTCTGGCCACAGTGGGAGAGGATGTGCCTTATCCAGCAAAGACTTGTTGCACCAGGGTTGGGGTTGGGGTACTGTAGTCTGTCCCCTCAGAGACAAAGGGGAGGGGTGGATGGAGGAGAAAATCTGGGAGGGGGGACCTGGGAGGGGGATCAGCATTTGGGATGTAAATAAATAAATAAATAAATAAGAAGCTTATTTGCATATCTAAATGAACAAATGAGATACAGCCGTTTTTTAAAAAAATATAGTCTATGTGGGTGTGGGGTAGGGACATGTTTATAATTCAAGTGGAGCTAGTTCATACAGAGTCATAATTCTTCCTCAGGATCCATAGATTATATATCAAAAATCCTAGTGCCAGACAAGGGACATTTCCTTTCAGTTGTTGGTCAGAGAACTCTGAGACTCCCACACAAAACAAAATAAGCTATTTCTCTTGCCCTTCATTGCCTCATAGAAGTTAAAGTTTAAAAAAATAAAACACTTGTGAAGATATCATGAATTTTTGACACAGTACTTGGTAGAGTTATATTTGTACTAATCTAGGAACATCCTCTCTGAGAGTTAGTTCTCAGAGTATCAGAGAACAATATCTAAGCTGAAAAGCCTGTGAACCATAATAACCATCCTAGCAAGATATGCCCAATTACGCAATAGTGGCACAATAGGTTATCTTGTGGCTAATAAGTAGATGTCTAATTGGATATTAGCCCTGTTTGATAGACTGGAACTCTTTGTACCATAAACCCAGCCAACTCTGTGTGGCTGGAGAAGTCATACACCCTATAGGAGAAACTTCTCATGACATTTTTCTAAATCAATATAGTTTCTCACTGTATTCTCAATACTTATAACCAAAGATATATGTAGCTCTCAGCACTCATCAAAGTTTATTTTTCATCAGACAGAGGCTATTACAGAGATTCATAACTGAACAAAATGTAAATAATAAATTACTTGGAGTTCCCAGCCTTAGTACTTTTACTACATGACCCCTACACTTAAGGCTCAGGGAATGTAACAGGAAATGGAATAGAAAGAGGTTTAGAGTCAGAAGACTGGGGAATCTGGTGTGAGATTGCTTCATATACAGTATAGGGAAGCAGCACACATGAAATTTCATCAATGTAGTTGCCTAAATCAGATCAGTATAATGATCACACTGGTTTCATACCAATGTGAATATAGGTTTAGGAGGTCTCACTGTGAGATGAAGAGCTAGTCTGCAACTGGCTGTTGGGGGATGTAGAATCAGTTTTCTCTCTATATAAGACCATTGAATATGTTGCCCAATCCCAAGTTGTCATCCCTAAACATATTTATGTATTAGCAACACTAAATATAATTAATACACATTTACATAATTCATGAATGAATCAGGAGACATGGACAGGGTTAAAAAGGTGAGAGGGAGAGGAAGAGGTAGGAATCCTGTAAATACAGTGTATGTCTAAGTGAAATTGTCAAACAAATTAAAGCTTTGACCTAAGAATATCCTCAGCTATGGAGTGCTTATCTAACATTTATGATAGCCTCTCTTCAACAACCAGCACCAAACTTCTCTTCCTTGGGTATAATAAAGAACAAAAAAAGCAACTAAAGGAATTGATTTAGTTGAGATAAATATCTCTGAGAACCTCCCTCAAAGATAGGAAAAATGGTTTAAAAACCCTGTACATTGGACTTTTGTCTTTTAAAAATAACTAGTTTCATTTTAAAGACACTTTTAATTCTCCAGAATTTGCCAAGAAGAAGAAGGAAGACAAGCATGAAAAGAACAAGAGCTTCCTTCTTCCACATTATTTGTACAGGATCCTAGAAGAAGGTGTGGCCCAGGTTAAAAGTTCATGTTCCTACTTCAAAGATCCCAATTAAAAGTTGGTCTTCCCATTTCAATGCTTAATTAAGAAAAAAAATTGGTGTGCTAACAGGTTTTATTTAATTCTATAAAGTAAATAAATAGATAAACAAGAATATAAATCAGAATCAACAATGTAATAATAATAATTAATAATAATAAAGGCTTTCTTGGCATTAACCATTCTTTTCAAGACATTGTTCCACAAGTGGCTGAGAATACTCTGTATTACTTCTGGGTAGGGTATAGCTCTTTAGTCGATAGAATTATTAGACCTACATTAACCTAAAAGTGTCTTCAAACAATCATAGACCATATTTGTTTTATTATATGTTATGGATGTATCTACAGTAAATTGTCCCGGTAAAGAAAAAGCAATTGAGTACATCAAAAAACCTTCATTTTAGATAATGAATAGCAGTTTTTCTAAAGTAAACATCAATTGTATATTAAAAATTATCATTTTCAAGATTCCTTTGTCATACAATCAATAAGATGGCTAATTTTTAATGAACTCTCATGTGTGTAGATACCAAACATGTAAGAGTATAAATGGTCAGTATGTGCTCTTTATGGACTTGAGTTGAATAATTCTATTTCTGAGGAATGTGTTGTATTTTGTCATCATTTACTAGTTAAATTCTTAAGAGAAACTAACTGTATATTACTCAAGATTCTTTGTGTTAGTACTTTAATTAAATGATACTACAGAAATTAGTTTACTGTCTAGAAATACTTCAGTTTTTTTAAAGAGCAAAGACAATGATAATTGTCTATGGTTGTTATATTTGGCATTGAAATAAAATTCTGTAAGTAAGTGGTTCTGAGATAATAATCTAGAGATTCATATAGCTCGGGAAAATAAATTCATTTGTAGTTTCACATAATGTTGTATTTTTGAAATATTTTCATATTCTAACATAGAGTTGATAAGAAAGGATAGCAATTCATTTTAAGATTGGCACATTTTGAATATTATAGAGTTTATTTTGTTTTCTTAATTTTTTAAATCAAATCATAATTTTTACTTATTCACACAGGGGTTATAAACACAAAAAGGCAGAACGTGGGGAAGAGGATGACACCAGAGAGTGGGTGTTCAGGGGAAGTACAGATATCTTTCAGAACATGGTATTGGCTGGGTAAAGGTTCAGGACAGGTCACTCTGGCTCTATGATTCACTTGTCCTTATCTAAGTTGGTATTATCTGCCAAGGCTACCTATTTACAAGGTCTATGACTACTCAGGCTGGTAAATTTCCACAAAAGCTGCCTATTTATATTAGCTTATAGCCCTCTGTTTCAATGTTTTCCACAGAGACCCAAGACTTGGTGTTAGTATACATGCATGATAGGCCTATTGCTGATTTTAGGCCTATGCCTGATTTTAGGCCTTCAGTGTATAAGCAGGGCTGCCCCTGATATCTTCTCCCTACTCTAATTATAGAAGGGCTGTGGCGATTCTAATTTTGCAAAGGTGGGGATAGAGGCCTGACCTCCAGTAATTGAAGGGGACTTTGTAATGGCTCCGGTCCCCCTGTTGTTGTCCAGTGAGGCATGAGGGCCATACCCATCCCGATGTCTTTTTCCTGGAGAGGGAATACTTTTGCCATCAACCCCTATGCAGTCATGCTTGTCCCTCAGGGAACCCAGAGAGATATTTTTAACTATTATTTATATTCCCTTGCAGTGCTTAGCCTCACAGCCTAAGCAAGAATTCAGATACCCAGTCAGAGGGGCTTCTGGGTGGCCCCTCTCTGCTTGGCCTAGGGGTGGAAGTCCCTTCTTTTAGGTTGGGTGGAGATGGGTTTTGGGAACACCCTGGATAGAGTGACAACCTCATCTTGAGTCTTGTGGTCCTCCATAGCTAACTTATGATAATGTGTCTGAATAGATTTTGCTACCAAGTTATTTATCTGTTGTCTCACAAAGTTAGTCAGTTTGTTTAAGGCTCAGGGACCAAAAGAAATAAGTAAGAATAATCCAATTAATGGTCCCAAGATGAGAGGAAGTAGGGTTGACAACCATGGAGAGGGTGAAAGCCATTCTTGTACTAGCTCTCATCTTTCTCTTTCTCTCTCTGTTTTCTCAGGACCTTCTCTGACCTTCTTCATGCTCTCTTTAACCATCCCTGTCTTGTCTACGTAAAGGCAACATTCTTCTTTAAGGGCCATATACAGTCAAGAGCTGTATACAGTCTTTTCTATTGTAAAAGAGTAAATCAAGTCCATTAAAATCCTTTGAAATTTTTGGAGGTCTTCTCAGACAGTGAAACAAGGGGTTTCTTCAGATTAGTGATGTCAATCTCTAGCTGTTTGATATTCTTGTCAATGACTCGTAGAAGGTCTGAGTAGTATAAGGTCTGAGGCCAGCATCTGGGTTAGAACCTCTAACAGCAGACATCATGGGTGTTTCATTTTTACCTGAAAATGAAAAAGAAGGGAGTTCTCAGGGAGATTTCTCTTCCCTGGAATTCAACTGTTATTCATGTTATTTATGGTTGGGCCTGGCTTTGTGGGGGTATCTATTTATTTCATTAATCTTTTTGGTAGCCATTTAGCTGTACCTTCTGTGGTATCAAACAGGCATATCAACCCTCGGCTCCTTAAGAGAACTGGGTCTGGGCCATTCCCTTTAAGGGTAAGAGGGTCCTTCCACATAGCTGTGGCATAGTTTTTAGTGGTCTAGTTGATGTCAAAGGCAATAAGCAGCAGATTTGCCATGAGATTTCAGATTTAGAGAGTTAAAAGTGAACAAGGCATGATGGACAGTATTTTGGGGCACTCCTTCTGGGGGCTACTGTTCCCCCTTTTTTGTTTTTAAAGCTAATTTTGGAGTTCCTGTAAAATAAGGGCAGATGCGCCAGCAGCAGCTCCTTCCACACTCAGAGAGTCATGAAGACACTATTTAAAGAAATATAAATCCATATAGATAATCTCTTTTATCAAAGGAGTATTATAGAACAGCCAACAACTAATCAGACAATATATCAATTAATAATAGCTTCTTCTATTTTTTTGAGATTACTCCTCTTTTGTCAGTTAATTGTTGAGGGAAATTAGGATTTACATTTCTCTTGAGAATATTAAACAGAGATTTAAATTCTTTTGTGGAGAGCTTAAAGTAAGATCTTAGTCAATTAGCATCTCCTAGAAACTTTTAAAAATGATTTGAAATAAGTAAATTATCTTTTTTTCCAGACCAATTATCTGTTTTTTATTGGATATTTTACATATTTACCTTTCAATGTTATCTCCCCTCCATCCTCCCCCAAAAGCCCTTATATACTCCCTCCTCCTATTTTTATAAGGGTGTGCTAGAAACATCCTTCCAGTCCCATCTCCCTGCTCTTGAATTCCCCAAAACTAGGGAATCCAAATTTTCAGGGTCCATGGCCCTCCACTTCCACTGATGTCTGACAAGACCACCCTCAATTACTTATACAGGTGGAGACATGAGTCCCTCCCTTTGTGCTCTCATGATGGAGGTTTAGGCCTTGGGATCTCTGGTTGAATCTTTTGGTACTCCTTCTAAGAAGGACCAAAGCACCCACACTTTGGACTTCCTTCTTCTTCTTCTTCTTCTTCTTCTTCTTCTTCTTCTTCTTCTTCTTCTTCTTCTTCTTCTTCTCCTCCTCCTCCTCCTCCTCCTCCTCCTCCTCCTTCTCTTTCTCCTTCTCCTTCTCCTCCTCCTCCTCCTCCTCCTCCTCCTCCTCCTCCTTCTTCTTTTTCTTCTTCTTCTTTCTTCTGTTTCATGTGGGATATGCATTGTGTCTTAGGTATTGTGAGGTTTTGGGCTAATATCAACTAATATCAACTTATCAGTGAGTGCATACCACGTGTGTTCCTTTGAGATTGGGTCACCTCACTCAGGAGGATATTTTCCAGCTCCATCCATTTGCCTAAGAATTTCATGAACTCATTGTTTTTAATAGCTGAGTAGTAACCAATTGTGTAATTGTACCACATTTTCTGCATCCATTCTTCTGTTGTAGGACATATGGGTTCTTTCCAAATTCTGGCTATTATAAATAAGGCTGCTATGAACATAGTGGAGCATGTGTCCCTGTTATATGTTGAAACATGTTTTGGGTATATGCCCAGGAGTGGTATAGCTGGGTCCTCAGGTAACACTGTATTCAATTTTCTGAGGAACTGCCAGACTGCTTTCCATAGTGTTTGTACCAGCTTATAATCCCTCCAACAATGGAGGAGTGTTCATCTTTCTCTACATCCTCGCCAACATCTGCTGTCACCTGTGTTTCTGATCTTAGCCATTCTGACTGGTGTGAGGTGGAATCTCAGTGTTGTTTTCATTTGCATTTCCCTAATGACTAGGGATGCTGAACACTTCTTTAGGTGCTTCTCAACCATTTGAGCTTCCTCAGTTGAGAATTCTTTGTTCAGATATATGCTCCATTTTTAAATAGGGTTATTTGATTGTCTAGAGTCTAATTTCTTCAGTTCTTTGTATACCTTGGATATAAGCCCTCTATCAGATGCAGGGTTGATGAAGGTTTTTTCCCAATCTGTTTGTTGCCACTTTATCCTATTGACTGTGTCTTTGCTTACAGAAGCATTGCAATTTTATGAGGTCCCAATTATCAATTCTTGATCTTAGAGCATACACCATTGGCATTCTGTTCAGGAACTTTTCTCCTGTGCCCATATGTTCAAGGTTTTCCCCAATTTCTCTTCTATTTGTTTCAGTGTACCTGGTTTTATGTGGAGGTCCTTGATCCCCTTGGACTTGAGCTTTGTACAAGGAGATAAGTAATTTTTGCATTCGTCTACATGCTGAACTCCAGCTGGACCAGCACCATTTGTTGAAAATGCTGTCTTTTTTCCACTAGATGGTTTTAGCTCCTTTGTCAAAGATCAAGTGACCATAGGTATGGGAGTTCATTTCTGGGTCTCCTATTCTATTCCATTGATCCTCCTGCCTGTCTCTCTTCTGATACCATGCAGTTCTTATCACTATTGCTTTGTAGAACAGCTTGAAATGAGGGATGGTGATCCCCCCAAGAAGTTATTTTATTGTTCAGAGTAGTTTTTGCTATCCTGGATTTTTTGTTATTCCAAATGAATTTTAAGATTACTCTTTGTATCTCTGAAGAATTGAGTGGGAATTTTGATGGGGATTACATTGAATCTGTAGATTGCTTTTGGCAAGATATCCATTTTTAATATATTAATCCTTCCAATCCATGAGCATGGTAGATCTTTCCATCTTCTGACATCAGTTTCGATTCTTTCTTCAGGGACATGAAGTTCTTGTCATACCGGTCTTTTACTTGGTTGGTTAGATTCACATCAAGGTATTTTATATTATTTGTGACTATTGTGAAGTGTGTAATTTTCATAATTTCTTTCTCATCCAGTTTATCTTTTGAGTAGAGGAAGGCTACTGATTTGTTTGAGTTAATTTTATATCCAGCCACTTTGCTAAAGTTGTTTATCAGGTTTAGGAGTTCTCTGCTGGAAGTTTTGGGGTCACCTAAGTATACTATCATATCATCTGCAAATAGTGAGATTTTGACTTCTTCCTTCCAATTTGTATCCCTTTGACCTCCTTGTTTTGCCTAATTGCTCTGGCTAGGACTTCCAATAATTTATTTAATAAGTAGGGAGAGAGTGGGCAGCCTTCTCTAGTCCCTGATTTTAGTGGGATTGCTTCAATTTTCTCTCCATTTAGTTTGATGCTGGCTACTGGTTTGCTGTATATTGCTTCTACTATGTTTAGGTATGGACCTTGAATTCCTGATCTTTCCAAGACTTTTATCATGAAGGGATGTTGAATTCTGTCAAATGCTTTCTCAGCATCTAGTGATATGATCATGTGGTTTTTTTCTTTGAGTTTATTTATATAGTGGATTACATTGTTGGATTTCCGTATATTGAACCAACCCTGCATTCCTGGAATAAAGCCTACTTGATGATGATGGATAATTGTTTTGATGTGTTCTTGGATTCTGTTTGATAGAATTTTATTGAATATTTTTGCATCGATGTTCATAAGGGAGATTGGTCTGAAGTTCTCTTTCTTTGTTGGGTCTTTGTGTTGTTTAGGTATGAGGGTAATTGTGGCTTCATAGAACGAATTAGGTAGTGTACCTTCTGTTTCAACTTTGTGGAATACTTTGAAAAGAATTGGAATTAGGTCTTCCTTGAAGGTCTGATAGAATTCTGCAATAAAACCGTCCGGTCCCGGACTTTTCTTTGTGGGGAGGCTTTTAATGACTGCTTCTATTTCTTTTGTGGTTATGGGACTGTTTAGATGGTTTACCTGGTCCTGATTTAACATTGGTAACCGGTATTTGTCTAGAAAATTGTCCATTTCATCCAAATTTTCCAATTTTGTTGAGTATAGGCTTTTGTAGTAGGATCTGATGATTTTTTTAATTTCCATGGTTTCTGTTGTTATGTCAACCTTTTCAGTTCTGATTTTATTAATTTGGATACTGTCTTTCTGCCCTCTTATTAGTCTAGCTAAGGGTTTATCTATCTTGTTGATTTTCACAAAGAACCAGCTCCTGGTTTTGTTGATTCTTTGTATAGTTCTTTTTGTTTCTATTTGGTTGATTTCAGCCCTGTGTTTGAATATTTCCTGCCACCTACTCCTCTTGGGTGTATTAGATTCTTTTTATTCTAGGGCTTTCAGGTGAGTTGTCAAGCTGCTAGAGTATGCTGTCTCCATTTTCCTTTTGTATGCACTTAGAGCTATGAGTTTTCCTCTTAGCACAGCTTTCATTGTATCCCATAGGTTTTGGTATGATGTGTCATCATTTTCATTAAATTCTAAGAAGTCTTTAATTTCTTTCTTTATTTCTTCCCTGACCCCTGACCAGATTATCAACGAGTAGGGTATTTTTCTGTTTCCACGTGAATGTGGGCTTTCCATTGCCATTGTCATTATTGAAGACCAGCCTTAGACCATTGTGATCTGATAGGATGCATGGGATTATTCCAATTTTTTTAAATCTGTTGAGGCCTGTTTTGTGACCAATTATATGGTCTATTTTGGAGAAGGTACCATGAGATGTTGAGAAAAAGATATATTATTTTGCTTTAGGATGAAATGTTCTATAAATGCCTGTTAAATCCATTTGGTTCAAAACTTCTGTTAGTTTCACTGTATCTCTGTTTAGTTTCTGTTTCCATGATCTGTCCATTGCTGAGAGTGGGGTGTTGAAGTCTCCCACTATTATTGTGTGAGGTTCTATGTGTGCTTTGAACTTTAGTAAGGTTTCTTTTATGAAAGTGGGTGCTATTGCATTTGGTGCATAGATATTCAGAATTGAGAGTTCATGTTAGTTGACTTTTCTTTAACAAGTATGAAATGTCCTTCCTTATGCTTTTTGATAGCTTCAAGTTGAAAGACAATTTTATTTGATATTAGAATGGCTACTCCAGCTTGTTTCTTAGGACCATTTGCTTTAAAAATTGTTTTCCAACCTTTTACTCTAAGGTAGTGTCTATTTTTGTCGCTTGGGTGGGTTTCCTGTATGCAGCAAAAAACTGGGTCCTGTTTGAGTATCCAGTCCGTTAGCCTATGCCTTTTTATTGGGGAATTGAGTCCATTGATGTTAAGAGGTATTAAGGAGAGGAGATTGTTGCTTCCTGTTATTTTTGCTAACAGTGGAGGCATTGTTTGTGTGGTTATCTTCTTTTGGGTTTCTTGGAAGAGGATTATTTTGTTGCTTTTGCTAGTGTATGATTGCCCTCTTTGTATTGGAGCTTTCCTGCTATTATCCTTTGTAGTGCTGGGTTTGTGGCAAGATATTGTGTAATTTTTTTTTTTGTCATGGAATACCTTTGTTTCTCCATCTATGGTAATTGAGAGTTTTGCTGGGTATAGTAGCCTGGGCTGGCATTTATATTCTCTTAGGATCTGTATGACATCTGTCCAGGATCTTCTGGCTTTTAGAGTATCTGGTGAGAAGTCAGATGTAATTCTGATAGTTCTGCCTTTATATGTTATTTGGCCTTTTTCCTTTACTGCTTTTAAAATTCTTTCTTTTTTTTTTTTGTGCATTTTGTGTTTTGACTATTATGTGACAGGAGGTATTTCTTTTCTGATCTAGTCTATTTGGTGTTCTGTAGGCTTCTTGTATGGGCATCTCGTTCCTTAGGTTAAGGAAGTTTTCTTCTATAATTTTGTTGAAGATATTTATTGGCCCTTTAAGTTGGGAATCTTCACTCTCTTCTATACCTATTATCGTTAGGTTTGGTCTTCACATTGTGTACTGGATTTTCTGGATGTTTTGTGTTAAGAACTTTTTGCATTTTGTGTTTTCTTTGACAGTTGTGTCAATATTTTCTATAGTATCTTATGCACCTGAGATTCTCTCTTCTATCTCTTGTATTTTGTTGGTGATGCTTGCGTCTATGACTCCTGATTTCTTTCCTAGGTTTTCTATCTCCAGGGTAGACTCCCTTTGTAATTCCTTTATTGTTTCTACTTCCATTTTTTTGTCCTGGATGGTTTTGTTCAATTCCTTCACCTGCTTGGTTGTGTTCTCTTGTAATTCTTTAAGGGATTTTTGTGTTTCCTTTTTAAGGGCTTCTACCTGTTTACCTGTGTTCTCCTCAAATTCTTTGAGAGTGTTATTTATGTCCTTCTTAATGTCTTCTATCATTATCATTAGAAGTGATTTTAGATCTGGCTCTTGCTTTCATGGTGATATAGGGAGTTCAGGACTTTCTAATGTGGGAAAATTGGTTCTGCTGATGCCAAGTACCTTGGGTTGCTGATGCTTATGTTTTTGCACTTGCCTTTTGCCATCTGCATGTCCTTACTATCTGTACTGTCTCTGACTGGAACCTGTCTTTTATCTTGGATGTGTCAGAACTGTTTGGGATGGGTTTTGCTGCTGGGTTAGTGCTGAGGCCTAAGATCTGCTCAGTGCTCAGATGGAGACTGGAAGGAACCAGTGCTCTTGTTCGGAAGTGAATTCCTGGGTCCCTGTGGGTCCCGGTTGCTCCCTGTTTGGGGCAAGTGTTGCAGCCTCCTTGCCTAAGATACTGCTCAGGTTAGAGCTTCTGGGAGTCCCACTTCCTCTGGGTTCTGTGAGATTGGGTGCAGAGCTGTCTCCCGGGATCTGCTGAGCACTGGGGCCCAGACTGGAAGGTACCAGTGCTCCAGGCCAGGAGTGTATTCCTGGTCCAAGTGGGTCCTGGTTACTCCCTGTTTGGGGCAAATGTTGCGGCCTCCTTGCCTAAGATACTGAGCTCCTAGAAGGCCCTCTTCCTCTGGGTTTTGTGAGCTTGGGTACAGAGCTGCTGCCTGGGATCTGCTCTGTGCTCAGGCCTCTATAAAGAGTTTTTTAAAGGCTGGATTGAATTGACAGTCATTAAATTTGACACCAAGAAGAAAAGAGAATGAAAATTTTCCTGTATTGGTTTGGTTTTGACTATGTATATTTTGAGTATAGTTGGTTGGGTTTTGGTGAATGATATGATAATGGTCTATAACATTTAGCAATTTTGTTTGAGTCAAATAGGACATAAAATTTGTCTTTTTGTATATATATGCATGATTGACATCTTAGGAGAATTTTCCATGGAAATAAAAGTGTGTTTATCAAGATATAGTTTCTTGTGAACATTCTTGTAAGATTATTTAAATTATCCTCCTTTGATCAGAAGTCTATTATTAATGGACAGTGCTATTCTTTGCCTTTCCATATCATATTGTACACAGATATTGAATCTCATTCTGCTTGTAATATAAGTATTCTTGGATTTGTCATTGAAAGTATTATGCATCTGAGTTGAGAGAGGTTATCTCTAGCAAACAGAAGCTATTTTCCTAGCTATGGTTGTGCTTAATGGTTCATAAATGTCTGCATAATAATGTTCTTGTTTACGCATCCTTCTTGTTTGTTTTCATCTATACTAGTTATTCTTTAAAGCTCCTTGTAACAGTTCAAATTAGTAATTTTATATCATAAAACCAGTGTTAAATTTATGCTAGATTATCTTGTTTTGTATATTGTATTTACTTTTAGATACTTTAATATATGTTGGTCTAGTTTTCAAATGGATTTTAATATAAATAAAATGAATAGTTTGGTTCCATATTATATTATTAATATAATTATGATCATTCATTATGATCACGTGGTTCAATTTTTTTAAAAAAATAATATTTTTAAAACTAGATAGTACAAAAATTCTAAAATGTCCTCTCACAAAAGCAGCCATTATGGAATATAACTATTCTGTACTCACTAAAAGTCAAGTAGCTAACAAATATTTAGCCAAATCAACTAAAGAAAGAGAAGACACAAATTAATAAAAATTGGTCTGTCAGTGAGATAGCTCAGGAAGCAAAGACTCTTAACTGCACGATTTCAAACCTGGGTTAGGTCTTCAGAACCTGCACAGTAGTTAGAAGTAGACTCCCACAGTTTCAACTGACCTGAACAAGTATGCTATGGAGTATGTACACACACACACACACACATGCACACGCACACACACATACACACACACACACACGCACACATACACTAATATTATAAAAATAGAGAAGAACAGGGAGAAAAAATATTAAGACAGTGAAATATATAAAAGAGTATATGTAAAAAACTGTGTTACACTAAATTGAAAAGCCTAAATATCATGGATGAATTTCTAGATACATCTAACTCAGTTGGTTTAAATTAAGATTCGACCACTAATTAAAAACAATCAAACCACCATGTATATTATCATCTCAGATTTCGAATTATACTAAGGGTCAGTAATAATAAAAGCACCATGGAACTATAACCAAATCAGACACACTGATCAATGGAATAGAATAGGAGTCAGATATAAGCCTACATCCTTACAGCCACCTAATTTTTGACAAAGAGGCTCAAAATACATAATGAAGAAAAGATAGCATTATCAGCATAGGGTACTATTCAAGTTGGATGGCTACATGAAGAAGACTGAAACTATATACTTATCTTTTGCTCGTACAATACTCAATTCAAATGAATCAGATCCTCAACATGATACCTGACTGATATTCTGATTTTACAGGCAAAAAAAAGAGGGTATATACTTTAAATACTAGGTACAAGAAAGGTCTTTATGATCAGGAATCCCAGTCGCACAGGCCTTAAGACCAATAGCTACTAGAAGGTTGTTTGCCAGAATATCAAAGAATGAAAAAAATTAAACACAAGAAAAAACTTATAAAAACATTTCAAAATGGATAATAGATCTAGACAGAGAGTTCTCATAAGAAGAAATACAGGTGGTTAAGAAGTATTTAAAATGGCATGGACTTGAGTGGATGGTGAAGTAGGAAGGACCTAGCAGGATTTAGGAGAATGGAAACTATGATCAGAATATAGTGAATGAAATAATAACAATAGTACAACTACTAATAATAATAAATGAAAGCTTCAACATCTTTAGCTCTTGAAAAAATACAAATTAAAATTATTTTGAGAGTTCATCTTATCTGTGTCTGAATGGCTAAGATCAATAAAACAAATGACAATAAATGTTGGAGTGTATATGAGAAAAAGGAACCATTTACTCTCTGCAGGTTGGAGTGCAAACTTTTACAGACATTGTGAAAATTAGTTTTGTACCCACACATATGCAGGCAACCCTAAATGGCTTTAGTTGGTTTTCTACCAAAAAGATAACAAATGAAGTTGGAAAGGAAAAGTGGTAGGTAAAGAGATAGGAGGAAATTAGAACGGAATAATTGGGGGCTGAATTTGATCCAAACTCATTATATATTTTCATTATATATTATATATTTTCATTATGTAATAATTATATAATAATGAATATATATAATACATATGAATATTGAATTTAAAAGTTTTAAAGCACAGAGACTGATGGATTATCAGGTGTTTAAAAAAAAACTGCAACCTATAGTTTTTAAACTATTTTACAAAACAAAAATATGAAAATCACTCTTAAACTTCTACTATGAAGCCAGTTTCATTTTTATACCAAACCAAGTATAGACACAAAAATAATAACAACAAAAGAGAACAAGATACCAGCATCCTTTACTTAGATAATGTAAATATTCCAAAAAAAAAACATATTTAAAAGATCATTCATCATGATCAGGTTGGCTTCATCCTTAAGATACATGGATCCTTCAACATAGACAAATCAATAAATATGATAAATCATAGAAATTGACTGAAAGACAGAAATAGCATGATAATCCATGATGTAGAAAAGACCACTGACAAAATTTAGCATCTGTGCATGGTAAAATCATAGAAAGAATAGGATTAAAGCAATAAATACAAATTGATAAACTCATAGCCAATAGCATACTAAGTGGATCAAAATTTGAATTATTTGCATTGAAATTTGAGTAAAGAGTCAACTTTCTGAAATCTCCAATCATATTTTGTATAGTGCTTGAAGTCTTAGTAAGATCTGTAAGACAAGAGAAGCAGAGTATATTTAAATGAAAAGTGAGTTTAGAATATCCCTTTTTAAAAAAAAATTATTAATCACTTCATTTGTTTACATCACAAATTATATCCAACTTCCTGGTTACCCCCTACAATCCCCCCATCTCATGATGTATCACTTCCCAGTTACCCGTCTGCCACTCCTACATCCCACATATGCTCCTCACCCTTTTGCCTGTATGAGAGTGGTCCCCCATCCACAGTTTCCTGTCCCACTGCTCCAGCATCCCCCTACTCTAGGGCATGAAAACTCTCCGAGACCAAGGGCCTCCCCTCTCCTTGGTGTTGGATAAGGCCATACTCTGCTACATATATATCTGGAACCAAATAACCCTTCTGGTACTCTCTTTGGTTGGTGTTCTAGTCTCTGGGAGAAGTAGGTGATCAGGCCAGCCTATGTTGCTCTTCCAATGAGGGTTGCAATACTCCTTTGCTACTCCAGTCCTTCTGACAGCTCCCCCACCAGGTTCCCTGAATTCAGCCTGATGGTGGGCTCCAAGCATCTGCCTCTGCTTTGGTCAGTTGCTGGCCGGACAAACCCAGGAACTGCCACACTTGGTTCCTGTCCACAAGTGCCTCTTGACCACAGCAACATTGTTGGGTTTGGTGTCTGCAGACTTGATGTATCCCCAGTTGGGGCCATTCCCCATTTGGCCCTTCCTTCAGTCTCTGTAATATTTTTTGTCCCTGTTCTTCCTTTGAACAAAAATATTTCTGGGTTAAAAAAAATTTGAGATGAATAGGTGGCTCCATTCCTCAACCAGGGGCCATGCCTATCTACTAGAAGGTGGTCTACACAGGTCCTATCTCCCCCTTCTCTGTCCATTACAGCTAAAGTCAATTCCATTGGGTCCTGGGAGCTTCATGTTCCTCTTGTGTTTGGAACCCACCAGAGTCTATCCCCAGTTCCTCATCCCCCATACTACCTATTTTTATTAGATTTCCTGATGCTCTGTGCCTCTATCGAGTCTTCTCCAGATTCTGATACTGCCACCCTTATTTCCTCCTCCTCATTTCTCCCTCCCTTGTCCTCCTCTCTTTCCATTTCCGACGATTGTCCTATTCGCCCCTCAGTGCAAAACTGAAGCGTCCACCCCGTGATCTTCTTTCCTTCTACACTCCTTATGGTCTGTGGGTTGTATCATAGGCATTGTGAGCTTTTGTGTTAGTATCCCCTTATTAATGAGTACATACCATGTGAGTTCTTTTATGTTTAGGTTACTTCACCCAGGACATTTTCTAGTTCCATCCATTTGCCTGCGGATTTCATGAAGTCGTAGTTTTTAACAGCTGAGTAGTATGTCATTGTGTATATTTACCACATTTTCTGTATCCATTCTTCTGTTTAGAAATATCTGAGTTATTCCAGCTTCTGGCTGTTATAAAGAAGATTGCTATGAACATAGTGGAACATGTGTCCTTATATATTGGAGCATCCAGGAGTGGTATAACTGGATCCTGAGGTAATACTATGTCCAATTTTCTGAGGA
Source organism: Grammomys surdaster (assembly GCF_004785775.1). NCBI lineage: Eukaryota > Metazoa > Chordata > Mammalia > Rodentia > Muridae > Grammomys > Grammomys surdaster. The sequence goes on from NW_021604563.1 coordinate 5,517,629, forward strand.
ACTGCCAGACTGATTTCCAGAGTGGCTGTATCAGCTTGCAATCCCACCAACAATGGAGGAATGTTCCTCTTTCTCCACATCCTCATCAACATTTACTGTCACCTGAGTTTTTGATCTTAGCCAATCTGACTTGTGTGAGGTGGAATCTCAGGGTAGTTTTGATTTGCATTTCCCAGATGACTAAAGATGTTGAACATTTCTTTAACTGTTTCTCAGACATTCAATATTCCTCAGATGAGACTTCTTCGTTTAGCCGTATACCCCATTTTTAATGGAGTTATTTGGTTCTCTGGAGTGTGTCTTCTTGAATTCGTTGTATATTTTGGATATTAGCCCTCTATTGGATATAGAGTTGTTAAATATCTTTTCTCAAGATATTGGTTGCCATTTTGTCCTACTGATAGTTCCCTTTGTTTACAGAAGGTTTTCAACTTTGTGAGTTCTATTTGTTGACTGTTGCTCTTAAAAAGTAAACCATTGGTTTTCTTTTAAGGAAGTTTCCTCTTGTGCTCAAGTATTTGAGACTCTTTCCCACGTTCTCTTCTATTAGATTCAGAGTATCTGGTTTTATGTGGAGGGCCTTGATCCACTTGAACTTGAGCTTTGTGCAAGGAGATAGGTATGTGTTATAGTAATTATTTAAAAAGAAATGGCTACTGGTCAAGCCAACTATCTAAGCTGCAGCGGCTCTGCCTAGCTCACCCACAATGTTTCTCAGCTGGAGGACACTTGTGCACTGCAGCTAGAAACGGCCCACCAGAAACACCATCCCTGCCATCCACGAGATGCCAGCATGGGAGAAGTCTCTGCCAATCTTCCACACTGTCTCTGCAAGGCTGGACATTGCCCAGACCATTCTGCCATCCATGCGGTCCCAGTAAGAGAGTTAGATTCTAATTCTTAAAGATTAATCAAGGGCTTTATATATTTGGTAATGATTAATAACAAGATGCCCATACGAAGAGAGTTGTTTCCAATTAGCTAACCTAAATAAATGTTATTAGCCACAACTGCACCCCATATCTGCGTGGTTCTCCATTGCTCCCATATCTCCTCTCTAACTCTTCCTCTTCCTTTTCCTCTTCCTCTCCTAACTCTTCCCACCTTAGCTCCTCCTACAGGTATGTGTCAATTTGAATTTTACTACATACAGACTGCCAGTTGAACTATCACCATTGGTTGAAAATGCTGTCTTTTTACCACTGAATGGTTTTAGCATCTTTGTCAAAGAACAAGTGACCATCGGTGTGTAGGTTCATTTCTGTGTCTTCAATTCTATTCCGTTGACCTACTTGACTGTCTCTGTACTAATACCATGCAGTTTTTTATCACGATTGTTCTAAATTGTAGCTTGAGGTCAAAGATGTTGATTCCCCAGAAGTTTTTTTTTTGTTTTGTTTTTTGGTTTTTTTTTGTCTGTTTGTTTTTTTTGTTATTCCAAATAAATTTGAAAATTGCTCCTTCTAAGTCTGTGAAGAATTGAGTTAGAATTTTGATGGGTATTACAGTGAATCTGTAGATTGCCTTTGGTAAGATGGCCAGTTTTACTATATTAATCTTGCCAATCCATGAGCATGGGAGATGTTTCCATCTTCTGAGATCTTCTTCAATTTCTTCAGAGACTTGAAATTCTTGTCATACAGATCGTTCACTTGCTTGGTGAGAGTCATACCAAGGTATTTTATCTTATTTGTGACTATTATGAAGTGTGTTGTTTCCCTAATTTCTTTCTCATCCTTTTTTCCTTTGAGTAGAGGAAGGTTACTGATATATATATATATATATGCTTGACTTAATCTTATATCCAGCCACTTTTCTGAAGCTGTTTGTCAACTGTAGGAGCTCTCTGGCAGAATTTTTGGGGTCACTTATGTATACTCTCATATCCTTTGCAAATAGAGATAACTTGACCATCCTTCCCTATTTGTATTCCTTTGATCTTGTTTTCTTGTCTAATTGCTCTGACAGAACTTCGAGTACTATATTGAATAGGTACGAGAGAGTACACAACCTTGTATGTCCCTGATTTTAATGGGACTGCTTTGAGTTTCTCCCCATTTAGTTTAATGTTGGCTATTGGGTTGCTGTATATTGCTTTTATTATATTTAGGTATGCACCTTGAATTCCTGATCTCTCCAATACTTTTAATATGAACGGGTGTTATATTTTATCCAAGGCTGTTTTCCGCATTCAGTGAGATGATCATATGGTTTTTCTTTTTCCTTTGAGTTTGTTTATATATTGGATTCCATTGATGGATTTCCTTATGTTGAACCATCTATGCATCCCTGGGATGAAAAGCTACTTGATCATGGTAGATGATCATTTTGCTATGTTCCTGGATTCGGTTTGTGAGAATTTTATTTAGTAATTTGGCATCTATATTCATAAGTCAAATTGGTTGACAGTTCTCTTTCTTTGTTGTGTCTTTTTGTGGTTTAGGTATAAGTGTAACTGTGGTTTCATATAAAGAATTGGGTAGTGTTTCTCCTGTTTCTATTTTGTGAAATAGTCTGAAAAGTATTGGTATTAGATATTCTTTGAGGGTTTGATAGAATTCTGCACGAAAACCATCGGGTCCTGGCCTCCTTTAGTTTGGGAGACTTTTAATAACTGCACCTATTTCCTTTGGTGCTATGGAGCTGTTTAGATGGTTCTTCTGATCGTGATTTAAAGTTTGGTACCTGTTATCTGTCTAGAAATTCATCCATTTCCTCCAAGTTTTTTTAGTTTTATTGAGTATAGACTTTGTAGTAGGATCAGATGATTTTTTTTTATTTCTTTGGTTTCTGTTGTTATGTCTCACTTTTCATTCCAGATTTTGTTAATTTGGATACTGTTTCTGTGCCCTCTGGTTAGTATGGCTAACGCTTTGTCTATCTTCTTGACTTTCTCAAAGAACCAGCTCCTATTTTTGTTGATTCTTTGCATAGGACTTGCTGTGGTAGGCGAACTAGTTTCTGATGCTGCCAAGTCAAATTGATTTCTGTTGCTTACCTTCTTAAGCTTGCCCCTTGCCATCTGGTTATTTCTGGTGTTATCTGCCCTCTTTGTCTTGCATTGGAGCTAATCCTTTCCTTGATCTTGTGATCCTTGGGAGTCAAGCTGGGGGGGTCAAGTTGCCAGTGCTGTATGTGCTGTGTGGGATCAGGTCTCTGCTCCTGACAGGCACAGGTGGGAGCTGGAAGGTCTATCTCTTTTCTTTTCATTTTTTTTCACAAAGATCCTGAAGAATCCATTAGACACCTCCTAGAAATAATCAATCATTTTTTCAGCAATGTGTTAAGTCACAAAATTAATGTGCAAAAATCAGTAGTCTTTCTATAATACCATTTACAAGCATAATGAAGAAGAAAACAATTATATTATTAAAAGTCTAAATCAACCAAACCAAACCAAAAACTGAGGAGTAAACCTAATGAAAATGTAAAAGATCTCTATAACATAATGTTTACAACTCTGAAGAAAGATGTCATGTGCTTATTAATTAATACAATTTAAATTGAGAGAATGATAATCCTATAGATAGTAATGTATAGATTCATTGCTATTTCCATTAATATCTCCATGCTATTCTTTATAGAAATATTTTTAACTTCTTAGACTTACAGAAAAACAAAATATTCCATAGAGACAAAATAATTCTAAATAAAGAAAATATTTCTACAGGTACTACCATAACTGATTTCAAGATACAGTCTAGAGCCATAATGATGTGAATTTATGCTACTCATACAAAGTCTGACACATGAATCATTGAATTTAAATTTAAGACATGTATGTAATCTTACATAACATAAGCTCCTTAATTTTTAAAAAGACATTAGAAACATACTGGGGGAAAGATGGTATTGTTAATAAACTGTGTTGGAAAAATAGATGCCTATATGTGAAAGAATTAGGCAGGACTTTTATTTCTTTCCCTTCACAGAAGTCAACTCCAAATGGATCAGAAAGCTCAAGATAAAATTTCAAACTGAAATTGTTAGAAAATTTTGGGAGTATGTTAAAACACTTTGCATAAGTAGTGGCTTTTGAAGTAATATCCTGCTTGCTCAGAAAATAGGTGAAGAGTTAACTAATGGGATTCTATGAACTTGAAACACTCCATAGAAAAGAAAATGTCACCAATTAAAGAGCCAGTCTACAAAATGAGGGAAAATTTTTGCTAGCTGAAACACTGACAGAGAATAGATAGCTGGGGGGAAAAAGTACTCAGAAAATAAAGTATCCAGAAAACAAATAAGTCAGTCAGTCAGACAGTCAGTCAGTCAGACAGTCAAACCAACCAAATGTCTACAGATAAAACAGAATTCCCAAAAGAAGAAATACAAAAGGTCTACTTGAAAAAAAAAAGTAAAATAAAATTAAATGGAAAGTTTTGGCAATACAAAAAAAAAAGTTGAAAAAGTTATGAGGACAAATGATGTCCAACATCATTACCCCCATGTAATGCTAATAAAATCTACTTTGAAGTCCCATTTCACTTGAGTCAGAATGGCTGTTTTGGTGATTTGCAAATACTTGCCCAGGAAATGTCACTACTGAGTGTCGTGACCACATTGGAGTAGGTGTGGCCTTGTTGGAGGAAACCTGCAACTGTAGGGATACTATTTGAGAGAGCTTTCTTTTAGCTGCCAGAGGATGCCAGTCTTCTCTTGAGTGCCATTGCAACAAGATGTAGAACTTTCAGCTTTTTCTCCAACTACATGCCTGCCTGGACATTGCCATGATTCCTGCCTTGAAGATGGTTGGCTGAACCGGTGAACCTGTATGTTTTGACTCACCTGAAGAGCAAGACTGTAACCTTATATCTCATATCATGATGATAGAAGCCTTTAAAGTGGATTTAAATAATTTCCTTAAAGGAATACAGAAAAACACAGGCAAACAGGTAGAAACCCTTAAGGAGGAAACAAATAAGTCCTTTAAAGAAATACAAGAAAATGCAATCAAAAAGGAAAAGGAAATAAACAAAACAGTATAAGGCCTAAAAATGGAAAAGAAGAAACAATAAAGAAATAAAAATGGAGGCAACTCTTGAGTTGGACAACGTAGGAAAAAAGAACCTGAACTAATGATGCAAGCATCACCAACAGAATACAAGAGATGGAGGATCTCAAGTGTAGAAAATAGCATAGAAGAAACTGGTACACCAGTCAAAGAAAATGCCAAATGTAAAAAGTGCCTAAAGCAATATATCCAGGAAACTGGAGACACAATGAAAAGATTAAACACAAGAATACTAGGAATACAAGAGGGTGAAGATTCCCAGTTCAAATGCCAGAAGACACCATCAACAAAATCATGGAAGCAAATTTCTCAAAACTAAAGAAAGAGATAACCATAAATGTACAAGAAGCCTACAGGCACCAAGACTCAGAAAAGCTGTGGAAAGTATTATTTGAGTGTCTTAATTATTTCTTTTATGTATAGTTAAATCTAAGGGTCATATTGGTTTGTATTAGGATGATATGGGTAATGATCAACTTGGATAGACTTGGTATAGCAGTGGATAACCAACCTGATTTGTTCCTTGATCTCCACATAGATTACATACTGAAAAAAAACAAAGACTCAGTACTTTAAGGTTCTTGAAAGCAGAATTGATCTTTAAAAATCCTTTGTCTGCTATTATTTTTATTTATTCTGAAATAGAAATATGAAAAAGAAAATCAGAAGAAAGCTCAGAACTGTGGTTTATGTGTATGTTATTTGCAAGGTATAGCATTATTCACTTTTAATGAAGTAAAAATACTAAGAAAAGGCATTGATCATTACATAGCAGTGTAAGCCTCAGCACAATAGGGATCTAAAGATTTCAGACAAAGTTATGGAGTCAGATCATTCCAGGAAAAATACCCTACCACTGTGCTACATCCCTTAAACCCATAGACAGATTTATTCTAACTTGTTGTGTAGCATGTCATAACTATTATTCACCATGAATTATACCTCAAAGAACCTTAATTGAGAACCTTAATTACAAAATTAAATGATTAAATAGAAGTATATTATTAAACAAAGGAAATTTAGACTACAATATGATTGCATTTCCTACCTGAGAATTTGAAAATAACTTCAATGAGAATTAAAGCACATTATGTTTAATGTATTGTACTTGAAATTCCTTAAAGTTTTTAATATTTCACAGCTATTTGTCCAGGATCCAAGGTTATGGTTATTGATGAGTTTTCATAACACATGCAAGTTAAGAACTTGGAAACTAAGAGAACTAGAGAAAAAAATCATAATATTAACTAATATATATCTAAAGCAAGGCAGGACATATATATTAAACATTCGTTGTATATATGACTGACTGTGAGAAATGTTTAATGAATAAAATGGACTTTTTATGATCAAGACTGATTTCATTCTGCATTTCATGTGACATATGCGTTTAAAAATTATGTTGTCTGTTCTCCAAAAGGCAATCTTAAATAAAATTGTCAACCTTCTTTTCTAATAATCTTTCATAGTACTCATAGCCATTGTCATTTCACCCTAAATACTTTAGAATTCATATGTTGTTTGCCGTGGTATGAATGTGGTAGTACAAATTCAGCCATGAAGATGGGAATCACACTGTTTTAGAGGGAAATAAATTTACACTTTAGCATTTCCAGATGAGAATAAGGAAACAAAATTTGAATACTTAATAATAGCAATCCTTAAAAACATGGAAGGTTTTATTTTACATTTATTATTATGAAAGCTAATACACATGAAACTGTGCTTCTTTTTCATCCACCTTCTGGAGAAAGGCCTGAAAATAGTATGTGGAAAGCCATCCATTGGATTTCTTCCTTCCTTCCTTCCTTCCTTCCTTCCTTCCTTCCTTCCTTCCTTCCTTCCTTCCTTCCTCCCTCCCTCCCTCCCTCCCTCCCTCCCTCCCTCCCTCCCCC
>NW_021604563.1:5524937-5555933 GCF_004785775.1 Grammomys surdaster
GTGAAAGCCATTGACATCCTAACACAGTGCTATACCATCATCAAATTAGTGTTTGGAGAATACAAGGACAGTTCTCTAGAAAATTTGTTTTATAAAAAAAGAAATTGAGTTTGACAATCAAATTATACAAATCAAGATTTGTCAATTAATGTCTTGGGAAACTGGGCCAGGAGTATATTCTTTATTATTATTACTATTATTATTAATCATTACCTTATTTTACATCTCAAATGATATCCCATTTCCCAGTTACCCACTCGACCAACCCCCAATCCTATAATACCCTACTTCCCAGTTACCCCTCTGCCACTCCCCAATCCCACATCTGCCCTCCCCCCTCCCTTTTGCCCATATGAGAGTGCTCTCTCACCCACATTATCCTACCCCACCACTCCAACATCCCCTTACTCTGGGGCATCAAACCTCCCCTGGACCAATAGCCTCCCCTCCGTTGGTGTCAGTCAAGATCAACCTCCACTACATATGTATCTGGAGTCATGGGTCCTTCTAGGTTGGTGGTCTAGTCCTGGGAAAAGTGGGTGGTCAGGCCAGCCTATGTTGTTCTTCCAAAGGGTTCCTCCAGCCCTTCTGCCAGCTCCCCCACCAGGTTCCCTGAGTTCAGCCTGATGGTGGGCTCCAAGCATCTGCCTCTGCATTGGTCAGTAGCTGGCTGGACCTCCCCAGGAACTACCACACTTGGTTTCTCTCCACAAGTGCCTCTTGACCACAGCAACACTGTTGGGTTTGGTGTCTACAGACATGAGGTATCCCCAGTTGAGGCTGTTCCTGGGATGGTCCTTCCTTCAGTCTCTGCAACAATTTTTTGTCCCTGTTCTTCCTTTGGACAGGAACATTTCTGGGTTAAAAAAGTTTGAGATGGGTGGGTGGCCCCATCCTTCGAACAGGGGTTGTGCCTATCTACTGGAGGTGGTCTCCGTAGGTTCTATCTTCCCCTTCTCTGCGCATTACAGCTAGAGTCAATCCCAATGGGTCCAGGGATCCTCACATTTTCCTGGAGTCTGGGACCTCCAGAGGCTATCTCCATTTCCTTATCCCCCCTGCTACCTATTTTTATTTCATTTCCTGACACTCTGTACCTCTCTCAAGTCTCCTTCAGATTCTTACACTGCCACCCTTATTTCCTCCTCCTCCTTTCCCCGTCCCTTGCCCCCATCTCCTTCCATCTCCTCCAATAAAATGGAATTTTTAAGGACCCACTTTTTTTCATTTTTTTGCTTATTTTATTTATTTAGATTTCAAATGTTATCCCCCTTCCCAGTTTCCCCTCCACAAGTCCTCTATCACCTCCTCTGTCCCCCTGCCTCTATGAGGGTGCTCCCCCACCCGCTCAACCACTCCTGCCTTAGCAGCCTATTATTGTTCACCTATCCTGGGTCATCAAGCCTCCACAGGACCAAGGGGCTCCTCTCTCAGTGATGTCAGCTAAGGTCATCCTCTGCTACATATTCAGATGGAGCCATGGGTTCCTCCCCTGTACTCTTCTTTGGTTGGTGGTTTACTCCCTGGGCGCTTTGGAGTGTCTGGTTGGTTGATACTGTTGTTGTTCTTATGAGGTTGCAAGTCCCATCAGCTCCTAACATCCTTGCCCTAATTTCCCCATTGGGGTCCCTGCACTCATTCCAATGTTTGGCTGTATATATCCGCATCTATATTGGTCTGACTCTGGGAGAGCCTCTCAAGGAGACAACTATACTGGGCTCCTGTCACTAAGCATTTCTTGCCATCAGCAATAGTGACTGGATTTGGTATCAGTAGATGGGATAGATCCCCAGGTGGGGCTGTCTCTGGATGGCCTTTCCTTCAGTTTCTGCTCTATTCTTTCTCCCTGCATTTCCTTTTGATAGGAGGAATTCTGGATTAATATTTTTGAGGTGAGTGGGTAGCCCCTCAACTAAGGGTCGTGTGTCATAAATTTAACTGACTCATTTCCCCACCCAAACTAATGTCTTAAACTAGGTGTGTCAGTGTATCTTTCACTTTTCATTTGGCTAGTGACTTTACCAGAGTCAGATATTGTTTACTAATTTGTGTTTCTTATTGAAGAATCCATGGCCATAATCTATTTAGACATCACATCTACTTCACTTAAAATTTCTTTTCATCATCCATTTACAAAATATTGTGTCTTCTCTTTGATGGTTAAAAAACCCTATGGGGCTAAAGTTAAAATTAGTTTTTGGTGTTGAGATTTTGTTCTGTTGCTATGTATTATAATGCTAGCTGCAGGCCTACAAGGCCTGGCTCCCCAGAGAGGATAAAGTCCTCAAAGAGTTCCAAGTGATTCTATGTGTCCTTGCCCCCAATTTATTCCCGATTGGTGAATAAAGATGCCTATAGCTTACAGCTGGGCAGAATTGAGATTAGTGGGACTTGAGATTCCCAGGCTTGGGATTGGAGGAGACTGCTAGGAGAGAGAAGAAAATAGAGAAGGATAAGCCACCATGGGGTAAGAATATCTGAAGGTCCATCCTAATGTGAGTGGTGCCACCTCCTAGTCAGGTGGTCCTGTATTGTGTAAAACAGCAAGTTAAGCAAGCCATGAGGGAATAAACCAGTATACAGTGTTCCTTCTTTGCTTCTGCTTGAGTTACTGCTCTAACTTCTTTCTGTTCTAACTTCCCTTAAAGATGGACTGTGACAGGGAAATATAAGCCAAATTGTTAGAGAAAGACCAGTTCCAAAATATTGGAATCAAATTTGAAGCAAGCCTAAAGTGAATTCTGGCAAGGATAATGGATGCTGGCCAGGACCATTCCAGGGTTTCCAGAAATGGTGACAAGTCACATTTTACAGAAGCTATAAAAGTCAAGCCCACAATTCCACCATATTTCCTACCAGATTCAATCAGGGACAGCATATATCCTGATGTATGTCCTGCCCTTGTACCGTCTGCATACTGTGATCAAGCACATCTGATGCAATTGAGTCAAATGAACTAGTTTAAGAGAGCTAAAACAGGTGGTTTGTTATATCCCATAAACAATATCCTCCGGCATTCCTGAAAGTTGCCGATCCTTGGACAAATAGGGTTTACGGATTAACTTTTTTTACTCTTCCTTCTTACCATTTCCTTCTTAACATTGGTTTACTATGTGTTTTATCGTGGAATAAAAAAATCAGGTTAGCATTAATAGGTTTCCTAATTTTCAACTATAATAACCATGGTGCTTACATTTTCTTTCCATTGTTCATGTGATACCAGCACATTAGTATTTAATATTGAGATTTTTTTCTGTTTTAAGATAGGTATAGATCATTTTGTAGGCTGTTTTATTCAAAAATAGCTTTGTTAAAATTTTCTACTTGAATAAATGGAGTAGAAGAATTAACTGCTTCAAATTACAGACTGTGATACCGTTTCTCTGAGCCAATGAAGGGAGAAAATCACTTGCTAAGATAGTATACTTTTTGAACTGACAAAATGAAAAAAGTCTTGAGAGTCATTTCTTTAATGTACTCTAGGTGTAGATATTTGCATTTTGGTGCACAACTCTATATAATGAAAAGAATACTTACAGATACATGAATGTGAAATATTTTGCAAAAATTATTTTCCTCTAAAATATGTGTTTCAAATGTTATTAGATTTATGTATTTATTTAAGCCAGATGACAACTTGAGGGTGTTGGTTTTCTTCATCTACCATGTTAGATTTGGGGATCAATTCCTGGTTGATAGGTTGGATTGGGGATACTTTTACTTGCTGAGCTATCTTGCCAGTCCATGTTTCTGTTATAAGTTATGGTACAAAATATGAGAAAGTTTTTTAAGAGTAGAATCTTCTTTATATAATTTCTTCTGGATTAAGCGGACCAATCCTTTGAGTAGTTTGGGACATGAGTGACATGGCCTTCTCCTGTCACTATTCCTGAATAGTCTCCCTTTTCGTCAATTATTTATTTATGAAAATTTCATGCATGTGGGGAAAATTAGTGGTCACAGTGGTGGAGTCCGGGGAGGCTTCCACGCTGCATCGGTCCCATATGCAGGAGGAATGTCAGGCCCCAATAACACCCCAATAACAGGAAATCCTTGGTTCCAAAAGGGTTTATTGTCATGGTGGGTGGTGGATGGATTTGGATGTATGCCCCGTAAAACTCAGGGCAGTCCCAAGTTAAATAGGGAGGGAGAAAGGGGGAGGATTGGGGAGTATCGAGGGAGGCATGTTTAATTTGCTCCGCCCTCTGGCCTTCATTAGTATGTAAATCCCTAGGCCCTGAGGCCTCTAGTCACACCCTCTACCTGTGCACTTTGGGAGGGGCTGTAATGGCTGGCTTACAAGACTGAGTTTTATGGAGACTAGACTGTTTTTCAGGACCTTGGGTTCTTGGGGCATGCCAAATTCCTGGCGGTTCTCACGCAGAGTCTCGGGGTTCTAGGCAACTGCCCAACCATTACCCAGAATTACCTTACGCAGTCCCACACAGGCACTTAAAATGATTCAGTGTTTGTATTTCATCTAAAAGTTCTGGCCCACAAAATTACTACTATTAATATATATTTGAAGACATAATATGTCGTATTAATTTTGATAAAGCCAGATAGATAAATTAGGATGGGAATGTAATAGGGTATTAATGAGCAGTCTTCTAACATTACAGAAACTGGAAAAGCTAAGTATGTTTGGAAAACAAGGGAAAGTTGTAATTAACAATGCATTTTGGAAGCCTAGCTCTTGAAAAAATAAGCAAGGTATCTGAACCTGGGCTAGAGACTGTAGAATGTGTTGGAGAGGAATTAGCAGCTGAAAAGAGACATATGGGAAGGGGGGAGACATAAGTGTTTATTATTGACATGAGCATGATCAGGTCAAGGACCCCAAAACTTCATACTTATGGGAATAGCCATAATATTCTTATGTCAGGCTCAGAGGAATGGCAAGTTCTTAGTATGAATGTTGACAGTGTGTGTAGAAAGGAGCAGCTAAAGGTTCTTCCTCCCAAATGCCTGCAACCCCAGACTGATTTTCTACAAAGACCTTCTACTGAAATTATCTTATCTACTTCCTTTTTTTCTCCTGCTGTACATAATAAACGTCTATTTTTCTCTGACTGCTCTTGTTACATCTCCACCAATAGGTAAGGCCAACCTGATCCCAAGATTTCTGTATGTATGTCTGTAGTTTTTTGTTTTGTTTTGTTTTTTTCATTACTCACACTTCTAGTCAGATAAATCTCAATACCATGCAGGTCATGAAAGAGATAGTCAAAGGCTAATAGACAGAAGTTAGAAAAAGCCAAGATTGGGATATTATGCACAGTGAGTCAGAAAATAGGTAGATTTATAAGTTGAAATAGATATTAAACAATTAAATGATTCAATAGCTTGATGTCTGAGATATCCACTTGGACAACTATAAATAAAATATTATAAGACTTTATAATGATCTTTGTGTCTGATTTTTGACCTATAAGCATTATTACACCAAAGGTACTTTTGAGTTTACACAAAAAAACAAAGACTTCTATCATATATTATTTTATGTCTATTTCTTCATACAAGTATGTGAACATATTCAGCCATTACTCAGCTATTCAAACTAAGCATTGTGTAGAAAACTCTAACATTGGTTTCCATGGGTAATTCTATCCACAAATGAACTATAACAGAGTAATTCTTGAGGAGGGTGTGTACTTCAGAAGGCTTGCTGATTTTATTCTGAATCAGCATCAATTATATAGGGCTTATAAGTGTGTAAAGTGTGAATTTTAAACAAATGTCATAGATATTCCTAGAGCTTTGTGAATCATAGTGATCAACTCAATAGGAACACTTGATTTCTGATGTCTATTCAATTGAGATCTGTAAAATAAAGGTTTATTTTAAGTCATTTTATTCTAGCAAAAGTGAAGTGACTAAAACCAAGAGTTCTATCTCATTTTGGCTTTGTTCTATTAAGCCGAGATGTGGAAATCAAGTAGAATCAAAACCAGAGTGTGCATTTAAAACTGGAACTGGATTTATATTTTTGCATTTCCTTACACAACAACTTCAATTCTTCACTTTTTTCAATAACATACTCTCAAAACTGGTAGCTGATTCACCATGAAATACATAATGTGTGGTAATAATTGTGTAATTAAACACTGTATAATTGCTTATGTTAACTAAAACAGAAGAAGGAAATCTTTGAAGAAGTTTGGAACTATTTTACTCATAAAGATTATGTATATCAGTTACTTTGGTTATGACTATCATTTATTATGATCAGTACTTATAATTATTAGCACAGTTCATATATTGTGTTAGTGATTAATGAATGTCACCAAATGTGATGATAAAGTATATTTAGTGAATAATATTTCATTTTAAATGTATGAAACTTACTAGTTTTTGATATAATTCTTATAAAATTAACACTCTGTCTTGAATATTGTCATTTCATTGGTTACATTAATTGGGTTTGGAGTCTTTTTTTCTTTCATTCTTCCTTTTTGGGCAGCTAATTCTACATATTTCCCCTGTTCCTTAACTCTTATGAAATATTTGCTGATTTCAAGATGGACATGGATTATAGGGTCCAGAATATTATAGGGCCTGAGAAAATAGCAAGAAAGGTGACTGAGGGAACAAATGTATAATGAATGAATTTCATCAACAATAAGCATTTCTCACTGAGAAGTTTTTCTTGACTTACTAGTTACCTTCAAAAGACCAAGATGAACCTATCTATTCTGTGAAGCTGAACTGTGTGTTCATGCCAAATCTCTTTCCTCATTCATGTTGTTAGATTACATTCCATACTAATATTTTATGTTGATTACGTAAGACATTATGAAGTAATCCACATTAGAAAGTGCAAATAAATTTTGCCTACCATCTTTGAGTCTTAAGACCATGGAAAAAATGCTTAGGTGTTTAGGTATTACTATCAATTTCTTGCTTGCTATCTTGGCATCTAGCCTGCTATTTTCTGTACACTTTACAGGTATGCTTTTCACATTGAAATCCACACTGGATCTGTGATTACTGTATGCATATTTTGTGGTCTAGCCTAGTTTGCTCTTACTGTAATAGACTAATATAATTTTATGTGTATGTAATAGCTTATTGACCCATGATTCTGGAGGTAGGAAATCCAAGAGTGTGAATTTGACTATGTGCAGAGGGCCTTCGTGCTGCATCATATCTTGGTAGAAGGACAAGTGAGACAGGACAAGGAACAGATGACTGAAGTAGACAAGGCTCTTTCCATAACAGCTTGATTTTTCAATAACCAGTTCACGCCCAAGACAAGGACATTGCATCGAGGACAGCTTTGTCAATATGGCACCATCATTTCTAATCAGTTTTCATTTCACAACATCATCACTACATTGGAGTTCATGCTTATAGTATATAAATTTAGAGGACATATTTAGATTCTACCATGTGAGGTATTGATCTGGAATCAGCTGGCTAGAAATGACTAAGCAGTTATTCTCAATCTTTCTAATGCTGAAACTCTTTAATACAGTTCCTCACGTTGTAGTGAACACCAGCAATAAAATTATTTTCATTGTTATTTTATAAGCATAGTTTTGATGCTGTTATGAATCATAATGTAAATATCTATATTTTCTGGTGGTCTTTGATAACCCCTGCATAAGGCTCATTCTACCCTCAAAGGAGTTTAACTGATAGGCTGAGAACTATTACTTTATAGTCTCAGCTATGTACAAGTATTTCAATTTTAACTCTGTTTCTGCCAGCTACCCAAAGTCTTGTCTCTTACATACATATGGATCACAGAACATGATATTTTTCTCTGCAAATTACAATGGTATGCATTCTTTTCTTTTTAATTTCATTTGTGTTGAAAGACAAGATTCCTAAACACAGACTCAAAACAGGAATTTGGCAAGATAATAATGGGTTTTACAATTAAAGATCTCAAGGTTAAAAACCTGAAGAAAAAGGAGAAAGCAGGATAAGGAAGAGAGGAAAAGACAAACCATGCATGTAGTCTTAGGTACACAGTCTAGCTTTAGCTTGATCCTCCATAGAAGGTATTGGGATAGAGTGAAAGATGAAAGTTCCAGAGCACAAACCTCACTAAGGGAGCTAGCTGTCCAGTATTGTTCGATGTCAGTGTCTGAGTTATGGGAATAGGGTCTATAATCTTCTAGATGAGGCAATTCCTGTCAGCCAAAGGCAGTTTTTCTAAGACTAGAAGGAGCTATGAACAGTGATCAGTCAAAATGGAAGGGGGGAGTAATGTATACACTGGCCAAGTATCTGATTGGAAAACAGCACCTGTAATAATGTATGATCTGCTTCACTAGTTTGGAGTACCAATACAGAATCACTCACACATAATTTCTCACTGCCTTCATATATAAAAAAAGTTACCTCCCTCTAGGGACCACTTTTTTTCTGGCTAAATAATTCACAAAGAAAACAGACTAATGAAATGAATCTGCTTCCATAAGCCAAATACATAGAAATAACTGGAAAATTTACTAGCTTCTATCCATAAATCATCAATTTGTACAACCCATTGAATATTCACTCCTGCCATGGTGGCCGTTGTTTAGTTGTCTGTTTCTCTTGCTGTGTGCCACAACCTCACACTCAGCAGAAAGAACTTTCTCAACTCTCACTACATGTTTTCTTATATACCTCAAAGTATACCGTTTTCTAGTCATGATTAGATACTAAAGGAATTTAGTATCTAAATTATGCAGCATAATGGTATATTTATATTATATGTTATCCCTACTAATCTAATATTTATGGGACTAAAGGAGGTAGCTCAAGTGAATTTCTATTTTATAATGAGAAGTGTTATGGTCCTATGTAATTTTCCATCTAGAATTGCTACTACTGACATTTTGTGCACCATATTCATTTGTTGAAGGAGAAAGTGTACTTCCAGTGCATTATTCATTTTTCAGTAGCACTTCTATTTATTTGATCACTACCTTTAAGTAGCACTGTTTCCCATTGCCCCTACCCACATTGTAGTAAGCAAAAGATTTGAAGACCCCATCAAATTTTTCTTAAGAGTCAAAACTGATCCTGTTTGAGTACCAGTGAGCTAGACATAAAGTATGTACATAAAGATCCCTTATCAGTATCTCATTATATATTTTCTACTCTTCCATTAATTATATAGCCTAATAGAGGCAAGTGGCTATGTGAGTCTCATAGTACTTAGCATATAGTACCTTCTGTATCTTGGTTGATTACATATTTGCATATATTAATCAACTTTCTATTATTGCTTGTTCTTAACATGAAATCAATTCACTTGAGATTTAAATTCATAAAACATGTGCTGCTTAATGAATTAAAAGCTAAGTTCATTCTGTAAAGAATAGCTTATTCAAATACTCTAATCTAGCATTCTGAAATACATGAGGAATTTTTCTTAATTTCCCAGCACATGGATAAATTTAACAAAATTGAATGCTTCAAAATCAGAATCTTAATGTCTATATTGTTTTACTTTTATGAAATGATTTGAGTAAATTTGTCTATCCTAAGTAATAACAAATCATTTGTTCATAATTTGGATTGCTAAGATTGTTAAGTATTTCAGTAGTAATCAGGCAAACTGAAAAGAATGAACTATACCTACTCTTCTGATGTTACTTTCTTGGTAATATATAAGCAAGGCTGGCTTGTCAGTTATCATAAAGTAGAAGGTAAACATGTTTATTGAATATGATGACATTATGAGTGATTAATATAAAATTAAGAAATAAATTAAATAAATATTATTGTGTTGTTATCTTTCTCTGTTATGGAATGGTTAGAGAAAAACTGCCAGTTAATATCATTAGTGAATGTTTTGGAAAGGAAATAAAACATGATTTCAGGAGTTTAAGAGCAATTAGAAGTAATAAATTGAGAAATTAAAATTTCCTATTCAAATTTTTCTCGTTGCATTTAGCGTGAACAAAAAGTTTAAAGTGTAAAATACATATTTTAAAAAACTCTGAATCCTTATAAAATCTGTATTAAATATTCAAACATTCAGGAAAATCATAACTTATATTGTGTCTGGTCTCCTTTAACAAGTTTAGGAGGACTCTATGATGGTTATTTTTAAAAACACATGTCATGAAATTGTATCAAAAATGTTTGATAGCTGAGTTAATGTAGACTAGTCTAGTCTAGACAAGTACAGAAATGTTTAATATACCTGATAAGTGAAAGTATATGTAAATGTTACTGATGAATTAAAAAGAATTTGAAGATTATTACTGAATCTTGCTGTTGGCTTTGAGATTCTAGTATATGATAGAAAGAACATTTGATTATGGTTAGGAAAAAAGTTTCTAGTTCCATGATACTATCTTACTCATGTTTGTGGTCCTGGACAAAATAACTCACCTTTTATACACACCTTTTCTGAAAGTCTATTTGGTAATATTCAAACTTCCAAAGTTTAAATACTATTTTTATTTAAGTAATAAGCGTTTAGCTAGAGCCTCCTATTCAATAGATTTTACTGGCATATTAGGGACTGTAGTAAGATTTTCAGGTTGGGTTACTTGTGAAAATCGCCAGTGATGTATTTTTAAATGCAGATGCTTAAGCCTACTCTAGATACTCATATTTTTTTTAAAAAAAAAAAAAACCTAAGTAGTACTTTGTGTGATCCATAGTTTAAACACAATAAACTTCCAAAGGATTTCTTTTTGATTAGTAATTGGATTGAAAACTGCTTCTATAAAGGCACACACACGCACACACACACGCACACACCACAAAAAAGTCAGAAAAAATATCTGCCTAGTTGATGACATAATATTACTATTAGATATTGTATTAATTGCTTTTCTTGTTGCTGGGATAAAAGCCCTGACAAATAGAACTCAAAGAAAAAAAGTTTATTCTTATTCATAATTTAGTGGTAGGTATAGGGCCAAAGCATCTAAAGTCTAGGAGAAAAGAGAGATAAATTTCTTCTTTTTATTTAGTCATGGACCCTCATGAATATAATGTTCCTACCTAGATTTGGGGAATATTCTCTTCTCAGGTAAATCTATTTGCATCAGAGACAAGGATAATTTTTTCTGTCTATTTTATGAAATAATTCTATTGCAATCTTTACTAAAGTGATTACTTTTTACCATTATTATGATCAACTTCTAAGCCATTTAATGAGTTCTCCAATGCTCTTTTGTTATAGTAGTTTGAAATACTACCTTAGGAATCTAAGCTTGCTGCTATCAATTTTTATAAACCAAAAATACCATTTAAATAATATTAGAACAATTCAAAATAAATGCAGTTTATAATCTCTACATTTTGTCACTTACTGAATTGCTTTTATTTAATTTAAGGTGGTTTTTTTTTTTTTTTTAGAATTTCATAGTTGAGTACTGTATTCACTTCATTTTAATCTTTTCTTCTCCCCTTTTCAACTTTTACAGTGTCCCTTCATTCTGTCTCAAATTCATGTCCTCATCTTACGTCTTCTGTAACTATTATTACACATACATACACACACAAACATACAAACACACACCAATTGAGTCCATGTTATACTTATGTACATGTCTTTAAGGATGATCACTTGGGATTGAATCACCTTTCAAGAAAGTTATCTCTGGAGAAAACTTATTACTTTTGAGCTGTCATTTATTGGCAGTACATCTTCATCTATTGGTGTAGCCTTGTGAAAATTTCCATTTGCATTAAACAATTTATTTAGAAGCATATTAAGTGACCAATTAAATCATGAGAGATATATTTACAGGCGAATGATTTTAAAGTTAACTCAATGGGACTATCACTAGTTTCAGAAAATGAAATGCCAGCCCCTCCAGAAAATTTTATATGTCCCATTCTGATTATAACTCTCTCCTATCCAAGAAAACTGTTTTCTTAAAATAATTTCTTTTGTATTATTTATAGACTACCATTAGTATAAATGTTCCTAAAATTTTATAGCTTGTATTTGTTTATATTAAATTTTCACTGAATGCTACTTCAGTGTATGAAATTTTGTGACTGACATTTTTTCCTCAACGTTATGTTTATGACATTCACCTATGCTATTGCAAATAGCTTTACTTAATTCATTTTCTTTGCTTAACAATATTCAACTAAATAGTAAATAGATTATTCATTTTATGGTTGAGGGATATTTGGTTTATTTTCAATCCATAGTTATTTCAGTTAATGCTGTTCTTTATCTTATATTTGCTGGCTACATGGGTTTAATTGATGGTTCATAGCTTATTTATACACTTAACATTAATAGATAATGATAATCTAATCTAAAATATTTATATTTCAATCATCAGTATTTGAAGATTGTACAGAAACATTTGGACACCTATGTTTTGTCAATCAAGAGTGTTTCTTGTGGTTTGAATTATGCTGGGGACAGCATACAATGACAGGGACTGCCTGTAGTAGGCTTGGATAGAGACATCTCAGAAATTTGTGGCAGTTCCTTGTAAAGAGGATGGTGTGAGGGACCCTGGGAAGCAAGAGACACATCCCTCCATGGGACCCTCCATCTGAAATAAGGGACTGCCTTCAGTAGGCCCTGATGGAGACATCCCAGTAGCCAGTTGCAGCTCTTCGTAAAAAACAGTTGTTCTCATTTCTCTTAACATAAGCCGTGGACAACGGCTATAAAGATTTAATTTGTGTGTAACTGTTTTTCAGTTGGCCTTGGTCTGCATAATTATTCTATTATATCTGACTTTCTAACTTCTTTCTCCTTCTTCTCTGGTGAATACTGTGAAACTAGATGTTCCTAGATGTAATGATTCTGAAACAATTAAAAATTGAGGCATGGGGCACAGCTCAGCACAGTCCTAATGGCCCAGGTGCATGCTGTGTGTTCTCATCTTAGAAACATTTCAATAACTGCACAATGGTAGTTCCAGATTAATGCTTGACTTGCAAAGAAAGTTTAAAGAAATTATTAGAAAATGAAATAGAGTCAACGCTGGGACTCCAAGAAAGGAAAAATCTATTGAAGTTATGAAAGAAGTTCTGCATAACATTTAAGAGTGGTTCCTGGATAAGTAAGTATAAAATACATAAAATTGTATATTAGTAAAACTAAGTTAAAACACTGGGACTCTTAGGAGAGTAATTGTGTGCGATGTGCAGAAGTAGAAAGCTAGTGGAACTACTGAGTTAAGGGTTAATTTGATTCTTTCTGGCCACTGCCTGGCAGCTTTGCCCATGTCATTTATCATTAGAGCTTCACAGGAAAATACAAGTAGCTGATCTTGGATCTCTAAGCTCTGAAGTATAATAAGTTAAAAGTTAAAGTTTAAATAATGATAAGTTTGCAGTTATTATTATTTTGTCTACAGGCCTGGGAATAGGGAAGCTTGAAACTTTGAGAACAATTGTGATTCTTATTTCTTTGTGGGATGTGGTTATTCTTTTGAATTTGATTTGGCAATAGTTATACAATGTCTTTTCTTCATTTGCTTTTGGAGTATCAATAAAAGACGGTCAAGAAAAGGTCGGGAGAGCATGAGAAGAGCATGTGAAGACTGAGTGAAGAGAATGGGAGGTGTGTACAGGGAGTATGTGTGTGAGTGAAAGGAGAGTGTATGCAGTATGTGTGAGGTGTATGTGAGATGTGTGTGAAGAGTGTGTGAGAGTGAGAGGGGAATGCACAAAGGTGTGTAGGAGTGTGGGAGTTCAAGAAAAGAAAAGCACACAGGAGAAAAGCAGAGTTTGTGTAGCCTCAAGCTGTGAGTGAACAAGTGAGAGAGAAAGAAAGCAGAGAGTGAGAGAGAAGAGAGAAACTTTAAGCCATGAAAAATTGTCTGTCAGCTTGTACCCAAAAAGTAGTCTGTGTATATTTATTATATGCCTTTCAGGTATCCCTGCTTCCAGTTGAGAACAATGATCTTGTGTTGAGGCTGGACTCATACAGAATTAGTGTTTTAAGATATTTCCCTGATGATGGATAAGATTAAATGTATTTTCCAACATTTACTTGTCATTTAATAGTCCTTTTGTGCAGATGCTTATCTCTTTTGAAGTGATGTAATTTCTTCCTCTTATTTTCAATGTTTTGGTATATTTTGGTTATGAGTCTACTATCAGTCATTTATAAGTATCATTTCTTGCTCTTAATTTACTTTTTTTTCACTTTCTAAATGATATACCTTATTCTCAGAGTTTTAAACTGTAATACTATCTATCTACATCACTATGATAAATATTGTATGATTCCTAAAAGTACTTCCTTTTTACTCTGTTTTCTAGAAACTTTCTTACTTTATTCCTCACATTTAGGTACACAATTATTTCCAAGTTCTGATTACTTCATATTTGTAACTATTCAATTTTCCCACATACTTTTACTAAATACTTTGTGTGCTTGGTTGTTGTCCATGAGTGTGCATGGTCGTGTGTGTGTGTGTGTGTGTGTGTGAGAGAGAGAGAGAGAGAGAGAGAGAGAGAGAGAGAGAGAGAGGAGAGAGAGATCCCAGAGATGATGTCTATTGTCTATTGTCTCACTGTATTGCTCCCCATTTGAACTATTGAGACAGTCAGTATCTGTTGCTGAACCTGGAGGAGCTCACCAATTCTATCAAGCCTAGTTAGCCAGATTTTACTAGGGAATTTATGTCTTTGCCTTCCAAGTGCAGTAATTACAACTCTGCCACCAAGCCTGCCTTGTTTCTTAAATGGGTGCTGGAGATCTGAAGTCTACTGCTTTGTGTTTTTTGAAGAAAGCAGTTTATGCACTGAGCCATCTTCCAAGCTCTGTAATCCTTCTTTAGGACTCTGATGGTCAAACCTTATTTATCAATGTAATCAAACCTAGATTCACCTGAGATTTGGGTGTATGAGCATTCCAATGTGGGATTATGTCTGAAATTGGGTTAATTGAAATGAGAAGAATTGCTGGCTGAAGATGGCATCATTCCTTGGGGCATACAATCCTGGACTGTATAAAAAGGAGAACTGAGCTGAGCCCAATCATTTGTTGCACTCTGCTTCTCCACTGCAGATAAAATATGTATTTCTTCCTCAAGTTCCCACTGCTATGGCTTCACCTCAGTGATGGGCTGTAACCTTGAAATATTTTTTTTCTTTTTTTTTTTAATTTCTTTTTTTTTTTGAACATGAAATGCTTTTTTATAGCATGTTTTACAAGGGGAGGGGGTAAGAGGGTCCAGGTGGTGGAAAAGTACAAAATCTTCTTGGCCTGTGCCTTGAAACATGTCATGGTCTATATGGTACACTGCCTTGAATTATGATCTACCTGCAGTTCTTCAGAAGATATGGTACACTGCTTGAGTTATGGTCTCCCTGCTATTCTTAAGAAGACATGGTACTCTGCTTTGAGTCTATCTGCAGTTGCTAAGCAGGATCTTGCAGTTGCCAAGCTTCAGAGGACATTGTGCAGGTGGGGAAAGGTAGGGGGTAAGGGTAAGGGCGAGGAGGGTCCTGGCTTCTGGCATCTCCCCCTTCTCTGTTTAGTTAGAGAAGGTGTCTTATGTTCAATCCCAACTATGTGAGTTTTGAATTTGGATGTCTAATTATGGGGGGTCTTAGACAAGTTCACAACCCCAAAACACTGATGTGAGACGAGTCACATCGATGGTCGAAGGCTTTAGGCTGTTGACGATGGGCAACATCAAGGGACTCTGATGTGGGTGAAAGAAGGGTGAGAGCCCTGTCTTAGGCCATGTAGGCTGCACCCACTCCCAGCACCACGCACTCCTTTTCGGCTGCATTGGGTGGGCCCCTGGGAAGTGGACCTACAATAATCCCGTCATTGGGCTAACTCACAGCCATCCTAGTCTCTTGTAAATGTTCAAGTTACCAACCATTTGTCAGTTTGGGGTGTAATATTGTCATAAAGGAAGGCTCCCCAATGTTAGCGGCCATATCAAGGGTGGCCTTGGTTTAGGAAAAAGCCAATTTTTGTTGTGGTGATCAAGAGGCCAAGCTCTCTAGCGAGAGAAATGAGGGCAAAGCCAGGCATACCAGGAACCCTTCTGGAGGGCATGGAAGTCTAGGGGTAGACCGTAGGGGGAGGCAGGGGAGCTGACAGCTGTGTCAGTCTCCTGTGGAGTCACTTCTGGATCCTCTGCAATTTTCAGCTGATGGTAATGAACTTCAACTGCCTTCTTGATGGCAGCATCAACCTGGTTCCGTGGACGACAGGTCACGGGCGATGATCTCTGTCTTGCTCAATCTTGATGTCGTGCGCACATCCTCTCAATGAGGGTCCGTCTGGATGGGTCCGTGCCTCGAGCCCCACGTCTGGGTGCCACTTGACCCGACCGGCGGGTCCTGGTTATTCGTGGGGGCGAGGAGGACTGCAACCTGCTATTCTTCAGAAGATATGGTACACTGCTTGAGTTATGGTCTCCCTGCTATTCTTCAGATGATATGGTACACTGCTTTGAGTCTATCTGCAGTTGCCAAGCAGGATCTTGCAGTTGCCCAGCTTCAGGGGACCTGGGATGCTGCGTGAGTTCAAGCTCCTGGGAGTCCCTGTTTTTCTTCTTGAAATATTTTTTATTCTTTAAATTGTTTTCACTAGAGCAGCAGGAAAAATCTATAACAATGCTTTATTTCTGATTTTCGTGTATTTACTGTCTTTTCACTTTTTACTATTTATCCATTATATGATACTCAGTCTAAAAATTAGTTTTCCTATTTTCTTGAATTAATAATCTAGGTTAAGGGACTATTTGATTTGATATTAAGTCATTTATATATAATTATTTTTTGCTGGCCAAAGACTTTTGGAATAAGTAATTCTTTCATTCCTGACCATGAAGTATTTCCTTTAATTTAATAAAAAGCAATGGTATTGAAGAAACTTACACATTTTAAAGCCTATACAAGGGAATTTTTATACTATTACTAAGATTAATTTAATAGTATCAATGGCAGTTAAGATAACTGTCAGAGATACATATTCATCCATATTTTAAAAAATTTATTCAGCATTGATACTGAGATACTTTCCTAATTATAAATATTCTGTGAATGCTTTTAATGGACAAATTATAAAGAAAATTCCTTTTGCACATTTGTACCTTCTTACTCATTTAACCCGTGTTTATTGTATATCAATCAGTGACTATACACTTGGAATAACTTTAAACAGAATTTTTGAATATCTAGAACTGTTGAAATTGTTAATTAGGGAGAAAATATACATTTTTTCAACTACATACTTGGGAGAGCATCTTTTTTTGCTCTGATATTTTTGTTTTCATTCTCTAAAATCTATTATCATCTAAGAGTCTATGGCGCTTCACGAAAGGGTAGAGATTCCCTTTAGCATCCTTTATATCATTTGTTCATCCAATTGATTGCAGCTGTATCCTGAAGAAAAGGAACAAATGTTTTGCTGATTATACAGCCAAGAAGCAGATTAAATTTGGAAACAGAATGTTGATGGACAATAAAACTCAGAAATATGGGATTTGCTCACGAATGCCAGGAAATAAAGACAAGAGACAGCACTCGTTTTACTCTGGTTTGTGTTTAGGTGACAGGACTCTGAGCATTCAGATTTAACATTTAATGAAAAAAAGGTTAATTTCTCTGTAGCTGTTGTTCATTGTCTAAAGATTTTATTTTTTTCTCACAGTGGCATTTAAAATTGTTTTGCTTTGCCAAAGTTATAGTTTTTGTCATTTAAAAGAAGAAGCATCTATTTGAAAGGACTTTTACCTGAAAATTTGACATACAAATATGGCAGAGTAAAATTGTATATAAAAGTACGAGTACAGTAGAGAAGAACTATATATACTTTATCAAGTGACAGTATTTTTTTGTGGATTAGATTTTGTGAGATCAAAATCAATATCCATTTTATTTTGATAATTTTAAAACAAAAAATCCTTTTCTTTTCTTGTTTTCCACTTGATTTCAGAGCTCTGGTTGTCATTGATTTGGTCTCTGATACAGAAAGGGTCTTCTAAGATCCTTTTGTTTTTTTGACCTTGATTCTTTCTGCTACTGTTAATTTTCCTTAATTCAATAAAAGCACCTTGATTATTTCTCTTTGAAGGGCTGATTCTCTAGTCAAAAGAAATCTGCTATGGATCAGTGTGCTGTCAGAAATCTATGCCCCTTCATTTTGATGAAGGTTCTGGTAACATAACTCTGTTGGATGTCTGTTGAGGCTAGATGGATCTCCTGGAGGTTTCTCAGAGAAATCTGACAAATACTTGGCAGAGTAGTCACTGTCTCAAACAGATTTTATCAGCAGCACTGTCAGATGGAGCAGCGTATAAACACCAACCCAGCAGACTGAACAGCAAAGCCACAGAGCTGGCAGCATCACACACATTTGTGAGAGAACATTGAGATGAACTTGTAACAGTCATCAAACAGCTGCAATCAACACTGGTGTCATGGGAACACATTTTTCTCCAGACTGCAACATGTCAGAATAAATACCCATTGCTAGAGGCCAGTGAGAAATTGTATAGATGCCAGGATTTGGATAATTCGTTGAGGGTTTAAGAGTGCACTTAAAAAAAAAATAAGTTATTGAGTGTCACACACACGCATGCCTATAGTGATCCTTCTCTTTCTAGTGAATAGCTTTTCAGTAAATGCTTTTGTTCTGTTAACAGCTTCCTTCTGACCTCTGTCTTCTTTCCCAGCACCCGAGCTGTTTTCCAAGGCCAGGTTGGCATAAACAGAATATAATTATATCTTTTCCCTGAAATCAGTGTTGTAATTTGAGTTTTGTGGATTGTCGATTGCCACTGGTCTGAAGGTCAAAGAACAGTGCTAGAGGGCTCTGAAATAAAGCAGGGCAGGCTGCTGCTACTAGCTGATTTCTGAAATGAATTTGTTCTATCTGTTCTACAACCCTTTGAGAGTTTTGTATCAAAGTAGAGTGGGTAATATGAGTGAATGGTAAAATAATTAGGGAACATAATTCTAAATAAGTTACTTTTGCCTGAATGCTTAACAAATTAAGGGAAACTGGCTTATTTTTTTTAACTTGAGTTGCTTATCTAAATATTCATCTATACAGATAAATTTTGCCATGTTTAATTCCCTTCTGTCTCCGTGATGATCTATTTTTTATCTCTCTATTTAATTTTCTAGTAATTCATACAGAAATATATATAGAAGATAGTGAATATTAAGAGAGTTTGGTAAATAACCTCAATGCTGTTTGATAAAGCTTCAAGAAATCTTGTACTTTTATATTTCCTAAAAACATATATATTTATTTCTCTCAGCTATACCATGCCTCCTGGGCTTATATTGCTCACCACAATAACCATAAACAAACAAAACTATATTGCAAGGCATAAGATGCACATATACACATGCACATACATTTACACACATATACATATACATGTGTATACACATAGATAAGTTCTGAGAGAAAAAAGAACTGATATAGTTGATATATATTATAAGGAGAATTTATTGGATTGGCATATATGATTTAAACTGAGTACTCAAGCCATGTCTGTATGAACGATCGAGAGGCTGAAAACTCAATCCAAGGGGACTCAATCTGGCACAGACAATCTGGCAAGTTTTGAGGATCCCTAGGGTGCTGCTGTTCTTCAGATCATGTTGGAAGGTCAAAGAAACATGGGTAATGGCAACAGAGAAGATGAATTCCTCATCAGGGAGAGAGGTCAGGGAAGTGAAAAGCAACATTTTTAGCTCCCATTTCTTATGTCTGTACCATTGCTGGGAGATGGTGCTTGCTGCCCATTCTGTTGAAGGATCTGTTCCTTAGTTAATCCTAGAAAATATCCTTAGAGGGCCAACCAGGGGTGTGTCCTAATTGATTCCATGTACAGTCAAGTCATTAACCCAGATCAATCGATTAAATCAAGTAACTGTGCATTCTTAATGTTAGCACTTAAAAATACACCACCAACTGCAGATAATTCTCTCTGAGAAGTAACCTGTCAACAACATTGTCAAATGCCTTTTTATTGCAGAAAAATTCAACATGGAATAAAATTTAGAACTTGCTATGACTGGGTACAGGATTCCCTCATGGCTGTTAATCAGCGGAAACCGAAACTAATCTCATGCTAAGCATTTCCAGGGTTTTCCAAAGCTCTGAATATTTAGTTCAAGTATTTCTAAAAGCTATATAAAAGATGTATTAACATAACTGGATTTTTTTTCATTTATTTAGAAGCAAATAAGGTAAAAGGGTCATCAAATTTCAGATATGGAAGAAATTATATTTTAATAATGAACTATATCAAGCTGAACCTGAAGACATAGAACTTAACATTTGAGTTATTTGAACATATGCTTATACATTGCTTATCTTGACTCTCTTATTACAAGTACTACAGGTAACAAAAGTTACTGCCATGAGTAGAGACTTCTAAACCATTGTAAAGGCTATTTGACCAAAGTTTACTGCACAGTCTCTTCTTCCCAGTGACTGTGCTAGTACTAATACTAGTACTAGTTTCTCACATAATGTATAGAATATAGTGAAATGACTTTAAATGACTCCTTTTGTGCATGTCTTTATGTCATCATATTACTCAAATGGTGTATTCTGTGTGGATTTAAAATCATGTTTGACAACAGTAGGGATCTAAATTTAAATAATGGAAAATATAAGAGAAACAGTCATTCTAAGTACTTCTGACCACCATAATAAATAGTTAATCATAGACAGAGGTCAAAGATAAAAATAACACTTTGATTGTAACTGGAAACTAGGAAGAAATTAGTTTGAAAATGGATAATATCCAAAAAGTAATTTATTTAGTTCATAATCAACTACCTATATCACAGGCATAATCAATAGTCCTTATCTCAAGCCATCTCTTTAGGTACCCCAATCATTAAAGTCACGGTTTCTATTGCCATTAATTTAGAATAACACTTTCTTTAGGAATTTAGAACTAGGAAGATCTGAGTTTGAAACTATTGTCTCACATTTATTATTTGTGAACGTGTAAACAGTATGCTTTACATGCACAGAAATTTTTAAGTGCTTCTGTAATTATGGTATGCATAACAATGAAAAGTGTATATATATTATAGAATAGTAAATTTCTAGGTTAGTTCATTCAGATATGAGAAATACAAATATTTTTAAATATGCTATTGAGGTTCATTTGCAATAAAAATATTCCTATTCCCAAATCTCATGCATCCCTTATCCTACATATAAAAAGATTGCCCTGGAGATATTATACATTGATTCAACCTATGAACTTATGTATTATTATTGCATTAAAAACAAAAGCAAAATTTAATACATTAACCATGATTACCTCCACCTTTCAGTTGAGTAGATTATTTACTATAGATCTCCATACAGTTTTCATTATGTATATCTGAAAAGTTCTGCACTCATTAAAGAAACATTTCTCTTTTTATCCTCCTCTAATTTCATGCTAGCCACCATTCTGTTTTCTATGAAATAGTTTATTTAAAATAGCTCATATGAGTAATATGTTGAATAATAAAATATTGGGATTGTATGTATGTTTGTGACACATTTTAACTACTATAATATCTTCAAGTTTCATGTGCGTCATATAATTGGATATAATTTTCTTCCAAGTGCTGCAATTTCATAAAGGCATGCAAAATTGTACCCTGCAGAAGCTACTTTTAAATAATGAATTATATCACATTGTAAATATATATCATATTTTGTTCACTCATTCATGAATGAAGTGGAAGTTGCCACTTGGTCAGTCTACCTATGGCTTTCTTCTACTTATAAAGTGGTCCTTTGCAAGCCTGAGAATGGGAGGCCAGGATTTCCCAAACACTGACACAAACAGCAGTAAAGCATGGAAGAGTTCAGACACTGAAATCAACTCTATACCTGGGCCTGAAATGCCGTCTATCTGTCTATCTTTCTTTCTTTCTATCTATCTATCTATCTATCTATCTATCTATCTATCTATCTATCTATCTATCTATCTACATCCCAAATGTTGCCTGTTCCAGGTCCCCCCTCACAGAGTCCCTACATCCACCTCAGTCCCCTTCTCCTCTGAGAGGGTGGATTACCCCTCAGTATTCCCCCATCTTGACACATCAAGTCTCTACAGAACTATGTATATCCTCTCTCACTGAAGCCAGATAACACAGCCCTGTTGGGGAAGAGATACCACAGTCAAGCTACAGCTTTAGGAATAGCATCTCTGCTCCAGTTGTTGGTGGACACACATAAAGACTGGGCTGCACATCTGCTACATATATGCCTGAGACCTTGTTCCAGCCCATGTATGTTCTTCAGTTGGTAGGTCAATCTCTGAGAGCTTCCAGGGGTCCAGATTAGTTGACTCTGTTGGTCCTCCTGTGGAGTCCCTATCCCCTTCAGTGCCATCAATCCTTACCCAAACTCTTCCATAAAAATCCCTGTTCTCCATCCAGTGTTTGGCTGTAGATATCTGCATTTATTTCAGTGAGCTTCTGGGTAGAGCTTCTCAGAAAACAGTTATGCTAGGTTCCTGTCTCCAAGCATAACAAAGTATTATTAACAGTGTCAGGGATTGGTGATTGATCATGGGATGAGTCTCAAGATAGACCAGTTATTGGTTGTTCTTCAGTTTCTATTCCATCTTTGTCCCTGCATTTTTTTTAGACAGGACCAATTTTAGGTAGAAAGTTTTGTTTGTGGGTTGGTGTCCTTATCCCACCACTAAGGGTCCTTCCTGGCTATAGAAAATGACCTATTCAGGTTCCTTGTACCCATCTTTAGAAATTTCAGCTAAGTTCCTTTGCATTGATTCCTGAGAGCCTACCCAATCCCAGGTCTCTGGGAATTCTTTGAGATCCCCCAACCCCTCAACCCCCAGCACCTGCAGATTTCCACTCAATCTCAAGGCCCTTTTGGCCTCTCTTCTGTCTGTCTCCACACCAGATTCTACTCCTCCATTCCCCTCCCCCTCCCCCTTCCCCTTTCTCATCTAAGTACCTCTCTCCCTCTGCCTCCTATGACAAGTTTGTTCCCTCTTCTAAGTGAGATTCAAGTACCCTTGCTCAAGCCTTCCTTCTTGTTTAATTGCTTTGGTTCTGTAGGGTGTATCATGGGTATTCTGTACTTGATGCCTATTTTCCCCTTATCAATGAGTACATGCAATCTTTGTATGAGTTACCTTACTCAGGATGATATTTTCTAGTTCTATCCATTTGTTGTAAAATTCATGATGTTCTTGCTTTTAATGCCTGAAGAGTATGCAATTGTGTAAATAGAACCAGATTTTCTGTATACATTCTTTGATTAGAGACATCACAGTTTTTTTCCAGTCTCTGTCTATTATGAATAAAGCTGCTATGAACATAGTGGAGCACATGTCCTTGGTTTATGGTGGACCATCTTTTGGGTATATGCGCAGGAGTTGCATAGTTAGGTCTTCAGATAAAACTATTTCTAATATTCTGATAAACCACCAGATTGATTTCCAGAGTGGTTGTACAAACTTGCAATCCTACCAGCAATAGAGGAGTGTTCCCTTTTCCACATCTTTGCCAGGATGTGCTGTCCCTTGAATATTTGAACGTAGCCACTATGGGTATAAGATTGAATGCCAGGGTTGTTTTGATTTGCATTTTCCTGATGACTAAGTATGTTGAACATTTTCTAAGTGCTTCTTGGCCATCCAAGATTATTCTGATGAGAATTCTCTGTTCAGCTCTGTACCCTACTTAATTGGGTTACTTGATTTGTTGGAGTCTAACTTCTTGAGTTTTTTTTCTTTTCATAAATTATTGATATTAGCCCTCTGTCAGATGTATGGTTAATAAAGAACTTTTCCCAGTCTTTTGGATTCTATTTCATTCAATTGACAGTGTCCCTTGCCTTGCCTTACAGAAGTTTTTCAGTTTCATGAGGTCTCATTTATCAATTTTTGATCTTAGAGATACAGCCATTGCTCTTCTGCTTAGGAAAATTTCCAGTGCCAGTCAGTGTAGTCAGTGCTATTTTCGACTTTGCCTTCTATTAGATTCAGTGTATCTGATTTTATGTCGAGGACCTTAACCTACTTGGAGTTTAGCTTTATGCAAGGTAAAGAGTATGGAACAATTTGCATTATTCTGAATGCAGACCACCAGTTCGACCAGGACGATTTGTTGAAGATGCTTTCTTTTTTCCACTGTATACTTTTAATTTCTTTGTAAAAAATATCAACTGTTCATAGTTGTGTGGGTTTATTTCTGGTTCTTCGATTTCCTTGTCTGTTACTGTACCAATATCATGCAATTTTTATCTCTATTATTCTTTAGCACAGCTTGAAGTCAGGAATGGTGATTTCCCCAAAAGTTCTTTATTTTTCAGTATTGTTTTGGCAATTCTGGGTTTTTTGTTTTTCCATATAAAGTTGAGAATTGCTCTTTCAAGGTCTCTAAAGAATTGTGTTGGAATCTTGGTGGGAATTGCATTGAATCTGTAGATTGCTTTTAGTAAGGTTGCCATTTTCACTATATTAATCCTACTGATCCATGAACATGAAAGATATTTCCATCTTCTGAGGTCTTCTTCAGTTTCTTTCTTCAGGGACTTGAAGTTCTTATTATATGATCTTTCACTTGCTTGGTTAGAGTTACACCAAAATATTTTGTATTATTTGTGGCTATTGTGAAAGGTTTTGTTTTACTAATTTCTTCCTCAGCCCATTTATCATTTATATAAAGGAGGGCTACTCATTTTTTTTAGATAGTTTTATATCCAGCCACTTTATTGAAGTTGTTTATCAGCTGTAGTTGTTCTCTGGTAGAATTTTGGGGGTGCCTTATGTATCCTATCATATGTTCTGTGAATAGTTATAACCTGATTTCTTCCTTTCCAATATGTATTCTATTGGTCTCCTTTTGTTGTCATATGGCTCTAGAAAAAAATTCAAGTACTATATTGAATAGATTGAGTAGGCAGCCTTGTCTTGTCCTTGATTTTAGTGGAATTTAGTGGGATCACGTTTCCTCTCCATTTAATTTGATGTTGGGTATTAGCTTTCTATATAATGCATTCATTATGTTTACGTATGTTCCTTGAATTGTTGATCACTCCAAGACTATTAACATGAGCAGGTGTTAGATTTGGTCAAAGGCATTTTCAGCACCTTATGGTATGATCATGTGATTTTTTTTCTTTAAATTTTTTTATGTAGTGGATTATGTTCGTGGATTTTCATATATTGAACCATTCCTGCATCCCTGGGATGAAGCCTACTTGATTTTGCTGAATGTTGTTTTTGCTGTGTTCTTTTCTCAGGTTTGTATGGATTTTACTGAGTATTTTTGTATTGATCTTCATAAGCAAAATTGGTCTGAAGATTGCTTTCTTTGTTGATTCTTTGTCTGGTTTAGGATTCAAGGTGACTGTGATATTGTAAAATGAACTAGGTAGTGTTCCTTCTGTTTCTATTTTGTGGCATACTTTGAGGAGTATTGGTATTAGCTCTTCTTTGAATATTTCGTAGAATTTTGCACTACAGCCATCTAGCCCTGGGATTTTGTTGGTTGCAAGGCTTTTAATGAGTACTCTTTCCTTAGTGTGCATAGGACTGTTTAGATAGATTACCTGATTTAGATTTTGCTTTGGTATGTGGCATCTGTCTAGAAAATCATCCATTTCATTTAGATTTTCAAGTTTTGTCAAGTACAGGCTTTTGAAGTAAGACATTGATTTTTTTTAATCTTCTCAGTTTTTGTTGTTATATCTCCCTTTTCATTTCTGATTTTGTTAATTTGGATACTGTCTCTGTGCCTTTTAGTTAGTTTGAGTTTAGCTATCTTGTTTGTTTGCTTGTTTGTTCTTTTCAAAGAAACAGGTCTTGGTTTAGTTGATTTTTTGTAATGTTCTCTTTGTTTCTAATTGATTGATTTTAGCCCTGAGTTTGACTATTTACTGCATTCTACTCTTCTTAGGTATGGTTGCTTCTTTTTCTTTTCTTTTCTTTTCTTTTCTTTTCTTTTCTTTTCTTTTCTTTTCTTTCTTTCTTTCTTTCTTTCTTTCTTTCTTTCTTTCTTTCTTTTTCTTTTTTTGTTTGAGACAGAGTTTCTCTGTGTAGCCCTGGCTGTCCTGGAACTCACTCTGGAGACCAGTTTGGCCTCAAACTCAGAAATCTGCCTGCCTCTGACTCCCAGGTGCTGGGATTAAAGGCATGCGCCACCACTGCCTGGTGCTTCTTTTTCTTGTAGACCTTTTAGGTGTGCTGTTAAAACGCTAGTATATGACCTTTCCAATTTCTTTATGAAGGCATACTTGGTACCATGAATTTTCCCCTTTGCACTGCTTTCATAGTATCCCATAAGTTTGGGTATGTTGTTCTTTTATTTCACTGAATTCTAGAATTTCTTTAATTTCTTTCTTTCTTCCCTGGCCAGGTTATTGATGAGTTGAGAGTTATTCAGTTTCCATGAGTATGTAGGCTTTGTATTGTTTCTGTTGTTGTTGAAGTCCAGCCTTTGTTCATGGTGATCTGAAAG
Organism: Grammomys surdaster; assembly: GCF_004785775.1. Classification (NCBI taxonomy): domain Eukaryota; kingdom Metazoa; phylum Chordata; class Mammalia; order Rodentia; family Muridae; genus Grammomys; species Grammomys surdaster. The sequence goes on from NW_021604563.1 coordinate 5,551,323, forward strand.
AATGCTAAGGGTTATGTCAATCTTTTGTATCTGTTGAGGCTTGCTTTGTGTTCAAATTTTGAGAAGGTTCCATAAGGTGCTGAGAACAAGGTATATTCTTTTGTTTGGGGGTGAGAGTTTCTGTAGTTATCTGTAAGGTCCATTTGGTTCATAATGTTTGATAGTTTCATTGTTTCTCTGTTTAGTTTATGTTTTGATGACCTGTCCATTGGTGAAAGTGGGGTTTTGAAGTTTCCCCACTGTTATTATGTGAGGTTCATTGCATAATTTGGGCTTTAGCGAAGTTTCTTTTACCAATGAGGGGGCCCTTGCATTTGGGGTATATATGTTCATCATACCCCATCTCCTTGGTGGATTTTTTCATTTGATGACTATGAAGTATCCTTCCCCATCTCTTTTGGTTACTTTTGGTTGAAAGTCTATTTTATTAGATATTCAAATGGCTACCCCAGCTTGTTTCTTGTGCCTGTTTGCTTGGAAAACATTTCTTCAGCCCTTTTCTCTGAAGTTGTATCTATCTTTGTTGCCTAGGTGTGTTTCTTCTATGATGCAGAATGATAATGGTTCCTGTTTAAGTATTCAGTGTGTTCTTATGTGTTTTCATTGGGGAATAGAGTCCATTGATATTGAGAGGTATTAATGATGAATGATTGTTAGTTCCTGCTATTTTGATGTTGAAGGTGATAGTGTGTGTGATTCTCTTATTTTTGCTGTGAGGTTATTAATATATTGTGTTTGCTTGACTGTAGTCACCCTCCTTGTATCAGAATTTTCCTTCCAATATCTTCTGTAGGGCTCAATTAGTAGAAAGATACTGTCTAAATTTGGGTTAGTCATGGAATATCTTGTTTTTTCTATCTATGGTTATTGAGAGTTTTGCTGCTTATAGTAGTCTAGGCTGGCATCTGTGGTTGCTTGTCCTCTTTAAGACATTTTTTTCCCATGATCTTCTAGCTTTTAGAGTCTCCATTGAGATGTCAGGTCTAATTCTGATAGATCTGCCTTTATATGCTACTTGGCCTTTTCTCCTTACATCTTTTAATATTCTTTCTTTGTTCCATACATTTAGTGCTTTAATTACTATGTGGCAGGAGGATGTTATTTTCTGGTCCAGTGTATTTTGTATTCTATAAGGTTCTCGTAGGTTTAATCATCTCTTTAGATTAGGGACGTTTTCTTCTGTGATCTTTTTGAACATATTTTCTGGTCCTTTGAACATGAACTCTTCACCCTCTTATACCTATTATTCTTAGGTTTGATTTTTTTCATAGTGTCCCACATTTCCTGGTTGTTTTGGGTTAGGAACTTTTAACATTTGGCTTTTTTTTTTTGACTGATGTATCAATTTCTTCTGTGCTGTCTTCTATACTTGATATTCTTTCTTTTATCTCTTGTATTGTGTTTTCTTACCCATATGTGTATTTACATGCTGCAATATAGAGCTGCTGGACAGGAAATGCTCACTGGTGCAATAGCAACATGTTTGAAATAACAAACCTTTCTTTGACTGGAATTGAGGCCCCATTCATAGGATGGAATTCATGTCTGGAATACAGCCTTACTTGCATTGTGGATACCAAGTTTCCATGGAGGCGGGCATTGTAATATTGATTATCTGAATCAACATTTGTCAAACTGCCTTCTAAATATTTATATTTTTATTCATAATTTAGTGCTGATCTCAGCCCTGACTCAGAGGCTGATCTCAGCCTCAGAGTCTTCTTTTCAAGATGAACAGCATTTACTTCAGAGAGTCACAACTGAAAAAGCTGAGAATATGTGACTCTTAATCTCTACATATCTTTCCCTTACATGTCCTAGACAATATCATGGAAGATTGGATAGAAAGAATTTGTAAGAGTAGGCAAGTTGTGAATCATATAAAATATTGTCTTCTGGTTGAAGCATGGCCATTGTATTCATGAACTCACAGCAGCAGAAATGTTTCTGTTTCTGCTGTTTTACCCTAATAAAATAAGCACCATTTCTTCATTGTTCCACACTAAGATTGTCTCTTTTAGCATTGACATTTTTAAAAAATGAAACTGAAGGACTAAGGAATGAAACATCTGACATTGTGGCATTTTGTCCCAGCGTTAGAAAGGTAACTAAAGTACTTGAGAACTTAGAAATGCACATTCTTTGAGGCTCTGCTAGATTCACTGAATCAGGAACTCTAGGATAGAGCTTGGTGATCTGTATTTTAGTTCTTTTTGTTATTTTGATATTTACTAAGGCAGGAGCCAAGCTGTGGCTATTCATATTTAAGTACTATGCCTAAAATAACTAATATAATAATATTAACTTGCCAGATGGTTTGGTACTTACATTAGAGATTTCATGTAATTTTTAAAAATTTTCTTAATTACTTTAGCAAAAAAAAAATCAAAATATTTTTGCATCCTGCCATTGCTTTTATTAGAAAACATGTATGTTGGACATATGCATAATTTTATTTATATTTTAAAGTACATATTGTCATTTTTCCAATTCATGCACTAATAATAAACAGCATAGGATATTTTGCATAACTCAATTCTATTATGCTATTTTCCCATTACAAATGAATGGCAATTCCAGCCCTTTCAAATTATATAAAAGTGACTGGTAGCCCACCTGTCCCATACCTGTTGTCTACCAACTGTTCATTTGTCACAGTCATAACAGCCTTTCTGACATCCTAAATTGACACAGTGTTAATGAAAAAGAACACCTGGGCTGAACAGAGTTTCAGACTCTTACCCTGTCAGTTGAAACAGCTGTGTTCTACAACCTGCCAAGAAAGGGTCAAGAAGGGGAAACAAGCTTTGCAGATGGAAAAAGTAAAAACAGAACAAAACTTATGTTTCTCTAAGTACACTGATCCCAGTGAATGTGAGAGAATTGGCTATAAAAGGGCCCAACAGATTTCTCTGGTGATCAGGTTTAGAAAGAAGCATAACACTCTAAAGAAATGAAATCCATTTTTTGATAAGAGGTTCTCACATCATGTTCACTTTATTGTTTAGCTGTGACTTTATGTAACAAAGTGCTGTCCCACTTTCTAGGTTTTATGAAATTCTATTCTTCATTAGGGCATACATAAACAGCTGCAAGTTTACATTATTGAATTATGTGCCTGATAGTCATACTGAACTAAAAATTCTGAGTCATAGATATGTCCGTGAAGAAATATATCATTTAAAATTTCGAGAGGAAGCTCAGTGGTCAGTTGTGTGGTCAGTGGTCTAATTATGATATTAAATCAAAAGAGAATGAATGATAATAAGATATTCATATCCATGTTTGAACAACATACACATATACATTGAAAAGAATAAACAGAAATCTGGATAGATGATAATAATTGTTATAGCTTGGTGGTAAGATTATGTTTATTTATTCTTTAATACTTTTATGGCTTTTCATATTGCTGCAAAGAAACAACATAGCTATAATTTAACGCTTACAATATTAAGCATGACTTAGTTATATTTATTTGAATGAAAATTGAAATTGTAAATATTCATTGATAAATTAGGTACAATGCTTTTGCTAGTAAAGCTTGATGCCAGATCACCAGAATGGAATCAGTTGGAATGTTTGAACTGCAGCCAGATCTACTGAGTTAGTATCTTCTGTTTTACAAGAGCCTTAGGTGGTAACTGTGCATAAATTTTTTGGAGAATAGTTCAGAGTTTTATTCTCAGAAAAAGGAATCATCAGGCTAAATATGGTAAATTTCTATATCAGGAATTGCATTGAACAGATTTTAGCAGTAAGTTTCAAATTGAAATGGAAACAGAATCTTTAACTAGGGCCAATTTATTTAATTTAAATGTTATATACACATCGGGATACATAGGTAAAGTGAAGAAATCTCTGCAAGAGAAGTTTTATTGAGGAAAAATGAGATTAAATGTGGTGTGTTTCTCATTCAGTTTTCATTCTCATTAACATCACTTTAGATTGCAGAAGTGCAGCACCTGGAAATAAAGTTTGCTTGCAAGCAAAAAATGATAGTGAACATATGGAAATGGCAGGAATTCCCATGGCACCACCCTTTCTGCAGTTGTAGGGCAAAAAAGTTCTGCAAAGGCTTCTATTGTAATTATAATAATTTGTGGATTTCTAAAGCCACAGTCACTCAAAAATCATTTGTAATTCCTAGTTCAGCACTTATTATCAGCATATGACCAGAGCAAGCCCAGACTTCTATGTCTTTTTATATTAGTCATCTCTAGCCTTTCATTTCTATGTTTCTATAAATGATTATAAAATGTAATGTTTTAATCACTTAGAATGCTAATAATATACATACTGTTTTAAAGAGTCCAATATTGCTAAAAAAGAAATTGTGTTGACATGTCTACTTTTTAAATTGTTGTTGTTGTTTTTCTTTGCAATTTCCTATGTGATTGAGGCTAGCCTTTAACTCCTAGCCCCACTTCCTTTGTGTCCAAGATCTATGTTTATAAGCATGTGCTAAGAAATCTGACTTAACTTCTTAAAAATACAATAATTATGTGAATTCCTTTCCTCCATTCTGCATTCTCCATTCACTCTCCCTCTCTCCCTAACAACACTTTCTCTCTCTCTCTCTCTCTCTCTCTCTCTCTCTCTCTCTCTCTC
>NW_021604563.1:5555943-5564878 GCF_004785775.1 Grammomys surdaster
TCTCTCTCTCTCTCTCTCTCTCTCTCTCTCTCTCTCTCTCTCTCACACACACACACACACACACACACACACACACACACACACACACACACCAGGTGTGGGGACTGGTTGAGTCTCAGAGACAAATAACAAAAAACAGAAGGAAAACAGTGTGATATATAGTTTCTCTAATTTAATGTGCGTTGTGAACCACCTGGGAATCTTGTGAAAATGCAAGTTCTTAATGTTTTCTTAAATTCAGAGTCGAAAGAGTTTTGCCAATCTCAAAAAATGTGTTGAAGTTAGTTTATCTTGAACAGGTTACTTGAGTTTTGTGAAGTTTCAAACAACAAAATGTAGGTAAAGCACCTGGTGCCTAGAGCAATTCAGTATCTGTATTGTTTCTATTAAATTGAGGACCTAACATAAAATATGTAGAACCAATAGAAGTATTAGATAAAATAGGTATCACAAGTCATAATATGAAATGGCAAGTTTGCTTAGGTATGGGCCTGCTTCAAGTCATTTGACTACAGAAATTGTCCTGAGTCATTAACTGACAAGGAAAAATTGAATATTTAATACCATTTCATCTTTCCCAATTTAAGTCCAGACCAACCAACTTCTCTGGGTTATACTACTCTCACTTTTTGTAATTTTTTTTTATCCTCTAAACATCTTTTTTAATTTCACAGTCTTGTTTTGTTGCTTTTAAACCTACATCTGTTAAAATTTCTAATATTCACAGATGCTTGCTCCCCTCTTCCAAGCTCCATTGTAAAAATATGTCTTGTATTTGCTATAATGCTCTTCTTCCAATAATTCCAATCCTGGGATAAAAACCCAGACTATAGCCAATACAAATTTTGAGATATATTTGACAGCTACCTTAATCATATATTTCAGTTCTGAGTTTCCACCAAAGTTTCCCCACAACATTCTTTCATGTACACAAGGTAATGTCTTCATGCATGCTCTGCTTATGTTATTATATGGGAATGGCCCACTAGATACATAAAAAGATTTGGAAAGGGAATCTCAGCCTCTTATGAGTATATGAAGTTTCTTTCCCAGAAGTCCCATTCCTCTAGATAAAATTTTTATAACATTAGCTTAGTTCACAAGTACTCTCCTTATACTGACGTGTTCTGTGTTGACACAGTACTATTTTATTAGATAAAATTGAATGTATGAATTTTATACTGATGTTCTGACCATTTATTCTCAGTGCAACTTGCTGAAATCTCACCAGTTGTATATTCATTATTTCCAGACTGAAAAGCTGAACTTGATTCATACTTTTGTTTTTTTAACCTATTCTTGTTCAGTTAAAACTTTTCTTACACTGATTTTATTTATTGGCAATGAATTGCAATTTTTACTTTGATTTTTTCATAGTCGTTTACATCTATATCTCTCCCAGGTTTTTCATATTTCTGACTTATTGGCATAAAGTAATTCAGTGCATCATCCTTGTGATATATCTACTAAATATTAATAAGAATTAATCACTGTAAATATCATTAATATTACCAGTGGTAAGTCTTCTGATATTGCTTTATCACTGATCTTAAATCATTGTTAGTATAATACTAGTATTATTATTAATAATAATTGTGTATTATTATTCATTGTGTATAATAATACTTTAATGTATGAAATATTCAGTGCAAGTACATTTCAGTCATTTAGCTAGTGCAATTATATTTTTCTAAAAGTGTCTCAAGTTGGGGCTGGGTAGACAGATCCACAAGCAAAAGTTCTTGCTATATGAATATCAAGGTCTGAATTGAAATCCCCAGAATCCATACAAAAAGTTAAGTGTGGCCATGCATGTGTCTGTAACACTGACACTAAAATGGTATAAAATAACCACACTGTCTTGTATTGAGCATTTTGGAGTCTTCCAAGGAAGTTTCGCAGTTTATACTAAATTATGAGTATTAGAAGCTCTTTGAGCAGTGTTGGAATAATATGCCCACAGCAATCTCCAACGGTTTGTGGTATTGGTTCCATTTCTCTGGAGCATAATTGAGTTTTACTTGTTCTCCACGTAGAGATAGTTGGAGTAGTCAAAGATGCCTAAATGTCTCCAAGAAATTCATCCTGGGCAAGATTGTGATTTAATTATTCCAGTCACATGGATGCTGGCCTTCTAAAGATTTATTTTATTTTGATTTTGTGAATTTGTCTGTGTCTATGTGCATGTGAATGTGTATGAATGCAGATGACTGCAAAGTTTTGAAGAAGGTGTTGTGAGGTCTTGTCAATCCTTGTGGCTGGAGTTACATGTTATGAGTTACCCAACATGGGAACTAGCAATTGAAAGAGCCTCTGCAAAATCGGTGGGTACTCTTAGCTGAATAGCCATCTCTCCAGCCTCAGTCCTGACCTTTTAGCATGCATAAAATCTTAAATAACAATACAACATTTTATACAGTAAGTAATACAAGCAATATCTTTTGTAATTGGCCAGAAAAAAAACTACTAATTATTGTCTAAGTGATTGACAAGGTACAATGAATGAATCTTACTTGTACTGATTCTTAGGTAAATAGAAAATAAAGGGCCCAAGAGTTTCACTGTGTATCAGTACTGCAGAAATCACACATTCATTATTTTTCCAACTGCATGTCAAATACAGGCATTAATTACTCTATTGAATCAATTTGAAGACAGATGTAGCATGCAAAAAAGCTCTAGGTTTCATCCATGTCACTATAAAAAAATAAGAATAATGTAAACCAGTAAGCTATTTTTTATTACTTTGTTCCAGATTCCTCTGAAGAAATTAAGAGCTGTTTTTATGTTTCCATGTAAAGTAGTAGGCATACATGTCTGGTATAATTTTCAGTGTATGTTTCAGTTTCAAGAACAGCTCATGAATGTTTTCTGTGTATTCTTTGGAATGGGTTCATTTAATTGTCATATGATTTGCCAAGGAAAGTCTTCACCTACCATGAAATGCTTCTAGATCAAGAGATCTTTATGAAATTATAAAATGACATCCATTTAGATTTGAATTGAGCCTAGTGAATTTAATAAATACAACATATTCTTTAAAACTCTACTGTTACCCCCTTTACCCCCCAAGAGGCTTAAGAGGGTAGTAAGGACCTAATGTAGGTCAGGGGATAGTATATTAGTAAGGACATATTTGTACACATGTCAGATGTATGTAGATATATCTGTGGGTAAAGAACATGGATTTTAGTTGAGTAAATGGTATTCAAAAGACAAGCTGTGTTATATGTGATAGCTATACATACTATATCGATATTGTACATATTGCAATGCCTGTGTGTTGGAGGGGTGTGTGTGTGTGTTTGTGTGTGTGTGTGTGTGTGTGTGTGTGTTAGTGCTTGTGTTGATTTATCTGCTTAGATCAGAGAAAAGCTGACTGTCTTCAGGTATACAAGCTGAATGAAAACCCAAAAGAGAGATTCTCAGAAGGGCAAAATGGTAGATTCTGAGACTGGAAGGAAGCCTCCTGTAATAAATCTATATCCTTGGCTGGAAAACATTCATTCCTTTATTATTTATTCATCAAATGATAACTGACTTCTATTGTACTCAGTACCATAATAGAGCATGGAGATGAATGAAAACAGACAAGTATCTCTCTTTGAGGTCTTCATAGTTTAAACACAGATCCTGTCATTTCTTAGATAATCACACGCATAATTGTTGACATAACTGTTCCAAAGGAAGAGATCAGGATGCTATGTGAGAAGAGGATGGTATATCATGCCATTTTATGTGTTTTGTGTATTATCTACTATACCCAGAATCACCAGACAATCATTGCTAAAGACCTTGTTGGTATCACCTTTAAGAAACTCCTGCTTCCTTTGGGGCCTCAAAATACTCAAGCCATACAAAATTTATGATACTTAATGAATGTCAGTGTGATTAGCCATTTATACATCTGCCTTCCAAGTAACATGTGTGCTTCTGGAGAGTAGAACCCACTTAATCTATGCTGGAACATTAGTCTAATGCTCAGCACACAGAGGTAGCTCCATAAATGCTAACTGAATTTCTAAATAAACTCTACTGCAATCTAAGTTGAAATGATATCTTGAGTCAATATTTTTCAGCAATAGTTTAGGATTGACCACAAGACCTCTTCTGGAAAATTCTGTTTTAGCATTCCTGTATATCAAATGGCAATGTTTCATCAGAGATTAAAAGTTCATATCTGCTAGACTTTTTTAAAACATCTACTTATGTTACGAAATTTATTTTAAACTTAAATGTGAGTGTGCATGCCTATTATATGTATGTACATACGTATATATTTTCTTTTCTATTATTTATTTAAAAGCATACTTTTACATGGCAATACCAGGTACACATTAAAAGTCAGTATTATAAAATTATGTGATATAGTTTTCAATAGTAGGAAAAATTTAGGTTATAGAACTTTGCAAAGTGGGTTAAAGGGACGCATTCATATATTTTTATTAATTAATTAATTTATTTATTTATTTATTTATTTTGATATTTTTGTATATCTGTTTTTATATGTACATAAATATTACCTATATACACATAGATATTTTCTAGTTCATTGTTGATATTAAAATGGTAAGCCTTCTGCATGAGGGATAAGAATCCTCTGCAATTCGTGTGTGTGTGTGTGTGTGTGTGTGTGTGTGCATGTGTGCAAGTTTTTATTGTTTTTTGTTTGCTGTCTTTAGTTGTGATCCTTGCTGCTACTATGGTCTTTGGAGTGGAAATAACTGGTAAAGTCATGACCATATACATAAGATTTTTTAAAAGAAGATATAATTTAGAAAGTGCATTTAGTATTTGTCAGTCAAATCCAATGAATTATTGGTTAGGGAACAAAGTATTAAAATGCCAAATAAATCCTGAGGTATCCTCCATGAAAACTGAAGCAGATTATGATGTTGCTAACTCTAAATTTGGTTGACACCAGGATGAGGGGATTGGAAATTGTTCAGTACTGCTATCTTTCATTTTGTTGGTGGGGAGGGTTCAATGTTTTTAATATGCTCTTAATAATCACTCACTCCTTCTTTTGTCCTTTTACTTCTCAGCTTTTCCTTCACCAGTCTGCTTAAACCTCTACAAGAGGCTAAAATATGTTTGCATACACTCAGCATATTTAACTTATAGCCCGAATGAGATGGGGATATTGCAAAAGCAGGAATGTGAAAAGAATTTAGAAAGGTAATTTTTCTCTGGTTGGCCTGCCATAATAAATATGAATAATTCTGTAGATGATTATAGTGTAATAAGTATGCTAAAAGATAACTCTGAGCAAGCCAGTGATGCAGTCTTGGAGACACTCCTATGCCTAGAGCAGGAAGGGTTCAATTTATTAGCCATCTTAATTCTGGTCAAGGAAAGGATGGATTTCCACAAAAGTGAAGTTCCCCTTAATGAGCTGTTAATTGTTTACATGCAGACAGAACTTGTTTCATGCTATTTCTCCTAATTTTACTAATGTATTCCTGGCCCTGCTGCTACTGTGGCCTCAGGCAAACTACCATAAAAATGCAGGTGTGCTTAGCAGGTATAATAAAAGTATAATAAAAGTGCAGATGCGCATAGCAGGTTTGTCAGTTGATCTGCTCAGATCAGCTTAAAAGAAATTCACATTTCTATAAATTAAGAAATGAATCACTAGTGCCCTGATTCTCTGATTGCCTTGTCTTCATCATTTTCTCCCCAGGCCCAGACTGACGAGGCTATTTTATAGGAGTTGAAGATGACTCATTACCCCACAGTACTTTGTCTCACAGATGGCATCATTTTATCTTATGCACAAAGAGACTGACAAGTGACATTGTTGCATTGATTTTATTGTATTAGGCTATGGAGAGCACTGACTGTGATGAATATATAATGTGGGACAGGCGTTCACATTTGGGACTTGGGACTTTGGAAGACTAGACATATAAAAAAGAGGAAATTTCAAACGACAGCACAGCGAGGACTGAGAAAAAAGTGTCAAGAGACAGTATAAGATATTTTCTACATATCAGACAATAATGAAGACCAGTTAATGATTCTTAGGCTAATTCGGTCATTTGGCACTGAAAAGTAGTTTCAAACTACTAAAACTGTTGACTCGAGGCTTTTTAACTCTTGTCCATAGATATATACTTACTTTTAATTTTCATTAACCAAGGAACTGTAGGAAGCAGTAGACTGAGCAAATGATCAGTTTCTAGCCAATGCTGAAATGAGAAGACAACACTATCCCCCTCCCACAATAGATAAGGACCCTCTGTTATGTGTGCACATACGTACATGTACAATTCTTCTTTGTGCATGCACTTTCTGATTTCCTTTAGGAGTAGTCCCTGAATTCAGATGTGGCTGGAGTGGAAATGGCTATAGAGTTGGTAGGAAGTCCAGTTTCATCCTACCCTTCAGGATGAGTCAGGTATACTTTTGTAATTTATTGTTCTTTTGTTAGTTCATTTGTTTGTTTTGTGTTTTCTGACGTATCAGAGAGAAGAAAAAAAAGCCAGCTATCATCTAAATAGAATCCTGTGTCAACTTCTTTTGTCAGAAAGCTTCATGTTTTGTTATAGATATCTACCATTTCGAGAATCAAACAAAGCTTGTGATAAATAGAAGGTGCACTTTGCTCAGCAAAGCATGCAAACACCAGTGTAGGATAGCGAGATAATAGTGCTTCTAAAGTCACTTGATGGCATCTGTTAAAACTCAGGTTTTCTAGATCAAAGTCAGAAATACATTTTAGTTTGTGGAATACATATTAATTTTACCTTGTCATAAATTCTGGATACAATTTATATCACAATATTTTTTAAAGCAAGTGAAAGCTGATCTTTTAGAAGGATTATTTGGAAGATTTAGTGTAAGCCATCATAGAGTCTGCCTTCACATCTCACTAGGGCAGTGGGAAGGCCTGGGGAGTTTACATAGTCCACAGTTTCAAATGTTTGTATTAATATAATATGTTTATTAGCTCAACCTTGCAAGCTTTGGCAGAGTTTGTGGCTGGAACTTCTTCTGTGTTCTCTCTCAATATATATATATATTTGTGTGTGTGCGTGTGTATATGTATGTATATTTATATGGTGCAGTTCTGTCTTTTTCCCAAATGAGCACAGGGTATTTTAACAACTATATCAGCAATTTGGAGACTACAAAAAGAGAGTGATCTTTCCTGTCCTGGACTCCCTTCTGCCTATGCTAATTCATCTCCACCATCTACAGCGTAAACAAGTCTCCATCTAGTCTCTCCCTGGATGATTTCACAAAATGCCTTTGAACAATGGGGTGAGCAGACATTCTTGTGGGAAAGTCAAAATGGAACTGCTGAAACCAATCAGTTCAACAAAATTATTCTATCCCGTTAGCTGTAATCTTCATTAATTAAACAATAAAACTTCTGTAACTGCCCTGGCAAGTTAGGGGATATACTGAAGAGTTACACTGTACCTCTCTCTTTAACTGTCAGACTATTGAAACCGTGGGCCCCAAACTGCTAAAATTCTCCCAGCAATCCAGTATTAGAGAAAGAGAAACACTGAATCCCTAGAGGCAGACAGAAGTAGAACATGCCTCCAGAGAGAAAACATTACTCTGTTCTGATAATTTAACATATGTGTACTTCATGATTCTCTAGTATTTTCTGTAAAATTATAATTTTGCTTCAGAACAGGCAGAGAGAAATTAGGAGTCTTTCCCTGGTGTGATCAGCATTAAATAAATTCATTGTACTTTGTCAATCTACATCCCAGTTCTTCTGAAGACATAGTTTTATAAATCTAAGTGCCCTACCCTGTCCCCTACAACATTTCTACTACCACGAAGTGAATCTAAGTTCCACATGACTACAGTCTGGTCTTGATTAACAAACCAAGAGGACAAAGCAACAGACAATGTTAGAATAAAAGCCATTCTAGATTAAACTTTCCCCAGTGAAATGTGTCCACATTATTTCACGTACTTCCTTTAAAAATTTGTGGCTTCTCATTAACTAGCAAACCAAATAAAACCTTTCTGATCCCTATAACATGGCCTTAACTTCTCTTTACTATTCTCTTATAAATAACCTGCATCTGGGTCAAACAGTGTGGTATTAACTAAGCATTGTGCTATCTGACCATACTCCTACTTGGCTTCTGCAGTGTTGACTGGCTTTCCAACTAAATTGGAGATTTTTTGATGGCAAAGACTGTGACCAATGGCTGAGAAGTCTACAAGAATAATGATTCAACATTAATACTCAACATTAGTTTTGAAATTAATAGATCAAATTCTAAACTATGTTTTGATCAGACACTATTTTCTTCCTCCTCATAGTGCCTCTAGTGATTTAGGCTAGATCTATTTTTATACATGTGAATTTCTCTCTCCAACAGTTCTCACATCTTGGCCTCCTACAGAGTAAATGCACACATAGCTATTTGTTTCTGGTTCTTTAGTTTTAGTTTTCTCTGTAGCTTCTTTTCTGCTCTGTAGCTAACAGAGCACTTCTTTGTCCACTTTGCTCTTGAAGTTACATTAGACTGTGTTGCAAAAGATGTAACTACTTCAGGGTTTGCCTTTGCCTAACTTACTGAAAAACGAGTGGATAATTCCAATAGCACTTGACTTAATTTTTAAAGTGAGTAAAGGAGAAACTATCCCAAATCAGGACCTTATTTTGACCTTGTCAAATGCTGATTCCCATTTTTCCCAATATACTTCTCTAACCAGCTAACTCCTTGAAAATCTCTGGATCCAGCTGAAGTAGACTTTTATTGGAGATAATTTTACTTTGTTCATGCTGGAACTCTACTCTCATAACATTTATAACATTCTAATTGTCCTTTTAAATACAGTTTGCTATTAGTATTTTACAAATAATTACATTCTGACATCCTCATTAAACTGTGCCTTCATAAGGCAAATCACCTTCCTTCCTTCCTTCCTTCCTTCCTTCCTTCCTTCCTTCCTTCCT
>NW_021604563.1:5564888-5633805 GCF_004785775.1 Grammomys surdaster
CCTTCCTTCCTTCCTTCCTTCCTTCCTTCCTTCCTTCCTTCCTTCCTTCCTTCCTTCTTTCCTTCCTTTCTTCCTCTTTCCAGTGTTTAGCATTTAGTACCTAGCCAAAACAGTTTATCCGTTGTTATGTTTACATTTTTCATTTTTAAAAACTTCCATACTATGCACTCAGAACTTAGTATAACACTCGAAATATAGAAAATAATTAGGCAAGTACTTGAAAACTTATATGCAAATGAGCTGTTATATTTGTATACCAGGCATACAATACTTTACTAATAAGACTGTATTTTCTTTGAAGGTATTGGTTAGTCTTTGTTCATTTTGTTTCTCTCTAAAATTAAATATAGCAACTAATAAATTGAAGACTATCAGGAAGATGAAAGAAATCTTAATTCTATTTGCCATGATACTGTGTATCATGATGGATCCTTTTTGTAATCCTTATGTATCACATGTGCTGTCCCTGTGAAAATCCCTTGATAATTAAAATTTTTTTCTGATTTGAAAAAAAAGGAGAGATATTTTAGACTCTGTTTAGTTGAAGATATTGAGGATTTTAGAAAATGTTATTTAACAATATTTTAAAGATACTAAAGTATAGGTGGTAATATTCTGACAGTAGACTGAGTCTGTTGGCTAATTCTTTATTCTGGTTAAATATTGCTATAACAAGATGCATGACTTTGATCTCACAAACCTTAAAACAAAATACAGCAGAACTTAGTCCTTATACCACAGCAAATATATTTCTAAGCTTGTTGACTTGAAAGGTTTTGTGAAACTGAAGCAGTTCTAAGTCATGATGGAATTGAATAATCACTGTTCAATTTGACTCTTAACCTACAGACCTAGCACACTCAGTTTTGCAAAGACAAATCCATACTTGTTTTGATGTCAGAGCAGTAAGGCCTTGACCTCATTTAAAGTGCAAGGCCTTTCTTCAGCAACTTTGCTTAGACATATTTTCTAAAAAAACCTGGCTTTTACTCTTGCTCATTGGATACTCTGACTGCTTAGGTAGATAGCTAAACATCTCATTAATCATTATATACTAAAAAAGGATACAAAAGATGGTAGTTATGGAATTCTTCTGTGTAAAGGTCATTGTTCATTTTTAATGTTCACAGCATGCTACCCAAATCCTCTAAATCATGTAAAAATGTACTCATATACCAAAACTTAATATACTCTGCTTGCACCCCAGAAAGCATTTGTTGTGGTGTTACAAACCATGTTTATATAAAGCTAACACCCATATGTTACAGGACAGAAACCTAGGGAATGCTAAGCAGAATCATAATAAAAATTCACTTCATAGAATGGAAAACAAGCATTTATGATCACCAGGAAGACCTCTGCTGAGAACAAGGAAATACTAAATGCATAGTAAACAAAGTACAGGTACAGTATATTGGTTTAATGTCACCTTAAAGTATGTCTCTGTGATATTGAGACATGAGGCTTGAAATGTGATGTATATGTAAAACAGAATAAGAGCTTTCTTCAGAAACACATTCAGAATGCAAGCCCAGAGGCCCAAGATTTCAATGAAGAGAATACAGTTTAGTCTGGATAATTTACCCATTTTAATTATATTTCAGAAGAGTAGTAATCTCTCTTTGGATCAATGTTCAGAATTAGAAAACACATAAAATCATGTATTTAAAATCACTGAAATTTTGTTAAACTCTAATCCAGTTGCTGGTTTCCATTTTAATTTTAAAGTCGTTAGAAGTTGCTGTAAGTGTACAATATCTGTTTCTATATGTGTCATGCTTCTTTTGACCTTATAATAGTACTGGATGTGTGAGTACAGATATTTTCACTAAGGAGTTTAAACATGCTTTTATTGTAAGACTATAGTGAAATTAATCACTGAATCTTATTGTGACCTTGATATAAGGGTAGTGTCCAGATGTAGTAGAAATGAGCAATATTTTTTTTAATCTTTTAGATTTTTATTATTGAAAGGAAAAGGTGACATTTCAAGTTGAAGGAAGGCTAGTAAGGGTCTGAAAGTATCTAGTTTCTTGTCCTGCTTATACAGTGGTTTCCAATATTTTTTATCTTATTCCTTTTTTTTTTAGTTTTCATTTTACATTTGAAATACTATTTTAATGTAAAATAAATGAGAAGACTAGCACTGTGCTCCTCTCCCATTGTTTAAAAGAGAAGAGGAATATTTTATACAAAAGGTAAAATGTAAATGGACACTTTATCTGTTTCTTTCCAAAACAGATAATTAGTTGTATGTCATATTCAGATTCAGACACACACACACACACACACACACACACACACACACACAGATACACAAAGCTCCATTCCTGATATGGACCACCAGTATATCCTATGATTTACTATGAGTTAGAATTATAGAGTGTTCTTTCAGGGATCTGAAAAGTCTTTTATTGTTTTTATTGGAGTCAATATGCAATACATAAGGATGCTTTTCTACTCTGGTGGTGAGACACATTTCTTCAATATATTGTTAGGGGTTTCTCACTGTCCCTCAGATAAAATTTTGCATACACACTATTTTTTCTTTGTGTTCCTTATCTGAAACCATTTGTAAGAATAACAATCTGCATTGCAAGCTAGAAGTCCAAAGTTTAAAAATGCAAATGTGAGTTCTTTTTTTGAAGACTTTGTCCTTCTGGAGTGGTATTCTTTAAAACTTACCTGTCTTATATTGTTCTAATTGCATTCATTCTGCTTTGAAATAACAAATCTATTAATTAAACAATACTGCTTTTGTGATTAGACACAAATGTGTTAATGAAATACTTGATGTTACATTTAAATAGCATTTTCCTTAATATGCTAATCAGCATACTTTCTTTGTTTAAAGTTTCTTGAAGTAGTTGATTTGCTACAAGCAAAGCAAAGAGGTAGGGAAGACAAATTGAGTTTCACAAATTCTTTGCATTGTTTATTGTAGGATAAAAGTATGAAAACTATAATTAAATCGCCTGAGGCAAGAAATATATTTATTACTTTCAATGTGATTACGTGATACATACTAGGAGATTTTCGTTTTACTGTTACACTTATTTAATTAATTAAGGTAATTTAATCCAATGGAAAGCAAATGCAGGAAGAAAAGATTATTTTGGGGGGGGCACTTTTGTAAGAAGGAGCCAAAGGAGGGAGTGCATTCTCTTAGTTTCATTGATCTCAGATTCACTGGCTATCATGAGGATAAAACACAAGTGAGTTTGAGAGAGAGAGAGATGTTTCAAACAGGATTGAAAAACCACGATTTTGCTGACATTTAGTTACCTTAACCAAATGTTTCATTGTTTTCATAAATAATGAATATTCTAAGAAATATTTCATTAAAGCCCCAAAGTGATTGCTGGAGATAATCTTAAAGCAAACACCACTAATCTCTTTTGCTTTGTTTCTTGTGAAAGGAAAAGGAAAAAGAATGGACTACATCATAGGAAACACATTTATTTTTTAACCACAAAAAGATCTTAAAGTCTCTCTGCTTATTAAATATTACCAGTTGACATTCATCAGAACCCAAAAGTAACAATTTCTTCCAAGATCAGACGGTAGTCTAATTTACTGGGTAAAATTTAACAGTAGTGTAATTGAGGCTTACTAATTAGGATAGATTCCTGACCATCATTCCACGTGTGCCACTCCCACTGAAATCAACAGGACTCTCTCAAAACCTCTGTCAACTGTCTGATGTGGTTTTCAGATTTTTAAGCCTGTTGAAGGTCTTAATTAGCATGCAAAGTCTGGATATCAATAGGAAGTGAGAGAAGTTGTACACTCTAAAATAATATATGTGTTTTTACATGAAGAACCACACCATGTCTTTTTAAAAAAATTATTTAATTTAATCTTGCAAACTAGAACAAGAGAAAATATTCTCAACATTTTTTGGAGAGGAAGAGTTATTTGGAATAGATTACTAAGAGTAAAACCAAGTAGAGGACTGAAAATTTTGTGTTCATACCTTCAAGCTAGAAGTTTCTTTCTCTTTAATTTTATTGGATATTTTCTTTACTATTCAGATGTTATCCCCTTACCACATTTTCCCTCTGCCCAGGAACCCCTATCCCATCCCCCCTCCTCCTGCTTTTACAAGGATGTGCTCCCACCAACACACCCACTCCCACTTCCCCATTCTCGAATTCCCCCACACTCAGCATCCAGCCTTCATGGGACCAAGGATCTCCTCTCCCACCTATGTCCGAAAAGGCCATCCTCCCCTAAATATAGAGCTGGAGCCATGGGTCTCTCCCTATGTGCCCCTAGGCTGGTGGTTTAGACCCTGGGAGCTGTGGTTGGTTGGTATCGTTGCTCTCCTCATGGGGCCACAAACCCTTTCAGCTCCTTCAGCTCCTTCACTCTAACTCCTCCACTGGGAACCCCTTGGTCAGTTCAATGGTTAGCTGTGAGCATCTGCCTGTGAATATGTCAGACTCTGGAAGACTTCTAAGGAGACAGCTATATCAGGCTGTCAGATGTATTTCCTGATATCCACTTCAGCATCTACTTTTGGTGACTACACATGGGATGGATACTGAGGTAGAATGGTCTCCAGACAGCCCCTCTTTCAGTTTCTGTCCCACATTTTGTCTCCATATTTGCAACCTTGAGTATTTTGTTACTCCTTCTAAAAAGGACCAAAGCATCCACACTTGGTCTTTCTTCTTCATGAGTTTCATGTGGTCTATGAGTTGAATCTTGGGTTTTGTGAGCTTCTAGGCTAATATCCAATTATCAGTGAGTGAATACTATGTGTGGTCTTTTGTAATCGGGTTACCTAACTCAGGATGATATTTTCAAATTTTATCCATTTATTTAAGAATTTTTCGAATTCGTTGTTTTTAATAGCTGAGTAATACTCCAATGTGTAAATGTACCCCATTTTTTGTGTCCATTCCTCTGTTGAAGGACATCTGGGTTCTTTCAAGCTTCTGGCTATTATAAATAAGGCTGCTATGAACATAGTGGAGCATATGTCCTTGTTATATATTGAAGCATCTTCTGAGTATATATCCATGAGTATAGAAGGGTCCTGAGGTAATACAATGTCCAATTTTCTGAGGAACTGTAGAGTGATTTCCAGAGTGATTGTACCATCTTGCAATCCCATCAACAATGAAGGAGTGTTCCTCTTTCTCCACATCCTCACCAGCATCTACTATCACCTGAGATTTTTGATCTTAGCCAATCTGACTAGTGTGAGATGGAATCTCAGGGTTGTTTTGATTTGCATTTCCCTGATGACTAAGGATACTGAACATTTCTTTAGATGCTTCTTGGCCATTCGAGTTTCTTCAGTTGAGAATTCTTTGTTTAGCACTGTACCCCATTTTTAATAGGGTTATTTGGTTCTCTGGAGTCTAATTTCTTGAGTTCTTTGTATATATTGGATATTAGCCCTCTATAGGATGAAGGATTGGTAAAGATCTTTTCCCAATATGTTGGTTGTCTTTTTGTCCTATTGACAGTGTCCTTTGCCTTACAGAAACTTTGCAGTTTTATAAGGTCCCATTTCTCAATTCTTGATCAAAGAGCATAAGCCATTGGTGTTCTATTCAGGAACTTTTTCCCTGTGCCTAGGTATTCGAGGGTCTTCCCCACCTTCTCTTCTTTTAGTTTCAGTGTATCTGGTTTTATGTGAAGATCCTTTATCCACTTAGACTTGAGCTTTGTACAAGGAAATAAGAATGGACCGATTTGCATTCTTCTACATGTTGTCCTCCAATTGAACCAGCACCATTTGTTGAAAATGCTGTCTTTTTTCCACTGGACGGTTTTATCTCCTTTGACAAGATCAAGTGACCATAGGTGTGTGGGTTCATTTCCGGGTCTTCTATTCTATTCCATTGTTCTTTCTGTCTGTCTCTGTACCATTACCATGCAGTTTTTATCACTATTGCTCTGTAGTACAGCTTGAGGTCAGGTATGGTGATTCCCCCAGAAGTTCTTTTATTGTCCAGAATAGTTCTTGCTATCCTGGATTTTTTGTTATTCCAAATGAATTTGGAAATTGCTCTTTCTATCTCTATGAAGAATAGTTTTGGAATTTTGATGGGGATTGCATCGAAACTGTAGATTGCTTTTGGCCAGCTGGCCATTTTTACTATATTTATCCTGCCAATCAATGAGCATGGGAGATCTTTCCATCTTCTGAGATCTTTGATTTCTTTCTTCAGAGAATTGAAGTTCTTGTCATACAGTTCTTTCACTTGCTTGGTTAGATTCTCACCAAGGTATTTTATATTATTTGTGATTATTGTGAAGGGTGTCATTTCCCTTATTTCTTTCTCAGACTGTTTATCTTTTGAGCAGAGGAAGGCTACTGATTTGTTTGTGTTGATTTTATAACCAGCCACTTTGCTGAAGTTGTTTATAAGGTTTAGGAGTTCTCTGGTGGAAGTTTGGGGATCACTTATGTATACTATCATATCATCTGCAAATAGTGATATTTTTACTTCTTCCTTTCCTATTTGTATCCCTTTGACTTCTTTTTGTTGTCTAATTTCTCTAGCTAGGACTTCCAGTACTATAATGAATAGACAGGGAGAGAGTGGGCAGCCTTCTCTAGTCCCTGATTTTAGTGGGATTGCTTCAAGTTTCTCTCCATTTAGTTTGATGTTGGCTACTGGTTTGTTGTATATTGTTTTTACTATGTTTAGGTATGGGCCTTAGATTCCTGATTTTTCAAGACTTTTATCATGAAGGGGTGTTGAACTTTGTCAAATGCTTTCTCAGCGTCTAGTGAGATGATCATGTGTTTTTTTCCCCCTTTGAGTTTGTTTATATAATGGATTACATTGATGGATTTCTGAATATTGATCCATCCCTGCATGTCTGGGATGAAGCCTACTTGATCATGATGGATGATTGTTTTGAAGTGTTCTTGGATTCGGTTTTTGAGAATTTTATTGAGTATTTTTGCATGGATACTCATAAGGGAAATTGTTCTGAAGTTTTCTTTCTTTGCTGGGTCTTTGTGAGGTTTAGGTATGAGTGTGATTGTAGCTTCATAGAACGAATTGGGTAGAGTTTCTTCTGTTTCTATTTTGTGGACTAGTTTGAAGAGAGTTGGTATTAGGTCTTCCTTGAAGGTCTGATAGATTTCTGCACTAAAATAGTCTGGTCCTGGGCTTCTTCTTTTTTTTTTTTTTTTTTTTGGTGTGGAGAGTCTTTTAATGACTTCTATCTCTTGTATTCTGTTGGTGATGTTTGCACATATGACTCCTAATCCAGAGGTTTTCTATCTCCAGATTGGTCTCCCTTTGAGATTTCTTTATTGTTTCTGCTTCCATTTTTAGATCCTGGATGATTTTGTTTAAATCCTTCACCTCTTTGTTGTGTTTTCTTGCAGTTCTTTAAGGGATTTTTGTGTTTCCTCTTTAAAGGCTTCTACCTGTTTACCTGTATTCTCCTGTACTTCTTTAAGGGAGTTATTTATGTCCTTCTTAATGTCCTCTATCATCATCATGAGAAGTGATTTTAAATCTGAATCCTCCTTTTCCAATGTGATGGGGTGTTCAGGACTTGCTATGGTAGGAGAACTAGGTTCTGATGATGCCAGGTAACTTTGGTTTCTGTTGCTTATATTCTTTCGATTGCCTTTCTTCATCTGGTTATATCTAGTGCTACCTGTATTCACTGTCTCTGACTGGAGACTATCTTTCCAGTTATCTTGCTTGTATCAGTACTCCTCAGAGTCCTGATGTCTCTGTGATCTTGTGATCCTGTGATCCTGAACTCCTGGGTGGAAGAGCCCCTGGGACTCAGTATTCCTCTGGGATCCTGAAATCCTGCTGCTCTGAGTACAGTGGTTCCTCAGCTGCTCTGAATGCAGTAGTTCTTCAGCTGCTCTGAGTACAGTGGTTCCACCACTGATCAGCTCCTCTAGGAAGGTTCAGGTTATGGTATCCTCAAGGAGCAAACAAGCCAGGTGTCAGCCCCAGCCAAAAGGACCAAGCAAGGCCAAGCTGGAGGTTTCAAAAGCCCATGTTATTACCAGTAAATGTTCTCTGCCTTTTTCTTATGGAACAAGAGGTAAGCTCTCAGCTATTCACAGAGCATCGTGACTGCCTGCCTACTGCTCTACTCCCTACCATGATAGTGACTCACTCTAAGCCTTTGAAATTGTAGATCCTACCTATAAGTTGCTTTGGTCATGGTGCCTTATCACAGCAACATAACTAAGAGAGATTGAAACTTCTAATGTTGTAGATTATGTGGCCAGAGAGATGGCTCTACAGTTAACCCAGCTTCTATTTCTAGTACCCGTTTCTGATGGTTTACAACCACATTTAACTCTCAATATTGAGATGTGATGTACCTTTCTGGCTATAAAACATGCCTCCTATATTTCTAAATAGTTGCCTGGACCTAAATTAATTTTCTTCTCCTAATGGAATTTAGTTGAATATTCAAATCTTTTTGATTGATCTACAAAAACATTTTTCTCAAGATAGAATCATAGTATAACATTTATTTATTATCTTCTGCACTCCAAATGATATATTAATTTTCTAGGGATGCCATAATGAGGTATTCTGAACTGCCTTCAAAGAATAGAAACTTTTTACCTGACAGATAGTTCTGAGGATGACATTAAAAACAAATCAAGATGTCAAGAATTGTATGTAGGCTTTTGTTGTTTTTTGTTTCTTTGTTTGTTCCTTTGTTCATTTGATTCCTGATAACTGTTAAGCCAAACATGTTTCATGCCTCTCTCCCATTTTCATCTTCATATAATGTCTTCATTGTGTCTCTTTCTCATTACAGCGTCATCTTTCTGAGCATGGCAGGATTTGAACCTCAAATTTCTCTTCCTTACAATGTGATCCACATTGCATTAGTACCCATGGCAAAGAATTTCATCTTATCTTGGTCATCTGTAAGGACTTTATTTTAAGTGAGGCCATATTCATTAAAATGGAGGATATTGAATTTAGTATCTTACAGAATAATCATAGTCCATAAAATACACAGAGCTAAAATCTGAAACTAGTCGTATTTAAGTAAAAGTCAAAAGGAAGGGCAGATATATTGGTGACTTGTTTATGTTCATATACCAGAGATAGCCAGGATTTGCCAGGTAGGGTAGATAAGCCTGAGAATAGTGAGGAAAAAGTCTAAATTCATTGTCCAATTAAGGCAAGCTGTATTTTGAGATACACTCAGGACTGGCTTGCCATCTGTCATCTTACAATGAAAGGGAAAAAACAAGGATAAGGATATACATCATGTGAGTGGGGTTACAAGTTTGTGTAGGTTGAAAACAAATTTTGCAGTTTATATCAAAATTAAGAAACAGGGACTTACTCTTACTTACAGCTAGAAACCTTAGCTTCTAAACACTTAACACAGGAGAAGCAAGAAATTATTCTATTAATGTAAACAGAAACTCTTACAGAGGATCTAGTTTCAATTTCCACCATGTACATGGAAAAAATGGTATATATATATATATATATATATATATTAAAGAAAATAAAATTATAAAGAAAACCTTTCTAGAAACTTAAATATCTGTTAATTTTCTTTTTTGGTTTTAAACACACTTCAACTGAGGCCTATATCCCTACTGGGTGGGACTGTTTTTAAATATTTGGGAGAGAACAACAAATCAAATTGGAAGAAAAATTCTCAAAGGTTGAAAACATAATGTAAACTCATCAGATGACAGGAACATAATTGCATACATAAAAACTGAATGCATTTTCCTTAAGCTTAGTTAACATAAATATAATCATGTCACATACTTCACAGAAATATATTGGTGGCCTTTGAGGGTATTAATAAGTATTTGCAATCAGTTGTGAATCTCTATATAGTCCATGGTAAAATTTTTCAACTAACTATAATCAGCAGGAGATTTTGCAACATTAATAATTAGTTTAAGTTCAAAGCAGTATTCCTCCAATTCAGCCTATCTTCAACTCCTTATGGAGTTCGCCCGTGGAACAAGACAGTATTTGAAGTCACAGAAGCTCAGAAGAAATGATGGAAATTTAGTCATTCATATTTAGCAAAACAGACATTGTCAGTGACACTAGCTTTACAAGCTTTATTTAAATCCTTAAACACATTTCTTACCCCAAGCACCTAAATTTATATTGTGCTACCAACTTAACTAGCCCATTGACTAGGCTTCTATGAAATATCAAATAGCTGAAGGACGTTTAGGGAAAAGCAAGTATAGTTCTATTAACTGAGATGCTTTAAGAACTCAACACAGTAAATCTTGCAGCAGCTACCAACACAGTGTAACTTTAGGAAGTAAGGCTTCTTTGGTTCTCAGGTACTCATTTGTGAAATGAAAATGCTGAACAAATTAACCATCGAAGTTCTTTCCATGTCTAACATTCTTCAACTTCGTGATTCAGTGTTCAATTGCAGTGTGCTTCCTTTAAGAAATAATGGAAATTGACTCCAATTAAATTTTTCACTTTGGGTGAAAAAGCACAGACATATAAAAACTGTAAAAAAATGGTGGTTTAATGAAGTATCAACACTCACAGGTACTTATCATTATCACTTTGGACAAAATGCAACATTGTTACCAACTTCTTAAGCCACATCATGTAGCTCATTGCACTATCTACCTCCTGTGTCATTATCTTTCACAAAGTATCTTCATTTTTTAAAAACATATGTTTATTTTTATTTATGTGTAGATGTGTCTATCTTTGCCAATATGTGAAGGTCATATGGAGGTCAGAAGACTGTATTTGCTGAAGTTAGGTGCTCGTTAGCCATCCATCATAGTGCTAGAAACTGAACTCTTGTCCTCAGGAAGAACAAGTTCTCTTAAAACTCTCAGCCATCTCTCTTACTCCATCTATCTCCATTTTAAAATAAGCAATCATTTCTTTGTAGTCATTCAGTTCAGTTACTTTTTCTTAATAAATTCACATTACCTAGGTATAATTTGCATGCTGAATTTTTTGTTATCAAAGGTATTTAGCTATAAAGGTTTTCATTAAAAAATACATACTCACTGGGCTAGTATGGTTATAGAGATATGGAACACATCAACTAATTCTCAAAGCTTCTTTATTTCTGTGTGTTGTCAATTATTTTTCCTAGACAACCTCTTGTTAGTAGTACCCTGTTGATCACATACTTCAGAGAATAAAATATTGAATAAATTCAGCATTTTCTATCCAGAAACGCCAAAGATGATTACCATATCTGTTTCGTTCACTCCTGTTTGATTCAGTACCAATAATAGTGTATGGCCATAATAAACAGTATGAAAATATATGAAATGAAAATTCAAGGAAAATAAGAACAAACACATGGCAAGAATACACAATACTATAAGAAAGGCAAGCATTCCATTCTACAGAGGCTCTCACATAAAATACAGGATTGGTTTGAGGCATTTTGGAGGAAAGGTATTGACTGTATTAGTTCACAGCTATTTTCAAGGCTTGTGTTTAGAAGAAATGAGATGAAAATCCCTACCACACTTCCTGTACTATTACATATCTATCTGGCTGTCATCGGTTCACCTATCCTTTTTTTTTTTTTAACACAAAGAGTAACACCAATGCTCAAAAAACAATTTTCTGTAGTCATTTTTCAGAGAATTGGTGACAAGCCTTATAGAATAGATTAGCTCAATTATTATAGAAAATGTGTAAACTGAGTTGGTTAGCATTAGTTTTGGTATGAAGATATGCGTTTTGATGAATGGATTATTTCCCAGAAACTTTTTTCAATCTACATTTGTAATGTTCTCTGTAAGCCAAAAACAGTTATCATGATTTATTACAGAAAATTATAGTTTGGGACTATGCCATATAAAGAAAATGAAATACAAGTAGAACAAGTTGCTAACTTCTACTTAGCAAACATAGTCAGTTTACCAAGACAAATAAATTAAGAGTTGGATAGTCAACTAGAAGTTTCTAAAAGTTGTTCTTTTTGATCGTTTTACAAAATTATAGGAAGACATTTACATTCTGGAGAAAAAGGGAAAGGAATTGCAAAATTCTTTCATTTACAGAGACTCACAGTTGCTATCTAATAAAAGAAAGAAAACACCATACATTATCTGATCAGCTCAGAATCAAAAAAGATATCATTTTCTGAAGAAAAGTAGGTTGATAGGGGATCTCAGACAGTGATAGGCATCTACAGTCCTAGTCACTTAATAGTCAATGAGTGAAATAGAAGAAATTGCTTGGTGTCTACATGGCTTTACTCCCCCCATCCCCACATCCAAGAAATAACTTATGTTGGTTGAACTTGTGATGTCATGTGACATCTTAGAATTGAAGACATTATGGGTATTTCTTCTGCTTTAGGAACCAGATGCATATTAATAGTGCCTTTTTATACATGTAGATATGCTATCTTTGAATAGATTTCTAATAATGTGTTGCCTCCATGATGAGCTACTGTTTTCTGCTAATCAGACTATTTTGCTGTGAAAATATCCCCTCTCCAGGAAAAAGACATCGGGATGGATATGGCCCTCATACCTCACTGGACAACAACAGGGGGACCGGAGCCATTAGAAGGTCCCCTTCAATTACTGGAGGTCTGGCCTCTATCCCCGCCTTCGCAAGATTAGAATTGCCACAGCCCTTCTATACTTAGAGAAGGGAGGAGATGTCAGGGGCAGCCCTGCTTACATACTGAAGGCCTAAAATCAACCATAGGCCTAAAATCAGCAATAGGCCTGTCATACATATATACTAACACCAAGTCTTGGGTCTCAGTGGAAAATCATTGAAACAGATGGCTATAAGCTAATGTAAACAGGCAGCTTTTGAGGAAATCTACAAGCCTCAGTAGTCATAGACCTTGTAAATAGATAGCATTGGCAGCCAATACCAACTTAGATAAGGTCAAGTGAGTCATAGGCAGAGTCATAGTGACTTGTCCCCTGAACCATCTGTATTCCCCCTGAACACCCATACTCCAATGTCATTCCCTTCCTCACATCCTGCCTTTCTGTGTTTATAACCCCTGTGTGAATGAATTACAATTTGAGAAAAAAATAAATTATAAAAAAAAGAAAAGAAAATATTCCATTTCTTACCAGTCATTGCTACATCTTGTCCCTGAGATCTGAGCTACCATGGTGCATTTATCCAAGAGATATGGAGCCAATGTTACTTATAGTGCTGTCTGATATCATCTAGTTTCTTGTGTCTCAAAGAACATATCAGAACAGAACAGAACAGAACAGGAAAGGAAAGAAAAGAAAAGAAAAGAAAAGAAAAGAAAAGAAAAGAAAAGAAAAGAAAAGAAAAGAAAAGTCACACACTCAAATGAAAAGAAAAACAATAAGAAAAAGAAAATGAAAATGAAAAGAAGCATGGTAGCACAAAGGAGCAAAATAAATTTTCAGCAACTGATTCCAAAGAAACAGAGTTACAAATTATCTGGAAAGAAATTAAAAGAGGCTTGAATGTAACTCACTGAAAAACAAGAGAACAAAAATATATAATTCAATAAAAACAGGGAAACAACTTTATGAGCTACATCAGAAGGATAACAAAGAGAAATGATCAAAAGAACAAAGAAATTTGTGCTGAAGAATAAAATGAATAAAATTTGCAAATGTCAAAAAAATTGTAAATACTAGTCTTGATCAAACTAAGCAATCTGGATCATAGACATAGGTCCTTTGAAACTATACACTCAGAAGAAAATAGGAGACCAAATGAATAAAGTAAGGAAAGTCCAAGAGACTTTGAGGAAATAGTCAACAAACTAATACATTTTGGACCTTCCAATGGGCAAGGTAAACAAACAAACACCAATCCAAAACAAAAAAGAAACTGTAACCTTGTATGATCATATAATCATTGACAACTGTCCAAGTCTTGATAAGGGTAGAAAACCAGATCCACAAAGCCAATGATGTTCTTTCAGGTTTAGATCAAAGAGGTCTAAGGCTTGTTATAAACCAATTGTCAAGACAAAAACACTTTGAATCTACATAGTCTCACACATGCCCAATTAAGGATTAGGAAAATATACAAACAGACATCATTTTTTAAAATGAAGACTACGTAAAAATAAACAAAAAGTATATTAAAATGTTCTACCTCATTAGTCATTTGGGAAATACAAATTAAACCCACAAGAGATGTCACATAAACATTTTGTGTGCTGACGATCGTCTAAAGGACCTGGACAAGTACATAAATCTAAAGGAAACAAACAAAAGAAGCTGTGATACACATTAATAACATTTGCAAAATGGTACAATTATTGTGGTAAACAATATGGAAATTATTAAAGAAATAAAAAAATTGCCCGAGCAATCCTTTTTAATATATACCCAATGGAAAGTAAATCTACATCTAACTAAAATATCTGTACTCCCATGCTTATTTCATGATTACTCACAATAAACAAGATAGTAAAGTAGATAAAGCATGCATTGGTAGAGAAAGGGATAAACTGAGGCACATGCACACACACAAACTAAAATATTATTAGAATTTTTATCTGAAGAAGATACTGAAAATTTCCACACCATGCATGAGTCTGGAGAACACTATATCAAATAAAATAAGATAGATTTAGAAATGAAAGTGCTTTATGGTCCACTAACATGTAGAAAATAAATAAATATATAATGAAAACATAATGACAAAATAAGTCAGTGTATAAGACAGTTGATAAAATGGGAAAATATGGTTGAAAAGATGCAAAGTAATAGTTATCATACATGAAAAAATTCAGAGATCTAACATACTTTATAATATGTGTGATTAATTTTATATCATACTCTGGACTTTTACTAAAAGTATAGATTATATATGTGTCATACCACAGAAGTGTAATTATATGAATGATAGATATATCTATTTGCTTCATTGCACTAAACACTACTTTATCTATGTGTATGTTAAAAGTTTAGATATATGTTTTATATATATATATGTGTGTGTGTGTGTGTGTACATTTAAATTAAAAATAGAATTCAAACCTTGATGTTTTATAAACCATTACACAACTATTGTGAAGAATATTTAGCAAATATTTTCAGCACCTCCATGGTAGCTCACAACTTTCTGTAACTCCAGTTACAGGGGATTCAATACCCCCTTCTGATCTCTAGGTACACTAAATGTACACACGGTGTACAGACTTACATTCAGGGGAAATACCCACACAAATGAAATAAAATAGAATAGCTTTTAAAATAGATATGATGTGATTTGTTGTCAAGTGAAAGTTGTTTAAAAAATGTGGCATGTGTTTGAATTTCATACCATATCTAGATGAGTACGACTCCTTTCAAGGTTTTAAATATGGCAGCTTTATTTTATAATAATAATCAAATGAAAAATAGATGAAATGCATGAACCAATAACTGAAGATTCTAGGGAAGAATAAGCATTTCCAAACCTACAGAAGATGTGACCAATATCTCAGAAGGACACATTCGTAAGCATATCCTCTGGACCAGTGTTTGTGTTTACTATAGTACCTCAATTTCAAACCAAAAGACTATTATTTAGTGTCTACAGGTTGAATTTCTCTTATAACATGATTTTGTTATATTTTTCCATCCTTTTATAGAATATTATGAATGTTTATTTAACTATAAATCTTTGCAAAACAAGAAAACTCTTTTTGCTTTCTAAATATAATTATGCAGAATGTCACTTGTATATACTGTAGGTTAAATATTGAACTTTCATGGTCAATTTCATTCACTTGTAAGTTAATATTAAATGCAGCCCAATTTCTGCAAATGTTTACTAGAAATTTCTTATGATTTTTCAGTGGCAAAATAAGAAATGATTATTCCCTTGAGGAAAAAGAGAAAACTAACTATATGAACATATATGTATAATACATGTACATATGCATATATTACATATGTAATATGTATATATTTATATAATATAATGGATATAAATGATCTATGCCTATATTACATACTATATGCATTTTATATACATATATAAAAGTTATATCAACTCTAGTGTGTCCAAATGCCACAGTTAAAGTTTGGGGAACTATGATATACTTAAGTGTATTTATAAGTCAAGGAGCTCATTTTTAAATAATTTTATAAAATATCTACCACTAAGAAATGTTTCTTCTATCCCATTGATGTCAATTGTTAGATTAGTTCTAGATTTTGAACCCAGATTTGTTCTGGCTGGGTTTGAAATTTTGTTTAAAGTTGCAAGTCTTTATCTTTCCTTGACCTGTGCTGTCACGGATTTGATGCTTTTGATTTCTTTTGCAGCTTATATAACTGAACCTTTTTTTTCCTGGAACCTGGTAATTTTAAGATTAGAATTCTTTGTCAGAGAGGAAAAAAAC
Organism: Grammomys surdaster; assembly: GCF_004785775.1. Taxonomy (NCBI): domain Eukaryota; kingdom Metazoa; phylum Chordata; class Mammalia; order Rodentia; family Muridae; genus Grammomys; species Grammomys surdaster. The sequence continues at coordinate 5,581,200 of NW_021604563.1, forward strand.
CATTGACTGACCTCAACCCTTTTCATTTTTAATCTCACTTTTTATCTATGCCCCACGACAACACCAAGGTCCAAAGTTTTTAAAGATACAAATTTCTGTCTTCCCCCTTTTAAAGAAAATAACATTAACTGAAAACTCCTTCTGCCTGAAATAATTTTTCTTTGAACTTGAAGGCAGCTAAAGTGACTGTTGAATTTCTTTATGCAAAGGTGTTATTTCAGTGACTTGACATAAGTACCATAGCTTTGCTTAGCACTGGTGCATCGCTGTTAAAATATGATTTATCTTCACCATTATTTAAATTATACCAATATATTTTGTGGGTATCAGTCTATAGTCAGAAGTAGGTACTATTAAACTTATAAGATATTTTGATGTTTCTAAAATATAGTAAAAATCACCTTCCAAATTTACTGTTTATGTTACTAGAAATTTGATTATGAACTTAGAAAATAATTGTACAAATTGAAAGCAAGAGTTACTACATACTCTGTGTAGGAGGTTGAAGCAACAATTTTCCTGGAATTCATTTCATTAGAAGAAATGAAAATATAAGAAAAAGTATAATATTCCCCGTTAAAAGAGAAAACATTCATTGTTTGAAATGAATTAGCTTTCTGGTTATGGAGAAATGGAGTAGCATCTATTTTGTGTGAGATGATAGTTCATTTGTATCTAATTTCAAACACATGTTAGGCACTGGACAAACAATTGGTGTGTTCTTCCCTAGAGAAGGACACAGTTCCTGTTCCCACCTTTCTTCAGCTGCCTGTAGTTCTTTATGCAAGTTTAAGGACCTGTGGGCTTTTCCACATTCAGTTTTTCATGTTCATAAATGTCACCCTTGTTTGCTTCATATTTGGGAAGTCATGTTGGCTACACGTTATGGGTGTAACTTCTGATGTTAGTAGGAAACACAATCTCACAACACACTTTGTTATCCTCTGACTCTTACAATATCTTTTTCAAAAGCAAAAATATCTATATAGAGAGATATTACAGTCTTTTGAAAAGAAGTATATTTGCATATTTTTAAAAAATATGCCTCATTGATTAATGGTAAGGGATAGAAAACACAGCATGGAAGAAGAATTTGAGAACTTGAGATTTAATATTTTGAAGTACTTGCTAAGAACAAACTCATTAACTCAGAGACACGCATGTACATGACAGTGTAGTGAGAGTGTAAATTAAGAAATAACAGTATGAAAATTATGACAAAACCAGGCAAAGTAATCTGGAAGGAACATGATCAAGAATTTTAAGGAACAGAGAGACAAATTCTGGCAAACACACTGATACATCAACTAGGAAAAAGTCTCCATTGCATATCAAGTGAATAGCAGCTATGAAAGGATCGATTTATCTGGACGGCTGGGTTTGAAAATTCAATTGGGTTCAAGAGGGAATGTGATAAGACAAATCAGAATATAAATAAGTTTTCAGGGTTTTGTTCTGCTGTTTTACTATAAAGGAAAAGAGGTAGCTGGGAGGGAAATGAGACAAGAGATAGTTTACATAATCAAGAATTTACTCTGTAAAAGAAGGAAAATTTGATGATCAAAAAGGAGAAAATATTAAGAATAATGCTCGTAAATGGTAGATAGGATCATATATCTGAGAGAGGCCTATGACTTGCTCAATAGTATAGTGAGAAACTCATAGAAATGGGAAGAAAGCAAAGCACAAGACTACATGTATGTGTGAATAGAATCATGTAGTAATGGGAAAGTATGAGACTGCATCTGGTGTTCTGTTGCAGTGCTAGGGTTGAGACTGAGGAATTGAGCCTAGGAAAAGAAAAGGAGAGGAGAAGGTCTGAGGGCCACCTGCCTGGTTTTCTGTGGTTGAGTGGGGGTCACATTTCTTTTGGTACAGTAGTTTAAGGCAAGTTGACAAACTTTTCCCGGGTGTTAGCTAGCAGATTCTTCTTTGCTTGATTTTTTTTTCCAGTGACTTTAATAGTGACATGATATGAAATGAACATGGAGAATATTTTTTTCTGAAAACTTCTGCCTACTGTGCAATTACTGTATACACTTTAGATGCTGAAACCCTAGCCCCATCTGTTACCAAATTTTCAGTCTTCTTGATTTTTCCATATTTTAAAACATTGTCTTCCTATTTATTTGCAAGGATATTGGACTTTATTGTTGTGGAGATGCGTTGTGCACTATTTGCATATTTTGTCTTATTTTAGTTCATTCCTCTCTTACTCTTTAATTGTCTTGGGGAAATCATGAATAGAAAATATGATTCTGAGAGCAAAGCATGGGCATTTGTACTTAATCAGGAGAGACTGTGTTTCTTCAGTTAACCTCCTTGCAGATGATCCTTCTGGAACCTCTAAGAGCTGGCTCTCTTGGTGAAGACCTCTGTATAAAGCTTATTTAGGTATGTAGTGGATTACCTTAAGTCAATTAGTTGGGAGAACTACCAGCCATCATTGCTCAAACAGGCAGTTCTACCTTTCAAGAGGTATTTGGAAACACTTTGAAAAGACACAGGAACTGAAACCTGTGATATTTCCTACTGTCTTCTAGCTGATTCAGAATATTTTTTTGAACAGTCCACAGCACAGATGGAAAAGTATGTGAGAACAACAAAAAAATGTTTTTAATCATTTTTTCACTTTACATCCTACTCACTGCTCCCTCCCAGTCACCCCCTTCCACAGCCCCCAATCACCTACCATCTCCCCAGCAGGATCCTCTAATGATAGCATGACAGGTTTTACACAAGAGAAAAGTGCCAGATTGTTTAAAAATAGCCTTTGAGACAAAATAATAGGAGCTAGAACTGTATGACTCTACCTGGGCTTCTGAACCTTCTTTCATGCTGGCCTGTCTTTAAGATCTACTTTACTGATAAACAGATTCAGAAAAATGGTATTTTGTGCAGATCTTTTCTTCATTTTTGTGCAATCACCCCAAATAAGGACAATACTGATATGGCAAGAATGATCCTCATTAGAAATTTGAAGGGGGGGGGGAGCATTGCTTCTTTCTCATGCTAATTGTGTCTGCCTCAACAGAGTCCTGGATTGCAAAGCCACAGCATCCATTTACTCTGTCTCTTCAGCTCAGTTCACAGGGCCCTGAAGATGATAATGGATAGATATACCAGCTTGAATCTTTAGCATTCATTCTCCCCCCCCCTTTTAAAGGGGATTTTTCAAACAAGTGAACTCCTGAAACTTCATGCCAAGTTCTACCATTCAACTGTTTATGTGCTGAAGTTGGCAGCAGGATCATAACAAGTCATCTGGTTGTTTGCTGAACTCCTTTTGGCTGATAAGACTTCTAGACTTCAGAGATATTTTCTTCACTTTGTACTTTCACTTTGAGAATTGGTGAGATCTGAGTCTTTAGTCTAATTTCCATTAGACTACCATTTTATAAATTTTACCAATTTATAAAAGACACAATAAAGGAATTGCAATACTACATGTATATGAGCTAGAATTGTCCACAAATAACTGCCAGGTATAAAATACTTGTGCTAAGATTACATTTTGAAAAACCTATGTATTTGACACAAATTAGGTCACTTTACATTTTTCTTTTCTTTTTAGTGCTATGAGACAAGCTTTCTACATACCCCAGGCTGGCCTCTAGATCATGATTCTACTGCCTCAATTTCAAAAGTGCTTAGATTATAGCAATGAGCCACTGGGCCTGGCTAGACTTTTCACTCTTTAAGACTCTTTTAATGTAACCATTTAACCAGATATGATACTCAATGGCTGCTGTAAGCTTCTGTGATGTGAAATGAGTGATTTCTAATTTATAAAGTATTGAGAATAAAGAACCTATTCCTTTCTATTCAAACTCTACTTACTGACTTACAAACACTGTAAAATAAATCCCTTTCTATTTATATCAGTTCCTATAAACACAAGCACGGACATACTTTATATCTGAACACATGAACCTGGAACCTGGTTTTGGCTCTGTAGTTAATATTTTGATTATGTAATTATTAGATGCAGTGTGAAGCACTTACTGGTCATAATTTTCTTATATGTTGTCATAGTACTGCATTTGTTCCATTGTTAGCTATTCATATTTTTATTTTCTGGAAGAAACTGAGTCTCAGAGAAATTAAATGTCTTCTATAGAATCACATAGCAAAGAATCAGAAAAACTTAGAAAATACTATCAACATCCATTTAATTTAATCTGTTGTTTCTTTCATTATATACTTTTTTTAGCATCCCCGTAATTAGAAGCTAGCCTATTTCTAGTACAAACAATGATTTTACTAAAATTCCAACTATGGCTTTCAGAGAAGTCTACATTTCTGATGAAGTCAATCTAACATACAGAAGATAACCTGACCACAAATTGTCTGTGTGAAGTCGTGATGACTGACTAAGTGAGGCTGCCAGATGAAATAAAAAAAAGAATCCAGCCCAATTTGATTTTCACATGAAATGAGTAATTTGTAAATACTAGTACAGTTTATTTGGTATTTAGGGCATACTTGTAAAAATTATTTCCTCTGTGAGAAATTAACCTTAACTGGACGGTCTATATATTTGTTTGCTAAATCAAGCAAGCCTTTGAATAACAGTTATAGTAAGAAATTTGTTATTTTGGAGATGGAATTTAGGCTTCCACACATTACCAGCAAGTGCACTACCATTGAGCTACAGCACCAACCATTGTTATTATTTCTGATTTTAGAGTACTATTTAGTTGTATTTCTGTTGAACTACTTATAAAAGCAGCCAAGAACACTTGGAGAGATTGTTCAGTGTTTTGTAGTACATGTTTCCCTTCCAGAGGACCTGAGTCGCAGCACCCATATCATGTGGCTCACAACTGCCCATAACTCTGCCTGAGATGTAGAATCTGAATCTTTCTTCTGATCACTGCCATCACTCCCCTGCTACCTCCCTCCATCCCCATACATGTCATATGCATACAAGACATTCATATATATGCATATATATTTATATGCATATGTATGTGTATATATGGATCATCTTAGATCATCTTAATTGTTTTAGATTATTTTATATCATGTGCATGAATGTGTTTGTCTGACATATATGTATATGCACCAAGTGTGTGTTTGATGCTCTTTGTGATCTTTAGAGCCCATCAGGTCCCTTGGAATTAGAGGTACAGATGGTTGTAAGCCACTCTGTGTGTATGTGTGTGTGTGTGTGTATGTGTGTGTATGTATGTATGTATCTATGATGGGAATAGACTTCTGTGTCTTCTTTAAGAACAAGTGCTCATGTATATGTATATGCATATGCATATGCATGTTTATACATATATATGGAATAAAATAAAAATAAATATTAGACAAAATCAAAACCAATCTAGACGTAATGCATGTTAATTTCATAGCACCATCTGTGTTGTGCCTTGAAGTAGGAGAACAGTTTGGCTTCGGGAAGATGACATCACATTTGACAATATTCTGAATTGTTCTGACATACAAAATGATTAAAACTGAGTTACACACAGTTTTTAACTTGATTTCTTATACATTACAGCACAAAGTAACACTCATTGCACCTGAATGTTTAGGATTCTCTGATAGACCTGAACTATGAGACATAGGTGTTTTTACTTGGGATTACATGTTGTATTAAAAGGTTTTCACCTCGAATTAGAAAATCTGAATGTTCCTATCATCTCTGTCACTTTAGCCAAATGACCCAGGAAAAATTACCTATCATCCTTAACCATTTTCTTTTTGTCTGATATAGAGGTAATAATCATTGTATAGTTTATTTCTTATAATTGTTAACAAGCCAAATGACAGAATAGATAACATAGCATTATTCAACATGTCAGTAATGATCTTTGTTTTTTCACTAAAAATAATTAAATGACAGATAATTATTACAACAAAATACTAATATCATTAAATTATTTTTCTTGCAGAGAAACTTGTTCTTTTTTCTGATTATTTTTGGCAAGTTGAAAATATTTTCTTTTTATATGACTTAGTATTGTGCTATTTTGTTGCTATAAAGCCTATAGAAATTTGCTGATTAAACTCTAAGTAAAATCAAATAAAAGGTATGTTTCAAGATATTATGAAAATGTGGACATTATGTGACCCCACATGACATACATGAACTTATTAAAGTATAATAAACATAGTTATGTGGCATTATCAGATAGGATAAGCCTTTTAAATACTTCTCAAATAATTCATTTTCAGTGAGTAGATTGTTTCATTTAAAAGCTCTTCAGCAAAAGTTTAGCAGAAAAGGAATTCTCAAGTTCTTCCATGCTTAGGAGAGTTGATTCCATTATTGTTCAACTTTTTCACAGTAAATATGAAAGAATTGTAATAATACAAACAGGTTTTGTGCTCAAGGTTGTTTATAGCTTCCACACTGATCTTATAAAACATATACTTTACCAAGCAAATCATCTTTGTCATTGTATATATCTCTATGATTCGAGATTGCCTCCTCAAATGTTGCCTTAAATATCTACTGTTATCATAAATGAAACAAAGCTACTAAAGTTAGTGGAGATGGTTCATAATGTTACCTATTGCAGGCAATTTAGTTGTTTCTCTCTCAGCAATGATTAATTCTATCTATTAAGATATATAAAGTATTAACACTGTGAATTATTGTCTTGTTTATACTTACTTGAATTAAGTTTCTAAATTTGATTATGTCATCTTCATAAATGTGCCATTTTGTTTTGTTCTCAATAATTCTCCTAACTTACTACGTTTCCCTTTCTCTCAATTCCCCATACAGCAAGTTCCCTTTCTTCTTCTAGTTACTATCCATTACTCTAGTTTGGACTCATGATTACCTTTCCAGTTTTATGATCTGAACATACATATACAGACACACACCTACACACAAACACAGTCAACTTATTTTTATTTGTGTCATCTTAATTGTTTTAGATTATTTTATACCATGTGCATGAATGTGTTTGTCTGACATATATGTATATGTACCAAGTGTGTGTTTGATGCTCTCTAAAGTAGAGGCCATCAGATCCCTTGGAATTAGAGGTATAGATGGTTGTGAGCCACTGCGTGCATGTGTGTGTGTGTGTGTGTGTGTGTTGGGAACAGACTCTGTGTCCTTTGTAAGAACAAGTGTTCTTAGCTGCTGAGCTATTTCTCTAGCCTGAAGTTAAACTCTTTTAAGTAAAATTGTTCTCAGTTGGGCTCACGTTTCCCTTTCGTTTTCCCTCTTTTCTCTCACCCCTACTCTTTTCTTCTTCTCTGTCTTCTACTTTAAGATGCTGAGAGTTGTTTGTTTGTTTTGTTCTTAAAGAATAGGTTTGTTGCACATTGAAAAATTACCCAAGAACACTAATCTTTTTTTTTTTTACAGTTAATGCTCTCTTACTCATAGTAGAGCCTAGCATTGTTACCTTTCTGAACTGTCAGAATGTCTAGTCAGTTTTTATGATATCATAGCAGTAGTATGTAGATTTAAAATTTTAAAACATTCTCTAGACCAAAATTTTTCTCAGAATAGAGCAAGATACAATTTTTACATGGAGTAATTTCATCTTGAATCCAAGATTCTTGTCCCATAAAAACATTGGAATTTTCCTTTTAAAATATCTCATTAATCTATATTTTCTTGGGGAAATACTGAAATTAAAAGCCAGTATCACATCAAATGATGAACTTTTCAATTGTCTCTAAGCATTTTTACAAGTGATTGCTTGGTCATTTTAGACCTCAACTTAAGACTGGCTTCATAGCTCAGTGACAGAGCTCTTGCTTAGCTTGTCTGAGATCCTTATGTTCAACACTGGTGTAGGAGGGAGAAAGAGAAACCTTGATATTTTAACTAAGAGTTTCAAGTTAAGAGACTGTTTCAGTCTCTACTAATGTAAATTTCTCACATTTTTGCTTCATATATGTATTAATCCTTACATTGCTAATGGAATGGCTCTGTTTAATGCAGCTCCAGGAGATACAAAACACCCATAGAAACAAACAAGCAGAGAAAACACCAATATATACGTAATTAAAAATAATTTTTTTTAAAAAGAAGGAACAGGATAAAGCAAGGACAGAAGCTAGGCAATGATGTAGCTTCAACTGAAGTCTAACAATAGTTTGTCTGCAAGGGATGGGCTTGAGTAAGCACCATAATTTGCTACCCATTCCAAGAATCATGATTAGTTGCTCAGTTATTTGTTCTCTTACAGTAGATCCATTCAAGTATGTTGCTTTCCTTACTAGGCTTCCAAGTAGTACTGTATGAACAATGTATTTCAATCAGTAAACAGAACCATTTACAAAGAGGAAAAGTCACAACATGAACAAAATTTCTTTTAATTACCTTTATTTTCTTCTACCTTTAAATAGTATGTTCAGGATCTTTAGTTTCTATTATTAGAATATTTTCTCACTTCTCATCAACAACATTATCAATTAACCAGACCTCACAGAGCTCCTAGGGACTAAAGTACCAACTAAAGTGTATATATTGGCAGGTCCATGGCTTCCGTTACATATGTAGGAGAAGACTGCCTCATCTAGCATCAGTGGGAGTGGAGTCACTTGGTCCTGTGGAGGCTTGATGCCCCAGTGAAGAGGGATACTAGAAGGGTGAGGCAGGAGTGGGGGAGTGGGTGGGAAACACCCTCATAGAGGCAAAAGGGAAGGGGTGGGTGTTTCTGGAGGGGAAACTGGGAAAAGGAATAATATGTAAACAAATAAAATGATTAATAATAATTTAAAATGACAACATGCAGGTTTCTTAGATTCTTTTCATCATCCTTCTATTCCCTGAGTAGATCTACTACTTCATGAGAAGTATGGTAGTAAGCACTGACTGCAATAGAGTCTAGAGAGAGACAGCATTGTCTTGTAAGAGACCCACCTCCTTTGAGGCCTATATATAGCCTTTAAACAGTAATCCTGCTTACTTCTAGCAAGAATTATTAATGATAATTTTTAGTTTAAGAAGGGTAAAAGGAGTATTAAAGCTCATCCAGCATAGTATATCTATCCAGTCAGTGTCCTTCAAAGGTTCAAAGTTTCAGTCCTTCTTTATTTGGATCCTGACAAGAAATACTGTTCAATTTCACTTAGTTACTCTGTCTTTACATGTATGTACTCCAAACATTACTTTATATAATAGGCAACATGAGGTGGTCATTTCTTTTAGTAAAGCATCATTGTGCTTGGCAATGTCTGACCCAAGTCCATTTTCCATGTCTATTCGCCATAATCTCAGTGTTTCAATTTTATAAAAACCAGAGACATCAAAAGCTAGTATATCCCTACATTCAGTAATATCAAGCTTCCATTTGCTAATATCAATGAGGGTCACTAGCCATTCAAACAGTGAGACTCTTTTTTAGAATCCCACACAGCATGATTTATAATATTTTATTTCATAAAAACAAGCCTGTGATAGGACTTTTTGAGAAACAACATTACTGAGGGAGCCATTTTGGATGAATCAAGAAAAATTCTTAATACTAAAGAAAGCAGATTATGATTGATGAAGTTCCAAAAAACAAAGATGGGGTTTTATTACTTTGAAAACTTTTTTACTTGTTTTTAATTAGTATATAAAGTATTATGCTTTATTACAGTATTTTCAAACATAATTTATTTTGTCAATCCTTTACCTCTTCTCCCCTACCCCCTTGCCCCACCCTACCATCTTGTAAGTCCAGCACTAATACTCTCCCTTTCGCTTTCATGTTGTATACACTCTATTGCACTCCCTCCTTCTTTTAAAACCTCCTATATCCATTTTAAATCCTCTTTCTAGTTTAATGATGCACAATTACATCCAAATACACAGACACAAACACACAGACAGACAGACAGACAGGCAGGCAGACAGACAGACAGAAATGCATACACACAGGCACACACACACACACACACACACACACACACACACACACACAAACACATATGTCTTTATACTATCAAAGCCTGTCTTTGGTGACAGTTTCTCTAGCAATAAACCTCCTAAGCCTCACAAGACGGTACCAGAAACTAAAGACCAAGCATTCAAATGCCCAGACAAAGGGGGACAGTCTCTTTTAAACCACCACACTGGGCTATGGAATTGTTGTGAGTTAAATGGTAAATGAGTAAATTATGTCACAGAGATAACAAGGTCAGACTAATGAGTAACCAATAAAGCCAAATTTATTTTGTTTTGCTTTGTTTTCTGAGTGAGGTAGGACGGCTCTGGAGGGTTCTAAGTACAGAAGTTACACTGGTTTAACTTTTAAAAGACTCATTCTGATGCTATACTAAGAATAGACTATGAAGGTGATAAGTAGAGAGCCATGAAACAAGTTAGGAAGCTTTTGAAACAGTCCAAAAAAGTACTTGTGTTTTGAATTAAAGGTATATTTGATGAGAAGTGGTTGAATTCTGAGAATATTTTGAAGGTAATCCTAATGAGGTTTGCTGGCAGATCTGATGCATAGTGTGAGAGAAGCAGAAAGAATTTTTGGCTCTGAGCATATGGAAGAATAAGTGAGATAATTAAACTGTGGGAGGAACAGGTTTTAATTCTGAGAGTAAAAACTAAAAGTTTAATTTGGGAAATTTGATATGCCTATAGTGACTAACATTGTATAGTATACATAAAATGTGTTTATAGGCTAGATCTTATGTCAAAATTATTCTTGGAGGGGAGAGCCCATTTTTTCATCCCACAATGGATTTTTATTTGTTTTTTTTTATACTTTTGCTATTTTAACTTTGAGATATCATTGAGAACCAATTGGAAATTTAGAGGAGATAATTGTATATGTATAGGTCTGGAGTTAGGAACTTACTAAAATAATTTATTATTAATTTAGTATTTAAACTGCTTTCATTATTTCTAAATATGAACAACATGGCTATAACTGCCTCTTACACATTAGTATACTCATTTAATAACTAATATAATTTGTATCTTTCTGATGATTAATAAAATTAAGGATCTTCAACTCTTTCCTTTTCTTTCATTCAATGTATTACTTATTCACTGATTTGTTTGTTTTTTAAGACAATGTTATATAGCTCAGGATAATATTGAACTTACTGTGCACCTACCACTCAACTTGAATTGCCTTCATCTTCCAAGGACTGACATTATATACATATACCACCATGCCCAGTTTTAGGCTGTATACAGTGGTAGGAATCAAACCAAGGCCTTTATGAATGCTGGTAAAAATTTTGCTAACTGATCTACATCTCCAAGCTCTTTATTAATATCTACTTAGATAAGCTACTTGACCATTGATTGCATTGTTTTATACGGTTTCCAGACCAAATACCCAGTGATGATTTGGATCTAGAGACAGAAACTTGTTTTCTGATGTTTACAAAGACAGATTCTTTAAGTCAGAAGTGACAATTTATTCAATATATGATAGTTTGAACATCCAAAAACTATGAGAGAAAATGTTACTGTTTCCTCTTGTATCCCATTATTTTCATACAGTTTATTGTAAATACATCATATTTATATCATTCATGAATCCATCCAGTATACATTGATGCTTCATTCATAGGCCATTCTGCCCTCACTGCTCAATTTTCTTATTTGATAAAATATTTGGTGAGACTTTATGTATTTATGATTTTATATATAATCCATTTCACTTTTTCATTAAAATATTATCTTTGGGATAATCTTCAATTTCCTTATAAATATCAACTGCTATTTTTATTTATTAATCATTTTATTTGTTTATATTTCAAATGTTATCACCCTTCCTGGTCTTCCCTCCATGAACCCCACCACCCCGACCCTCTCCTTTGCCTCCTTTGCCACCCACTCCTGCCTCACTCTTGTAGCATCCCCCTTCTCTGAAGCATCAAACCTCCAAGGTTCAAAGGTCTCCTTCCCACTGATGCCCAAAAAGGCCATCCTCTGCTTCATATGCAGCTGAAGCCATGGATCCCTCTATGTATGATTTTTGGTTGGTGATTTAGTCCCTGGGACCACTGAGGAGTCTGGTTAATTGACACTATTGTTCTTCCTATGGGGTTGCAATCACTTTTAGCTCCTTCAGCCCTTCCTCTAACTCTTCCATTGTTGTTCCTGGGCTCAATCCAATGGTTGGCTCGGAGGATCTGTATTTGTCTTCATCGAGCCACTCAGAGGACAGCCATACCAGGCTCTTATCTATAAGTGCTTCTTGGCATCAGCAATAGTGTTAGGGTTTGGTGCCTGCTGATGGGATAGATCCCTAGGTGAGTGGTCTCTGGATGGCCTTTCCTTCAGCATCTGCTCCATTTTTGTCCTTGAATTTTCTTTAGACAGGAAGAATTCTGAGTTAAAAATTGTTTGATGGGTGGGTGGCCCCATTCCTCAAATGGGGACCATGTATATCTACCAGAGGTAGTGTTTTCAGGTTCTATCTCCTGGCTATTGGCTATTTCAGCTAATGGTATCCTGCAACCTCTTGCATCCCTAGGGTCTGGGACTTTCTAGAGGGTCCCCAAGTTCCTCACCCCTCACTGCAACTTGCTTCTATTACTTCTCCTGGTCCTCTGGACTTCTCTCCTGTGTCTTCCCATACCTGGTCTTCCTTCCACCTTTTGTCCTCTCCCTCCCCTCTCCCACCCAAGTCCCACCCTCCATCTGCTTCCTATGATTATTTTGTTCCCTCTTCTAAGTGGGTTTGAAGCATCCACATTTCGGCCTTCCTTCTTGTTAAGCCTCATAAAGTCTGTGAGTTGTATCATGTTCATTCTGTGTTTGGGGGCTAATATCCACTTATCAGTAAGCATATATCACGTATATCCTTTTGGGTCTGAGTTATCTCATTCAAGATGATATTTTCTAGTTCCAGTCATTTGCCTACAAAGTTCTTGAAGTCATCATTTTTAATTGCTGACTAGTATTCCATTGTATAAATAATCCACATTTTCTGTATCCATTCTTCAGTTGAAGGACATCTATGTTTCTGGCCATTATAAATAAGGCTACTATGAACATAGTGCAGCATGTGTCCTTGTTATATGTTAGAGCATCTATTGGGTATATGCCCAGTAGTGGTATATCTGGGTCTTCAGGCAGAGCTATTTCCAATTTTCTGAGGAATCACCAGATTGATTTCCAATATCCACTGCTATTTTTAATCATACACTATTACATGTTTTATTTTAGTGTTGTTCTGAGAGACATCTTATAATTTTGTTTGCCTTAGAAATATCATATGCATATACCTGAATCATTTCTAATTAGGAAATACAATCATTATTACACATTTGCTTTTTTCATTATAATTTTATTTTACTCTCATGTATTTCTAATGCTTTATAAAGTTATGCTCTTATATTTTAGGCATATGATGATTTATAATTAATGATAATTATGTCCTTTTATACTTATGTCTTATAGTTCTGTCCAATGTGTTATTGAGTCAGACTATCAATACAAACATCCATTTCTTATGGTTGTAATAACAAGCACATAATATTGTTTTAACTATAACATAATTGTGATTTCTGCATATTGTCCCTACAACTGAAGTTGCTTTCACTGAAATATTGTGGACAAATTCTTATCTGAAAATTATGTTTATTTACGATTTAAATAATTTGGATATAGTATACACTTGCATTTACTCATGCTACGTGTAGTATGTAAAATGCTTTAAATATATGAAAGAGACAGCAGTTTCTCTTCCTTGTTTTCTTTTTAACCAGTCTCACTTGGTTTTACCCTAGATCCCTGGGCTATCCAGTCTTGGATTCTTGGCGAACCAAGCAGTGTCAGGTATGGGTTTCATCTTGGGAGTGGTCCTTCAGCCAAATCAGTCATTGATTGGTTACTCCCACATGTTCTGTGCTACCATTGTGCTAGTATATCTTGAAGATAGTATACCATTGTGGATCAAAGGTTTTGGCTGGCTTGGTGTTTTGGTTTCTCTTTTGATAGCATGATGAGTTCTTTTATGTACCAAAGAATGTAGAGGTGAGGGATCTAGGAATACATCAGCTTGATATCTCTATGTTCAATTAGTCACCTAGGCATGAGGCAGTAGTTTCTAATCCATGGATTTCAGATATCTTCCAGTGATTGTTTTAATATTATAACTCATGTAAAGTATGTAATAATTTTAAGCAGATATCATTGACTACCAGTAACATAAAGAGTTTCTGTCAAGAGATAAAGAAACAGAAAAATTAGCTTTGACCTTAACCTAAACATTTATTTTTCATACTGGGTAAAACAGACATACCAACCAATACAAAATAAAGAATGTTTATTTCATAACAAAACAAAACAAAACAAAAAAACAGGTGATGTAGTTCTTTCTAACTTGGTTAGTGAGTGAAGTTTTTAATTTCCCCTGAGGAGATATAGAGGAAATACTATATAAAATCACATTAAGATGAATCTTGATAATTGAGTGGGTGTTTGGCCACCAAAAAAAAAAAAAAAAGAACAGCAAAGCCATTACAGGTGACAAAAAGTAAGTGTTATGTGTAAGTGTGAAATCTACTAGCATATGTGGAGCTTAGTTAAAATTCAAAGTTACTCATGTCAACTGTTGTATCAAACAGTTAAAATAAAATAAAATCTTACACTCAAAATAAAATCTTACATTATCTACCACTTGTGATCAGTTGTGATTTTCTTCTCTTCCCTGGTTCTGTGGGTTGAGGGCTGACAGTATTCCCTCAATATCCATTCTTTCCTTTATGTATGTGAGTAGAAATTTTGTTGGGCTTTTGGATACTTTGTCAAATACCATTTTTCTCATGATTTCTAACAGGGAGAAATGTACAGCCTTGTGACTAATTTTGGCCATCTGAATGTGAACAGAAGTGATTTACCCAACCTTTGGCCCATTAATTTGAAGGGAATATTGGAACATAAACATGATGACAGGAGCCACTCAGTTGTCTTGGACAGGGAGATGGTAGCTGTGTATTGGTGATAGATAGGGCAGCAATATGTTAGAAAGAAGCAGGCTTCCTGCTGATTTTGAAGTTGCCTGCCCAGATTTTGATATGCAAGTAAAACTTCTCTTTAGTTGAAAACAGCTATTGTTTTGAATCTCAGAGTTACAGCAGCCAAATCAGCATGTGGCCTAGTCCAGGCACTATTTCTATTAAAAGAGTAGGAAAAATTCTTAGCGGTTAATTGTGGACTTGTCAATAAGTAGCCTAACTTATCAATGTGAAACCTCATTTGTAATTGTGGCTAATGATGATGAGAGTATCCCATAAGAGCAGTCTTCTCCGTTTATAATGAGAATTATACAACAATTTTTATTTTTATAACTTAAACATCTTAAAATTCACAGGAAATTTTTGATATGTTGACATATCATTATATTCATAAGATTTTTTCTCATGTAACATGAAATTAATGCATGTAATTAAAACTATACATCGATTAAGCTAGTTGTGACCTATTATTTTTGCAACAAAAAAATCAACTAAATTTAACCAAAGCTTAGGGCCATTTTCAAAGATGTCTTCTTACCTCTTAGGAGCTGTGTCACTTTCTGCCTGATAATTTTGCCTTGAATGATCAGTTGGAGAAAACTGAGGTTGGCAATTTAACAGATGGCTTGAAATTACCATTTCTTTTGACAAGGAAAGCAGAGCAAGCTGAAAATACACTCAACAGAAATATTGACATGCAAAGGTATTACAGCTGGTGCATTGCTATCAAATGAATCAATAATTAAAGGATGCGTGATTTTCTGTGGTACACAAAGCAATAAATTGCTGCTGTGATTAATTAATAATTTAATTGAAGCTAAGGGCTTTAATCAATCTTAAAAGCTGCTTAATGTAAGCATACCACAATGAAATCCACATATCAAAATAGAGAAAAGTCTTTCTATTAAATTAGCATGTTTGGAAACCCTCATACTTCCTTTCTGGGAAGCATTGCAGGGAGATGCTGATTATTTAGGAAGAAAGACTGATCAAAGGAATAGCCAGAGAGTTTCTTAAAGTGTCAGCTCAAAAGACTTAATTATGTGTGATAAAGGATTTAGAGTGAGTAATTATTTTAGAAATGATGTCATCTAGGTCTTTTTGTCTAATCAGAGATTTAAAATATCTCTTGCACCCAATTGAATCAAATTAGAATTATTTGAGACTGCAGTGCTACAAATAAATCAGTGGATATGTACATAGGTAGTATGAACCACAGAAGAAGCACTAAAACAGGAGTCAAGTCATCCAGTGTCTCATCCCAGCTCTGCTATTGAATAAGTGCTGCCAAAGATCTTTTCTAGCTTTGAAATTATTTGATTTAAAAAAAATCAGTCTTCCTAATTATGAAATTTTGTGATATATGCCTTTGAATCTAAAATTTGAAAGAAGCATTAAAATTTTTAATTTGCAACCCATTATGATTCAGATCTTATAACTCAGACCTCAGCATAATGAATGAATACTTTTTTCTGATTAGGATTGATAAAGAGCCAATTATAGGTGTATCTACCTGATTGGGACCATTCATAAATGCAAACAAATCCAGTCTTAGAGTGCAAAAATGGTTATATCTGCCTATTATATGCACAAATGACTTGTGTTCTCATTAAAAACTACAACTGGCTCATAAGTGTTATGAAGAGAATAAATGGATTTGCTTTTCTAACTTTAAAGTGAAATGGTGCTTATTATACTGGAATTGTAGAAAAGCATTTGATTTAGCAGAAAAGAATTTTTATGTTACAGGTTTTACAGGCTTTTGGGTTTTAGGAGAAGTTCATTAAGTAGATTGCCACCATATATTTTCACCTAACGGCCCACATAATAAGCTATTCTATACAGTCACCTTTCTTTATAGGATTGCAAGACATTACATAGAATGGTCTAATGTCATCCCTGTTATCTATTTGTATCTATTAAAAATCCCATTACAGAGATCTCATTCACTAATCCACTATAGAACACTAAATGAGAAAGATAGGAGGGAATAATGAATCACACTTTTAGTCACATAAAATGACCCAATAATTTCCTTAAAACAAGATATTGGCTTGCAATTAGTACTGGTAGTAGAGTGACAACTCAATGTATTTCTTCCATACTCTTTTGTAAGATGCTGCTGAGTTCATTGAGAAGAGAATCCTCAGATGGCTGTTCCAGTACTTGGCAGCATTCACAATAATTCCAATCAGCAGCAGATACTTCTGTCAATCTTTGGAGTCAGTAATTTAATTAACATGAATTTCCCCTTAAATCTCATATTCCATGGCAGTAGTATTCTTTATTTGCCAAGATACTTTTTAACCATGTTTAACAGATGGTTGTCTCTCTTTGAAAGAAAAGGCAAACAGCCAATTAAAACAAAAACAGCAACAACAACAAACAACAACAAACCCCACCAAATAGCATATGCTCATTAGAAGTAGAAATTTAAGGACTTAATGTACACATTTTGAAGAAGACATTTATGTGTCCAAATTTATCAAATGCGGAATCAGTCCTTACTAAACCTGTGGTATCTGCATAATATTAATATGGGTCAAAACCTACTTATAAAGTCTGTTTCAAAGTAAAGTTGAGAACCTTCCAACACAAATACCAAAGTTTTAAGTGTAACTGTACTTTGCAGTCTTATGGAAGTTGAGTGCTTACAGGTATGATACAATAAAAATGAAGTCATTATGGCTTATAGCAAGCCAAATCCAATACCTCATATCCTTGTAAATAGTTTGAAGATGAACTAAAACACAATGGTGAGAGAACAAGAGGCTGAAGTGATATAACAGTACGTGAAATACCTGGGATTGCCATTAGAAACTAGAGAAGAGTCATGGGACAGATTCTTCCTTAGAGCTTCCACAATAAATGAATTATAATAACAACATGATTTTTGGATTCAGTTTTGATTTTATTCTTTGCTTCAAATTACTACTCTCAACAACAGTAAGTTTTAGAACATCATCATCAAAGATGTATTTGTGCTGGCAAAATACCTTTAAAAACCCTACTCTAAGTTATTGGCATCTGTCACTTAGACTACAATTGTAATTGTCCCCTAATATTCCTGTTTAGAATCCTTTTCTTCCATCAGTCATCCTCTTCTCATTAGCTAGTGTGATCTTCTAAACATCATTTGGACAATGGTGATACTTAATTGAAACCTACACAATATCTTCCCAAGGAACTTCCAAGCCAATCTACCTCCCAAGAATTACAAGGTTTTATGTGGTATGTTCTTCTATTTATTTGTGTTTAGTTCCCTCCACCCTCTGTTTCATTATGTTCTATTAAGACAGATTTCTGTTTGAATGAATTTTCTTCCAAGTACCTACACCACTCTATTTTCTTATTTTTCAAATCTCAGTTCAGATAACACATTCTCAAGCTATCTTCAACCACTCTAACTTAACTGATACTTTCATTGGGATAAGCTAGTTATTATTAACCAACAAAATAGACATCACTTGTTTCCATTTTGTTGTCTGTCATTCCCCAATGAATTCCTTAAACTTTAGATTCTTACCACCTAAAACATATCTGTACTCTACTAGATATGTGTTACATAGTCATTAGAAGACTCCACTCTGGTACTTATACACTGATAGATATTCAAAGCTGTAATTAATATGAGGAATAACTACATGAATCATTAAAAAATAAAACAGAAACATAATCACATGTATCTTGTTAAATACAGAGTAGTTTACACTGCAAATAAAAATTAAAAAAGGTGAAAGAAAGAGTGGGAAGTGGAAAAAAGTGGTGAAGGAGGAAAAGAGTTGAGTGAAAGTGAAGAAAGGAAATACTACATGTTGTAGTTTCTGTTCTAAAGATCATCTAATAAGTTTTATTATTTCCAGGAAATAGCTTTAAAAGTAAACAATATAAGTTGAATCATGGACCATAGACAGATATTGAGAATTGCTAACAATGAAAGAAAATAGAGAAACTGAGGAATTCGAGTCTCACTATATATTCCTGGCTGTCCTAGAACTCTATTTGTAGACCAGACTATTCTGGTCTTGAACTCAGAGATCTGTTTGCCTCTGCTTCCTGAATGCAGGAATTAAAGGCACTATGCCTGGCTGAGAAAAGCATTTTCTGTGGTAATGAGTTATATTAAAATGACCATTAAATCAGTTTAAAAGAGAGAAAGAAAGAAAGAAAGAAAGAAAGAAAGAAAGAGAGAAAGAGAGAGAGAGAGAGAGAGAGAGAGAGAGAGAGAGAGAGAGAGAGGAGGGAAGGAGGGAGGGAGTGAGGGAGGAAGGAAGGAAGGAAGGAAGGAAGGAAGGAAGGAAGGAAGGAAGTGATACCTAAGTAGGAAAATGGCAATTCCAGGAGCAAAGGTGAAAAGGGTTGAAAGTGAAAGGTGTTGAAATTCAAGGTATGGGTAGATGCATTGGAAAGAAACTTTTTTTTTAAATGTGTAAGAATGTTTTGCAAACAAGTATATGCAAAACACTTGCATGCCTGATGCCTGTGGCAGTCATCATATAGGTGCTAGGAAATAAACCCAATTCTCTGTAAGAACAGCAAATGCTCTTTACTTCTAAGCCACCTCTCCAGCTCCAAGAAAACAATTTATAACAGTAAGGCAGTAGAGTACGTTGTTGAGAATCACTGTATGGAAACAGATTTCTTGTACTCAGACCTCATGTTAAATATTTCTGTTTTGGTATTGATGATGACATGGCCCTATGGAAAAAAAAATGCCTTTATATCCTTTCTAAGATAAAAGTTAAAAAAATAGGTCACAGTTTGTAACATACATGTGAATAGTGAATCTGTTATAGTAGGTGAAGTATATACAGTAATTATTGACACATAGTGAGTGGATAGTAAGTGTCAGCTGTTGCTCACAGATGTAGAGAAGCAGTTGTCAGTTGACTCAATCCATATGATGAAGAAGATTGAAGAGATGAGCACTGTGAAGGAAAGTAAAAATAAACGGAGGGGAGAGAAAGAGACATTTAATTGTTTGGTGATAACTTTTTTTCAGTATAATTCTAGCTCTGAAAACCCTACATAACTGAGCTGTTATAAAGAAGAAATGAGATAATATCCAGAAAATTGTTAAAAAGCACTGTAAGAGCTGGGCATTATGGTACATGCCTCCTTTAACTTGAGCACACAGAAAACATAGTCAGGTGGATTTCTCTGAATTCAAGGCTAGCCTGGTTTACACAGTGAGCTGCCACAGTCGAAAATACAAGAGCAATCAAAAAAATTAAAAACAAAAGTATTATACAAATTCTATAATTTTTGTCAACTCAACAAGTTTCTTCCTACAACTGGGATTGAGGAATGGTAGAAAGATAACATGTAAAAGGTTTTATTCGTACCCTGAATCATAGGCTTATTTTTCTAATGCTTCTTAATATTGCAAATGTTTGAAGATGTCTTTTCTTGTTTGTACACATTACACTTTGATAAGTTTGAGGTGAAAACATTAATCTTATAAATTCAGTGTGAATTTGGGTTGCGAATGCTTACCATCTCTCAATATGAAATATACCTCTTAGACTTTGGGCTTCACTCAAACTCCAAATGTGTTTTTTTAACAGGCTAAGTTTATTTTAAAATAAGGCTTAGGTATTCATGTTTGTAGCAAATAAATGGCATGTAAAAATCCTGGCAATCTTACCGTTTTGACAACGTGAAATTTTCCCATCCAGCTGGTCATTAGGCCTTTCCAACTGTCAATGTCTCTTGCAATCTGCTTTAATAGTAGCATATAATTAGCTTTATACAGATCACAGACATTGTGGGGTAATATTCCAATGCAAATATCAAAATCCCAAGAAAGTTAACTCAAAGAGACATATGTCGCCACCATCCTTCATGACAATCTTGAACTCTGAAGGCAGTAGCAGTTGATTTGTGTAAGGTACTTTGAATCATAATATGGAAATATTGTAATTAAATATCTACTGGAGTTCTGGAAAATATATTCCGGAGAATGATATAAATAGCAACATGTCATTAAAGTACATTGTCTTCTCTTCCAGAGTTTAGTAATCACTTTAATAAGGGGTGCCAAATAATTAGAGAAAAATTATTTCTAGTTCTTGGTTTAAGTTTTCAAGGTTTGAGTATTAGTGAAGGTCTAAATCAACACAATTTTATGTATAAATCAACATGCTGATTAATCTGATTCATCTCAATTTAATGTATCATAATTATATACACAAATATGTATATATACATATATATGTATATATATATGCATATTTTCTAGGCTGATTTTCTAGGACAAAACTATATACCTTTTAATGATAAGTAAATTGTAGCACTCATTAGAATTTCAAGTATGTTTTACTATTGAATAAAGGTACTCCATTTGTCATGGTAGGATTTCAACACCTAACTGCATTACTTTTTTATGTACTAAGAATTCCTTCGTCTGTGGCATCATATCAAGGTTTCTGTGTGGATGACAAACAGGATTAGAGCACTTTAGCAGGTAAGATAGAGACCTGCTCCCCAGAGTATGTGAAACTATTTATAATAGTTCTTTATGAAAGTTTGGCTTAAAGGAAAAATAGTGGATAAGACAAAGCAGCATATATGTTACGATTTCTGCTAACAGAGAAAAATGAAAGAGTACTATTATTGACATAGTTCTAAGAGTTTTTGACTTTTTTGTAGGACATTGTAGGAGCACAAATAATCAATTCAAATATTCCTAGTAAACAAAAATTGTAATATACTAAGTTTCAGATATGCTCACAAGCGACTTGTTCTTTGACAAGGCGACTCCAAGATATCCAACATGTACCTCAACATCTAGCTTGGCTGGGCTCATGATGCCAAATCACATGAGAGCAGAGAATTTTCCATTTTTCAAAGAGCTTAATATTGGCTTTATTACAGCTAATAGTGGCAAATTAGGCAATAATAAAATTACTTGACTATTAAAAAGAAACTTCAGTTTAGAATTTATAGTAAAGTTCCAAATGTAGAATTTTCATAAATAAAGTTGGAAGTAGATGTTAGATGAAATCTTTTATTCATTTTGAATTTTCCATAAATGTAATCATTGCCTGTACCTCAGGGACTGATAAACACTTCTTTACTTCATCTTCTCATTATTCATTGGTTTGTGTCCTTTGACGGTTATAATCTTGTCATACAACCTTATTGAATGTCTTGCCAGAGATCATTATTTGTTTACTAAGATATTTCTATTTATATATATATCACATAATTTAATTTTTGTTATCTACTGATGAGGACCATGTAAAAGCATGAAGGACATTCTCACTGATTTATAATTCCTCACTAACAGCTCACTAGTTAGCCAAGTTATAGATTTTTTAAATAAGTGGAGGCATGAAAAAAACAAATCAGGAACATTATGCATACAGTTCTTTTTTTTTATTAATCATTCCATTCCTTTACATCTCAAATGATCTCCCACTGCTTACAGCCATAAGAACACCATACTACATAACCATAACATATTTGCAGAGGACATAGGTTGGACAAATACAGGCTCTCTGATTGTAGTTTCAGTCTCTGTGAACCCCTATGAACGCAGAGTAGTTGATTTTGCATGTTTTTTTTTTTTGTGATGTCCTTGACACTTCTGTCTCCTACAGTTCTTCTTCTCCTTCTTTTGTGAGATTCTCTGGAGCTCCACCTAAGGTTTGGCTATGTGTCTCTATGTTTGCACCTATAAGTTGATGGATGGAGCCTTTTTGATGATTGTGCTTCACTAGGTTCTGGTCTATGAGGTTTAATATCATTAGAAACTCTATCTATCTATCTATCTATCTATCTATCTATCTATCTATCTATCTATCTATCTATCTATCTATCAACTATGTATTTTTTAGCTGGTTTGACCTTGGTTCTATCCAAGGACTCTGGATTATCTTATCGCTGGTTCCTAGCCCTCCAGGCAGTGCCAGGCAGTGGGTTCCCTTTCATTGTTTGTCTCAAGTTGGACGAGTCATTCGTTGGCCACTCCCACAAATTTTGCACCACCCTTACCCCAATACAGACTGTAGGCAGAACAACTTGTGGTCTATATTTTGTGTCTGGGTTGGTATACCAGTGCCACCACCGGAAGACTTGCCTGGTTACAGAAATGGGCCTGTTCCTCTATTACTGGGACTCTTTACTAGTATTACCTTCTTAAATTCCAGGAAATTTCCAACTGCATTAGGTTTCTACCACACCCCTGAAATGCTCCCTAATTCCAGTTGTCTCTCACAGAAGTGTTTCCCTCCATTCCTCCCAATTTTCCCTGCTCCCCAAATCTCTTGTTCTTATCCCTAACTGTCCCCAGTCAACTCAAGAAATCTATTCTACTTCCCCTTCTCAGGAATATTCATGTGTCCCTCCTTGAGCCTTCCTTGTTATTAGATTCTCTGAAAAACAAAAGAATGGATAAATAAAATGTGGCACATTTATACAATAGAGTATTCCTGAGCTGTTAAAAAAATAGCATCATGTATTTTGCAGGCAAAACAAAATGTTTATGTCCCCTCCACCCTCGATCCATGCATCAAAATTCTAATCCTCAAAGTAATAGTGTTAGGAAGTCAGGCTTTGCAGGAGTAATTGGATTATGAAAACAGTTCTCATGAAGGGGGCAATGCCATTATTTTTAAAAAGTCCTAGAGAAGGCCTCAGTGTATTTCTGCCACTTAAGGTCACAGTGAAAAAGATGGATGTTTCAAAAGCAGGGTCTGATTTGATGGCAAAGCTGACAGTAGTTTGATCTTAGACTTTCCAGCTTCCAGAAATGTGGGAAATAAATTTCTGTGGCGTATGTGCCAGTAAACTGCTTTTTAATTGTTTTTGTTTATTTTTTAGAATGTCATGCATAATTTATTTATTTATGTCATTCACAATCTTCAGTTCTCCCAACTTCCCCAGATTAGAAGGGAATTGAGGCTAACCTTTCAGACTTCTTTGTCTCATTAACAAAAGATTTTAAGAATTGAGTCTGAAACACAAGGACAATTTTGTTAGATGCTAAAAGAAAAACCATGAGGAGGGGGACAGAACCTGCCTGGAAGAGGAAAAAACAGAAAGAATGAAAATCCATTTAAACTGTCACAAAGATCAAACACACTATGGACAAGGAGACATGGCAGGAGGAAAGCTGGAGGGCCAAGGATGAAGCTCAAGATGTTGGGGAAAAACCAGAAGTATTAAGAAAACATAGTTAGAAAACAGAAAGATAGAAGAAAAATTTCTGTCTTTCTGAAAAGTGGACAGATTTATTTACAAACTTTAGATGTTTATGGTCCATAAGCTTCTGCACTAGGGGGAATGGATTCTGGGAAGGAAAAATGCAATATCTCATTAAAGAATTAATTATTCAGTTTATCCAATTTAGCATGACTTACAGTAAACTC
The DNA here is from genome assembly GCF_004785775.1 of Grammomys surdaster. Taxonomy (NCBI): domain Eukaryota; kingdom Metazoa; phylum Chordata; class Mammalia; order Rodentia; family Muridae; genus Grammomys; species Grammomys surdaster. The sequence continues at coordinate 5,605,478 of NW_021604563.1, forward strand.
ATCTTCCTATGGATGGTCCCTTCCAAGTGATTATACTAGCCCAATTAGGGTATTAGGTCTGTAACAAGGAAAGAGATTCTATTCTCTTGACCAGGATTTTTCTCCAACATTCAGCTACTGAATCATTTAGCAACTACAAGACCAGAAGTTCCAAACACAACATATCTGGCCTTTGTCAAGGATGAGCCTACCAAGAGGCCTAAAGATGACACCTCAGCTTTTAGCTAAGAAAGAAACTTGTAACTTTCTGGCAGAAATCTTTTTACTCTAAACTACCTAATTTCTACCTCTGATCTTATCATAGTCACCTATTCCTACTTTTTTTCAAATTCAAGGATTTTGCTTCCATAATTATTATTGTTAACATAGCACTTGCTGAGTTCACTTAGTGTTGTTCATAAGTACATGTGCTTAGGGCTGATCTCTTTGGAACAACCTATGTGGAGTGTGGCTCAATGCATGAATGGACTAAGGAATAATATAGCATGGGAAACTATTAATGAATGATTTCAAATGTAATTTTTATGGATATTTCTGTGATTTGGCCATGACATTTACCAATCAAGTGATGAGTAAGCTGCTGTGACTATGGCGCTTGCTCCTTTTGTCTGTAAGCATTCCTACTAATGGTACAAACAGTGTTCAATGTTATTTATGTTAATTTGTTCCATATGCTTTGAGCAGGTGGCAAATATGTATGAATACTGATGAGAATAAGTATCTTCCAGTCATATGACATTTATGTTCTTCTAGAGATCAAATTAATTTAGCTTGCTTTGCTTTCTTAAGACATTATCTTGCAGTGGTTAAGTGTATAGAATCCGGAATTAACTGAATAGAAGTTTAAGTCAAAGAGCAGCAACTGTATGAGCTTGAGGTAGCTATCTGGTCTCTCTTGATTTTCATTTTGTTTGATTTTGATCTGGAAAATGGGAAAATGATAACACCCACATCAAAACACTGCAGATTTTGGTAGCTATTCAATTGATGTAAGGAGTGGGGGCTCAAAATGCTAAATGAATAGTAGTCACTAGGTCAAAATTAATAACTATTATTGCTATCAGTAGTGCTACTGTTATTGTTTTTAAAGGATGATTATACATCTCAGTGAAGCAAACTTGTAAGAATATAGGGCAGAAAAAGAATAAGGAATAACTGATAAACCTTCCTCATGGTTAGTTTAAGAGAATTATGGGTCATCAGACACTTTAGTCTAGGTTTTCTCCTGTGATTTCTAAGAAGTTAAAGTTTCCATTCTAGCTCATCAGTAACCTTTTTTGGAAAAATAAGTGTTATTTAATTAAAGCTAAAGCATAATTCTGTAAGCATTTTTGTTTTTTTGTAAGTCATATCCACATGCTTTGAAGAAATTTAGTTAAAAGGTGATAATTTTTGCATTCCTAAGTCATCATGAGTAATTTTGAAGATGGCTTCAGATATTAAAAACTTATTATTGTTATTACAACCAAAAATTCCACCCTATGAAAAAGTAAGTTATTCAATTTCTTTAGTAAATACATTTAACATCCAAGATTTGCTTTGAAGCTACATCAGTGGATTTTTATGGAGAAACAGGAAGAGGAAGTGACACTTCGGACTTTATAGAGCAAGCATTCCCATTTGGAAAAAATTGTTCCTACAGACACAGCTGTCTGAGAATGAGAAACTCTGCATATCCATCTGAAAGAGATTTTAAATGACATATGGTATGGAATTCACAGAAAAACATCTAAAAGACAAAATAATTGTAAACAGACAAAACTAGTGGAGACATAAGATAGCACAATTACTAGGGTAAATACCCTATACTCAGGACCATAGAGGAAATAAAACATGATGGGTTTTGTCATCGACAGTACAATAGCTTAAAGTGGTCTTTTGATTTAGAAGTAATCTTTTCATGGGTACAGAAAAACACTATTATCAGAATGTCAAGCAGTTTGCTGACTGAAAACTATGGTTGTTAAAATACTTCAAGTTTGCATTGCAGTGTAATTGCTCTTTGTAGGCTATTATATGGAACCAAAGTTAGTCAAAAAACTATTTGGTAAGAATGAAATTAAAACACTTGGCATTAGGCAGATTGCATTTTTAATCTTATCTGGTAAGTTAAAGTAGTCATGATACAGTTGTTCTTACAGGTAGTGATAAAATTCTGACTCTTGGCAGGAATACACTGTTGGTATTTCCACGTTAGCGATAATTGTACTTCCTAAAATGTTCTATCATTTAAGGCTCTTTATCTGCTAGACAAATCTTGTAAGGACTTCACCACATTTTACTCTCTGTTCTGCTCCTCTTCCTGTCTCAGTGATTCAACATATCTTATGAGCTTCTGATGTTCTTGGATTTCAAAATAAACTTAAACAAATTAGAGTCAATTTCCTGGCCTTTGCAATTGGATCAGTCAGGATCTCAGTTGGAAATAAGACACTCCATATGGTTCAACTCAAGAGACAAGAATGGACAAATGCGAGTCATTCAAGAATGAACAACAGCTAGAAGTCTGTCTCAACACTAACCCTGAAGGGAAGGACAGCAGCTGAGTGACAGCAGGAATTGAGGAGGAGGCCTTTTGTCAGGAACTGTACACCATGATCTGATATAAGTGTTTCTGTGGACAAAGTATTGAAATAAAAGACCTTTGAGGGCGAATGAATAGATAATAGTGCTCTTTAATCTATAATGTCTGTTATAATCTAGTGTTTGCCTAATATAAGAAATGGTTTGGTAGAAAGAGAATATGGGTAAGGATTCCACAGAAACAAGGAAGCAGGATAGGAAAGACAAATAGTAGCTATGAGTAATAGTGGTAGAAGTGCAGTATGTATTGAAGTCATATAACCTAAAAGGCTAAAGTAAAGGCTTGTTTAGATTTTTTCTGAGGTAAGATTTCACCATGTAACCTTGGTATATGAAATCTTCCCACCTCAGTTTCTAGGATACTAAGATAATGAATATGAACCTCCATGCCCAACCTGAAGTAACTTGCTTATTTCATATCCAGTGCCTTGGTCACCTATTATTTCCTGTAGTATCTCAAATGTTGAGTCATACTCTACAAAGACTACTTGACACTAAACAGTGAATAACATATGTTATATCTCATTGAAAATAAAATAGGTTAATATGAATATGGGTTATTCTTTAACAGAAGTTGGAAAGAGAATAAATTTAAGTGCATCAACTGAAATTGAATTTATTAAGTACTGTGTGCAAGAAGGAAAATAGCACACTGAACCTCATTATTATGTTCAGTTGATGTTTTAATCACAAGTTAAGAAAAGGACTACAAGAGTAGACATGCTAACATGGATAGGGGAAAGGGGAAAGCTCACAATGCCTCAACCCTCCAGGCAATTAAGCAGGCTTTTTATCTTTATTTTAGAAGGACTATATAGACACTCAATGAATAGGAAAATGAATTTTCAACGTGCTTAGCACAGACCTTCGTTTCACAGAAGCACAAAGATGTGTCTTGCTTTAAAGAGGTTTTGATCTGTCTTGAAAGACATGATAATACACATATAGTATTAGAAGTGATGCAAGATAACATATAAATAAGTACCAGAATGTGTGATATACAATTTAAACGTTGAAAATAGCACTATAGACTAGGATACATACAAAAGGTGGCAGGAATCAGATGAACATGATTCACACTAAAATAGGAGTAAGGTCCACGTAGGTTAAGGGAAGAAGAATATAATGACAACACAAATCTCCTTTAGTTGATTTGGAGTGTTGTAAATACGTGTCTAACTTGCCTTTTTGTCTTCAAATGTACTTATAAGGACATTTAAGTATTTATTAATTTATATTTTTCAATTATAAGTTTTGCGATTTTTGTTTTACTTAGTAAATCTTCTCTCTATATATATTTTCTATATCTACTCAAATGCTAACTCCAGATTTCTGGTGAAATGTTTATGTTTTAGCAATTAACTCTTTGATTTTTTTTATTAGGAGATTTTCATACATGAGTACTATATTTACATTGTTTCTCCTCCTTCATAAATTCATGACCTTTTCTTCTATAATTATTATTGTTACATATATATAACACGGATATATGCACATACTCACATGCGCACGCACACACACACACACATCTCAAATACTTTCCTGGGGAAGAATAATGTTTCCTGCTATCAGCATTCCTTAGTTGTACCTAGTTTTTTATGTATGGTTGAGACTGCCTGACATTTGCTGTGAGACTGTATCTCCTGGGAATATGAGACACTATACTCATAACATCTTAACAGCATGACTGACTACTTAAGCATGACTTGAAGTAGAACAAGAACAGATATGTTCTTATCTACTGGTTTTTGAAACAGGATATTGTTGAGGAGACAGTCTTAGCTTTAATGGCATTATGTAGATCAAGCTGACTTTGAACTTGGACATTCACTTGTCACAACTTTCCAAATACTAGGATTCTAGACATGCAATATCATGTCATGTTAAATTAATACTTTTATTAATATATACAAATGTGCATATTAATGGACACTTTTCCATTGTGTTATGCATATACATATAGTTTATATCACAGTATTCACATTTATCTTTTCTAATTTTTATCATCTCTTTATTGTAGAAAATATTCAAAAATACATTCTTCTGTCTTTTTGAAATATACAGGACAATATTATAATTATAATCATCCTACGGCCTAGTGATACATCAGAACTTCTACCAAACTATGACTTAATGATCAGTGATCAACTTTTTCTCCTTTGTTCCTTTTCTCCCTATCCCTAGTAACCACCAATAATTTCTCAACTTCTATTATATCCATTTCTTCACATTATACTTATGAGAGAGGGCATAAAGTACTTGTCTTTCTGTGTCTCCCTTAGTTTGCAAAATAATAACTTCTAGTTTTGAATTATATTGTTGCAAATGATGCAATTTCATTCTTTATTTGAGTGAAATCTACCACATTGAGTTTGTATTCCTCATTTTCTTGATATGCTCATTAATTGATCAATGTGTAGATTGTTTTGAATTCTGGACTATTATGAGTAGTGATGTAATGAACATGGGAGGGAAAATACACGTTTTAACATTTCCTGCGAATTGTAGCCAAATAATGGGATTGTTAGATTTTTTAGATGAGTATTATTTGCCACAGATATACCTTTGACTTTTCATACAGTACTGCTTTTAAAATTACTTTACATTTCTAATAAATGTTAGGGGTTTACTTTTGGTTTGTTCTTAAACACATGTATCTAATTTTCCTCAAGAGGCCTTAAAATTTCCTTATCAATTAACAATAGTTCCTTCTGCTCATCCTTGACTTATTTTTCTATTATTCTTAATGAATTTTAAGAGTATTCATGTACCTTTGCTAAACTGGATTTTTGTCATGCTCTTTTTTTTTCTGTTTTAATATGTCTACTTGTTCTCTTTCCTTGTCTTTACAGAAATTCTACCTATCCTGCAAGCCTCATTGCAGCATTACCTCATGATGTGTAATAAAGCATCTTCCTGATCAGACTATATTAGTACCTTTATTTTTCTTATGTTACCGCATTCTTTACATTATTTTATAGTTGACTAGAGAGGGGAGGTAGTTTGAAAACATTATTGTTTCTTCAGCCAGAAGAATAACTGGGATGTTCATGTGAATTAGTGACTTTCACTGCTACTATGCCCAAAATGTTTGACTAAGAAAAGAATAGCATCTGTTGCAAAGAGTAAACTAGCCACATGATGCCTGTATTCTGCACAACTCTCCTTTTCTTACACCCTCATAAACATCCTTATAAATCTGAATGCATTACAAATAAGTATGTTTAGAAATTGCTTATAAGCTTATAAAATAATGACTTTCTTTCTCTTTAATATTTGCCCTAAAAGATGCAACCATTTAAAAGGACAAAACATTTAGGCCCATACTTTCTGAAGGTTCGTTCAGTCCATGGTTTAACAGCTCTGCTGATTCTGGGCTTTTGATGTATAGGCTGAATGACAACTATCTAGTGGAAGAAGTATATTGTGGAGGAGATTCTTCACCTAATGATGACCAGAAAACAGATGAGAGAAATAACAATAAACATTGCAGAGAAAGATAAAGTCTATAAGGATAAAACTCCTGTGACTTACTTATTACAAACATGTGCCACATTTTAGGTCTACTATGTCTCAATACTTTATTCAAATTTGAGCTCCATCAATGAATCAGTTATTCATCTCTGAAATGCTCTCATAGACACACCCAGAAGTATGCCTTATTATTCTTTCAAGCAATTCTGAATGCAGTTAAATTGAAAAGGTTAAACATCAGCCTATGTTCAGTATACCAAGCTTTGGACCTCTTTAAATGCCATAGTTCTGGTAGAAATTTTGTTAATATGATGGATACCTATCTTTTAGCAGAAAACAAAACAGATACTTCTAGGAGTGATACTTCTAGGAATAATACTTCAAAACATTAGTGAATATGGATGTTATTGATATACAAAAGGATTTACATAGCTTCCCTTAGAATATGTTAATACTTTAACTAGCCTAATAGGTAACTTTTTAAATATATCACCCATTTTATTAATCTTTTTAAAGAGTTCTCTTCAAGATATATAAAAATTTAAAATTAGAGATTCTGTTCTTTTCTAATGCTACTCACAAGCATGACTCCCAGTATGTTACTAACACCCTAGTAGATATTCTTTAACACAGGATCTATTTCCAATTTACAAAAAGTAATATTAATTTTAATTGGATCTTTGTTATCTATCTAAAATCCGCAAGTGAAATAATTACTTAACATTCTGCCTCCAAGATTTTATCTATTTTTAATGACTAAATTCTCCTTTCACATTAAAACTTTTAGCACTTTTCAGCAATTATGAATGTAAAAATAGAGTCTAATGATGTAATAAAATACAGTAGATAAAATTACAGAGAAATATAACTGGTGATTAATTAATAGATAATGTTCAAAGTATTGAATAGTAGCACCAGATAATCATCTTTAAGTGCAAATATTAAAGTGAAGGAAAGTCATTATTTTATGAACAGATAAACAATTTATAAACATTATATTTATTTGTAATTCATTTAGATTTGTACAGATGTTTGAGGTTGACAAAGAAAAGGAGAACTGTGTGGACTAATAGCATCATGTGGCTAGTTTACACCCTGCAACAGACACCTTTTTGTCCTTAGACAAAACATTCTTCTCTGATGAGTGTTTTTATTTGTAAAATAAATAAATAAATACATAAATAAATAAATAAAACATCTCTACCTTAGTTACATAATCTGGTTCTGATTAATACAACAGGAAAAAGACAGAAAAAAAGTCAAGTTAATCAATAAGGCTGGAAAGATTGGCTCAGTGGGTAAGGACACTTATTGCTCAAGCATGAGAAATTAAATTCTGGTCCCAGTACTTATATAAAGGAAACAGAACTGTGGGGAGAGAGAATATGAATGAATAAAAGAATACCTGGGTATAGCTATGTGCCTGGCTATAACATCAGATCTGTGACAGAAAAAAAAGAGGAGGATTGCTAAAAATTATTGGCCTATAGCCTAGTTGTAGGCTCAGTGAATTCAGCTGAAGACCCTCAACAATAAAAGAACTTCTGAGGGAATCATTATCCCTGACCACAAGCTGTACTACAGAGCTATAGTTATAGTGCATGATATTGGTACAGTGACAGGCAAGTAGATCAATGGAATAGAATTGAAGAACCACAATTGAAATGAACCCACACACCTATGGTCACATGATCTTTGACAAAGGAGCTAAACCATCCATTGGAAAAAAAGACAGCATTTTCAAAATATGATGCTGGTTCAACTGGATGCCTGCATATAGTAAAATGCAAATGGATCCATTCTTATCTCCCTGTAGAAAGCTCAAGTTGAAATAGATCAAGGACTACCACATAAAACCAGATACATAGAATCTAATAGAAGACAAAGCCTCAAACGCATGGGCACAGGGGGAAAGTTCCTGAACAGAGAACCAATGGCTTATGCTTTAAAATCAACAATAGACAAATGAGACTTCATAAAATTTCAAAGGTTCTGTAAGGCAAAGGACACTGTCAATAGGACAAAATGGCAACCAACAGATTGGGAAAAGATCTTTACTAATCAAATATCCAATAGAGGCTTAATATCCAATATATACAAAGAACTCAAGAAGTTAGACTCTAGAGAACCAAATAATCCTATTAAAAATGGGGTACAGAGCTAAACAAAGAATTCTCAACTGAGGAAACTTGAATGGTCGAGAAGCACCTAAAGAAATGTTCTGTATACTTAGTCATCAGGGAAATGCAAATCCAAACAACCCTGAGATTCCATCTCACACTAGTCAGAATGGCTAAGATCAAAAACTCAGGTGACAGCAGATGCTGGCTAGGATGTGGAGAAAGAACACTCATTCTCAAAGGAATAATGTGCGGAATGGTAGAACAAGATATCCTATGTCGTCCTCTGACCCAGGGCACATGTCCAAGTGCACAAGTGTTTGTAATCTCTCCCTCCCTCTCTCTCTCCCTCTCTCACTCTCCCTCTCTCCTTCTCTCCCTCCTTCCATCCCTCTATTTCTCACTCCACACCATATAAACTATCTAGAATTGCTTGTAAGAAGTACTATTTCAGTTAATGAGAAGAACTTGTGTATTCTACAACAACAGTCTGTAGCTACTCTTCTAGATGTACTCATAGATGTTGTACTGATATCAACTTGATATAAACTCAAGGCCACTTGAGAAAAGAAAATTACAGCTGGAAAAAATACCTCCATGAAGTTGACCTATAGGCAAGTCTGTGGGGACACTGTCTTCATTAATGATTGAGATAATAGGCCTCATGCTACTGGGGATCTGTGCCACTTCTGGGCAGGTTGTTCTGAGCTGTATGTATAAGAAATCAAGAGTAAAAGAACCAATGGCTAGGAAATAGTGTAAATCAGAGGCCACATGCTGAAAAAAAATATTCTCCTGGTAATCTGTAATTTACATTTCTTAGATCATTTGTAAGATCTGTATCATTATAGTGTCAGAAGAGATTAATAAACAATTAAGAGCACTTGCTTTCTTATAAAGGACCTGGGACTGCTTCCTTGCTCGAATATTTGGTGCCTAATAGCCACATGTACCTTCAGTTCCAGAATATAAAATGCTCTCTACTGCCTTCTTGTTACACACACACACACACACACACACACACAGAGAGAGAGAGAGAGAGAGAGAGAGACAGACAGACAGACAGACAGACAGACAGAGACAGACAGAGAGACAGAGAGACAGAGAGAGGCAGAGAGAGAGCAGGCATAAAATTAAAACATAAATTAAATCTTTAATAAAAGAATAATAAAAATTATCAAAGAACAAGTAAAACAAAGCTCCTGGAGTCTGAAGTTTATCATAAAACATACATAATTAAGCCTTTTTGACATTTTTTTACTTGATGTGGACATTTATCCTTTAATCACTGCTCCTAAGGAGGATGAGGCAGAGAATTACAGCTTGAGGCCATAATTTGCCTCATAATTATCGAGTTTCTGGAGAGGGGGGGGCAGAGGGAGAGAGGATGGATAGATGATTAGATAGATAGATGGATAGATGATAGACAGATAGATAGATAGATAGATAGATAGATAGATAGATAGATAGATAGATAAGATTTGAGGATATTTAACACTCAAAGGCTTTAATCACTAGTATTATAAGAAAAATGATTTTAATAGTATTTTAATATTTTGAAATTATAAAATAATTAGATCAAGTCTTCAGTCCCTTTAGTCATGTGCAACCCCTTTGCTCTCTTTAAAACTCATGCTTCTTTTTCTTCACATAAATACAAGAGACTCAATCGGTAGTTTAAAGAATGATATTTTCTAGTTCCATCCATTTGCCTAAGAATTTCATGGATTAGTTATTTTTAATAGATGAGTAATACTCTATTGTGTAAATGTACCACATTTTCTGTATGAATTCCTCAGTTGAAGGACATCTGGGTTCTTTCAAGCTTCTGGATATTATGAATAAGGCTGCTATGAACATAGTGGAGCATATGTCCTTGTTATATGTTGGAGCATCTTCTGGGTATATGCCCAGGAGTGCTATAGCTGGGTCCTCAGCTATATGTCCAATTTTCTGAGGATCTGCAGAATGATTTCCAGAGTGGTTGCACCAGCTTGTAATCCCACCAACAATAGAGGAGTGTTCTTCTTTCTCCACATCCTAGCCAGCATCTACTATCACCTGAGTTTTTGATCTTAGCCATTCTGACTAGTGTGAGATGGAATCTCAGGGTTGTTTGGATTTGCATTTCCCTGATGACTAAGGATACAGAACATTTCTTTAGGTGCTTCTCGACCATTCAAGTTTCCTCAGTTGAGAATTCTTTGTTTAGCTCTGTACCCCATTTTTAATAGGATTATTTAGTTATCTGGAGTCTAATTTCTTGAGTTCTTTGTATATATTGGATATTAGTACTCTATTGGATGAAGGATTGGTAAAGATCTTTTCCCAATCTGTTGGTTGCCACTTTGTCCTATTAACAGTGTCCTTTGCCTTACAGAAGCTTTGCAATTTTATGAAGTCTCATTTGTCAATTCTTGATCTTAGAGCATATGCCATTGGTGTTCTGTTCAGGAAAATTTTCCCTGTGCCTAGGTATTCGAGGGTCTTCCCCACATTCTCTTCTTTTAGTTTCAGTATATCTGGTTTTATGTGAAGGACCTTTATCCACTTGGGCATGAGCTTTGTACAAGGAGATAAGTATGGATCAATTTCCATCATTCTACATGCTGACCTTCAGTTGATCCTTCAGTTCAACCATTTATTGAAAATGCTGTCCTTTTTCTACTGGATGGTTCTAGATCCTTTGTCAAAGATCAAGTGACCATAGGTGTGTGAGTTTGTTTCTGGGTCTTCAATTCTATTCCATTGATCTTCTTGCCTGCCTCTGTACCAATATTATGCTGTTTTGATAGCATAATACAGCTTGAGGTCAGGGATGGTGATTCCCCCGGAAGTTCTTTTATTGTTAAGAATAGTTCTTGCTATCCTGGGTTTTTTGTTATTCCAAATGAATTTGGAAATTGCTGTTTCTATCTCCAGGAAGAATTAATTTGGAATTTTGATGGGGATTGTATTGAATCTGTAGATTGCTTTTGGCAAGGTGGCCATTTTTACTATATTTATCTTGCCAATCCATGAGCATGGGAGATCTTTCCATCTTCTGAGGTCTTCTTCGATTTCTTTCTTCAGAGACTTGAAGTTCTTGCCATACAGTTCTTTCACTTTCTTGGTTACATTCACCCCAAGGTATTTTATATTATTTGTGGCTATTGTAAAGGGTGTCATTTTTATAATTTCTTTCTCAGCCTGTTTATCCTTCGAGTACAGGAAGGCTACTGATTTGTTTGAGTTGATTATATATTCAGCCACTTTGCTGAAGTTGTTTATAAGGTTTAAGAGTTCTCTGGTGGAAGTTTTGGGGTCACTTAAGTATGCTATCATGTCATCTGCAAATAGTGAAATTTTGACTTCTTCCTTTCTTATTTTTATCCCTTTGACTTCCTTTTGTTGTCTAATTGTTCTAGCTAGGACTTCCAGTACTATATTGAATAGGTACGGTGAGAGTGGGCACCCTTGTCTAGTTCCTGATCTTAGTGGAATTGTTTCAAATTTCTCTCCATTTAGTTTGATGTTGGTTACTGGTTTGCTTTATATTGCTTTTACTATGTTTAGGTATGGGCCTTGAATTCCTGATCTTTCCAAGACTTTTATCATGAAGGAGTGTTGAATTTTGTGAAATGCTTTCTCAGCATCTAGTGAGATGATCATGTGTTTTTTTTTCCCTTTGAGTTTGTTTATATAATGGATTACATTGATGGATTTCTGAATATTGACCCATCCCTTCATTCCTGGGATGAAGCCTACTTGATCATGCTGGATGATTGTTTTGATGTGTTTTTGGATTTGGTTTTCGAGAATTTTATTGAGTATTTTTGCATCAGTATTCAAAAGGGAGATTGATCTGTAGTTCTCTTTCTTTGTGGAGTCTTTGTGAGGTTTAGGTATGAGTCTGATTGTAGCTTCATAGAATGAATTGGGTAGAGTTCCTTCTGTTTCTATTTTGTGGAATAGTTTGACGAGAATTGGTATTAGGTCTTCTTTGATAGAATTCTGCACTAAAAGCATCTGGTCCTGGGTTTTTTTTTGGTGGGGAGACTTTTAATGACTGCTACTATTTCTTTAGGGGTTATGGGACTGTTTAGCTGGTTTATTTCCTCCTGATTTAACTTTGGTACTTGATATCTGCCTAGAAAATTGTACATTTCATCCAGATTTTCCAGTTTTGTTGAGTATAGGCCTTTGTAGTAGAATCTGATATATATATTTTTAATTTCCTCAGTTTCTGTTGTTATATCTACCTTTTCAGTTCTGATTTTTTTGATTTGGATACTGTCTCTGTGCCCTCTGGTTAGTCTGGCTAAGGGTTTAATCTATCTTGTTGATTTTCTCAAAGAACCAGCTCCTGGTTTTGTTGATATTTTGTGTAGTTCTTTCTGTTTCTATTTGGTAGATTTCAGCCCTGAGTTTGATTATTTCCTGCCTTCTACTCCTCTTGGGTGTATTTGCTTCTTTTTGTTCTAGAGATTTTAGATGTGCTTGTCAAGTTGTTAGTGTGTGCTCTTGGTTGATTGAAGTCCTGAGTTTATTTCATGCCATCTACTCTTCTTATATGTATTTGCTTCTTTTTGTTCTAGAGCTTTCAGTTGTGCTGTCACCTTGTTAGTATATGCTCTCTCCAGTTTCTTTTTTAGGCACTTAGAACTATGAATTTTCCTCTTAGCACTGCTTTCATGGAGTCTCACAAATTTTGGTATGATGTGTCCTCATTTTCATTAAATTCTAAAAAGTTTTTAATTTCTTTATTTCTTTCTTGAACAAGTCATTATTGAGTAGAGCGTTGTTCACTTTCCAAGTGTAAGTGGGCTTCCCATTGTTTTTGTCATTGTTAAAGACCAGCCTTTGTCTGTGGTGATCTGATAGGGATTATTTCAATATTTTTGTATCTGTTTAGGACTGTTTTGTGAGCAATTATATGGTTTATTTTGAAGAAGGTACCATGAAGTGCTGAGAAAAAGGTATATTCTTTTGTTTTAGGATGAAATGTTCTATAGATATCTGTTAAAACCATTTGGTTCATAACGTCTGTTAGTTTCATTATGTATCTGTTTACTTTCTGTTTCCATTGCTGAGAGTGAGGTGTTGAAATCCTCCACTATTATTGTGTGAGGTGCAATGTGTGCTTTGAGCTTTAGTAAAGTTTCTTTTATACATGTGGGTGCCCTTGCATTTGGAGCATAGATGTTCAGAATTGAGAGTTCATCTTGGTAGATTTTTTCTTTGATGAGCATGAAGTGTCCTTCCTTATCTTTTTTGATTACTTTTGGTTGAAGGTCTATTTTAATTGATATTAGAATGGCTACTCTAGCTTGTTTCTTTGGACCTTTTGCTTGGAAAATTCTTTTCCATCCTTTTATTCTGAGGTAGTGTCTGTTTTTGTCTCTGAGGTACGTTTCTTGTATGCAGCAAAATTCTGGGTCCTGTTTATGTATGCAGTCTGGGAGTCTATGTCTTTTTATTGGAGAATTAAGTCCATTGGTGTTAAGAGGTATTAAGGAAGAATGATTGTTGCTTCCTGTTATTTTTGTTATTAGAGGTAGAATTGTGTTTGTGTAGCTATCTTCTTTTGGGGTTGTTGGAAGATTACTTCCTTGCTTTTTTGAGGTTGTAACTTCTCTCCTTGTGTTGGAGTTTTTCATCAATTGTCCTTTGAAGTGCTGGAAAGATATTGTGTAAATTTGGTTTTGTCATGGAATATCTTGGTTCCTCCATCTATAGTGATTGAGAGTTTTGCTGGGTTTAGTAGTCTCAGCTGGCATTTGTGTTCTCTTGGGGTCTATATGATATCAGTCCAGGATCTTCTGGCTTTTATAGTCTCTAGTGAGAAATCTGGTGTAATTCATTGCTCTGCCTTTATATTTTACTTTACCTTTTTCTCTTACTGCTTTTAGAATTTTTTTTGTTTTGTGCATTTGATGTTTTGATTATTATGTGTTGGGAGGTATTTCTTTTCTGATCTAGTCTGTTAGGAGTTCTGTAGGCTTCTTACATGTTCATGGACATCACTTTCTTTAGGTTAGGGAAGTTTTCCTCTACAATTTTGTTGAAGATATTCACTGGTCCTTTAAGTTGGGAATCTTCACTCTCATCTATACCTATTAACCTTAGGTTTGGTTTTCTCATTGTGTCCTGGATTTCCTGGATGTTTTGGGTTAGGACCTTTTTGTATTTTGTGTTTTCTTTGACAGTTGTGTCAATGTTTTCCATGGTATCTTCTGCACATGAGATTCTCTCTTCTATTTCCTGTATTCTGTTGGTGATGCTTGCATGCATGACACCTGACTTCTTTCCTAGATTTTCTATTTCCAGGGTATTCTCCCTTTGTGATTTCTTTATTGTTTCTACTTCCAGTTTTAGGTCCTGGATGGTTTTGTTTAATTCCTTCACCTGTTTGTTTGTGTTTTCTTTCAGTTCTTTAAGGGATTTTTGTGTTTCCACTTTAAGGGCTTCTACCTATTTACCTGTGTTCTCCTGTATTTCTTTAATGGAGTTATTTATGTCCTCCTTAAAGTCCTCTATCATCATCATGAGAAGTGATTTTAATTCTGAATCCTGCTTTTCCACTGTGATGGGGTGTCTGGGGCTTGTTATGGTGGGAGAACTGGGTTCTGATGATGCCAGGTAACTTTGGTTTCTCTTGCCTATGTTCTTGCATTTGCCTTTTGCCATCTGGTTAACTCTAGTGCTAACTGTACTCACTGTTTCTGACTGGAGCTTGTCTTTCCAGTTATCTTGCTTGTGTCAGAACTCCTCAGAGTTCAGATGTCTCTGTGATCCTGAGTTCCTGGCTGGAGGAACTCTTGCCACCTCTAGGATCCTGAAATTCTGCTGCTCTGAGTATAGTGGCTCCTCTATAATGGCTTAGAATATGCTGTCTTCACAGGAGCAGACCAGCTACATGTCTGCTGCTCTGAATGCAGTGGTTCCTCTAGGATGTCTCAGGATATGGTGTCTTCACGGAACCAGACCAAGTAGGTGTCTGCCCCAGACAAAAGGACCAAGCAAGGGATATTTAACCTTTTTTTTTGACTTTCCAGATTTTATCCCCCTCCCTATCCACCCTCTGACTGTTCCCAATCCCATACCACCACCCCTGTGTATCCATGAAGATTTTCCTACCCTCCCAGCCCCCACCCCAGCAGACCTCTAAACTCCCTGGGGCCTCCAGTCTCTTGAGGGTTAGGTGCATCTTCTCTGACTGAACCCATACCTGGCAGTCCTCTGCTGTATATATGTTGGGGGCCTCATATCAGCTGGCATATGTTACCTGGTTGGTAGTCCAGTGTCTGAGAGATCTCAGGAGTCCAGGTTAGTTGAGACTGCTAGTCCTTCTTCAGAGTTGCCCTCCTCCTCAGCTTCTTCCAGATTTTCCCTAATTCACCCACAGGAATCAGCAGCTTCTTTCCATTGGTTGGATGACTGACTCTTTCAGCTTCTTGTTGGGTCTTTAGGAGGGCAGTCATGATAGGTTCTGTTTTGTGACCACTCCACAGCCTCAGTAATAATGTCAGGCCTTGTGGCCTCCCTTTGAGCAGGATCCCACTTTGGGCCTGTCACTGTACCTCCTTTTCCAGGGCATCAAGTGAAGGATGGGTTTGCCGTCCCACAGTCAAAACTCTGACCCATAATTGTTCCTTTCTGAAAGAACTGCAGAGACAAAAATGGAGAAGAGCTTGTGGTTCTTTTTAATTTTAGAAAAGTATTACGGATTATATACTAACATGAGCTAGCAGCTCAAATAGATGTAAACTTTCAGAATGTTCCTTTTCTGAATAGTGGATAGTAGATTGTAAAATTTCTAGGAGGATTAGCTTAAAGTACAAGGAAACTGTGTATGACTCTATTGGCCTAGTTATGTTCTGAGAGGTTATATATCACTGAATTCTTTTTGAGCTAATGGTAAACAGACTTACTTAATACAACAGCCCCTTAGAATATAGAGAGGAAGTTGGAATTCTACCAACGAAAAACAAGCAGGCAAAATTAAGGGCTTTTTGTCATAAGAATTGGGTGAACATCAGCATGCCTGCCACAGAAAGATGGAGAAAGGTATATTCTCTATCATTGCTGAGAATCCTCCTTGGATCAGTCTGCTTCCAGCATCCCAAAACTTGAACATAGGATAGTGATATTTTTCTCTTAAAATGTTTTATAGCTTTAAAGCATGTACAGAAGTGGCATGGTCAAAGAATTTGAAAAAAATTAAGACAGGTTGATATGCACAAAAGATGAAAAGATGCATAAAATGGAAAAGCTTGGTAGACTGAAATGAATCTCCATAAACTACTAAGTGATAGGACAGTGTTACTAAATTGTAATCTTTTTTTTTCCTTATAAGAAATTACTTTTTTTGTAGTTTAGTGGGATTTTCCCATGTAAGATGAAGATCAATAGCCAACTAGTAACTGGAGAGGTCCTGGAGCCATTTTATTATTCCTGCTGTGTTTTTCCCTTTGATAACATGGAAATGCAGAAAGTTAGGACAAGAAACACTCTCTATACATTAGTAACAAGACATGAGAGAAACCATGTGGATTAAGGCACAAGAATCTATCTCTTGTTCCTGTGTGTATCTTCATTACTGTTTAATTAGAAAAATATATCTAGATGATGAAAGAATATTTGAGAAAGAACACTCCCCTACCAAAATGCTATCATACATATGACATGGGTTCAGATAGGAAGGATAATCTATTTTATGCTCTTCCAGGGAGTATCATGTTGGGTCTTTAAAACTGTCATTTAATATGTTACTTTATCAATATTCATATTCTAAAAGATATTTATCCCTGATAGAATTATCATTGGCCCATTTTATGTCATTCTACCCAATAATTAAATAGGTTGAGGAGTAAAATATGCTTTCTAAGGAAAATTTCAGGGCTGTTTCTATGATATCCTAATAATCCTTTTGAAAGACATTGATTAAAATACTTTAATCAATTTTAAAGTTAGAGTAATTTGGATTCTAAATTTAATGTGTAAAAAGTTATTAAAACAATATAAAATCACTATTTATGACCATTTGCCCTTAATAGTTGAATGTGAGTTAATAATGTATATTTATCTTCTTCCCTATAAAAGGTTTTAATTATGCTCAATTATTATCATAGAAATATCAAATTCAATTAAAGAAGCAATTGTACTATTGTTTCATTAAGTGTCAAACTAATTTTTAAGTTTTAGATATATGGTAAATATTTTAAAATTGAGGCTAACTTGTTTTTTTATTAAGAGCACAAGTTAAACTCAGCAAACATGCAAAGACATTTATATTTTAATTTAAAAAGAAAATGTCGATGGAAATAACTTTACAAAGATATATCAATTTGAAGCCACAGAAGTCAATTGAAGTGTCAGGAAAATAAATTACCACAATAAGAATTTATTTAGGAAATGATGGCATCACCTCTAAAAGTTCAATCACATATTCCTTGCATGGAATCATTTGTTAAAATGCTAGTCTATCTGTACTAACTTGTTATCAATAAGCATATAATATTGCCCCTGTCTTTCCTCTTCAAAATGCTATGTATTGGTTTTTCTTTTTGTCCTACATCCTTGCCATTAATAAAGGATTTCAATTATGTAGAGGAAAGAATGCTAAAATTCTGTTGATTCATTGTGAAGCAGAGAGCATTGTAGAATCATTTGAAAGGTTCACTGTATGTTAACAAATTAGAGTTCCAAAAGAAAGAAAGGAAGAAAATAAATGTAAATATTAGTGAACTCATTGTCTCTATACAAATATTGATTTCATTCATCTTATGTGATAGATAGGATTGCTAAGCAAAAAATCCAAACTCAAAGGCACATTAACTAGGAAGCAGGTGTAGTAGAATCAGGGAAATAATGAATGTGATTTGGTTAAAACAAGCAAAATATCAAATCTTTCATAAAGGATTCATCATTTTTCTTCCTATTCTTAAAGACCTTAATAATCATTTGACAAATGTCCATTTAGCTATAACAATAAATTTTTATTAAAAATCTTGGTTCAGCGTTCATCATTCAAATAATTTCATCTTAATGAAAAAATACTATCAAATTCCCTATACAACTGGGACATTTTTTGTCATTTAACGTTTTAATAGTCATCAAGAAACACAAAATAATTCATCATGAGCAAGAACAAATTCTTGATAAAATGGTATATCATATATATTTCTCTAACAAAATTGATAAGAGTCTCTATGAAAATTTCACTGCAGATATTGGTCTCACTTTATTACAGCTGCATCTATGCAGAGAGTTAAGGTGATGCTCCTCCCAGAGGAATTCCATGGTATTAAAATGGGGGGAGGTGGGAAAATTGTAAAAACTGTAAAATGTGGTTGAGACTACAAATATTTAATACTGTTACTGTGCAAACCAGCTGTTATACATATGCATTACTAGTCTCAAAAAGAATTGGAAGGGATAAAAGAACAAACACTGTTTCTCTCATTTTTATATAGGAGGCAACTCCTTTCCATTTATCTCCATTGAGTAGATTGTCTCTTTCAGATAGTTGTGCTTGAAGGCATTTGTCTAGAAAATTGTGTTATATTTCAAATGAAAATGAAAGAGAAAAGAAAGATTTATTGAAATTTTTATTGGGTAGGCTGGGAAGATAAAATCTACTTGAAAAATATATGTTAAGATATAGCATGTCTTCAAGGATATTTTAACAATTGTTAATAACATTAAATATCTTAGCAAATGGGCAATCATACATGTAGCTTTATTAAGAAAATTAATTACTATTTGATCTAAGTACAACCCTGATAGGGGTAAATATATAAGAGATAAAATAAATAATTTGTTGATAAAAATTATTTTAGTGGGTAAATATGAAATTTGGATAATATTGCATATTCACTATTAAGAATGGATACATTTTTAGTTCATATTCTGTGGAAGGAAGTTTGGTAAAGTAAACAATATGCAGAATAGAGATTTCTCAGTGGTTAAGAGCACTTGATATTGTTGCAAATGTCCCAGATTCGATTTCCAGAACCCACATAGAGGCTCACCATTTTTCCCAAGCAGCAGCGTGTGTGGTACATAGATAAACAAGAAGGCAAAACATTCAAGCACATAAAATAGTTTTTAAAACAAATTTAATGTAAGAAATCAATATACATCGGTACATGCTAAAAGCATGTTATAGAAGACATTCAGAACTACTGACTACTGAGATAGGTATTATGCTAATTTATTTTTTGTCAGGTTGACACAAGCTAGATTCACCTGAAAAGGAATTTCAATTCAGGAATTGTCTCTATCACACTGGCCTGTCTGCATGTCTGTGGGGCATTTCCTCCATCAGTGATTTATGTGGGAGTGACTAGGCCCTGTGGGTGATGCCATTTCTTAGCAAGTGGTCCTGGGTTGTAGAACAGAGCAGGCTGAGCAAGCCATGGACAGAAAGCTGGTAAACAGCACTCCTCCATAATTTCTTCTTCAGTTCTTGCCTCCAAGTCCCTGTTATGACTTCTGTTCATGGTTGATTACTTGCTGTAAGGTGAAAGAAACCTTTTCCTTTCTAGGATGCTTTCATCATTGTCATTATCATAGCAATACAGTGGAAACGAGACTGGGAATAGAGAGCCCTTCAAGGATAGATAAAAGACAAGGCTAAATTCTAAATGAAACATGAACAAGAGGGATTTTGTAGTCAAAGGGCAAGGTGGAATTGAGGTCAGTAGATGAACATTATTTAAGGAAGACCATTAGAGAAATCCCGGCTAACTGACATAGCAGAATTCTTGCTGAAGATAGCCCAGAGAGATCAGGCATTTCACTGCATATTATGGAGGATGTAATACCCAATCAGATATCCAGATATCAAGTATCAGGTGTCCCTGAATCAGTAGAGTTTTTTGACTGAATTTTAAATTTCATAACAAAGAACAATGATGGACCTGGGTATAGTGCAGAAACCTAGCTAAATTTTGACCAAACAAAGAGACTTTGTCACTAATCATCACAATATACCCGTGAACCAAGTCTTATCATTGTTATTTTTGCTAATTCTTTTCTCCTCTTGAGGCCTGGAGAACAGGTTATCCACAAGTGATATCTGCAGAAGTAGCACAAGAAATGAAATTTCTCTGCGCTTTTCTCTACCCTTTTATTTCATTTTCTATTCCCAAGGCAGGCCTTCAGAATTAGAACCTGTTCTTACTCAAATGATGTCCGAAAGCACAAAAAATATACTCTAATATTTCCTTGGCTCTCATAAAGCAGGTCCTAGAGAAAAATGTCTGACCCTGCTTCTACAAACCCTTTCCTCACATGGAAGAAAAGGAGGATATACATGGGTGACAAGAAGATCATTCACAGGCAGGCATTGCTGAATTTCCGTAGAATATTTTCATTAGATCATGTCATTTGTTTCCAATCTTACCTTTATAGTACTCACACTGCTTCAGGGAACCTATGTCAGACAACAGAGAGTTCACCCAGGTTCTTTGCATCATAAATCTGAAGACTACTTTGTCAAGCAAAAGTCTTTATTAACTGAATATGCTATGCATTCCTCTTATCAACCTGCCCTTATATAATGTCATCTGCAACTCTTGGGATGAACAGGAATGGGAACACCTCCTTTTGTGATTTATGTGTCTCCAATTTAGAAGTTGGAACTTAGAACTTCTTACGGAAGTTCCAGAGCATCAACCGATCTATCCAACACAGCCTGAAAATATGTACTTATCTCCTACTGGCAAAACAGAGCTAAGGGAGCAAGAGTAAAGCAGAGTTATTTCACAGACATAACAGCAAAAAAGGAAGAGGACTATGCTTCTTTGGATTTTCCCACTGTTTATGGGAAAGAAAACAAACTGACTGATTTTCTTGGGACAGATTTGATAAAAAGAAAGCAAAACCACCAAAAATACGTGAACCTATCTATGCTACTTGAACACATATAGATAAAAAAATAAAATAAAAACAAATAAATAAATATATAAATACATAAATACATAAAAATTAAGTGGTTCGAAACGGCAAAAGGCAGGGAGTGGGGGCACATTTTGAAAACAGATTGAAATGGTCACGAGAGGATTTGTTCATTACAGAGCAGAGCCACCAATTATCTCCAGTAGATTTTAGCAGCTGGAGAGAGTTTATGTAATCTAGATATGGCTATTTGTCAGGCCACTTTTTATTGCTGTGTATGATCACTAATTACAAAAGGCAATCAGTTAACATTCAAAATGTGTTCTATGTGTTCCATCTCATTTAATGAAAACAGTATCATTGCCTTTGTGTTTCTTTTTCAAAATTGCAAACACCAGCTCTGGATATGCATCTGTGATGTTATACACAGAATAATTTCTACCAGATAATAAGGATGTTAGAGTACTATATGTAGTCAAATTGGATCTAGTAATCAGTACTGTTGTAAAATGGAAAGCAACCTGTATGTAACAGAGGAGGGGGTTTAAAGGATAAAGCTATTGCTTGCCCTGATCTCCTGCTCATGTTTACATTTGAATAGTCTTTGTTAATTTTAGAAAAAATTCTGAGATATTTGCTTTCACACAATAAGCAAATTTTTGATTGGTGTGAGAAAAAAAATTTTTAAAAAGTGAAACTGGGCACCTGTGGCTTTCCTTATTAATTCATTATAGTTGAATTATAAAAACCCAGAATTCTTAGTCCTCAAGTAAATCCATGGAACATAATTAAGCATAAGTGGGTGAGATGGTTTTGAGTTACTCATGAACTGATACCTAAATTCAGTTGTAGAATTTAGTTTCTAGAACTAGAAACTTCATGGTGATTCCATTGAAGGAAGGGAGTATGAGGCCCAGAAAAGTTAGTTTGCTGTAAATTATTTTCTGATCCACAGTGTCCTCTACAAGCTTGAACTATTATTATCAGAGGACATAGAAAGTGCATTGACTTCACTTTTCTTTTCCCACTTGAATTTACTAAATATAATAAACAAGTCCTAAAAATGTGATTTGTAAGATATTTACTGGACTACTGAAAGAAGATGTATCATTCATTTTACATAGCATTCTTCTTACAAGCATTTTTACTCAGAGTCTCTTGTCCAGGGGGGTACCATTTGCTTAGTTTAGTTTTATCAATCCAGTTTAAGTTGAGATATTCAATCCATCAGTAAGAAATGTTAGTTGAAGTTAGTTTTTATTTGTTCATTTGTTTTTAACTCTATGGAACAAAGAACTTAAGTTATTTATAGAGTACAATGTCCCTATTTGGAAATGATCGAGAACTATAAAAAGGGGGGGGTGTCAAAACCTTTTGTTTTCTGATTTTGAAGCATGCCATTAATAATACTTGTTGTGCTTAAAATGGTGTATCATTTCATGATGATATTACTTATACTTTCATAATATGACTCAGAACATCATTCCCAAATGAATATTTCTTAAATGAATAGAAACAAATAGTTTGTGAATATGGATGATTGATGTAAAAATGGGCAGATTAGAAGTTGACTTTGTATTCCTTGAGAATACAAAGAGGAAGAACCAGCTGACAGAAGATGCTGTGAAGAGAATACACGGAAGAAATTGTCTTCACCAGCTGCCCTGAAAGGCTGAGGTTAGGGCTGAGAAGAACTGCAGACAGCTTCTAAGAAGAGTAAATAGATGAAGCAAAAAGATCATCAATGGAATCATGCAGGAAGTGAATATGAAAATATAGAGATTTTAAAATTAAAAAAAAAGAAGTTGACTTTGGAGGTTCTATAGCATTACAAATAAAGAGTTAAGGCTAGTCTTTAAAAATCTATCTCCCTTAAACCTATCCTTAAAACAAATTTTTATCTTTTATTTCCCATTTTTCATTTTACTTTCTCTGGTCTTCCATATATGTCAGAGTTTATGTGTTTCCTTCAGTCAATCCTGTTTGATTCCCTTTACTTCCTTCCTTTGACATTTCTTTATTGAAGATCCTAGATGCTATGGTGATTAAGGGTTTTGAATTCACAGGATGGCTAAGACAGATAAGTTTATCACAGATTAGCAGTGAAGCCAGCCATGAGTTCATAGTGGCTTTGAAGTAGAAAATAATTTCATAGTTTGGTATCTCAGCCTTTTCTTTGAAGCAGGTGCCCTTAATTTTTTTTTCAACTAAATGGAGCATGATTTATTGATATGGCTTAAATTTTTTCAATTCATGTTTCTGACATGGAAACCCCAGGTACTGGATTTAAAGGAGAGAATGGGAATTGACTGATACAAGTGATGGAAATGCTTAAGGAAATATTGACAGAGACACAGAAGAAAGCCACCACTCAATCACAGTGTATCCCTGAAACAATTGGTAGAGAAGAAAATATATCTTAGAGGAGTTTCAGATAAGATATTTATCTTTGATTATCTAAAGAAAAAAATCTTAATGTCATTATTAGATGACTTCAGGTATGTTGGACTTGTGTTATAAGGTCACTTAAATTAAATGTTGATTGACCCAATCATGAAGAATGGAAATAGAGGACTTGAGAGATGTCTAAGAGGAGAATTGCTTGCTATGAAAGCATAAGAACATGAGGTCAGATCCTTAGAACTCATATAAAAGAAAAAAAAGTCTAGCATGGTAGTATGCACCATAACTTCCAATCTGGTGGTCAGGAAGAGATAGAAACATCCCTGAGACTTGTTGGATAGCTCTTTAGTTGATCAGTGAGAGACACTATCTCAAAAATAAAACTAAGAGAAACTGAAGAAGAAACACAAACATGACATCTGGGCTCCATTTGTACAGGCACAGGCACAGACAGACAGACAGGCAGACAGACAGACACACAGACACAGACACACACACACACACACACACACACACACACACACACACACGGTGCCACCTATGTATGATCATATCCACACATAAACATACAATAAATAACTAAGCATAATACAATTTGAAGAAAAGGAAGACAGAATTCAATTGTGCCTTTGTTTTATCTACTACATGATGGTTAAAGTACTAGCACAAGAATTAGCTAAAGGGGGGTACATTGTTGATTGCTTTATAAAACACCCATCTCCTTACTATTTATTAAAAGAAGCCTGGTTTTTAGAAGTATTCTTATAGATAATTGTGCTGTTTTAGTAAAGCAAATCATTGATGGTAAGCTTTAGGGTGAAGATTGGCATTTTAAATATTCATAAATACTATACTTCATTGTTCCTTTGCTGATGAACCACTAATGATCTTGTAAAAGATAATAAAGTGATACTTGATTTATTGTACCATTAGTCTCAAATGTCAACATACAAAGGACACAGAAGATAAGATGTTTTTGTTCCTGTATGTATAAAGGAATTGATTTGTTATTTATTGACCATACTTTGTATATTGCTTGCTACACAACTATATTCGTAATCATACCATATCTATATAGAACTGACCTATTATATGCACATTTTTAGAAAGACAACGACAACTTTCATGATCTATACATACTTAATTGAAGCTATTTAGACCTTGTTTTTCTTCAAATTGCCACAAATTGTATACATCATCCAAGTATATTGTTACTGACTGGAAATGTAACTCAGAAATGGCATTTATACCCTCATATTGCCATAATCAACTCCACTATTTAACTGCTTATGATAGTTTGTAATTTCTCTTGGAATACTGCTTGCATTTATTACAAAAATGAAACTAAGTGAAAACCTTTTAAGTAAACAAATTAAGCCAGTGAAGTATATCCCTTTAACATTTACTCAACAGATTCCAAGAATGGTTTGTTCCTTCAACCTTTAAAAAAGGTCTCATTTGTGATAACTATTTAATGTGTTTTCTCCTTGACAAAGACATTAAATTTATCATACAGCATTATCAGTTTTTACATGCCTACCTTTATAAATACATTGTGACACCTAGTTTGTTACAATATTCTGTTCCATTTACTGACTCTTCCTTAAGAAATAGTTTAAACTGGAAAATGGTGTAGTGGCTTAAAACATTGATAATGCAATCATGGCTACAAGTACTATCGAGGTTTATATTTTATAATTATGTGGGTTAGTAGCTTGACTAAGAGTTTCACTGGTGATCCAGTGTAGATCTAGAATGTCTCTCAAAAGGCCCATTTACTGAAGGCCTGGTCCTAAGGTTGATGGTATGGGAACTGTTTAAAAGAGTTTGAGCCTACTGGGTGATCACATTAGGCTACTGAGGGCATGTCTTGAAAGTAATTGTGAGGTTCTGGTGTGTTTTTTTTCTTTTGTTTGCTAAATCTTTTGGACTCTGTTCTGCTGTACATGCCTCACTGTGACATGCTGGTTAGACACAGGAAACCAAAAGCAACTCATCCAACTGATCATGATTTGAAACCTCCCAAATAGCATACAAATTTACTTATCTCAGGTTTTCATTCTAATGAAAGCAAAATGGCTTAGCTTGATAAGTCAGTTCTGACATTCTTAGAATAAGTTTGCATGACCAATATTACTGGATCCACCCACACTGTAGCTTTTTCATACAGATGAATTGAGTTCTGGCACTCCTTGGCTTCCTTCTCTTTGCTTTCTTTTTATAGATTTGGGGTTTTGTTTGTTTGTTAAAGGGAAAGGTCTCACTATGTTGTTCTAATTGGCCTGAAACTCACTATGCATATAAGACTGGACTTGAATTCACAGAGATCAGCCTGCCTCTATCTCCCAAGTGCTGGAATTCAATGTGTGTCAAAACATAATTAACTTTCTCTTTTTTAAAGCAGGTTTTATTTTTTCCAGGAATTTTTCCATGTGGATTAAACTTCTCAAAGCATGAAAGTAATCAGATTTCCTACATGAATTTACAGAGAGTAAAGGGTGCTCACAGACCCACATAGATAAGACTGCAAAATATTTTTATTAAAAAGCCTTAGAACTCCTAAGCATCACTTCTCCAAACTAACAGAAGGAAGCATTAAGCCAATTTCCATTCTTCAAAAGTCTGAACACGTTCTATTTCTTAATGAAGTCATAGTACACACACACACACACAGGCACACGAGGGGGACGAGAGAGACAGAGGAAGAGATGAAGGGGGAGGGAATTAATGATGGTCATCTTACAGGCAAGCTACTAAGTGTCTCTAAATTTCTAAGGGCAGTATTTTTTGCCAAACTGACCTTTGTTTTGTCAGTGTTGCATACAATGTTTGGAATGTAAATAGATCCAGATAACACGGATAATTATGGTTCTCATATTGAAACAAAAAAATTAATTACTGTGTTTATTGTTGCCTGGTAAACACATTGACCTTGCATATTTTTGCTAGTATTTTAAATTCTTCATGTCTAAGGTAAAGCTCATACAAAGAGACACTCACTTAGATGTCCATAATCTAATCTTTTCATCCAGTCTTGAAGTAATTGAGAAATGAATCTTCAGTTTCATCATCTTTATGGCTTTTTGTTTTCATCTGTTTCTGCTGATTTTTACTCTTCATTCATCTGCATCTTACTTTACATTTCTGTTTCTTTCATAATAGTCAGGCCTGGCCTGCTCCTATTCTCACTAGTTATCACAACCTACTAATTTTTCTATGTGCAGTCCCTGACTCATCTAATTCATCTTACAAACAATGCTCCTGAAATTTAATACTAATTTACTGATGTGATCATGTCACTTATTGACTTCTTATTATTTTGGGTAAAATGATCTTTTAATGATTAAGAGAAAAATGTTATTTTGAGATTGGTCACTTGGCTTTGTTCATGATGAAAAATAAAATATTCACCTTTATTTATTTCATATTAAGTGATTCTCTTCCACCCCCTTCCCCCATAACAAACAAGTTCACCATGACAATGTCAGTTTATGTACCTCTGTTCCTCTGTCTTCTCATTCTTCTCTACTTTTATTCTATTCTATTCTATTCTATTCTATTCTATTCTATTCTATTCTATTCTATTCTATTCTATTCTTCTTTTCTATGTTATTCAACTCAATTTTATTATTTCCTATTATATTCATCTATTATTTATGTATCATGTACTTATTTATCTACTTGATTTATAATTTTCTCACTGTACCTTAAGCGAGAAAGTGTATGGTGTGTCTTTCTACCCACAGAGCCCCAAAGAATGCCTCACACATGATAGGTATTTAGAAATGTATACTAGAATGATGAGTAAAGTGAGTGGGTGACCTCTCATCACTTCTACCCCTATAAATCATTTATAAAAAATAGATATTACAGAAACTAAACTTTGAGGTAAGCTTTTGGGAACTACTACTCTCATCTTTCAGGGTCAGACCTTTATGAATCTTTATCCAAAGCCTTTCTAGTTCCTCATTAGTATATTCCAGCCACATTTGCTTTACTTGGTAATTCTTTACTCTGTGACAGCAGGCCTAATGATGAGATTCTAAGAGTAGCCATAAGCAAAAACTGAATTTTAAGCTGTGTGTGTGTGTGTGTGTGTGTGTGTGAAACCATAGCCAAAATATGTAAAACATATCGTGCTTGATTCATGTTTCCTCTTTTAATAAAATTAACATTACCTTTATGCTATTATGCATATGATTGGACCCTAGCTGTGTTCTAATATATATACATGAGTTTTGAAGTCACTAGTTTGCTTATCTCTGATAATTAATGTACATCATTTTATTGATATATCACTCATGATATACATGAAGGACAGTATAAAGTACATAGTTGTATTGGTAACCATCTCCATTGGCTACCAGCATGTACTATATAGGTAAATTGGATTTTATACCTAATTATCACATTTAATACTGCAAGGGTCCATGATTCATTGAAGAATGATACCACAGACTCAAATAGTATGCAAAACTAAAGAGTTTTTTATTCTGTAGAAGTCCAGCATTCATTCAATTGTCTACCATTTACCAAAATGGAGACTCTCAAATGAGATAGCAGCATGCCCAATTTAATGCAGATTAGGGGAATTCCAAGGTGGGGTAGGTGACCTTTGTCTTGATTGTTTGGCTCAGACTCTAGGTGTATGAGTAGCTTTAGGATTGGATAGGGGGGATATTCTGGGGATATTCCAAAACCTTTGCTGTGGGATGGGGAAGACTTTTGCTGGAGAAGCCTAAAAACTGTTGCCAACTCACTGCTCTTTCCTCAGGCTGAGTGGCAGGGCAGCTTCTGATAACTGGCCAGCTTCTGATTAGCTGCGTGTTGCCTTTGTGGTTTTTTTTTTTTTTTTTTTTTTTT
>NW_021604563.1:5633905-5652695 GCF_004785775.1 Grammomys surdaster
TTTTTTTTTTTTTTTTTTTTTTTTTTTTTTTTTTTTTTTTTTTTTAGTAACTGACTTCCCCAGTTCTGGGAGACAAATTTAGTCCTAGCCTTCTGAACTGTCAATCTGAAGCCTGTCTTGGAGTCAGCCTGTCTCAGGCCTCTCATTCCCCCCATTCAGTGATGGGCTATCTCAAATCCTTGACATGCTTCTATGAGTTGGTATTGTTGCTTGAGAATCATCCATTGAATGGTGGAAATCCATTCCTTAACAAACCTAACTAAAGCATTGATTATGCATGGGCTGCAAGTGAGGGTCAACATCAGTAGAATAAGAGAACTGATCAGCCAAGGAGACCAGTTGAAGGGGGACTCAGATCGACCTTGAGACTGTTATCTTTCTATTCTTGTCTCATGTAGTCTCTTTCTGAGTAAGGCCATAGATTCTTTGTGTTCCCTGGTGCACCTCTGAGTGTTCTCTGGGGGCAGTATGTATCCTGCAATGGTAGGAGTTACAGTGTCATTACAGAGGTGGGAATAATCTGCGGGTACCTTATTTCCAATGCAGAGTTCCTGTCCTGTTATTGATTGTATGGTCAGTGTACCTCTATGTGGTTTCTGTCATCTACATTGAATACCATCTGTAGTCTGTGAATAGACTCCTGTAATAGCTATCCTTTCACAGTAGGGGGCTTAGCATTTAAGCATAACCAACAGTTAATTGTTAAATCCAGGCTGGAGGAGTTAAGAACCTGGAAATTGGCTTCTAATAATTGCAGGGGTTCTGACCTGTGCAATGGAGTGGGTAATGAAGGAAATGGAACAGTTTTAGTGGGATCTCACTTGGGCAAAAGGGTGGTGGGTCCTGATGAGGGAGCAATGGTGGTCAAAAGCAGAGTTTGGAAGAGCTTGTTTCAACCTTGATAACCTTCTTAGTCCTTGGGGACTAAGAAGACCATAGGTTGGGAAAGGCTATTTTGGAGCAGTTGGGCAGTTAATAGGAGTTCCAGATCATAGCCAGATATGTAAAGGCTTAGTCCCCATGTCTTATAGGCTGTCCAAGTGGGCTTCTTGCCAGCCACTGTGAACTTAATAACAATGTTGTTGCTTCATCCCCCTGTAGTTCCCACTTAGTATGTGGGCTCAAAACAAGGCTCATAAGTCTCTCTCCTGGGAGGCTAAGTATCCTTTCTTATGCAGAACTTGTCTCTGAGTCTCTATTGTGTCTCCAAACTGGGTCACAGTGATGAGGCCATCTTTGATGGGGGCTTCCAGTTTATCTACCCAGTATATTTACATCCTCATGCCACACAGAAAAAGGACTCTGGACCTCTTCATTTGATTCTCTGGTCCTGATCCTGAGTGCCATGTGCAGACATAAAATGCCTGAGACTGTGTGTTCCTTTGGCCCCAGGTGAGTTGCAACTGTAACCAAGAAAGGGTTATTGATCTGAAGAGTCCTATGACTCATCCACTAGGTCACAAAGTTCCACATGAAGGTCAGGGAACCAGGTGCCTATAGAGCTGAGTGAGAAGTAGAGCTGCCAGTCTTACCTGCTGCAGCATTAACTATCTGCTAGGTTAGATTAAATGGCTAGTGGGGGCCAGTGGCTGGTGCATCAAAGCATAAATAGTAAGCAAGCAGGATCAGAAATACTGGAGTCACAATTTCAGTGGATCAGTGGACTGAGGGGTGACTTGGCTGTGTGAGTGGTGACCTTACATTACTCTTATGCCAGTTCATCTAGAAGTCTCCTCATGAGAGGTCAACTGCTGGGTTGTCTCTCTCCTGGTAGCCTTAGTAGCCACCTGCATGGTCAGGATCACAGTGTGAGGCCTTTTCCAGTGAAGTTCCAGAGTCTTGTGGTTATATCTCTTAATCTAGACATTGTCACCTGACTCAAAGCAATATTGTTTAGGTGGAGGGGTAGACTCATACACCTGGCAGATAGCATGCCAGAGTTGTTTCTGGACTCTATGGAGGGTTTCAAAATGTGTTGGGTGAGTAGCAGTGTGTGTTTTAAAAATGAGTTTTGGTCATATTTAGCTACTCTTGGACCTCAGACTGGAGGTTAACCAGCATGGAAAAGGACCTCCTATATAGGATCTCAAAGATGATGAGCCCCAAAGTATATGGGGTGTTGCTAGCCCTATATAAGGCATAAGGAAGGAGGGACACCCAGCTTGTAACTACCAGTTACAAGGGTTAATTTGGTCAAGGCTTCATTCAGGGTTCAATTCATCCTCTTTATTTGCCATGAAATTTGGAATCTGTATGTACAATGTGATTTCCAATTGGTCCCTAGAACCTGTGCCTGTGATTGAGTTACCTGAGAGATGAATGCTGGTCCATTGTCAGACCCAAGCAGGGTAGGCCAACCATAACTGGGTATGTTACCTTCCAGAAGCTTCTTTTTCAGTACTTTGGTGGTTTTCTTTGTAGGATTGGCTTCTATACAACCTAAAAACTAGCAGACCCTTTTATCCGTATGTTCTTGACTTTATTTCTGAATAATCTATTTCCCAATTAGCCTCTGATCATTGCCCCCTGATTGGTTCCAGGAGCAGCTCCTTGATTGGGGTCTGAGAGAGTCACAGCCTGGCAGGAGGCACTGTCTGAGATTACCTGATCAACCAAGTGTCCTAGGTCAAATATTTTGTACTTTGCCATCACAGCAATTCCTTCGGTTTTTGGTGGTCTG
Source organism: Grammomys surdaster (assembly GCF_004785775.1). NCBI lineage: Eukaryota > Metazoa > Chordata > Mammalia > Rodentia > Muridae > Grammomys > Grammomys surdaster. The sequence continues at coordinate 5,636,586 of NW_021604563.1, forward strand.
GATGTGAAGCTTAATGAATCTGATGGGTGTGTTGCTTAGCAAACTCCTTAAGTAGGATGGTACAGCCTGGTTCCATTCTGGATGAAGCTGCTCCAGTCTATGAAGTAGTTAAGTTCCCCATCTGGCCAGGGTGTATCAGTCAAGTCTGGTCTGATGCTCTAGATGTGCCCCAGAACTATAGAGCAATCATGCTGCACATATAAGGATGGGTTGGGTAGCAAGGTGGCTGAGTTTAGAGCAGATGATGGGTTATATCTTATGAAAGGGAAATTCAAAAGTAGAGTATGAAAGTGCAGCAGTTTGGCATTGGGCAACCATAGGCTTGGTGAACTCCTGAGGGTCCCCTCAATAGCATGGGGGCATGTGTAGTGATAATAAGTTCCTGCCCCATAGTTGTTTTGTCAGCATTCTTGATTAGCAGGGCAATGGATGCTATGATGTGGATGGAGGCTGACCATTCTTGGGCCACTGGGTCCAGCTTCTTAAATAAATAAGCCACAGGTCTTTTCTGGTCCCAAGGCTTTGGTGAACACTCCCTTTGCTATATCCTTTCTCTCATCCACATATAGGTGTAAGTGTTTGTGAATATCTGTGAGGGCCAGGGCCAGTTCCTCCAATAAGGCTTTTTACTTAAAGTCTTAAACGATATGTCCATCTCAGGGGTCCATTCTATTTTATCTTTTTGGCCCCTAGGGACCTCTGATAATGGTTTGTCTATTTCAGTGAACTCTGGCATCTACAAAACCCAGCAGATCCCAGAAATTCCTGTACTTGACTACAGGTTGGAACTGGGATGCTAAGAATGGTTTGCTTCTGGGCATCCAACAGCATGTGTTGGTCCTCCTTCAGTACATACCTCAGGTAAGTGACCTAAAGCTGACAAAGCTGGGCCTCCTAAGTAGATACTCTGTAGCCAAGTTGACTTACCTCCTGTAGCAAGTATCATGTGACTTCCAGGCCTGTCTCATTGTCAGGTCACAATCAGGATGTCATCTACATACTTGAATATGGTTATGTGGGGGTGGGCCCATTGCTACTCACCAAATGCTCATGGAGTGCTTTGTCAAAGATGGTGGCTGAGTTTTTGAATACTTCAGGTAGGTGTGTCCAAATCACTTGTCTGTTGAATCCTTTTTCCAAATATTTCCATTCAAAGGCAAATAGAAGCTGGCTTTTGGGTGGTAGAAGCATGCTAAAGAAGGCATACTCCTGACGGACCACAATGTATTAAGTATGCTCTGGAGTGAGGCTGCTCAGGAGGATATACAGGTTTGGAACTGTGGGGCAGACATATTCCATTTGCTTAGTTACCTCTCCTAAATCCTGCACAGGCTGATAGTCACTGTAATGGAGCTACTTTATGAGAAGGAATGGGGGGGGTTCCATAGTGATTGGGAAGGAGTCAGAATCCCCAATTCACAGATACATTTAATATATGGGTGATCTGTGTTCTGACTTCTCTGGACATTACATATTGCCTGCTTGAGGCTGGGGTGGCCCCAGGTTTTAATTAGTCTAGAACTCAGGCTTGATGACAGGTGAGTCCTGTTGGCTGCTTTTTTGTCTCAAAGACTTCTGCCAGAAAAGCTGGAGTAACAGGCCTGGAGATCAGGCTGGTTGAGAGAACAATTTGTATACTTCTTCTAGGCTAAGGTAAGAACATGGATGGGTCCATTCTTATTCAGCACTTCCACTCCCTCTGGGCCAAAAATGAATTTGGGCTCCCATTTTGGTGAGATCTCTTCCCAGTACTGAGTATGGACATACAGGGATAACTATAAGTGACTGAGTTACCCATCCTAATTCCAAGTCCACATTTCTTCAGGTAGTCCATGGACAGAGCTTGTGCCCATTGCCTCTTGCACCCATGTTTTTCAAACTGACAGTTCCTCCAGCAGTTGTTTTTCAACAGAATGTTATGTCTTCGTGTTCACTAGAAAGTCTGTTGACTTTCCCTCCACATTTAGAGTTATCCAGGGTTCATGGAGTGAGTTTGAGCCCTGGCACTTGCAGTCATCTAGTTCTTCTAGTTCTGGAACCTCTGGGCCTTCTCTTTGATTTTTCTTAGGGCATTCATGCTTCCAATAGTCTTTCCTCTTAGAATAGGCATATTTGTCCCTCTCTAATGGGGGACAAGATTTTCCTTCAGTGGGGGCTATTTTACCTTTGTCTCTTCTAAGAGTTAGGTTTTTCAGATCTCTCTCATTGGGACAGCATATCTTGTGACGATAAACAGCACTTTCACCAATCCTCTTGTCTGTAAATCCTTGGTGGTCTTCCAGTTGTTGAAAACCTTTTCAGCTATGGTTACTAACTCAGTTGCTTACTGGCAAAGCAGTCCAGGCACTACAGCCTCTGAGAGATGTCAGGGACAGCTTGGTTAACAAAGCCATGTTTAAAGCTGACTAGTGCTCTCTGGCTTCTACCTCAAAAGGAGTGTAGGTCCTGCAAGCTTCAGAATACCTTTCTAGATATTCCCTGGTTCTCTCATTCTTTCCCTGAATCACTTGACTCACCGTAGATAAATTTATGGGCTGTCTGGCAGCCTCACAGAGGCCCTCAATCAGTATCTGGTGGTAGACATGGAGCCTCTCCCTACCTTCAGCAGCGTTAAAATCTCAGTTGGGTCACAGGAAAGGCTGCTTTGATGTCCCCAGACTAATTTTCAGGAAGTTCCCACGATCCCCTCTCTATTCTCTGTCATGAAGAGGACCTAGAGCAGTTGCTGACAGTTGTGTCAGGTGGGCTGATGACTCAGCATGATTAAATCTAGATCTGTGAGAGCTGATAATATTTCTGAAATGGGGGAAGAGTAGTAGGGAGGGTTCTGCAACTTCCAACTTTAATGGTTCATATGTCATGAACTCTCCTAGCATCGGGGGGCCCTGTAGTCCAGAGGGGTAAAGGCATAGTGGCTCTCTGGGGAGTACAGGCCCGAATGTGAGGTGAACTCCAAGTGGAGTCAGGAGAGTCAGGGAAATCAGGGACTGTTCCTCCCTCTGCCTGCACCAGCTGGACAGGGGCAATGGCAACAGGAGCAAGAACATAAAAAGGAGGACAGAGATCCTCCTCAGGAGCAGAAAGGAGGAACAAGGCAGGGATCTGAGGCTGACCCTCTTTTAGAGAAAGATGGGTAAGGAAGTGACAAAGGGTATCATCTAAACAGGGATTGCCAAGTAGCGATACACGGCACTTGTCCAAGTGGCCCATGGCCTCATAGACTACAGCCTATATGTGATGAGGAGATGAAAAGTCCCCTCTTTGGTCCATCCTATTTTATAGGTGGGCCATTCACTCTTGCAAAAGATGGTTAGTTTGCGTTGATTAACAACCAGACCCAATTCTTCTGTCCTTAAAATGGTTCAGGACCATGACCAAGTGGGGGTAATCTGTGCCTGTCACATCTTAGGAATTAAAGAAAAATTTGTACAAGAGGACAAAAAGCACAGACAGAATACCCACAGACAGACACAGGACTACATTCCTGGTAAAAAGTGAGGAAAAATAAAAAGTTGTCCCAGATGGTCTTCCTCCCTGTGCACAGGAGGTTCAAAGACCCACAAACAATTCAGAAATCAGATGAGAACTAGCAAGTTCTTCTGCTTCTGGTAGGGAGTTGTTAGCATCCTCTGTAGCCTCTGGCAGGATGATAAAATACACATCTGCTTTGTGTCTCTTGGTCTCAGGATTAAACTCGAAAAAGAGACAAACAGGACAAGAGACAACTGGGTGGATGCCTGGACTTACCAATGGGAAAAAACACTACACTATTTAGATCAGGGGGTCTTCAGAGAATTCTTGAGGAGCCCTCAAATGTAAAGGTCTCTGATTCACCAAAATGATAGCCCAGATTCAAATAGTTTACAAAAGCAAAGAACTATTTATTCTGCAGAAGTCCAGCATGTGGGGGTTTACCATTTACCAAGAAGAAAATGCTCAAGTGAGAAAGCAGGCCCAATTTAAAGCAGATTAAGGGAATTCCAGGGTGGACTAGGTGACCTTTTTTGATTGCTTGAGTGTCTTTGGGATTGCCTAGGTCTCCGGGGACATTCCAGAACCTTTGCTGAGGGAATGGGGTTGGGGTGGGAACTGTTGTTGGGAAGCTTGGAAACTGTGGCTGACTCACTTCTCTTGCCTCAGGGCAAGTGATGGGGCAGGTTCTGATTGGCTGCCTGCAGCCTGAGGTTTTTCCTGTAATTGACTTGCCCAGATTTGCTGAGTTCTCGAAACAGAATTTTAGGCCTAGTCTCCTGAACTGCCAGTCTGAAGCCTGTCTTGGAGTCAGACTGTCTCAGTCTTCTTAATACCTGAATATCCATTTCCTCAACTTAAAAATGGAAATGATAATATCAGTCATAAACTGTTTTTAACAAGAATAAACTACATAATACATCTAACTGCTTACTTGAACTACCAAATAAGCATATAACTATTGAATATTAATTCTCAGAATGTGTATGAGTACTGGGGTCTAGTTCTATAGTTACTTTCTGTGCCCTTGGTAGAGTTATTTGATTGATTTGTGCCTCCATTCTTCATATGTTAAACATGAAGAAAATAAGTAAATACCTGTAATGAACATAGAACAGAGACTTACACATAGTGAGCAAACAATAGTTATTGACATCATTTTTATATGTTTGGTCTTTAATTGCTTTGCTTGTATTCTGTATTGCATATGAATTCTTTATAATTTACAGCACAGGTGAAAATCTCTCATAATTGTATCAGGGTTTTATTACAGTTTTATTACAGTAAGAAATTACTCAGATAATGAAGACTGATACCTCTTTGAGCATATATTTTAATCTTTTGTTCACAAACAACAGCAAATGTAGTGATTTTTTTGGTCTTTCTTTTGATGCTTAAATTTGAACTTTTTAAAAATGTATTTCTATATGCATTAGTGTTCTATCTGTATGATTGTGTAAGGATGCCAGTTCCTCCAGAACTGGAGTTACAGTTTGTAAACTGTAAGGTGAGTATAGGAATTACAGACAGTACTCTTAACCATTGAGTCATCACTTCATCTCAAAAAATTTTAAACTCTTGTTTAATGTTGATTTCTATTTACTCTTATCTTTGTGAGGATTGATAGGAGAGAAAGTATGGTAGAAATTAATGGAGTACTAGAGGAGGGAAACAGTCAGAATTTTCATGCCTTGTCATATTTCTAGGAATAATCTCTGAAATTATAAGGGCCTTAATGCTACTTCTAAAATCAGCTGCTTTTGTTTGCCTGGCACATTGTTGGATCATAACCAGCTGTTTACATTCATCTCTTTTGTTTTGAGGTTTCCAGGATAGTTGGAATGTTTCCATTGTGGTGGCTCTTTATTTTCTATTTCCACTCTTCTGAATGATTCACTAAGCAATGCTTACTTGGGACAACAAATATATACCTCCCAGTGAAATGACACAAGGAGCTACATTACCATGGCAATGATACTCACATCCTCTCTCTCATTTCTTTTGAAATGATAAAATGAGCTGTATACACACTGGCCATGAAAATATCAAAACAGCATTTTTTTCAAAAGTAATCCTGATTCCCTATTAGTTTCTGAGTTGCTTCCTTTCCTGACAAAGTCCTGTATGTCTGGCCTATGATACTCTCTTCACATATCTCTATTGCTTTTAGAACCTCTCTGAATGACATTGGGCATATAAACATTGATATACTTTGTTTCTATTCAGCTCAATCCCAGTTCTCTACTAACATTTAAATTGTCAATCTATTAACTAAATTTGCACCAACAGGAAATAGAAGGACACTTGATACTAAACAAACAAACAAACCAAAACAAGAAAACCTTACAGATGAAACACATGTTCTTTCCCAAAGACTATGTAGTACTTGGCTACCTATTTAAATTCTCTACTAGCCTAAGGCATTAGTAGGCAGAAAGCAACATACTAGAGGAACTGAAAAGATAGATCAGCAGTAAGAACCCCTCATCTTTCTTTCTTTATTATTCATTTTACATCAGAATATCACCACTCCATCTTCTACCAGTTCTCCCTTCACACAGATCCTCCCCCCAACTCCTCTATCCCCTTATCCTCAGATATGGAGGAGCTTCCCCCTCACTATCACCACCACCACTCCCAACCCCACCTCCAGCACATCAAGTCACTACAGGTCTAGGCACATCCTCTCTGACTGAGGCCAGGCAAGACTGGCAGTTAGGGGAACAAGATCTATAGGTAGGCAACAGATTCAGGGACAACCCTTGTTCCAGTAATTGGGGGCCTTGCATGAAGCTGCACATCTGCCATGATGTATGGGGGGGCAGTGGCTAGGTCTAGCCCATGCTCATTCCCTGGTTGGTGGTTCTATCTCTGGAAGTCCACCAGGGTCCAGGTTAGTTGACTCTGTTGGTCTTCCTGTGAAGTCCCTGTCCTTTTCTGTTCCCTTATTCCTTCTCTCAGCTCTTCCAAAAGACTCCCTGAGCTCCATCTAATGTTTGACTGTAGATCTCAGCAACTGTTTGCTTTGGCTGCTCAGTGAAGCCTCTCAGAAGACAGCTGTGCTAGGCTCCAGTCTGCAAGCATAACAAAGTATCATTAATAGTGTCAAGATTGTTTTTTGCCCATGAGATAAGTCTCAGTTTGGGCCTGTTACTAATTGGCCATTTCCCCCATCTCTGCATCTCTATTTTCTTTACCCCTAAATGCCTTAAAGGCAGCACACACTTTGAGTTGAAGGTTTGTGGGTGAGTTACTGTCCTTATCCCTCCACTGAAAGTCTTGTCTGGCAACAAGATGTAGCCACTTCAGGATCCATATCCCTCACTGTTAAAAGTCTCAGAGTCACCCCACAGATACACTGGACACTCTTCCTTCTCACCTCATCCCAGTTCTCTAGTATATCCTAGAGATTCCTCACCCACTTACCACCAATTTCCATTTTCTTTCCCCTGTTCTCCCTATACCTGATCCCTTTCTCTGCCATTCTGTTCCCTCTACATCTCCCCTCCCTCCTAGTCCCCTCCCTCCATCTGCCTCCCACATTTATGTTATTTCTCCTACTGCGTAAGATTCAAGCAGTCTCCTTTGGGCCCCTTCTTGTTATTTGTCTTCTTTAGGTCTGTGGATAGTAGCATGAGTATCCAGTAGATTATGGCTAATATCCACTTAAAAGTGAGTATATACTGATGCAAGGAGACCCAGTGTTGTGTTTATAAAAAATAAAGAGATAAAGGGGCATGTTCAGTGGGTGTATAGGGGAAGGGGATTTCTCAGTAGGCCCATGCCAGGCATTTCTTCCCCCTGAGGGACCAGCCACACGATGGTATAGCATAGAATAGAGTTTATTCAAGGCATGGGGAGGGGAGTCAGGAGGGTAGTAAACGCAGAGAGAGAGAGAGAGAGAGAGAGAGAGAGAGAGAGAGAGAGAGAGAACAGAGACGTAGAGAAGTAGGGGCTGGCCATGACCACATGGAGAGAGAGGGAAGGGAAGGGGAGGGGGGAGGGGACAGAGGGAAGCTAGAGGCAAGAGAGCAAGAGAACAAGAGGGTAAGAGAGTAAGAAAGAGAAGAGGGGGCTAGTAGCCCCTTTTATAGTGGTCAGGCCTACCTGGCTGTTGCCAGGTAACTGTGGGGAGCAGCATACCTGGCTATTGCCAGGTAACTATGGAGGTGGAGATTAGACAGAATACTAACATATACTATGTGTGTTCTTTTGGGTCTGGGTTATTTCACACAGGATGATATTTTCTAGTTCCATCTATTTGCCTGATAAATTCATGATGTCCTAGTTTTAAATAACTGAATACTATTTCATTGTGTAAATGAACCATATTTTCTGTATCCATTCTTCAGTTGAGGGACATCTGAGTTGTTTCCAGTTTCTGGCTACTACAAATAAGGCTGCTATGAACATAATGAAGCATGTGTCCTTGTGGGAATAACACATCTTTAAGCTTAAGTAACTGGTTTTTAATTTCCAGAATCTATTTGAAAGGCTAGACATGGGTAGATGCACTAGGAACTCCCTTTTAGCATGTGGGTTCCATGGTGACTATGAGAGGATTGCAAGTGCTTGTGAGTAACCAGCCTACCTTTAGGTTCAATGATAGACCTTGCCTCCAGGGGAATGATAGTGTGTCCTCCACAGGGACAAGTATTTGTACACACACAGGCACAAATATACCATACATGTGCAATCACATTAATGCACACACCAACACACACACACACACACACATATGAAAAAAGTTTCAAAGTGGTAGTTGGGTATACAAAATAGAAGTACAGATTTTGGAGACAGATCTCAGTTTAGCCACAGAACCTATACTTGTGTTGTAACTTGGGAAATGTGACTTGATATCTATAAAGCTTAGTTTCCCAATTTGTTTTTATTTATTTCATGAGTGCATTTATATTAATCTTTGTAATCTTTGTAAAAAGAAAAATGTGAGATTATATGAAACACTGAAAAGCCTTGTACTCTATGTAATAATTTGTTGTTCTTATTACACATGGGGAAACCTAAAGAAAAAGGAGTGGGAAAAGGTCAGTCCTTAAACAAAAGAAAAAGACTGAAGGAAAGGTGATTTTGTTTGGAGCAGGCCTGGCTGGAAGAACTGATTAAGTACTTATTGAAGTGGAAAAACAATGATATCGTAATAGTATTTCTTGACTTAGTAAGCTTATGAAAACCATTGTCACAGAATGACTTGTTTGCCCTCTCACGTTTGTAAGTTGAAGCCTTAAGGGATTTCAGAATATGTCTGAGTAGAGCTGTATTTGGAAACAGAATTTTCAAAGGAGTAATCAAGTTAAAAAGAGGCCATTGAGGTACACCAGAATCCAACCTGACTGGTATTATAATATGAATAGCCAAATGGGGAACAGGGAATATAGACAGAAGACCTTGTGAGAACACAGGGCAAAGGAGGTATTTGGCAAAGTGCAGAATGAAACCAATCCTCTCATACCTTGCTTTTGAAAATCAAGTTTTGAGACTTGCCAGTAAATCTATTTTTCCAACTTTCTACAACTTGTGTGTAGTATTTATTGTCCTATTCCCTGAAAGCAAATCCAACCACAAAGACTTTTGAAGCTCTGAGAGATGACATAATAGTGTTTAGTTTATAAGACATATTCCCAGGGTACAAGTTGAAAGTGCTGACAAACAGTTCAAGAAAAGCTTGCTAGTTTGATCATGAATGATGATAACTTATTTCCTGTTTGTGGTCTAATTAGCCTTAGGACTTTTATTTTCCTGGGCCACTTAACTGGCATCTATAGAAATAAATTGGAGTAAATGAATTTTAATTTTCTGAAGACTTGGGGGATCTTTTCTTGTTGGAAAAACTGAGTGCCTGTAGATATTACCAGCAAAGATAAAAGATGGTTTCTTGTCTTCAGATTTTTCGAACGTCTCTTTCTCATGGTAGTTGTTGTGTATTAGGGAAAGTATTTTGAAAAGAGTCAGAGCTGGGCTTCTGTTTTAGCTTTGCTTTCGTCTTAAATATATTCAATAATAGAAATTTGCCATTGTTCTTTCCATGGAATGCATTTGATTTCATTAAAAGCAGTATTTACATATTTGTTGTCTGTGCTGTTAAAAAGCTGCCCTAAAGAGTGTTAATTTGAATGAAATCTAAAGGCAGAAGAACAAGCCACACGGAAGTTTACATTTTAAGAAATGTATCTTCTGTAATTGCATAGTAGAAAAGAAAGAAAGTGAAAGAGCCACTGATCTGACTTATTTCTGGCTTGGTCAGAGGCAGAATTTATATTTTGAATTGATATTTTCTTAATGATAAGGCCTCAAGGTTCAACCCATGTGCTGCTGCAAGATAAATTGGTGGCCACATGAATTTGTCCAAGGTAAGGTAATATTTAGTTCAATTCTTCAGCTTCATCATATGAAATAGTTTCGGGCTATCTAGCAATGGCAAAGATTTTATTAAATACAACTTACACAGGAATATTTTTAACCTGCTTTAAAAGAAAAAAGGTAACAACTAACCATAGAGCACTGCAATTGGCCAACCTGTTTCTCATCTGGAAATAGACGATAATCTTAGACACTTTTAACTTTTACTCTGCTTTATACAAGCTCCATTCCATCTGAGCTGGAACTGTCCAATGCCAGACATCACTGAGCATTTTTTCCCTTGCTTTGAAATATTACAATAATGACATTTATATGAAATAGCCACCATAGCCAGTCTAAATACTTCACCTGATTAGGTCATCAAACCATCACAACTCATTTGATTCTCACTGGAACTTTATGAGAGGGGAGTCATCATCATTCCTATCTGGGAGATGAGAATACTGAAGCACATACAGGTACGTGCCTTGCTCAAAGCCAGAAAGATTGCTAGTGGCAGAATTGAGATTTAAAGGGTCTGTGTGCCATATTCTTTAGCAAATTGACTCCCCCAAAGGTACGGCCCACAAATTTCTAAGATCCTGCATGCAGTAACTGCGTGTTTGAGTTCATTTTGCTCATAAGTGATAATCTTTAGACAAGAACTGTATTCAAATTTATCATTAGAGACTAACGTAGGGGGCAAGAAAGTACACGTGCTACTAGTGATGTGAGGATATTTCTATGAAGCTGATATGTGGACAGGCGAATATGAATTGCTAGGACTCCCCATCAACCTTGTATAATGTGCAAATTAGGATCACATCCCAGATTCTTGTGAGGGAAAGCAGGAGAATTTAGATAATGTCAATTTCAACTGCCATACAGGCTCTATATCTGATGAGCAGTGTGGGGCTATCTTACTACCCTTCTTTTCCCCATTAGAAATAAATTAACACATAACTTTGAAAATTGAAGGAGAGAAAATCACTCAGAAAGGCATGTATATTATTCATTTTATTAGAAAGAAGTCCTTTTCCATCCCATTTCAAAGTTTATTGTTTTAATTTCTCATTCCCAAAAAGATTTCTGTCAGCAGAATGTTATAAAAACTAGCATTAAATATTTTATGAAGCATATGCTTGTTTTTATTAATTTAATTATGTACTTGTCATTATTTTATTGTTTCAAAATATGTTCCAAAAATGAAAAAATGCAATGAATCTTTGAAATATCAGCATATTTCAAAAAGCTTCATTTAAATCTCCTAACTGTAGCACTCAAGAAATTGAACTAGGTAGATCTGACTGAAGTTTACATAGCAATTTCCAGACCAATTCAAGATATACCAGTTTACAGTTTTTCCAGAGTTCAACTAGGTTATAGTTGCCATACTAATTTCATCACTTTACCCCCACTTTTTTTAAAGGATTGTTTGTGTTTTGAAACAAGATCTATCTTTGCATAGTCCAGGCTGGCCTACAAAAATTTGTCTTGAAGACAAGGCTAGCCTCAAACTCACAATCACCTCAGCTCCTCTAATGCTAGGGTTGCAGGCATAGACCAACACACTTGGCTTCATTTCTTTTAAGATAGAACCATATTTCCTTGTACACTTAAGAATGATATTCCAGCCAGGTAAAATGCAAGCACATGAGGTACAAAAATAAGAAGGTCACCACAAGTTTGAGGACAGTTTGACTTCCTCAACATCTGAGTTTATAGAGCAAGACTGCCTGAGAATGCCAAAATTAAAAATAAATAAATAAAATAAAATTCCATTAAATGATTATATCACAGAAAAATTTCCAATTTTCTGACAATGGACATTTGAGTTATTTTCACCTTTTCGATATTGTGACTAATGCTGTGAACTTAAGTGTACAAATATCTTTCAGTCATAAAATGATATAGCACCCAAAGGATGGGTTTGTTGATTAAAGCAAGTTAAAGCCACATCTGCCCTCTCTCACTTATACACTGTCTTATCCTTTGGCCTTTAACTATGAAATGATGCAGCAAAGATTTGGAATGTTCCATATTTCAGAATTTTTGACCAAAATAGCTCTAATTTGTTGTGGATGTTGTTCCTAGTATGCTATTATTGAAGAACAAGATGCACTAAAATATGAGGTCTTATATTTACAAGAGAAAGAAGACAGACAGAATAAGCAGAGGAGCTTGGAACAATAGATAATTTCATATTTCTTGACTGATCTGTGAAAGTATATCATTGTATACAGTTTTTATACATTTCTATATGTGTATTTTATTTCCATAAATGAACAATTAAAGTCAAATTAAAATGACCTAGTTTCACCTCAAGCTCTCACTAGCTCTATTACTATGTAAATGTGCTTAGCTCCTTTAAAAGCTACACTATCATTGCATTTGGACTGACATAGGGGTGGTTAAAGACAATACCAATATGATGAGTGAAAAAAAAAGAAAGGATATTTACATGACATTTATTTTATGTAATATTCTCATTGTTTACTTTTATTCATATTCCCACTAAAATTTCATTGTCTAATAGACAATATCTTTTCATATAGCAGATGAAGAAAGCTAGGCACAGAAATGTTGAATAACTAGTTCATGGTCATTCACATACACAAGCTGATGTTTGTCTCAACTATAAATATTATGAGAAACTAATCCAGAAAACTATAAACCAGTACACATGCATTTTAGATGTTCAGTTGAGGATAAATCAGATGAAGAATTTTCCTTCTAAATCATGAAATAATTCTTATAAATTAAGTTCTTTACCTCAATATCTTTTGTAATCCTACTGTCTTCCTCTCCCAATATAATCATGAGAAGATAATGAAATAACTTCTTTGAAAGGGGACATTTTGGTATTGGTTTGTTTTGGTTTTCTTAGCTGTTCCAAATTATTGTGCTCTGCTACTTCAGCTCATACAAATCTTTTGCTTTTTACCAAATTGTACTGCTCTGGTAACAAATTTCTTGGCTTTTAAAGACTGCACTAGCTTAGATAGTCACAAAACTTTCAATTCAGTTTACTGGACTATTTCTTCCTGGGGACTCATCTCAAATTTTATTAGGGAAACAAACAGGAAATGAAGATTTGTTTTACATAAATTAGTTTTATGGCCACATTTTTGAAACACATCTGTTCTGTATAGAGGAAAAGCATTGCTTATGATGATAGCTTGCTCTGTACAGTGTGAATGACATTGCTTCTCTTATGCCTAATGGACTTTCTCCTTATCTGTTTGCCAATTGGATGTAGATATCAGCGATTTAGAATCATGGAACAAAATCTGGTCTCATTCCTATACTGTGAGATCCTTGGCTGCATCATACCACAGTGCAATCCATTCCACTTCTTGCCAGCAAGGGTAACCACAGAGCCATTCCAATCTTTGCAATTGCTAAATTTCTGTTGTGCAAGTTTAGGTAAGCTGGCTGAGAGCCACCTATACTGTATGTTTCTAAATAATATCAAGTTTTCCATCTGCCAGCATTTAACACTGCTCGGTTATAAAATTATAAGCTAAATAGCTGGTGTCGAATCCATGACTATTTATAGAGGAAAAGATGATAAGAGAATCCATATTTTTATTGTGTCAGGAAAAATTAATGGAAAAAATAAAGAATCATACAATATATAAAATATATATGTGAATATTGTTGAGATACAAAACAAAATTGTCTTCCTTAAAATAATGCCATGCAACATTATTTTAGCAGAAACACAAAATATGAAAAAAAACTATATTTTTCTGGCTTTGGAATAAAGCCACTTTAGACATTAAAGTGGTGGCATGGAAAATGCATCTCAGCTACCTCAGATTAACACAATGATGCTCAATACGCTCACACAGGTACACATAAAATTTTGTCTTTCTCTATAGTACTCTATTTTTTTTTTGAGGAAAGAAAACAAAAGAAATCATGGACATTACTTCTTAGTAGAAGTGACATCTATTATTTTAAGAAACTAAATAGTATTATGATTTAAAGTAGTCCTATTTTGTTCTTTTTCACTCTTTCTTTATCTTTTCCTTTTGTTTTGTTTAGTTAGTTTGTTTGTTTCCTTCTGTGTGTAACCCTGGCTGTCCTGGAACTCATTGTGTAGACCTGGTTGGTCTCAAATTTACAGAGATCCATCTGCCTCTTCCTACCAAATGGTGGGATTAAAGGCATGCAACACTATCTCCTTTCTCTATCTCTTTTCTGTTGCTTTAAGACACAACCTCACTATGTAGTTCTGGTTCCCTTGGAACTCAATATATAGACAAGTCTGTCCTCTTATGCACTGAAGGCCCTGTTTCAGCCTGCTGAGTTCTGGGATTAAAGATATACAAGACATGCCTGTTTCAAGAGCAGTGTTTTTCAAACTATGAGTTGAAATCCACTGTGAATTCTAAATTTACATTAGTAGATCATGGGTAGGTAATATGAAAGTTATATAGTTTATATAGTTTTAAAATTATAGTAAAATTGAAAATTTACTATGTGTCACATGTGTAAAAATCAATTTGTGAGAGATGGTGTCATATTTCTATACAAACTACATATTTCTAGGTCAAACTATAAAAACATTTCTTTGCTTTAGAGATGGATTAAAAGTCATCATCCATCTTTAAAATATTATCATAACAAATGATGTATTTTTTTCTTAATTTCAGAGAGCTTCACACTCACTAATGTTAAGACACTAAACTGAGTGTCACATTTTCTTTTGGGGAACTTGATGATTGCTTTAAATCCTTTACTTTACATAAATTAATATATTTGAGTTATACATCTATGTAAATAAGCCTACTTCAAATAATCTCTCTAGAAAGAGCTCCTTTTGAAAACAAATAATAATGAGTATCTAGAAAAAAACGAGATCTAATAGTACTTTAGAAAGTTGGAAGTTTTCCTAAATATACAAACCCACCTAAAGGAGAAATAATGTCTTCTTCTTTCATATCACACACACCCACACCCACCCACACCCACACACACATCATCACATAGAGTAGTCAGAGTTATCTTGAAATACCCATTCTAATCTCCCAGTTCCATCATGTATTAAAGCCCTCTTTAGCATCCTATGTTATTCTTTTTCAGCCTCTTTAACATGATGCTGAGGCCATCACTCGTAGCATACTTCAATCTATATTTCATCTTCAGTTATTTTCATTTCAAGGAGAAAATTGAATAGTCTATTTGATGATTCATTCATTTGCAACATCCATGTCCTGAAACCAATCAGGTTTGCTTCATCTACAGACCCTGTGCTAGTTAGTGTCCATCTATCTATGAGCAGTCTTATCTCACATTCCATTTGAATATATATGCATAGTCTCTGGCTTTTAAAGACAAACAACTTTTAAAATAACTCCTGGTTTTGCCTGAATTTAAAAAGCTTTAATTTGGTTTGAATGTTGTCAAAATAAAACGTGAGTAAAATTTTCTTTTCTTTTCAGCTAGATGTGCTATTTGATAGAAAGCGTCTGAGGTATTTGATTATGGTTATACTTATATGGCAGCTGGACTGTCTTTGACAAAATAAAGTGGCAATTAGAATGGTAAAGCCATTTGTTTTCTAGACTTACTTATCCAGAGGATCAGCAGCAGTATTGTTCTGTCAATATGCACAAAATAAATTGTCTATGGAAATAACAATTCATTTTATATTGCCTCAGTGATCAATGATGATCACCACTTGAAGACCAAGCAGCGGTGGTTAGAATTAATCAGAAAACTGTCTTAAATTAATACCCTGATGATGCTATGGTATGAGTTTATCATTACCCGAAGCCTTTTATAACCATTCAAAGATCTTTCCATTTACTGTTGTTTTGTTTTATTGTGATATTGGAGCAATTTTCTTGTTAAAATGGGCACATATTTGATAAACAACAATAAGCCTATTACTGTGGAAAATGTAATGATATAAACATCTCTGATTGCATTTGTAACGGCAATCAATTTTCTCCTCTAATTACATTAATTATAGCATTACATACCTTTGCAATTTGCACAGGATTGTACTCAATTAGGTTCATGTTGTATTTAAATAAAGCACTTTTGCCACTGTCATAAATCTTTGGAACACTAAGCCGTGGAGATAGTGGCAACTGAAGATTGATCTGTACTGTTGGAATTCAGTGGAAAATCATGTCTAGTTATTGATTACTAAAAGAGTCATTAATTTATGGAAGCTGGTAGAAGATTTTTGGCAACTTTAAAACTTGTTTCAACATCACTCTCAATCTTAGCAACATATTTCCTATTGTTTCAGCATCACTCTCAATC
>NW_021604563.1:5652795-5665295 GCF_004785775.1 Grammomys surdaster
TTTTTTTGTTTTGTCCAATTTCCTTACTATCTTGAAAACTTTACTGAGAGAAAACATCTTTGTATTTGGTGTCACAGCAGATGGCTTGCCATAAACATTCACGTAGCAGGTGAAAATAGTCTGGAGTAAGCTTTACCTTCTTTCAAGAAGAAAATATTCTAAAAGTATGCCCTGCTTTTCAGACATTGGTTAAAATGATATAGACCCAGAACTAGCCTGCAAAAGGAGGTGAGGCTTCATCCTTATGGGACCTGTCATTTGTTCTATGCTATATGATGTGCTGTTTAATTTGGGCCATGAGTGCAATAAAATGGGGGTTTGTTTATCTTTAAGTTTCAAGTTTGTGCTTTGTTTATACTATTTTCATTTAGGATTTTGAAGTATTTCTGACTAATTATATACGTTGAAAATTGAATATAAATACTCTTTCTACCCTTCTCCATTTTAAATTCTGCAAATGTTTGGAATAAGGTTACAGAGTGACAAGGAGCTTCTGAGCTTTTACCCATGATGGAAGGTTTGAACATTAGCATTGTAACATGTTTGATAGAAAGAAACCTAGCATTATTCTTGCTATTTCTATGGTAACCATGATGTCACTGCTGCCTGCATTACTTAAATCTCCCATCACTAATAACTTGAGCTGATCTAGTATGACAAAAATGTAAAAAAAAAAATCTAGTTAATATAATGTAATCTCCAAAATGATATAAATAATATTTGAGGATGTAAAAGAATGACTCTGGGTTATAAATAAAAGGAAAATGCAGCACCAAGTTTGTTTTATTAAAAGAAAAACATGTTTTTTTTCTATAATGACTGTGGCATGAGTATAAAGAGGATTTAAAAATACAGATGAGAAGAAGCTATCCATATGCTGTAGCCTTTGTGATTTGTAGCAAGAAAAGACTGGGTGGCAGCAGTGGGGGTGGGAATGAAGCTTTAGACATTAACATATAATTCCTGTTAAGAAATCCAGAGAACAACTGACGTATATAATCTACCAGAAAGATGGCTAAAAAGCATGTAAATCATTTGGTTGTATTTTTAGGTGGTGTTTAGTTTTTTTTTTTTTTTTTTTTTTGCTGCTTTTCCTAAACTAAACCTTCTCCATCCCCTCTGTAATGCTCCAGGAAGCTTTCTCTTTGCTGTGACTATTACCACATTTGGCAAAGATTAGGCAGCCATTTGCTAGATGAGCTATAATCTGTTCTCACACAGAGGACTGAACTTCTTACTGATCAGATAGCCATGAAGCAAAGCTGTGTCTTGCCCACATTCTATGAGGAGAGGGAATCTATCGCCAGCACTAAGAACAAGCAGAGGACTCTGGAGCCATTGACAAATAGGATTGCTGGATGACTAGGGGTGGGGCTTTTATAAGTTCTTTACAGAGTAACTTGTATTACTTATTCCTTAGCAACAAAACTAAAATGCTTCATTCAAGGCAAGAGGCTAGAGGAAAAATCAAAAGTCTCTTATTCCTGTCTTGCTTTGCTCCTACAGCCAAAAAAGTTTTGTTCTCAAGCCCAAAGGACAAGGATAGCACAGTACTGCCTCATCTGTTCATGATAAATGTGATAAGGTAAAAACAAATGGTGATAGCAGGCTACAGTATATAAGGAGCCAACTGTTTCTCTTTACCTCAGGTAGCCAATAACTAGCAGAGGGGTAGGAGAGGTTCCTATGTGAGTAGAAGCTTTGATAATCTTCTTTCCTGGATATCTGCTCCTGTGTGTACTTGTGTGTGTGTGTAGCCAATGTACTGTGATGCTAGCTGGTTGATTCATTAGTTTCCTAATTAACAAAGCTCCTTGTTTTGAGTCTAATGTTTTAAACACTTCACAAGGACAACTCTTTCTAGTTAGATAGATAGAACTTGCTAGCTTGGTCATATGTCTGCCAGAACTATTACTTTTCAATTGTTATCTGACTACAGCTATCAACTACATAGACATTAGAGTGATAAAAATGAGTCTGGGTGACATATAAGCTAAAATCCAGCTGACTATGAACTCTGTAAATCTCTGCCTTATAAACACTTCTATCCTAGATAACATATGGATAGAAAAGACAAAATGAGAATAACTCTTTGTACTGTGCTGACAGCGCAAAGTCATTGAGCTTTCAATGGGCAAAATGTCACATTTCCCTAAAGAAAATATGATCTTATACTTCCAGGATTGATGTACTATGACTTAATATTAGTTCCTCACTTATCAAACACACATTTGTGTATCATGACAATAGAATATAAACTATGCACAAAGAAATTGATAATTATACAAAGAAAATGGTCTGATTAATGAGAACCATAATATGGTTAACATTCACATATCATTACCACATTGTACATTCAAATACCAGGTGATTGTGTTGACATGTTCTACAAAGTACAGAGAAAATGACCTGCACATAATCTCTTCTCATACTAAAAAAATATTTAAAAATATGTCCAGCATTATTTGAAATAATTGGCAGGATAAAAGGAAAATTGAAGAATCAATTTTATATGGTCCTTTAGTGGTGTGATACAAATGGCTGAGTATATTGCATGATGCAGTAGAAGCTAGAGACTGTACAAATTCTCTTTAGAAACAGACTGCTTAGGTTCTAATATCACCTTTGCAAAGGAACAAAAGTAGTTTGATCATGGCAGCATACCACGATCATACCTTCTAGGCCCTATATTTTTAAAATTTGATATTTCTTTGGGTCAAACTTTCCAAAAGTCTGAAACCTGATAGGAGGAAGGGCTGATAAGGAAGACAAGCAATAATCCGTATTTCAAAAATATTAAACTGTCACATGTGTATTTAATAGAGTGAAAAAAACATCAACTCGTGTTTGCCATCTGTGTTTTCCTCACAGTTCAAATTGTTATTTTATTTAATACCTCCCATGTTAAAATTCAGTTTTTTAGTCATGTTGTGGTGGAACACACCTTCAATCCCAGCACTAGAGATGCAGAGGCTGGTGAATCTATATGAATTGGAGGCCAAAATCATCTATAGAGAGGTTCCAGGACATCCAAGTCTACACAGAGAAACTCCACCTTAATAAAAAACAAAAGACAAACAACCTCCCCTAAAGTAAGTTTTCCATTGTGTCATTCAGAACAGCTGGCACTATACTCCTTCTTAATGCCCAGGAATGAAAATACTGAAAGGCCATTCTAGGATTTTATCTTTTGACCCTTATTCTGCTTCAAGCAACTCTTCCCTTGCCTGACAATATTTCAACCATGTACCTGTGCTATTATTGCTAGTTTTTGAGTGATTCTTCATGGTCAACATTTGTTGTTGATGTTTATGCTGCTGTGTTCACTTTTTCTTATGTGGCTTTCATAAACTATCACATATTTCTAACTACCGCTCTTTTTATTTATTAGATACTTGATTAGAAATACCATTTATGTGTCTCATATTCTCTGAAGTATTAATAATTCTTTTAGGAGTAAGAGAAACGTTCACAAAAAAAAATACCAGTTTGTCTTGTGGAAAGAAAAAGTCTCTAGGAATCTGATGTACAAAGAATAAAGATTACTACTTAGAGCACAATTTTGGTTTCTTGTCTTGTTTTTGTTGGGTTGTCTTTATATAAATTAGCTAACCAATGAACATTTGATTCTATAAGATGAGCTAGTGAACATATCTATTTTTAGAGATGTTATAGATATCAAATAAGATTATGTTTGACAAACGGTAAACTGTGCATTTCTAGAATATTTTTGTGGTGGTAATAGTGATATATACCTTAGCATGCAGCGAACAAAAAGAATTTCATTCAGAATTTGGTTACTTATATCCATATTGTTTAGATAACATTCTGCTTATCTATGGCTGTATATTAAAATCACTGAAATTTAATAGTTTGAAACTGCATCTGAAACCTTTATTTTGCCCATCAACCTGTGTTAGATGGGGCTTGGTAAGAGCAGCTCCACTTTGCTCATCTGTCAACCTCAAACAGATTGAAGACTCTTAAATCTTAGTCACATTTCTGGTAACTGTGGAGAGAAGACAGAGAAAAACGACAGCAACATGAGAGAATCAGGAAGAATCTGCATTTGCTTTTTATAGCTTCAGAAGTCACAGAACATTGTTGCCTCTGCATTCTATTCAAGAATACCAAATAGTTAAGCCTTACGGATCTGAAAGAGAAGGAAGATTGATGTCTGTGTTTTACTGAAAGCAGTATCAGAGTTTGTTAGACATCTCAGTTACTACTACAACATCCCTGTCACCATGACTAATCACTATCTTTTAAATGCTTAGTACAAATTAGATACAGTACTGTATAGTTTTGATTCCTACCAGCTATTTACGAGGTGAATGCTATCATACATATTTTAAAGATGTGGAAACTTATGTTCAGAGATTTTACATGGTTTGGCTAAAATTACTAATCAAAAGACCAGGAATTCAGTTCAAAATTATTTTAACCACCACAATAAACATTCTTTCTGTGAGCCATTATATTTCTTTAATGTACTTTTTTGTTTCTGTGTGAGTGTTAAATGTTGAATCAGGGAGTATGTTTTATTTGGTTTTTGGCTTGAAAAAAAAACAAATTAATTTGAAAGTTGCATATAGATATTGGTCTAAAACTGTAAGAAACTGCTAGAACTTTTCTTTAAAGTAATTAATTTAATTCTGGCCAGTGAACCAAAGTTTCATACCTTTCACATTAGGATTCTTTCAATAATCAATTCTAAAGAACATATAAGACAACATCAGAGGAGAGTAGGATTAAGTGCCTAAGTCTGTAACCAGTCTGGAGGCATATTATTCAAAGAAATCAGTGGGATTGAAGTTGGCGGCTATGCTTCTATGTCACCCATCTGAGCATCAGCAACTATAGCAAGAAGAACCATTTATCAGCTGATAGTCAGAAACACTGAATGTAAGACATTTCATGGTTTATTTCTATGACCAGTGCCCTGTGATTACAGAAACCATTGGCAATGTCATTCAACTTTTGAACTCTGGTCTTGCTCATAGAGCAAATATGCTACATACTTATTTGTTGGTGTTAGAAAACTCAATACTTTGCCCCTGCCTGAACTGCTTTGATTGACAGTGTGATGTCATTAATTTAACTAAATAAGTGCATAGGCCTCTGCTTTTCTTGGCTCTGTCAGCATAGCCTCATGGAGGGTGGTAATTATATGTGGGAGGCAAACAGCTGTATAGCATGTCCTTGAATTTGCAATGAATATGGAAACAGAACCACAAAGGAGAGAAATTGCTGAGGATATTGTTTGTAATACATAATGTCAAATAAATGGGTGATATGGATAGTTAGTTATGACTTTTGGGAAAATTAAATTTAAAATTACAAAAGATGCAAAAATACATAGTTACACATATAGGTTATGAAAATGCATTCACACATTGACTTATAAATTATATTCAACCCTGTTGTCATTATAAGGAATGTAGCCCATCTATAATTAATGTAATAAAATAAATGATTTCAAACCTCTTCTTTTTTAATTTGGCTTTTGATATTCCAGTAAAGCAAAGTAAAACTTTCATCTTATACACTAAATAGCTTTACTTGGTGTGTTTTATTATTAACGACAAATCCTTAAGAACATAGCATGCCACCATAGTGAAATGTTTATATCTACCTGGTCAAGAAAAAAAATACAAGATAAAATTATTGAGAAGAAAATATGTGTATACAAAATGAATTTAGCTATGTAGTCATCATATGTGTGTGTATGTCTGCAAACATGCGAGTGTGCGTATGTGTTTGTTGCTGGGATCATTGTTTCTTGGAAAAAATAAAGCTGAAATATATTTAGACTGAAAAATTATAATCCAATTTGCTGTATGGCTATGTAAGGTTCTGCCTTATCTGCCTGCTAGATTCATTTATATTGTCTGTCAAATAAGGTGAACATGATTAGTTAGTTATCCATGAGAATGACATACATTTTTTGCTCCACTGAAAAGCTATTTGATAGCCATGTGGACATTAGACACATTACCTTTTAAATGTTTGTTTTGTGATGTTTTCAATAAAAATACTTCTTTTAAAGAGAGGAAGAGAAGTGTATTTTGTGGTTCATCACTTTGAGAACATTATTTCATGCCAAGATTAAAGAGGTGAAAGTTGATATTGGACCTCTCCTCTGAGCTATAATTATTCATTTCAAGATGACTGTAGTACTGATAGATTCTCAAGAAGCTGCTTTCAATTTTTCACTGTACCTATATAACTCAAGATATCTGCAAGCTTGAGTTTCTGAAGTCAGGGCCAGAGGATCCAGATTAAAAGTTTAGTATCATGGACGATTTTAGACGTTATTAGATGGCAAGAAGATCTTAAATTTTCTCAAGGTTTGTGAGTATAATAAATGAAAAATGAGACACCCATGAGATGTTTACAAGTGCATATTCTCTACACAGAATCAACTGTGTGATCATTACATGCTTCGTTTTACAAAATAACTATACTCAAAATCCTATATTATTTTAATTGATTCAGAACTGACTATAGAATTCATGACATTAAGATTGTATTTTTTTGAATCTGGATATGTATTCTATATATCTTATTAATCTGTATATTAAATGTACTGTAAGCAAAAGAGAATATCTGCTACTTGATATTTTGTCACTGAATTTGAATGTAGGGATAAAGAATAACATAAAAATAGGAGGCATCCAAAATTATATATTTATAACACAAAGATAAGTTTTTTTACTGAATGCATATACTTGCCTCTAAGAGTTGAAAAATAATTACTCTACAAAATTAAACTCAAAATAGCCAGTTTGCAGTATTTCAGAGACAAAAAAAAGAAAAACAGATAAATTTAAACACATTGTCTGACTAAAACCCACATACATTCTTTTCAACAATTCTTTTGAAAATGAAACAATCATGATGTCATACCACAAAGGAAAACATTTAATTGGATCTTCCATACAGTTTAGAGGTTTAGAGCATTGTTGTCATGGCAGAAAACATGGGGGCACACTGATAGACATCGTACTGGAGAGGTAGCTGAGTTCTAAATCTGGTTCCACAGGACCAGGAAGAAATAGTAAGACAATGGCCTGGCTTGAATATCTAAAACCACAAAGCCTGACCCCAGTGACACATCACCTCTAACTAGACCACTCCTACTCCAACAAGGCCACACCTTCTACTGATGCCACTCTCTATGGACCTATGGAGGCCAATTTTATTCAAACCACCAGATTCTGCTGCTGACCCCCTTAAGCTTGTAATCATATCATAAAGCAAAGTGTATTTAGCTCAACTTCAAAAGTTCCTATAGTCTACTTTTCTTAATACATCTAAACAGACTTATTTAAAAGTCCAAAGTTCAAAATCTCTTCTGAGGTTCATACAACTCTCAACTGTAGCCCTCTGTATAATCAAAATGAAAGATAAGATCATTTACTTCCAATATGCAAGGCATATGATATATGTTGCAATTCCAAAGGGAAGCATAGTGAGGAAATCCTGGACCAAAACAAGATTTAAAACCATGTGGGTAAACTCCAAACTGAGTCTTCATGTGTGATGTGAAAACACTCTTAAGAACTCCATCTCCTTTCAGCCTTCTTTACTACAGCATACTTCTTTCTCTTAGGATGGTTCTAACCCATGTTAGTAGCTTACACCTGGAGATATCTGAGAACTTTGGCATCTCTAACATCTTGGAGTCATTAAGTCATTGGCCTTCACAGCTTCACACAATGATCTCTCTAAGCCTCCATACAGATACACCTCTGATGTATGCCTTCCCTTGGTAGCTTTTCTTGGACACAGAGGGAGATTCCATAACCTCTTTCTTCTATCATTGACTCTAAAGCCATGTGGCTGAAGCTGCCAAGTTCTGCTGTTACTAGAGGTAGAACATAGTCCGCTTGTTCAATTACATCTTCACCAGCTTTCTATTTTCAATGGTTTCTTTTACTGCGTAGGCTTGGCAGTCCAAAAACTGGATCTATGGATCAAGCTGGTGTCAAACTCAGAGATCTACCCGATTTTGCCTCTAGAGAGTTGAGATAAAAGGTATGTACCACTTCACTTGCCACTAAGCTTTTCTATGCTTCCTTTTTACAAGATGGAAAACTTAGCTGAGCAGAATATTGCTCTTAGGTAAGTAACCCTTTCCATTATTCCATTTAATAGCAGAGCTTTCTTTATTCTGGATCTCCTTGAGCATATAGCTTATCTCATTTTACTTCCTGGTGATGCCATTTCCTCAAACTGTATATTTTGTAACTTTCCTTGCTCAGCTTATTCCTTTTAATTATAGATTTGCACAAGCATAAGTGTAACCAGTAGTAACTACAAGATATAGTCTGTACTCGGTTGTTTTGAAATCTCATCTGAAAATATAATTAATCCAAAACTCTTCAATTTAGCATCCAGTAGGTTTTTTTTTTTTTGAGCAAGGGTACAAAGCATCCATATTTTTCAGGAAACTATCACAAGAACAGTCTCTAGGCCACATACTAATATTCTTCTTTGAAACCTCTTGAACCAGGCCCCCAGTGTTCAAATTATCCAAAGTACCATTGCCTTCCATGCTCCTACTGGAGTTCATTAAAGTCATACTTGCAACATTTAACTGATTCCCTATTCCAAAGTCTCAAGGTCCATATTCCTCCAAATAAAACCATGGTTAGGCCTATCACAGAAATAACCAGGTCTATGCTACCAACTAATGTCTTAGTTAAGGTTTCCATTGCTATGAAGTGTAAATGTCTTTTAGTTGCTCTGATGAAAGGGTGAGATGAAAGGCATATGCAAGCTATGCAAATATATAGCTTGTGTTGAGCCTAGATCATTTTTCTTTATCTGTTCTAACTATTCATAGGCCTAGACCTGGAATCCTCTACCTTTCGTATAATCTAATCTTCCAAAACGAGTGACACAATCCATCTTCTCTGTTTCTCCCAGAATTGCTCTACTTAGCCTTATACTAACTTTGGCAATATGTTCTAATTTTCTTGCTCCTTCTCATTCTCTGACTCATTCTGTCTTTCAGTATGTCTAGCTTGGTTTCTCTGTAAGCTGTCTCTGAAAAACTGTCCAGGTAAAACTTCCATATACCTCACTGCTCTCATTCATTGCTCTTAAGTAATCTTTCTTCCCTGTGCTGTTCTCCTGTGAACTGGGCATATCCTATCTCTGACTCATTTTGTCAAACCTTTCTCTGATTTGTCACTTTGCCCCTTAATTAGATGTCACTTTCAAACATGCCTATGTCCTCCTACAAAATAACTTTATCATCATTATTAGGGATTAAAGGTATGCACTAAGTGTGTGTCTCTGTATTCCAGATGGAGGGATTAAAGGTGTGTGATTCCAGCTGAATTACAGGATCACACAGACCTAGAATGTCTTTGAATGTGATCTCTTGCCAGAGCTCTTTGAATGTGATCTCTTCCCTTGTTGGATTAAAATTCCTCTACAGTGAAGAGACAGCATGAACATGGCAACTCTTATAAAGAAAAACATTTAATTAAGGCTCACATACAGTTCAAAGTTTTGTCCTATTATACTCAAGGTGAGAAGTGTGATGGTGTGCATTAGGCATTCTGCTGGAGAGGTAGCTGATAGTTCTAAATCTGGCAGCAGGAAGAGACAGTGAGACACTGGCCTAGGATAAATATCTGGAACCCCAAAGTCCAATCCCAGTAACATACTTTCTCCAACAAGGTCATACCTACTTTAACAAGGTCATACCTCCTATCAGTGTCCTATGGGTCTAAGAGAGCCATTTTTACTCAAACCACCAGTGTCTAACATATACCACTTCCATAGAGATAACTAAATTTCATTGTAGTGATTGTTTACCAATAGTGTTTTTTGACTAGACAATGTTATCCACAGAAAACAAGGAGATTATGCACTAATCCACTGAGACCTTCATCTTTGTTATCTACTGTTTTAAAAGAAATTCAAGGAGAAAAAAAACTTAAGCAAATAAATATGCTAATTCATACTGGATACATTTTTTTGAAACTTGGAAATAATGGCATAATGAATTAAGTAAAATATTTCAAATATTTGACGAGTCAAATCCCAAAGGAATCCATTCAAAAGGCAAATGACAGATTAGGAACAAAAAATGAAACAAATTAACATAGATAAAGTTCATATAGTTAAGGTAGAAACCAGGAATAATTAGGCAGAACAATGAGTGCAAGCAATAAAAAGATAATTCATAATAACGATTGAAGCTATCTGGTAACTATTTTTCCACATACCCACTTGATTGTTTTGGATGTGGTTTTTATTTATGTTTGTTTTGTTTTCAGTAGTGCTGAGGAGAGTAGCATACATGTAGTTGATACAGTTTGTAGAATAATTTTGAGAATAGATATTTTCTGAAAAGATTTATAGCACTTAAACAAGCATTCTACTTTTAAGAATGTATTGTAAGGAACATTGATTTATGTAAAGACTTGTTCCTTATAGTATTACTGAAATTGAAAGCACAGTTAAATGATGTAAATGTTCACCAATATGGATTTGTTAAACTAATTGTAGTAGGCTCATGTTTTTGATTTATGAAAAGAGTTACAACTCTGAAAACATTGGGGTAGAGAAATATTCTCACATGTCTATGCTTTCTAAAAAGTTTTTAATAAGTGATAAAACCATAAAGGAAAACTATTTTTAAAATTACTTAGAGAATACATACCAAAATATGAACAGTAGTTGTTTCTTTGGTTTAAGATTTATACAATTTTATTGACTGATGAATCACTAATCATAAAGCAATTCTTACTGTCACATACTTTGTAGATACATTATGTACCTAGTAGTACTATGAAATGGGTAGAATTCAGATTATACTTGTCTTTAGATAAGGTGAAATAAATGAAAAAATAAACGTACTTATAAAACACCTATCTATAATCAGGAAATGGAAGCAACTTAGATGGCCATCAACTGATGAATGGATAAAAAAACAATGGTCATTTGCACAGTGTAATATTAATCAGCTGTCAAGAAAAATGAAATTCTCAGGTAAATTGCAAGAACTGGAAACCATCATTCTAAATGAGGCAGACTCAAAACAGGAAAAGAAATGTATGTGTTTTTTCCTCTAATTTGTGGATATTAGCTGAGAATCTTCAGATATGTGTGTTTAATTTAGAATACCCATTTATGTCAGAAAATTAGTGGAACACTATGGCAAGAATGGGTTGTTCAAGAGACAGGAGGAGGTAGAACACAGTGGTATAAAAAGCTAAAGGGAGATAACAGATAAGAAAGGGTCTAATTAGGGTAGAGAATGGGAAAGCAAATGAGGGAATATAGGCAGGGATAGCTAACACTAAAGACTTTGAAACAGACTCACGGAGACCTACTGCTTTAGAAAACTTCTTAACATATATACATATACATGTATTTTTAAAAAGTCAAAATGTGAAATCCTATATTGGAAGAAAAATCTTCTACTAGATACTACAGGTTAGCAAATAAAACACCCAGTGCCAACAATGGGTTGTCTTTTTTAGAGTTGTCAGCCAGTGTGTTTACATAGGCCTCTGGACATTGCAGGTTACTGCTAATGATCTTGTTTAGTCTCCTAAACTGGACATTAAGAAACTTATTGCTGAGGAGATGATCGACCTGAGACATAAAACATAAGAGACACCAAACTGGCATTCACCTAGAAGCTTCATTTTTATGGGCTACTTTTCATAGTGCTGGAAAATTGTATTATGCTACCAAGGATGAAAGGGATCTAGCAGTCTTTCTTAACTATGAACTTGGGGAGCTGCAATGATGACCAGCCTTGCAATGGGCACATTGGTGTAACAGTGGCACAAATATCAAGGGGGTGATAAGACACTTTCAGATTGAATTTAATGTCTACTCCACAAGATGAAACCAGTAATTGCACCATTCTCAGGATCAAGAACCTGGGGCTACAGAGCTCACTTACCCAAAGTAGATCTAATATTGTCTGCTAAATGGTCACAGTGCTAACCTGATTCCTAATGACTTACTGCTATCCTAACAGATTAGTGCAGCAGTTCTCAACCTATGGGTCACAACCCCTTTGGGGTTAAAGGACCCTTTTACAGAGGACAAATCTGTAAGCACAAATATTTACATTATTATTCAGAACATTAGCAAAATTACCGTTATGAGGTCGCAACAAAAATAATTTTATGATTTGTGGTCACCACAACATGGTTGTAGCACTAGGAAGATTAAGAACCAATGCATTAGTGCATCTTTCAATCCTCATTAGAGGAGCTTATTTCTTCAAAAGATAGTGATTAATGCAAACAAGATCAATTGTTGAAACTACATCGAATAAAAGATCATAGAATTCTCAACCCAGAATACAACACAATATCACATCCATCCTCTGTGGCTCAGAGATCATTGCAAATGAAGATGGAAAACTTTTAAGAAGGGAGGTGTTGGTGGAAGAATGTAGAGAAAGTGTTTTCTAGACACAGCTAGAAAGTTACACATACAAACTCATAGCATTGGTT
>NW_021604563.1:5670295-5680061 GCF_004785775.1 Grammomys surdaster
GTGAATATCCATGATAATATGACAAAGATGGAGATTTACATTTACCAAAGGATTATTGAAAGATAAAAGATTATTTAGAAAAGAATCATTATTTGGTCTAGTCAACCTAAAACTTCTTTTATAAGAAGATTAAAAAAACTAACTTTTTATTGAAATTAAATCAGATTCAGTATTCAAGTTACAGTTTTAAGAATCATTTACTAAAAACTTATTGGTGATATGTTGGCCTAAGCATCTATGATGGTAATTAAAACCCAATGGAGCACTGTATTTATTTTTAATATAGTGATGATTAAAGAACGGTGATGACTCATTAACTAGTGAACAAGGAAGGGAGTAGAAGAAACCATTTGATGTCTTCTCTAGATATGTTCCTTTTGAACTAACATTTCAGATGCAAATTTAAATTGCATTTGGTTTACTTAATAGGTCAGAAGTAGCAACTAATTCAACATTTTTTAATAGAAATGTAAGCTGAAATTACATGTGTATAGTTTTAAATTTCCTAGTAACCATATTAAGGGGAATGCATATTGGTTAAATTCATTTGCAAAATATATTCATACCAGTGCCTAGAACATAATATCACCACATAATCAAGATCAGTTATTACTGAAATATTTTGTATTCTTGTTATATTCTAAGTCTCTTATGCCTGTTTTATTCTTATTGAATATTTCTATTTCTAGTAGCCAGATTTCAGGTGCTTAATATTTACATAGTCAGTTTACAGTTTCCATGATTTTACAGTACAGATATCTCTCTCATCCATCCATATCATACATTTTTCTGGGAAACTGTATCTGTTGTTTTCTTTAGAAAACTTGCCTCTTAGATGACCTCAAAGATGAACCTTTCCTGAGATGTCAATTTCAGTTTCTTAGTTCAGTTGGATAATGTCTATTGATTTGATCCAAATAAGGGTGTCTTACAAAGAAATAGTATTGTCTTTTGTAGAATCACTCCAGCCCTACAAAGTCCTTCTTTTAAATGACTGTTTTCATGCCCCAATGCACATACTTTTATTGTAGTATCGATAAAGTTTCAGGGCATTTATTGACTAAATATTTCTCCGTTTGTAATAAAATATCCCAAGGTTTTTAGTCACAACAACCTAGCTTGAAAATTCCAAATCTGTTCCTTCTGAAGTTCCTTAACCTTTGTCAACCCTCCTCATACTTAAAGTGAAGAATTATATGGCATAATACTTATAAATTTATATAAATTTCATTGCATTGACTCATTAGTAAGCAATCTCTGAATAGTGTTTTACATTATTGATAACAGTATTTCTTTTTTTGGTATACAAATAATTTTACTCTTTATTAGAGACTAAATTTTTATAGTAATGAGGATCATGTACCTGCATTTTTATATAAAAAAAAATTTTGGCTGAATATTTGATACTCCCGGACAAAGAGGCTCTTCAATATTTTCCAGAATTTACCTATTTTTAGTTTCGTAACATTTATTTTCTTTTCCTTTTTTTTCTGAGACAAGGTTTCTCTGTGTAGCCCTGGCTGTCCTGGGACTCTGTAGACCAGGCTGGCCTCGAACTCAGAAATCAACCTGCCTCTGCCTCCCAAGTGCTGGGATTAAAGACCACTGCCTGGCTCTTTTTCTTTTTTTAATTATTTATTTATTTTTATTTTCTGTGCATTGGTGTTTTGTTTGCATGTAGGTCTGTATGAAGGTATCAGATCGGACCCCATTACAGATGGTCGTGAGCCACCATGTGGGTGCTGGGAGTTGAACTCAGGACTTATGAAAACGCAGCCAAATGCTCTTAATCACTGAGCCATCACTCCAGCCCCTTATTTTTTATTTTCAGATGTCTATATGAATAGGTACCAGATGTGTGTGGGTGCCCATGAAAAACAAAAGAGGGTGTCAAGTTGGCATTTCAGGTGAACCACCCCACATGGGTCCTAGGAACCGAACTTGGATACTCTGGAAGAGCAGCAAGTACTCTTAATCACTGAGCCCCCTCTAAGGCCCTGCTATTTTGACTTTAATGTATTTTTTCCTTACATTTACTTTTGCAGAGATTGAGAGTGTAGTGAACATGTGGAGGTGGAAAGATAACTCAGAGCAGTTCACTTCCTTCCCTCTGTCTGGTGGGTCCAAAGGATAAAACTCATTCTGTCAGGTTTGGCTGCAGCTGCTGTCTCTGCTGAGAATGCTGCTTCTTAGGAATAAGAAATGAAAAAGTAGAAAGAATTAGGATCATTTTAAAACTGATTGGAAATTACTATGTACTACATTCCTTGGTTTTTGTTTGGTTTTGTTTTTTGTTGTTTTGTTTGGTTTTGAGACAGTGTCTTGCTATGTAGCCCTGGCTAGCCCACAACCCACTATGTAGACTAGGCTGGCCTCAGACTCGGAGATATTTCTGCCTCTGCTTCCTGAGTCCTGGGATTAAAATTGCAAGCCACTACATACAGCCAGAAAAAAAAAGTTTTTAATGTATGTTCGTGTGTGTACATACATGTGTCTGTGCAAGTACATGTGTTCAGGAGGGTACATGTGTATATATGCAAGTATGCGTGTAGAGGCCAGGGGATAACCTGTAACATTATCCTTAGGATAATGCTGTCAACTTCTTTTTTTATTGGATGTTTTATTTACATTTTATATGTTATCCCCTTACTTCATTTCCACCCCCCCGCCCAGGAACCCCCATCCCCTCACCCTTCCTCCTGCTTCTCTGTGGATGTGCCCCTACTATCCCCCACTCCCACCTCCCCACCCTCAAATTCCCACCCACTGGGGCATACATCCTTCATGAGACCAAGGATCTCTTCTCCCATCTATGCCCTACAGAGCCCTCCACCCTTACATATATAACTAGAGCCATGGATCCCTCCCTAAGTGCTCCCAGGCTGGTAGTTTAGACCCTGGGAGCTCTGGTTGGTTGGTATTGTTGCTCTCCTCATGGGGCCACAAACCTTTTCAGCTCCTAAAGTATTCACTGTAACTCCTCCATTGGGAACCCCATGATCAGTTCAATGGCTAGCTGTGAGCATCTGCCTCTGAATATGTCAGACTCTTGCAGACCTTTGAGGAGACATCTATATCAGGCTCTTATCAGCATGCACTTCCTGACTTCCACATCAGCATCTACCTTTGGTGACTGCACATGGGATAGATACTCAGGTGGAATGGTCTTCAGACGGCCCCTCCTTCTGTTTCTGTCCCTCACTTTGTCTCCATATTTGCTCCCTTGAGTATTTTGATAGCAGTATTTCTAATAAGAAATGACTTTTTTTCTGTACTATTTATGCCTTGTAGAATAGAAGTCATTATATTTTATTAACTCATTTAGTAAATGCTTACCAGATTATGTCAAGTGAGAACTCAAAGATATGGTTGAGAGAAATCTTTATTGTAGAAATAAGGGAAAGTACAGCCAAAAACATAAGAGTCCAGAGCAGGGCAAGAAGGTAGTACACTAAACATGGCCAGCAGAATGGACTGAGTGACTAGAGAAACAAGCAAGAGAGGAGAACAATGAGATGAAGGCAAGCAGGAATCAAGAGAGAACATGGCTGCCACAGCAGGGTTATAATGGGAATTAGGTGAGAGAGGGAAGCCCTACAGCTGGATAAGTTTAGGATAGAGAATGGAGTTAGAAGAGCCAGGATACTATCATGGACAGGTATTCCCCATGCTGAGAGACCCTGCAAGCCAGCATGCACTTTTGTATGATAATAGGCACCACACATAGTCATTTGTCCTTTGGAACTAACACAGATCAGACAACAGGAACATGCTCCTGATCTACCTTTCACAAAGCAGAAACCAAAGAATTAAGTAAGCAAACAAATTGAATGCTTTTGGCCTAAAATCTAACATGTTTGTGACAGGTTTGATTTATATATATATATATATATATATGTATATGTATATGTATATGTATATGTATATGTATATGTATATGTATATGTTGCTTATTTTAAAAATGCTACTAAAACACACCAAATTCTGTATGTCTATCATGGCATTAGTCTGTATTCAGTAGCTCTCACAGTTCCTCATTTTTCTGTTGTTTAATAAAATTTTTTTAAAAAAAATGCTATAGAACCTTCCAGAAACCACCTGACCAAAACAAAAGGGTCGGAGTTAAAGAATTGTCTCAATTATAAAATAGTAGGAGTGGAGAGCAGATCCCAGGCAGCAGCTCTGTACCCAACCTCACAAAACCCAGAGCAAGAAGGCCTCCCAGGAACTCCAACCCAGGCAGTTTCTCAGGCAAGGAGACATCAACAGCTGCCCCAAACAGGGGGCAACTGGGACCCACTGGGACCCGCTGGGACCCAGGAATTCACTCCTGGCCTGGAGCACGGGTTCTTTCCAGTCTGGGCCTGAGCGCTCAGCAGATCCCGGGAGACAGCTCTGCACCCATTCTCATAGAACCAGAGGAAGCAGGGCTCTCAGGAGCTCTAACCTGAGTAGTATCTTAAGCAAGGAGGAAGCAACACTTGCCCCAAACAAGGAGTAACCAGGACCCACTGGGACCCAGGAATTCACTCTTGACCCAGAGCACTGGTTCCTTCCTGTCCCCACCTGAGCACTGAGCAGATCTTGGGCCTCAGCACTAACTCCAGCAGCAAAACCCATCCCAAACAGTTCTGACACAACCAAGAAAATAATAAAGACAGGCTCCAGTCAGAGACAGCACAGATAGCACAAAGGAGATCCAGATGGTGAAAGGCAAGCACAAGAACATAAGCATCAGCAACCCAAGGTACTTGGCATCATCAGAAATAGTTCTTCCATGTTAGAAAGTCCTGAACTCTCGATATCACCAGGAAAGCAAGAGCCAGATCTAAAATCATTTCTAATGATGATGATAGAGGACTTTAAGAAGGACATAAATAACACCCTCAAAGAATTTGAGAACACAGGTAAACAGATAGAAGCCCTTTAAAAGGAAACAGAAAAATCCCTTAAAGAATTACAAGAGAACACAACCAAATAGGTGAAGGAATTGATCAAAATCATCCAGGACATAAAAATGGAAGTAGAAACAGTAAAGAAATCACAAAGGAAGACTACCCTGGAGATAGAAAACCTAGGAAAGAAATCAGGAGTCATAGACACAAACATCACCAACAGAATACAAGAGATAGAAGAGAGAATATCAGGTTCAGAAGATACCATAGAAAATATTGATGCAACTTTCAAAGAAAACACAAAATGCAAAAAGTTCTTAACACAAAACATCCAGGAAATCCAGGACACAATAAAAAGACCAAACCTAAGGATAATAGGTATAGATGAGAGTGAAGATTCCCAACTTAAAGGGCCAATAAATATCTTCAACAAAATTATAGAAGAAAACTTCCCTAACCTAAGGAACGAGATGCCCATAATCATACAAGAAGCCTACAGAACACCAAATAGACTAGATTGGAAAAGAAATACCTCCTGTCACATAATAATCAAAACACAAAATGCATAAAACAAAGAATTTTAAAAGCAGTAAAGGAAAAAGGCCAAATAATATATAAATGCAGACCTACCAGAATTACACCTGACTTCTCACCAGATACTATAAAAGCCAGAAGATCCCAAACAGATGTCATACAGACCCTAAGAGAACATAAATGCCACCCCAAGCTACTATACCCAGCAAAACTCTCAATTACCATAGATGGAGAAACCAAGATATTCCATGACAAAAACAAATTTACACAATATCTTTCCAGAAGCCCAGCACTACAAGGGATAATAGCAGGAAAGCTCCAATATAAGGAGGGCAACTATACCCTAGAAAGAGCAAGAAAATAATCTTCTTCCAACAAACCCAAAAGAACATAACCACAAAAACAATGTCTCCACTATTAGCAAAAATAACAGGAAGCAACAATCCCTTCTCTTTAATATCTCTTAACATCAATAGACTTAATTCCCCAGTTAAAAGGCATAAGCTAACAGACTAGATACACAAACAGGACCCAGCTTTTTGCTGCATACACGAAATCCACCTCAGATACAAAGACAGATGCTACCTTAGAGTTACAGGTTATAAAACAATTTTTCAAGCAAATGGCCCTAGGAAACAAGCTAGAGTAGCCATTCTAATATCGAATAAAGTTGACTTTCAACTTAAAGCTATCGAAAAGGATAAGGAAGGACATTTCATACTTGTCAAAGAAAAAGTCAACCAACATGAACTCTCAATTCTGAATATCTATGCACCAAATGCAAGAGCACCCACTTTAATAAAAAAAAGCTTATTAAAACGCAAATAATAATACACACACAATAATAGTGGGAGACTTCAACACCCCACTCTCAGCAATGGCCAGATCATGGAAACAGAACCTAAACTGAGATACAGTGAAACTAACAGAAGTTATGAACCAAATGGACTTAACAGATATCTATAGAACATTTCACCCTAAAGGAGAAGAATATACCTTTTTCTCAGCACCTGATGGTTCCTTCTCCAAAACAGACCATATAATTGGTCACAAAACAGGCCTCAACCAATAAAAACATTGAAAGAATCCCATGCATTGTATCAGATCACCATGGTTTAAGGCTGGTCTTCAATAAAAACAATGACAATGGAAAGCCCACAATCACATGGAAATTGACCAACACCCTACTCATTGATAATCTGGTCAGGGAAGAAATAAAGAAAGAAATTTAAGACTTTTTAGGATTTATTGAAAATGATGACATATCATACCAAACCTTATGGGATACAATGAAAGCAGTGCTAAGAGGAAAACTCATAGCTCTAAGTGCATACAAAAGGAAAATGGAGACAGCATACTCTAGCAGCTTGACAACTCACCTGAAATCCCTAGAACATAAAGAAGCTAATACACCCAAGAGGAGTAGAAGGCAGGAAATAATCAAACTCAGGGCTGAAATCAACCATATAGAAACAAAAGGAACTATACAAAGAATCAATAAAACTAGGAGCTGGTTCTTTGTGAAAATCAACAAGATAGATAAACTCTTAGCCAGAGTAATCAGAGGGCAGAGAGACAGTATTCGAATTAATAAAATCAGAACTGAAAAGGTTGACATAACAACAGAAACCAAGGAAATAAAAAAAATCATCAGATTCTACTACAAAAGCCTATATTCAGCAAAATTGGAAAATCTAGATGAAATGGACAATTTTATAGACAAATACCTGTTACCAATGTTAAATCAGGAGCAGATAAACCATCTAAATAGTCGCGTAACCCCAAAAGAAATAAAAGCAGTCATTAAAAGTCTCCCCACCAAAAAAAGTTTGGGACCAGAAGGTTTTAGTACAGAATTCTATCAGACCTTCAAGGAAGATCTAATACCAATTCTCTTAAAACTATTCCACAAAATAGAAGCAGAAGGGACACTACCCAATTCATTCTATGAAGCCCCAATTACACTAATATTTAAACCACACAAAGACCCAACAAAGAAAGAGAACTTCAGACTAATCCCCCTTATGAACATCGATGCAAAATTACTCAATAAATTTCTAGCCAATAGAATACAAGAACACATCAAAACAATTATCCATCATGATCAAGTAAGGCTTTATCCCAGGAATGCAGGGTTGGTTCAATATATGGAAATCCATCAATGTAATCCACCATATAAACAAACTCAAAGAAAAAAACCACATGATCATCTCACTAGATGCTGAGAAAGCATTTGACAAAATTCAACACCCCTTCATGATAAAAGTCTTGGAAAGATCAGGAATTCAAAGTCCTTACCTAAACATAGTAAAAGCAATATACAGCAAATAAGTAGCCAACATCAAACTAAATGGAGAGAAACTTGAAGCAATCCCACTAAAATCAGGGACTAGGCAAGGCTGCCCACTCTCCCCCTATCTATTCAATATAGTACTGGAAGTCCTAGCCAGAGCAATTAGGCAACACAAGGAGGTCAAAGGGATACAAATTGGAAAGGAAGAAGTCAAAATTTCACTATTTGCAGATGATATGATAGTATACTTAGGTGACCCCAAAACTTCCAGCAGAGAACTCTTAAACCTGATAAACAACTTTAGCAAACTGGCTGGATATAAAATT
Organism: Grammomys surdaster; assembly: GCF_004785775.1. Taxonomy (NCBI): domain Eukaryota; kingdom Metazoa; phylum Chordata; class Mammalia; order Rodentia; family Muridae; genus Grammomys; species Grammomys surdaster. Next base: position 5,678,344 of record NW_021604563.1, read on the forward strand.
AACTCAAACAAATAAGTAGCCTTCCTCTACTCAAAAGATAAACTGGCTGAGAAAGATATTATGGAAGTGACACCCTTCACAATAGTCACAGATAACATAAAATACCTTGTTGTGAATCTAACCAACCAAGTAAAAGACCTGTATGACAAGAACAGAAGAAAGAAATCGAAACAGATCTCAGAAGATGGAAAGATCTCCCATGCTCATGGATTGGAAGGATTAATATAGTAATAATGGATATCTTGCCAAAAGCAATCTACAGATTCAATGCAATCCCCATCAAAATTCCCACTCAATTCTTCACAGAGATAGAAAGAGCAATCTTAAAATTCATTTGGAATAACAGAAAACCCATAGCGAAAACTACTCTCAACAATAAAAGAACTTCTGGGGGAATCACCATCCCTGATTTTAAGCTGTACTACAAAGCAATAGTGATAAAAACTGCATGATATTGGAACAGAGACAGGCAGGAGGATCAATGGAATAGAATAGAAGACACAGAAAGGGATCCTCATACCCATGGTCACTTGATCTTCGACAAAGGAGCTAAAACTATCCAGTGGGTAAAAGACAGTATTTTCAACAAATGGTGCTGGTCCCACTGGAGGTCAGCATGTAGACAAATGCAAATTGATCCATACTTATATCCTTGTACAAAGCTCAAGTCCAAGTGGATCAAGGACCTCCGCATAAAACCAGCTACACTGAAACTAATACAAGAGACACTGGGGAGAAGACTGTAGCACATGAGCACAGGAGAAAAGTTCCTGAACAGAACGCCAATAGCGTATGCTCTAAGATCAAGAATTGACAAATGGGACCTCATAAAACTGCAAAGCTTCTGTAAAGCAAAGGACACAGTCAATAGGACAAAGCGGCAAGCAACAGATTGGGAAAAGATCTTCACCAACCTTATATATGATAGAGAGCTAATATCCAAGTTATACAAAGAACTGAAGAAATTAGACTCTAGATAATCAAATAATCCTATTAAAAAATGGGGCACAGAGCTGAACAAAGAACTCTCAACTGAGGAAGCTCAAATGGTTGAGAAGCACCTAAAGAAGTGTTTAGCATCCCTAGTCATCAGGGAAATGCAAATGAAAACAACACAGAGATTCCATCTCACACCAGTCAGAATGGCTAAAATCAAAAATACAGGTGACAGAAGATGTTGGCAAGGATGTGGAGAAAGAGGAACACTCCTCCATTGTTGGCAGGATTGTAAGCTGGTACAACCACTATGGAAAATAGTCTGGTGGTACCTCAGAAAATTGAACATAGTGTTACCTGAGGACCCAGCTATACTACTCCTTGGCTTATACCCAAAAGATGTTTCAACATACAACAGAGACACATGCTCCACTATGTTCTTAGCAGCCTTATTTATAATAGCCAAAAGTTGGAAAGAACTCAGATGTCCTTCAACAGAAGAATGGATGCAGAAAATGTAATACATTTACACAGTGGAGTACTACTCAGCTATTAAAAACAATGAGTTCATGAAATTCTTCAAAAATGAATGGAGTTGGAAGAATATCATCCTGAGTGAGGTGACCCAGTCTCAAAAGAACACACATGGTATGCACTCACTGATAAGTAGATATTAGCCCAAAAGCTCACAATACCTAAAATACAGTGCATATGCCACATGAAACTCAAGAAGATGAAGAAGAAGAAGAAGAAGAAGAAGAAGAAGAAGAAGAAGAAGAAGA
>NW_021604563.1:5680071-5697207 GCF_004785775.1 Grammomys surdaster
GAAGAAGAAGAAGAAGAAGAAGAAGAAGAAGAAGAAGAAGAAGAAGAAGAAGAAGAAGAAGAAGAAGGAAGACCAAAATGTGGGTGCTTTGGTCCTTTTTAGAAGGAGTACCAAAAGATTCAACCAGAGCTCCCAATGTCTAAACCTCCAGCCTCAGAGCAAAAAGGGAGGGACTCATGTCTCCACCTGTATAGGTAATTGAGTGTGGCTTTGTCAGACATTGGTGCAAGTGGAGGGCCATGGTCCCCAAAAGTTTGGATTGCCTAGTGTTGGGGAATTCAAGAGCAGGGAGATGGGACTGGGAGGATGTTTGGAGCACACCTTCATGAAAATAGGAGGAGGGGGTATGGGATAAGGGGTTTGGGGAGAGAATGGAGGGGAGATAACATTGAAAGGTAAATACATAAAATATCCAATAAAAAACAGATAATTGGTCTGGAAAAAAGATAGTTTACTTATTTCAAATTATTTTCAAAAGTTTCTAGGAGATGCTAATTGGCTAAGATCTTATTTTAAGCTCTCCACAAAAGAATGTAAGTCTCTGTTTAATATTCTCAAGAGAGATGTAAATCCTAATTTCCCTCAACAATTAATTGACAAAAGAGGAGTAATCTCACAAAAAGTAGAAGAAGCTATTATTAATTGATATATTATATAGTCTGATTAGTTTTTGGCTGTTCTATAACAATCCTTTGATAAAAGGGATTATTAATATAGATTTATATTACTTTAAATCGTGTCCTCATGGCTCTCTGAGTGTAGATGGAGCGGCTGCTGGAGCATCTGCCCTGATTTTACAAGAACTCTGAAAAATTGGCTTTAAAAACAAAATAGGGGGAATGGTACCCCCACCCCCAGAAGGAGTCCTCCAAAATACTCTCCTTGTTCACTTTTAACTCTCTAAATCTGAAAGCTCCTGGCAAATCTGCTGCTGACTGCCTCTGTCATCACCGAGACCAATAAAAACTATGCCACAGCTATGTGGAAGGACCCTCTTACCCTTAAAAGGAATGGCCTGGACCCAGTTCTCTTATGGGGCCAAGGATTGATATGCCTATTTGATACCACAGTAGGCACAGCTAAATGGCTACCAAAAAGATTAATGAAATAAATAGATGCCCCCATAAATCCAGGCCCAACCATAAATAAGATGAATAACAATTGACATCCAGGGAAGAGAAATCTCCCTGAGAATTCCCTTCTTTTCCCTTTCCCAGTAAAAGTGAATCACCAGTGATGTCTGCTATTAGAAGTTCTAATTCAGATGCTGGCCTCCGAACTTACACTACTCAGACTTTCGACGGGCCATTGACAAGAATATCTAACAGCTAGAGATTGACATAACTACTCTGAAGAAACCCCTCGTTTCACTGTCTGAAGAGACCTCCAAAAATTTCAAAGGACTTTATTGGACTTTGTGGGACTGCATAAGGGTATCCTGGGTCATGGTTGAGCAGGTACTTAGAACCCCGAGATTCTCTGTGGAATTCCTCATGAGAACCGGCAGGAGTTCGGTCCCTCCCATCACCTAAGATCCTGAAAAACAGTCACAGATCTCCATAGAGTCACCCAGGCGATAGGCCTCAGGCCTTAGAGATTTACATACTAATGAAGGCCAGAGGGCAGAGCAAATTAAACATTCCTCCCCCCAGATCCTCCCCTAATCCTCCCCTTTTCTCCCTCCCTATATAACTCGGGACGGCCCTGAGTTTTTGGGGGATACGCCTAGATCCATCTATTATCCGTCATGTCAATAAACCTTTTTGGAACCAAGGACTTCCTCGTGTTACTGGGGCCTGCCGCCGCCAAGGCCCTCAGGCCGCTGGAACCGTAGGATCTCCCTCCCTGATGTGGGGACCTGCCACGGCGGCAAGCTTGCGCCACTGTGGCGGCCTTTTTTAAATTTTCCCCACAGGACTTGATTTACTTTTTACAATAGAAAAGACTGTGTACAGCTCTTGACTGTGTATGACCCTTAAAGAAGAATGTTGCCTTTACATAGACAAGACAGGGATGGTTAAAGAGAGCATGAAAAAGGTCAGAGAAGGCTCTGAGAAAAGACAGAGAGAAAAAGAAAGATGAGAGCTGGTACAAGAATTGGCTTTCAGCCTCTCCATGGTTGTCAACCCTACTTCCTCCCATCTTGAGACCAATAATTGGGTTATTTTTGCTTATTTCTTTTGGTCCCTGGGCCTTAAATAGGCTGACTAACTTTGTGAAACAACAGATAAATAATTTGGTAGCAAAACGTATTCAGATACATTGTCATAAGTTAGCTATGGAGGACCATGAGACTCAAGATGAGTCTATTGTCACTCTATCCAGGGTGTTCCCAAATCCATCTCCACCCAACCTAAAAGACGGGACTTCTGCCCCTAGACCAAGCAGAGAGGGGCCACACAGAACCCCCTCTGACTGGAGATCTGAATTCTTGCTTAGGCTGTGAGGCTAAGCACTGCAAGGGAATATAAATAAAAGTTAAAAATATCTCTCTGGGTTCCCTGAGGGACAAGCTTAACTGCATAGGGGTTAATGTCCAAAGTATCCCCTCTCCAGGGCCCTCATGCCTCACTGGACAACAACAGGGGGACTGGAGCCATTACAAAGTCCCATTCAATTACTGGAGGTCAGGCCTCTTTCCCTGCCTTCACAAGATTAGAATTGCCACAGCCCTTCTATACTTAGAGAAAGGAGGAGATGTCGGGGCAGCCCTGCTTACACACTGAAGGCCTAAAATCAGCCATAGGCCTAAAATCAGCAATAGCCTTGTCATACATGTATACTAACACCAAGTCTTGGGTCTCTGTGGAAAAACATTGAAAGAGAGGGCTATAAGCTATTGTAAACAGGCAGCATTTGTGGGAATTTACCAGCCTGAGTAGTCATAGACCTTGTAAATAGGTAGCCTTGGCATATAATACCAACTTAGATAAGGACAAGTGAATCATAAACAGAGTCATAGTGACCTGTCCCCTGAACCTTCACCCAGCTGAGACCCTGTTCTGAAAGATATCCGTGCTCCCCCTAACACCCATGCTCTGGTGTCATCCCCTTCCCCTCGTCCTGCCTTTTTGTGTTTATAACCCCTGTGTGAATAAGTAAAAATTATGATTTGATTTAAAAAAATAAATAAAAATTTAAAAAAAACAAAAAAATAGCAGTAGTTGTAGTGGTAGTAGTAGTGTTATTGTTGTTGTTGTTGTTCTTTTTATTATAATTATTATTATTAAGTCTTATTTTGAGAAAAGGGTTGGGACCAAACTGGCTGAGACCAAAAATTTGTTAGAAGAAGCAGGAATGCATGCATATACTCACATAAACAGCCAAGTTAACAATTCTTCCTTGAACTTAGTTTTTAAGCAAATAGTAAGCAATCTGGTAGGTGTGTAGTATATTTCAATATTTTAGAAATTTGAAGTTTCAGTTTGAGACATGGATGACTTTTTTGTAGTTGTTTGTTTGTTTATTTGTTTCTGCTTTTTTTCCTCATTACTTTGACTGTTTCACCAGTGATCTGTACAGTAGCAGAATCAGAACTGCTATTCACACAGGAAAAGGCATAGTCTAGTTGGGTAACTGTCACTCTTTCTGCCACTCTTTAAGACTTGCTCATTCAAAAACACTAGTGTGGAAATAGACAATTGAAAATTTTTAAAAAGAAAAGACTCGCAAAACACTGCAGGTTCTCAGATGGAAATGTGTTAAAATTTCAATTTTGAAGATTAAAGGAGCTATCATACTTGTGGACAAAAGCACTGGAATTTTCTTCAGCCAGAGATACACTCTTTTAAATTACACATCCAAGATAATTGTCAGAGCTGTACTTTTGTTTTTAGTTCCCATGTTAGATTCTGCAGGCATTAAGAATATGGATAAATTTCCAACTGAGGATTAGATGTTGAGGAAAATATGTTACATTTGATAAGGAGCAATTTTTCTTCTTTTAAAAAATCATTCCATTCATTTACACCACAAATGATATCTCTCTTCCCAGTTACCTCTCCACAAACCTCCCATCTGACATCTGCCCTCTTCCCCCTCCCCTTTGCCTCTATGAGGGTGCTCCTCCACCCATCCACCCTCTCTTGCCCTACCGTTCTAGCATCCCTCTATACTGGGTCATCAAGCCTCCATAGGACCAAGGGCCTCCCTTCCCCTTGATGTTAGATAAGGCTATCCTCTGCTACATGTCTATCTGGAGCCATAGATACTTCCCTGCACACTCTTTGGTAGGTGTTCTTGTCCCTGGGAGCACTGTTCTTCCTATGGGGTCACAATCCCCCTCTACTAGGAGCCATTCTTAACAATGGTTGTGAATACTATTTTCAGGATCATATTTTTTATTAGAATCCTGTATATGACACTTCCTTTGTTCTGTGGCCTCAGTGTACTCACTTATACCTTAATAATAATAAAAAGAATAAAATTATTATTATTATATCACTACTATTACCCTGAAAGATGTTTTAAATTATGGCTATCATGATAAAGCAAACAGATGATGGTTGTTAGCGTCTCCAGTAAAGACTATATGGTTGACCTTTGTACCTCTTCTGCAATTTTTGTTATTTTCTATAATTTACTGATTTTTTTCAAAAGTTGGAAGGGTACTTAATATGTAGTATCGTTGAATTCCTATATTTTGTTTTTTGTCTAGACAGTAACACAGACATCACAGTGATCCTAAGAGTCTGTGCACTCTTTTCTTAAAAGCACAGCTCCTTCTTCAGGTTTTAAACTTTTTCATATACCTATCTTCTTCTAATAGTTTTCCAGGTACCAAGAAGATGACAGATAACACAAATATTTAAGATATATTCAAGCAACTTGCCATAAACATTTACCTTAATGTGATCTCATCAAATGGATTCAGTCTGTTGAGTATGATCTTGCCCAAGTTTGGAGGTATTTTCTTCTGTGGGAACTCTCTAGATCTTTTTGATTGTTTGATGTTGACTTCTTAACTTTCCCTCTAGTTAAATCCAAGGTTCCTCATCAAAGACTGACCATTTCCATGTCTTTTTCCCCAGTTTTCCTGTCAACTAGACTAGCATTATGGCATTTTAAATGAATTCTTTCCCATCCCAGAACCCTTTACCTGGGAAAGTTTTATAATCCATTATAGCGTTTCATGAGTAAATCTAAAGGAAATTTGAAAGTGCCTGTACATTGCAGAAAAAACCTTGAGTAAACTTTCATGTGCTTCCAAATTCCCTTTCCTCACTAAATCAGGTAAGAGCTGTGAAGGTTCACAAATATGTCAAGGCAATTGATGTTGGTTTGATTTCACTTTTAAGTTTAAAATAGGTTCATCCTTGGTTAGGAAGGCCAGATTCTAGGCTTGAGGCCTTTGGAATCTCTCCAGAAAGGCATTATTGTTGACTTGCTTAGATGAAAAAGTACTGTCTCTTCTGCCTGTCAGTTTCTCAGAATGAGCTACTAAGTTTGATCATTGCTGTTTTAGAGGAATAATTGAGACTTATCATTTGCCTATTTGCAAACTGTTTGCCAGTACAAAAGACAGGATCATAATTGTGTATTTGTTTTCAAAAGAATGCAATTTAAAAAGCACTGGGAGTTTTTGAACAAGTAAGTTGATGTAAAATGTAAATGAAGCTAGCCTTACTTGAGTATGGCTCAAGGAAACTTGATATAATTAGAGGGAAAATTAAGAAGTCAACATCAAACAATCAAAAAGACCTAGAGAGTTTACATGGGAGAAAATACCTCCAAACACGAGCGAGATCATACCCAACAGACTGAATCAATTGGATAAGTTGAAAGTTTCTATCTTTCAGATGGCTCACAATCCTGATCATTATGTGGTCATCTTTATTATTTGCTTGATAAATCTCTTGATGTTACATATTTGAAAAATATAACTAGTATCTTTGAAACTTATCTTTGTTCCATTGGCCACAAACAGATATGACAGCCAGCATATATAAATTCTGACCCATGAGAAAGTGTCATGTGCATTAGTATTGTAAAAACATAAAGTCTATGGAATGATTTCCAGGATCTGCATGAAATTATTGATAAGGAATTCTACCTGATGTTTGATTTTTAACTTCCCAGTTTTGAAGAATTTACTTTGTGCTTTATTGGGGAGGTAAAAATGGTACCTCAATCCTATATCGTCCTCAGTGAACATAATTTACATTCAGATTTAATAGCTTTTTATAGTCTCTATTTTTTATTAATGCACCTTGAATATGCTGTGGATTTTATTGTGAATAACCAATAAAGGGTGGCTGTAAAAATAGTCATAACACTATTCTATTTTCTTCCATGCTTTTATCTCCCACTGTAAACTTAGATGCTGCTCAGAAAGGCAATTAAAGTAAAATGAACTCACAAAGAATACCTCTAACAACATTCCTTCAACTCCCCATGGCTTCTTTCACTGGACATACTCACAAAGCACACTCTTTACTTGGTTTCTTGCTCTCTATTCTTTCTTATTATAAGGTTTCTATTATAAACCATTGAAAATTGCATGGAGAATTTGAAGACATGCAATTCAGATGTGTCTTAACACACACATATGATATATGTATGCATGCATGTATTTGTATGTATAAATGTTTTAGAATGCAGAAATGCCTCATATTTAAATGATGGATGTGCAGGAAGCTTATTATCATTTCAGCATGTTTCCAAGAAGTTCTTCATAATTATACATTATGTATAAGTTATGTTCTCAGGGTTAAAGGTCTATAAAAGATAATCCCTGTTATGTAGAAAGACAAGCTGAAATTTCATGAACAATAAATTTACATGACAAGGCAATAATTTTTTAAAGACTCATGGAAGAGAAAAAGTATTCCTGAAGTAATTTTCAAAGGAATGTTTTAATACAAAAGTGGGATTTGAGCCAAATCTAGAATGAAAAACAACATTGAAAGTGACAGAGAACATTAAACTTTTCTGGCTATTCCAAAAGTGGGAAGACAGGGATGTGTGTAAAAGAATTAAAAGTAAAACTTATCCAATGGCTTATTTTCTTTCATTTTTTTCAAAAATAGAAAAATGTGAAGTTTGTAAAAGAGAAATTAAGCTAGCTGTTAGAGATTCTTAAATAGAAGGCTGATAAATTTGGACTGAATTCTGTAGCTGATAGAAATCCATGGAAAGCTTTTGAATAGAAATGTAACATCTTTTAAAAAAATTACATAGCAATATGTGGGATCATGGGCACGAGTAAAACAGAACAAAGAAGCTGGAAAAGATTGAATTATCATCTTAGTACCGGGCAGAATGATTGCCAGCTTAGAGCATTTTAGAGGACATATGCTTATTAGAAATCTAAAGGACATATACATTAAAGAATATAGGATAGATAGACTCCAACATTTGAGATTCAGTACATCCTCCACCCACACTGGAGATTAAAGCTATAGAATTGATTAGGGAATAAAAAAGAATTTTTTAATCTTTTTACTGTGGGTACAAACAGAAATCATTATGCTAATCTAAATAAGCCAGGCTCAGAAAATGAAATACTGTTTCCTCTCATATGCCAAAATTGTCTGTCTATGAATATGTGTTTGTGTCTGTCTGTCTGTCTGTCTGTCTGTCTATGTTCACATGCATTCATACACACATATTTGTGGGTTTGTATATAAGAAAACAAAAGGAGTCCATGAGAGAGGAGGAATTGATGTTAAGGGAAGTGGGAAATAGAGATCATATCTAACAAGAAAGCAAAAGTGGGAGACTAGAAAATGAAATAGTATCAACTATATGGGGGAAAGGGATATGGGGCCGGGCACAGAGGAAGGGGAATGAATGAGAAGATAGAGTAAAAGGCATACACATATGACTATTTGATGGTGAAGCCCAGTATTTGTGGGCTAATGTGAAAATATAATATTTTCACTAAAATTATGCCTTTTTAAAATAAATTTTCATTGTTCTAAGTTCAGTAATTATATTAATATTTAATAGTATACCTTTAAAAGAAAATTAACTTTAAAAATACATGTTCAAGATAATTTTACGGTATCTTTATATGTTGATAAAAATGATTCAAATACTCAGAATTTTAAGCTGATAATTCAGTACTATCAGTAGGACTCTATGTAAAATTTGATTATAAAATCATAATTTTGCTAAAATGAAGATGAAAGAAATTAATTTAAGCAGTAATGTACATTCATTTATGATTTTTATACAACCTTGATCTTTTTGCACTCCATTTTGATTTAGTTGATAATTGTTTTAATAATTCATGAGTGAAGCATTCTAAATAGAATCTAAAAAGTTAAAAAGTTATGAAATACATAGTACAAATTTTAATTGTACAATTTGAGGCTCTTTGTCAAATATATCCTCTCATATATGGCATCCATCATCAATATATAAGACCTATATATCTAGCCAGAAGATTTCCTTTCTTTCTTTTTCTGCCAAATAATCATGTACCCCAGTTCTTGTGAAGCTCTTATTTCTGTCATCATACGTTAGATTTACTTCTGTAACAATATAAATAAATTATAAAGATTCAGATTTTACATCTGTCTTCTATCAGTCATTATGTATTGTTTAGTTTTACATATGTTGGTATATATGTCAATAATCAGTTCCTTTTTGCTACTAAATTACACTTCATTAAATGAACATAACATAATTTGTTTCCCAGTTGTCACATATTTATTCCTCTAGTCTGTGGCTATTATGAATAAAGATGTAATGAACAATTTTACATTCACCATATTCTGTGTTCACATAAGAATATAAGTTTATCTATGTTGAATAACTCCTTAGTTATTGGTTATTGGTCAGAACATGGTTCAAGAATGTAGTCATCTGAGAAAAATTCTGAGTGCTTGTGAGAAAACAAAGAAAACAAAACAAGTGTCTTGTAAACTCTGTTTCTACAAAACAGGACTTGATCTTAGAATGTGATTTCATATTTCTTCCAGATGTAGTAGATAGGACTGAGTTTATTTTAGATTATCCATTGCAAATGGCTATTATTATTTGTTTATATGTGTCTATGAAAAAACATGATTTATTGCACATAGTTAGTTCACTATGTGTAGCTCGCTCTAGTCATTTTATGCTTTATCAATGTGACTCTTAACCCTCAAAGTATAAATTATCTGATGGTCTGAATAAAGTTGGCTACTGCATGATATCTTAGTCCATCTCAGTTATTGAGTTATTGGCCCTATTCTCCAAGGTTCCCTGCCTCTAGAGTGGTTACAGTAATGGGTCACAAAGTATATATATATATGTATATATATATGTATATATATATATATACATACATACATATATATGTATGTGTATATATATATGTATATATGTATATATATATATATATGTATGTATATGCATGCTATGAGATTACTTAAAATGTTTTCATATATAGCTATACCATTTTGCAGTTACATTAAGAATGTTTGGAGGGTTCCCTTCCGCCCCTGCCTGGTCCTTTGGGCTGGGGCAGACACAGAGTCAGTCTGCTCCAGTCCTCTGGAGATACTGAATCCCGAGTCATCAAGGAGCCACTGCACTCAGAGCAGCCGGTAAGAACTCCATCTCACTCCCTAAGACCCAGAGATACATCTGGGAGCCAGGGTCATTCAGGACACAGCAGCTACCCAAACCCCGCCCCTCCGGAATTCCACTTCCCTTCTGACCCTACCTGGTCCTTTGGGCTGGGGCAGACATAGAGTTGGTCTGCTCCTGTCCTGCGGAGATACTGAATCCTGAGTCATTGAGGAGCCACTGCACTCACAGCAGCCGAGGAGCCACTGTACTCAGAGCAGAAGGATTTCCAGATCCAAGAGGTGGCCTGAGTCCCAGGAGTTCTTCCACCCAGGAGATTAGGAGCATAAGACCACAGAGACATCTGGACTCTGAGGAGCTCTGCAACAATCAAGATAACTGGAAATACAGACTCCAGTCTTACACAGTGAGGGCAGGTAACACTAGAGTTAACCAGATGGCAAAAGGCAAGCGCAAGAACATAAGCAACAGAAACCAAAGTTTCTTGGCATCATCAGTACCCAGTTCTCCCAATATAGCAAGCCCTGAACACCCCATCACACCTGAAAAGCAGGATTCAGAATTAAAATCACTTCTCATGATGATGATAGAGGATTATAAGAAGGAATTAAGTAACTTCCTTAAAGAAATATAGGAGAGTACAAGTAAACAGATAGAAGCCCTTAAAGAGGAATCACAGAAATTCCTTAAAGAAATGCAAGAAAAGAGAAAGAAGGAATTAAACAAAAACATTCAGGATCTGAAAATGGAAATAGAAACAATAAAGAAAGTTCAAAGGGAGACAACCATGGAGATAGAAAACCTAAGAAAGAGATCAGGAGTCATAGTCGCAAGCATCACCAACCGAATACAAGAGATAGAAGACAGAATCTCAAATGCAGAAGATGTGATGGAAAATATTGACACAGTTGTCAAAGAAAATACAAAATGCAAAAAACTTCTAACTCAAAACATCCAGGAAATCCAGGACACAATGAGAAGACCAAACCTAAGGATAATAGGTATAGATGAGAATGAAGATTCCCACCTTAAAGGGCCAGTAAATATCTTCAACAAAATTATTGAGGAGAACTTCCATAACCTAAAGAACAAGATGCCCATAAACATACAAGAAGCCTACAGAACACCAAATAGACTAGACCAGAAAAGAAATACCTCCCGTCACATTAATAATCAAAACATCAGATGTACAAAACAAAGAAAAAATACTAAAAGCAGTAAAGGAAAAAGGTCAAGTAACATACAAAGGCAGACCTATAAGAATTACACCAGACTTCTCACCAGAGACTATAAAAGCCAGAAGAGCCTGGACTGACATCATACAGACCCTAAGAGAACACAATTGCCAGCCCAGATTACTATACCCAACAAAACTCTCAATCACTATAGATGGTGAAACCAAGATATTCCATGACAAAACCAAATTTGCACAGTATCTTCTCACAAACCCAGCACTTCAAAGGATAATTGATGGAAAATGCCAACACAAGGAGGGAAACTACAACCTAGAAAAAGCAAGGAAGTAATCTTCCAGCAACCCCAAAAGAAGATAACTATACAAACATAATTCTACCTCTAATAACAAAAATAACAGGAAGCCACAATCATTTTTCCTTAGTATCTCTTAACATCAATGGTCTCAATTCCCCAATAAAAGGAAGCAGACTATCAGACTGGATACACAAACAAGACCCAGAATTTACTGCATACAGGAAACACACCTCAGTGACAAAGACAGACACTACCTCAGAATAAAAGGGTGGAAAACAATTTTCCAAGCCAATGGTAACAAGAAACAAGCTGGAGTAGCCATTCTAATATCAAATAAAATTGACTTTCATCCAAAATTAATCAAAAAAGATAAGGAAGGACACTTCATACACATCAAAGAAAAAATCTACTAAGGTGAACTCTCAATTCTGAACATCTATGCTCCAAATGCAAGGGCACCTACATACATAAAAGAAACTTTACTAAAGCTCAAAACACACATTACACCTCACACAATAATAGTGGGGGATTTCAACACCTCATTCTCAGCAATGGACAGATCATGGAAACAGAAACTAAACCGAGGCACTTTGACATTAACAGAAGTTATGAACCAAATGGACTTAACAGACATCTATAGAACATTTCATCCTAAAACAAAAGAATATACCTATTTCTCAGCACCTCATGGTACCTTCTCCAAAATTGACCATATAATTGGTCATAAAACAACCCTCTACAGATACAAAATATTGAAATAATCCCTTACATCTTATCAGATCACCACAGACTAAGACTGGTCTTTAATAATGACAAAACCAATGGAAAACCCACGTGCACATGGAAACAGAACAACTCTCTACTCAATGATGACTTGGTCAAGGAAGAAATAAAGAAAGAAATAAAAGACTTTTTAGAATTCAATGAAAATGAGGACACAACATACCAAAACTTGTGGGACTCCATGAAGGCAGTGCTAAGAGGAAAACTCATAGGTCTAAGTGCCTACAAAAAGAAACTGGAAAGAGCACACACTAACAACTTGACTGCACAACTAAAAGCTCTAGAACAAAAAGAAGCAAATACACCCAGGAGGAGTAGAAGGCAGGAAATAAACTCAGGGCTGAAATCAACCAAATAGAAACAGAAAGAACAATACAAAATATCAATAAAACCAGGAGCTGGTTCTTTGAGAAAATTAACAAGATAGATAAACCGTTAGCAAGATTAACTAGAGGGCACAGAGACAGTATCCAAATTAATAAAATCAGAACTGAAAAGGGAGGCATAACAACAGAAACTGAAGAAATTTAAAAAATCATCAGATCCTACTACAAAGGCCTATACTCAACAAAACTGGAAAACCTGGAAGAAATGGACAATTTCCTAGACAGATACCAGGTCCCAAAGTTAAACCAGGAGCAGATAAACCATCTAAATAGTCCCATAACCCCTCAGGAAATAGCAGCAGTCATTACAAGTCTCCCCACTAAAAAAAGCCCAGGACCAGATGGTTTTAGTGCTGAATTCTATCAGACCTTCAAGGAAGACCTAATACCAATTCTCTTCAAACTACTCCACAAAATATAAACAGAAGGAACACTACCCAATTCGTTCTATGAAGCTACAATTAAACTCATACCCAAACCCCACAAGGACCCGACAAAGAAAGAGAACTTCAGACCAATCTCCCTTATGAACATCGATGCAAAAATCTGAGAAGATCTCAGAAGATGGAAAGATCCAAAAATAAAATTCTAGCAAACCGAATCCAAGACCACATCAAAACAATCATCCACCATGATCAAGTAGGTTTTATCCCAGGAATGCATGGATGGTTCAATATTCGGAAATCCATCAATGTAATCCACTATATAAACAAACTTAAAGATAAAAACCACATGATCATCTCACTTGATGCTGAGAAAGCATTTGACAAAATTCAACATCCCTTCATGATAAAAGTCTTGGAAAGATCAGGAGTTCATGGCCCCTACCTAAACACAGTAAAAGCAATTTACAGCAAACCAGTAGCCAACATCAAGCTAAATGGAGAGAAACTTGAAGCAATCCCACTAAGATCAAGGACTAGACAAGGCTGCCCACTCTCCCCCTACCTATTCAATATAGTACTGGAAGTCCTAGCCAGAGCAATTAGGCAACAAAAAGAAGTCAAAGGGATAAAAATAGGAAAGGAAGAAGTCAAAATATCTCTATTTGCAGATGATATGATAGTATACTTAAGTGACCCCCAAACTTCCACCAGAGAATTCCTAAACCTGATAAACAACTTCAGCAAAGTGGCTGGTTATAAAATCAACTCAAACAAATCAGTAGCCTTCCTCTACATGAAAGATAAACAGACTGGAAAAGAAATTAGGGAAATGACACCCTTTAGAATAGTTGCAAATAATATAAAATACCTTGGTGTGAATCTAACCAAGCAAGTGAAAGACCTGTATGACAAGAACTTCAAAGTCTCTGAAGAAAGAAATCGAAGAAGATCTCAGAAGATGGAAAGATCTCCCATGCTCATGGATTGGCAGGATTAATATAATAAAAATGGCCATCTTGCCAAAAGCAATCTACAGATTCATTGCAATCCCCATTGAAATCCCAACTCAATTCTTCACAGAGTTAGAAAAGGAAATTCTCAAATTCATTTGGAATAACAAAAAACCCAGGATACCAAAAACTATTCTCAACAATAAAAGAACTTCTGGAGGAATCACCATCCCTGACCTCAAGCTGTACTACAAAGCAATAGTGATAAAAACTACCTGGTATTGGTACAGAGACAGGCAGGAAGATCAATGGAATAGAATTGAAGACCCAGAAATGAACCCCCACTCCTATGGTCACTTGATCTTTGACAAAGGAGCTAAAACTGTCCAGTGGAAAAAGGACAGCATTTTCAACAAATGGTGCTGGTTCAACTGGAGGACAACATGTAGAAGAATGAAAATTGATCCATTCTTATCCCCTTGTACAAAGCTCAAGTCTAAGTGGATAAAGGACCTCCACATCAAACCAGATACTCTGAAACTAATAGAAGAGTAGGTGGGCAAGAGCCTCGAATACTTGGGCACAGGGGAAAAGTTCCTGAACAGAACTTCAATGGCATATGCTCTAAGATCAAGAATTGAGAAATGGGACTTCATAAAATTGCAAAGTTTCTGTAAGGCAAAGGACACTGTCAATAGGACAAAATGACAACCAACAAATTGGGAAAAGATCGTTACCAATCTTTCAGCTGATAGAGGGCTAATATCCAATATATACAAAGAACTCAAGAAATTAGACTCCAGACAACCAAATTGCCCTATTAAAAATGGGATATAGAGCTTAACAAAGAATTTTCAATGGAAGAAACTCGAATGGCTGAGAAGCACCTAAAGAAATGTTCAGCATCCTTAGTCGTCAGGGAAATGCAAATCAAAACAACCCTGAGATTCCATCTCACACCAGTCAGAATGGCTAATATTAAAAACTCAGGTGATAGTAGATGCTGGTGAGGCTGTGGAGAAAGAGGAACACTCCTCCATTTTTGGTGGGACTGCAAGATGGTGCAACCACTTTGGAAATCAGTGTGGTGGTTCCTCAGAAAATTGGACATTACATTACCTGAGGATCCAGCTATACCACTCCTAGGCATATACCCAGAAGATGCTCGAACTTATAACAAGGACATATGCTCCACTATATTCATAGCAGCCTTATTTATACTAGCCAGGAGCTGGAAAGAACCCAGATGTCCTTCAACTGAGGAATGGATTCAAAAAATGTGGTATATTTACACAATGGATTATTACTCAGCTACTAAAAACAATGAATTCGAGGGGTTCCTAAGCAAGTGGATGAAACTAGATATTATCATCCTGAGTGAGGTAAGCCAATCACAAAAGAACACACATGGTATTCACTCACTGATTATTGGATATTAGCCCAGAACCTTGAAATGCCCAAGATGCAACTCACAGGCCACATGAAGCTCATAAAGAAGGAAGACCAAGTGGGGGTGATTCGGTCCTTCTTAGAAGGAGCAACAAAATACTCAAGGGAGCAAATATGGAGACAAAATGAGGGACAGAAACTGAAGGAGGGGCCGTCTGAAGACCATTCCACCTGAGTATCTATCCCATGTGAAGTCACCAAAGGTACATGCTGATGTGGAAGTCAGGCAGTGCATGCTGATATGAGCCTGATATGGATGTCTCCTCAGAGGTCTTCAAGAGTTTGACATATTCAGAGGCAGATGCTCACAACTAGCCATTGAACTGATCATGGGGTTCTCAATGGAGGAGTTAGAGTGAAGACTGAAGGAGCTGAAAGGATTTGCAGCACCATGAGGAGAGCAACAATACCAACCAACCACAGCTCCCAGTGTCTAAAACACCAGCCTGGGAGCACTTAGGGAGGGATTCAGGGCTTTAGCTGAATATGTAAGAGTGGAGGGCCCGGCTGGGCATAGGTGGAAGAAGAGAACCTTGACCTCATGAAGGCTGGACGCCCCAGGTGGTGGGAATTTTGAGGGTGTGGAGGTGGGAGTGGGGGCATAGATAGAGGTTACATCCACAGAGAAGAAGGAGGAGGGGTAAGGGGATTTGGGGTTCCTGGGTGAGTGGGGATGGGGTAAGGGGACAACATACGAAAGGTAAGTAAAACATCCAATAAAAATTTTTTTAAAAAAAGAATGTTTGGAGGTCTCCTCATCTATGTTAACATTTAGAATCTCTAGGAATTTTTTAACTCAGATTTTATTTTTTTATTTATTAATGTTTTATTTACTTTACATCCCTATTGCAGCATCCCCTCCCTCCTCTCCTCCTCCAAGTTCCCCTGTCTCACATCCCCTCCTCCCATCCCCCTCTCTTTTTCCTGAGAAGTGTTGGTCTCCAATAGATATCAATACATCTTGCCATATCAAGTTCCAGTAGGACTAAGTGCATCTTCTATTATTGAGGCTAGACAAGATGAACAAGTTAGGGGAAAGGGATCAAAATGCAGACAACAGAGTCAGATACAGCCCCTGTTTCTGTTGTTAGGCCTTCCACATGAGGACCAATGGTTCATTCTCAGTGAGCCCCTATAGACCCAGGTGAGTCAATTCTGTAGGTTTTCTTCTTGTCTACTTGACCTTTCTGGCTCCTTCATTCCTTCCTCCTCAATTTCCACAGGATTCCCCCATGCCTAATGTTTAGCTGTGAATCTCTGCATTTGTTTCCATCATCTGCTAGATCTTCACCAGATGACAGTTATGGTACATTCCTGTCTGCAAGCATAGCAGAATAGCATCAGGGTTGGACTCTGTCACATAGGATGCGTATCAAGTTGGGTCAGTTATTGATTGGGAGTTCCCTCAGTCTGTGCTCAACTTTTATCACTGTATATCTTATAGACAAGACAAATTTTGGTTGGATAATTTTGTGTTTGACCCCAACACTCCCTTGGGAGTGTAGCCTTGTTTTAGTAGGTTTACATTCCAGTTCCGTATACTTCATTTCTAGGAGTCTTAGCTAGGGTCACCCTCATAGATTACTGAGAATGTCCATTGTTCTAAGTTTCCCCTTTGTCCCAGGGATGACCCACCACACTGAATCCTGTTCTCTTTCCTCTCTGTCATCCTGACACTTTATCCCTCCTGTTCCCCTCTCCACACCCTCTCCCACCCAGTTTCCTCCCTCTATCCACCCTTGATGTATATTTCCCCTTCACAATGAGATGAAAGCATGCTCCCTTGAATCCTTCTTGTTACTTACCTTCTTTGAGTCTGTGGATTGCAGCCTAATTATCCTGTGCTCTATGCCTAATATCGACTTATAAGTGAGTATATACCATGTTTGGCTTTCTGGGTCTAGGTTACTCCACTCAGGATGGTCTTTTCTAGTTCAGTCCACTTGCCTGTTATGAGTTTATTTCACAGTTCTCTGTTGTAAAATGATTTTAAGTTTCTTTTCACATGCTTATTATTCACTAGTATCTCCTTTTTGAAATGCATTTCAGGATTTTAAAACAAATTTTATGAGTTTGCATTGCATTCAGTATATATATCCTGAATATATATATATAACACTCTATCTATCTATCTATCTATCTATCTATCTATCTATCTATCTATCTATCTAT
>NW_021604563.1:5697217-5767313 GCF_004785775.1 Grammomys surdaster
TATCTATCTATCTATCTATCTATCTATCTATCTATCTATCTATCTATGTATCTATCTATCTATCTATTGAGTATATATTCAAGCTAATAAATGTATATACTAGCCCATTTAGATGGATAGATAGATAGATAGATAGATATTGATATATCTTTTGTCCATGATACACATTATAAATATTTATGCCAAATATGTGACCTGTCTTTACCTGGTTACTAACAACAATTATAAATAGTGGTGTATAATTTTAGTAAACATATGTTTATTCTTCTTATAGTTCAGTGTAATTCTACAAAAATTAAGGAGACTGTGTAGAGACTTCTCATGTAGCTCTAGCCATAAACATGCAAAGAGATACAATTATTATAATTGATGAACCTATACTGGTACACCATCATCAAATAAAGTTCATAGTCTGTATTAGTATTTGTTCTTGATGGTATAAATTCTATGTGGATTTCAACAAATACATAAAGAAACATGCACAGCATTATAGCATATATACACGGCTTGAGAAATCTGGTATGATTAGCTTCCCCTTAGTTTTTCTGTGAACTTACAATTAATATAAAATGCCAATTTTCGATGGAGAAGAGGATAGAGGATAAAACAGATGCCTTTCTCACTTTCAACAGAATAACTTAAAGTCAAGACTCCCAAATATAGACTAATTCAATTTTCTGCTATAGCCTATAATCTCAGTTTTAATACTTCTATTCTGGAAGGACTGAAACTACTCTGTGGTCTGAGGACACATCAGTTCCTCAAAAATAGCATCTTCATTCTAAATGTAGGGATTTAGGAATAATATCTCTATTCTTGTCTGCAGACATGAAAATATACCTAAAATCTGGGTTTTGGAGAAGTTTCAAAAGGCAACAGACTGTAAATACGTCTGTAAGAAAGTGTTTGTGTACAGTGGCTGCTAATTTTTCATGCCTTTTACATTGTATATCTTCTCTGATCTTTATCTTTTTACATCTTTTACTTTCCTTTTTACATTCTTTTTAACTTCAATTCCTTGTCATCTATTTGTAGTGTAACACCTGACAGCCACTGACTTCTCCAGTTTGCCTTCTTCAGAATGTCATATACTTGAAATCATGACCTGTGTAGATTATGCTTACTTTTTGCTTAATAAAATGCATTTTAAATTCTCCCTTAAAGTTTCTCCTTTTAATGCCATGTTATTGTATTTCTTTTTCAGTGAAGAATAATATTCTACTATCTATATAAACCCTGGTTCACTTGTTTATATATTGTAGGACATTTTGGCTATTTCCAAGTTTTTCAGCTACTTTGTGTAAATTGCTGGCTCACAGTATATGCATACATTTGTTTTGTAAGAAAATTTCAATCTGTTTTCCAAAGTGACCAAATCATTTTTTATTCATACCACAACTAATGAAACAGTTAGTTTCTTCAAATCTTTGCCTGAATTTATGACTGTCATCTTTTTAAAATTTTTATCATCTTAATACCATTTTAACTTGGATTCCTGATAATGTTAGGCACAGAGTATAAGTCAGTAAAATAAAATTCACCCATCTCAAATATTTAATTTAATAGTTTAATTATACTCATACAATTGAGTAAATTGTAGCTAAAATCTAAATTTGGAACTTTTTCATCACCCACAAAGAAACTCCATTCTCTTTAGTACATTTGATCTTCTATTCCAACTTCTGGAAACTTCTAATTTCTTTCTCTATAGATTTGCCTTTTGAACATTTATGTAGTCTTATCATCATTTATACCTCATTTCTTTCATAGGTTTCTGAGGCTCATTCATGATGTAAGATATAGCAGCACTTCATAATTGTAACAATAATAACATTCTATTATATGGTGATGGAGAATTTATATAATTATCATGGGGTAGCAATAATTTTATCAACTACTTATTTAAATATAAAATTATACTGATGAAAATGTAGGTCAATTATGTTTTAGGGCCATATAGATACCTTGTTCATCTTGCTTTATACAAATTTAGTTATAATTCTTTTAATCACACATCTAAGTAACAAAATTAAGATTTGGAGGAATTGTTAGTCTGCTTCTAAGGTAGTTGTGAAATTTTATATAGCTATCAGTCATGTATAAAAGTGATAATTTCTCCACACTTTTCTAAGACTCCCTATTTTCTGTTTATGTTAGTTATAGCCACCCCGGTTTGTGTGAAATGGTATTGCACCTATGTTTCTGCTTTGTATTGTTCCTATAATGTCTTATGATTTTAAGAATCTTTACACCCATTTGTTGGATACTTTTTTTTTTTTAACATGAGGGACAAAAGGGAGATAAGAATTGGTAGGGAATGTGATACTATACATAAATTTTGAAGTCATCACAGAACAACTTCATCAATAAAATATAAAACTCATCCAGATCCTATCTCTACTTTTACTACATCTTTTTTATTTTTGAATTATAAGAATATGTCACATATTCTGTATTTTGTTTTAGGTATTTGATTTGAAATATGTTCTTTCAGCATATATTTTGTACTGATCTTGTTTTGATATCTTGTACTGATGGTTTCTTTTGTCATACATACAGAAAGTTGCTTTACATGATCCATGTTAGCTACTTTTCCCAATTTTTACTTTTTGTATGAAATCCCTATACAGTCATAAAAAGGTGCCCTTACAATGTCATTTTTCTACGAATTTTGTTATTTAACCCATATGATAACTATTTATAGTTATATATATTTTGATTGTCACATTTATACTAATGGAGAATGATGGAAATTTTTTCTATAAAAACACTTTTGATAAATGTGTTTCACCAAATATTATCAGGATTTTCATTTATTTTTGTTTCCCTAACAAGAGTTGGACTAATATTGGACTAGTTTTTTTTCATTTCCACAGTTTAGAATAAAATTATTTTCCAAGCCCATTAAAGTGGAAAACATTCTTCCAGAATATTCCATGATTTATTTTTTGTGATAAACCATCCTAAATGCTTTTCCTGTTCATTCATTGTCTTTTTATATCACATTCCATCTAGCTTCTGCTCCATATTTAGCATTTACCATATCTAGTCATCTCACACCTATAGCAATTTTCACAAACAGATGTCATAAAGATTTATAACCTTGATCTTGGGAGTGAAAATCTAACTTTTACAAAATGATAAACACACAAATACTCTGTAAACATGTGTACATATCTATATACATAGATAGGTGTTTATATGCTATCTGTGCAAATGTTTTCAGTTATAATGCTATTGGATCTCTACTGACTTAGTATGGGAATTTGTTGTTCCCTTCATCTAGGATCTCTACACCTGTCTCTGTTATGTGTAAATTAAAATTTATAGCTATAACCTAAAATGAATGCCATAAGACTTTGTGGGCTTTTTGTACATTTGTCTTTTCACATTTGTATTGTGTTCAAGAAGAAAAGAGAAAGCTTGTTGATCACTCTGCCACAAGTACACTAAATGATAGTCTTCTCTTGAGTCTTCCCCATGACAGAAACATTATTCCTATCTACATTTTACTCCCCCTTTATAGTGTAAGAATCATTTTTAAGCAAGTAACCAAGAATGAAGCCACTTATAAATATTATCACTAACTTATTACATAATTTTCTACCATTTATCTGTAGTTATAAACAATATTATATATGCTAAGTGTCTATGTCTGAGCAAAAAAAAAAAAATTAGAAATAATGACTTACGATTTGTCAAATGACCAAGAATAGCAACATACACATGTCTATTATTATTGAGTATAAATCGATGTTTTGAGCTTATGCTAAGAGTAGTTAAAATGTTTAGCTTAATGTATAAGTGAACTGTTTCTACAGCTGCCTACATGAATGAATTCTCTATTGAAATGACTTCTCCTCATAATCAATTAGGGTATTTTAAATTATACTACCAAAATTTTTAGTAGTTAATTAATCATTACCTTTTGTTATAATGTAAAAATCTGTATTTGAAGGTTTGAATGTGTCCTATTTAAACTTCATGTACAGAAAACATGATCCACAATGCTATTGTGTTAGAAGATATGGCTTTTGGGAGGTTTTTGGTTATGAGGTATATAGTCTCCTAAATTGATTGATGCTATCTTAAAATGGATTTCTGCTGATGAGTTCTTTCATTTTCTTTCTTTTGCCATGTGAAGACCTGTTTATCCTCTGTTTGCTTTTTGCCTTCTACCGTGTAAAGATGAGTACAGTAAATGCTAGCATCTTGGTCTTAGTCTTTTCTGCTCAAGAATTATGGAGTAATAAATTCCTTATCTTTAAAATTTAACTATCTCAAACTATCATAGCAACAAAAAAATGTCAAACAATATATCAAGCCTATATTTCTCAAAGTGTGTTCTTTAGGATAATATTAATCATTATTCTATAACAAACAGTGAATATGTTTTCACAAAAATTAAACTTCTTTCTTGGGGAATTTTCCTAGGCTATGATAATATAATATGCATTTTGAAACATAAAGATTTTAAAGATTACTTTATCATAATCCTTTTCTAAAATCAACTCATCTATTATACTTCTGTTGCTTCCAATATAGTTTTAGAAAATCTTTACAATGTAATTTATCACCACAGAATTCTCATAAAAAATCTGGTAAAATGAGTTCAAAACATTTAAATTTCGATAGATTAGAAGTTAGAAGAAGGAAAGATTGAAAGCTTTATAATATCATATAGTTCTATGTGCCCCAGCTTGCGTTTGTCCCATTACCTTGAACTGTATAGTAATTGAAGCTGGGCACTGGAAATCACATGAGGATATATTAGTTATACAACATTGGAAATTTTATTATCATAGATTGGACAACTATTATAGATGAGGGAATAACAACTGTTGGATTTCTGTAAATCTTACATATCCTTTCATCATCAAAGTCATTGAGAACGATTCTTATCAGAATGACATTCATTAGCTATATTCTTTGTAATTGATGTAGAAATAATTCACATTAGGGAATAAAAGTCCTACTTTTTATTCATGTAAAAATTATTTTCCAAGTAACTTAGATTTATAAGTTCAAAACCATGCATTCCATATATGTTTTCTTTGCTTCTGCATTACTTCTACTTTACATATTATATATTTATTTGTATTATTCCCCTGAATCTTACTCAGGACTGTTTAAAAACCATGTTTCCTGTTTTGAAAAAAAACTTTCTTTGTGCTTCCTGTATAACTATCACTTGCTCAGACACTTTTATAATCATAACATAGAAGAGTTCTTAGGTAGCACTCAAGGACTTCCATTCCTAGCAATGAAGACATCTCCATTCCTGTGTTTCCTTGTCTCTTTTGTTCTAGTCAGAAATTTCAACTACCAACTGATTACACACACTGTTTCTACCAAATATTTCTCTGTGTCTTTCTATCTACCTAAAATTGATTCACTCTTCAACATTTCAAGTAAGCTTAATTGCTAGAAAGTCTTAGCAACATCAATCCTGTGTTATCTACCTCCTCTGAACTGTTCCTCTGACTTGGGACTAAATTTCATTATGCCTTGTATTGATGTGTAATGTTACCGGAGTCTACATTATACATTAATAATTATGCTTCGTGTTTATTTAAACCACCTAAAGAACAAATTTTTGAAGAATTTTGTGTTTCATGTTGTGAAAAACTTTTCTTTGTGCTCCCTGTGTGACTACCCCTTGCTCAGATACTTTTATAAATGTAACATACAAAAGATTTTAGGTAGCTTCTAGGAAACAAATACAACTGTAAATGTCAATCTCTCCATCCATCCTTCCCTTATTCTTGCTCTTTCTGTTTTCCTTCTGAAGTTTCAGGCTGACTTTCAACTCACTATGTAGATCCTAGTAGACTCCATCTTGCAGCTCTCTGCTTACATGTTTCAAATGCTGGATTCCAGGTTGGCAATCAGCCATGTCTTGACTTACACATTCATACTTGAGCTCTATTATTTTATTTCTCAAGAATTAATTTTTATGTATATTGTAATTTCATAATCATGCTTAAAATTACATTTATTTTTCTCAATAGAGTATTTCAACGTATTATATTATGTTTATGATAAAGTCTCTGATGTATAAGGATTATAAATCTTACCATCAGATCTTTTGTTATAAAAATTGTAAAATAACTTTATTTATATTGAATTTTCAAAGAGATTTTCTGATACATTCATACCATACAATCTCCCAAACTTAGCAGTTTTCTGTCTCATAGAATTTCATATTTTCCTAACTGCCAAATGAATAATTCATATTTATAATAAGCAGAGATGTTATTCTCTTTTCAGAGAGGGAGGAACTCATTTTTGATGATCCCAAGTTGTTTATCAAAACCACCTTGAAAGTGTTTGCCTTGATTTTCTTATTGACTAATTATAATTTGAACATGTTTTGGCACCATCTTATGGTACAGGATCTGATTGCAGATTTCTAGTGTAGCAAACTTGTCCTTTTTCATTTCCTTTAAAGTAAAATCCTTTGAAAATGTGAGTATTTGAAGTGTTTCTATGAAATATATGTCTCCTAACAAACTTAAAAAAATGTGTGTATGTGTGTGTGTGTGTGTGTGTTTGTGTGTGTGTGTGTGTGTGTGTGTGTCTAAGTAGGCATGTAAGATAAATTAATTGAGAAGATAGAAGGCTACAGAAGAATAAGATAGAATATAGTGCAGTAGAATTTCCTTTAAAGGTTATAGGAATAGATCATCATTAATATGCATATCAGACAACATCATAGTAGTTGCTTGGAAACAAGTAAGAGGGAGTCAAATAATGAAAGTACTCTGATGCCCCTTCAACTCTAAAACTACTAGAAAAAGAGATAGTGGCCAAATTAGCACACTGAATTCAGTGCTACAAAACCTGCTTCTAAAAAAGTAAACTTACATTTAATTTTCCTGTCACCTTAACATTTTTTCAATGAGATTCTAAGAATCATTATTAATTACCAAATGGTTTTGAAAATAGAATGGTACAAGCTGAAATAGATTCTTTATGGAGCCATTTGAGATCATGTAAATGATAAGGCTCCTCTTCGGACAACCCTATTTATGATGCATTGTAATGACACCTTGAAATATTCCTTCCTATTGAGAGAGATGGCTGTTAACTTGACAGTTTAAAGAAATGCTTAAAAAGTCCCTGTAATCGGAACATGAAACAGAAATGACTCCAGAAAGTTCACAATGAATGATACAATTCTGTGCTGTGGTTTTCAATGGAAGATACAAGAATATCATACAGTGAGAAGAGAAGGTCCCTCTGGCTAAATGCCCTTCCTGGTAAGCACAGAGATACACTATGTATCAAACTTGACAGGAATAAGAAAGACAAATGCATATGCTTTTATAGAAGTGGTGTATCATTTAAGTGTGATAGATCAAAAAAAAACAGAAGAAAAAAAAGTGGTCGAGTAATTCTCACATTTTATTGCTCAAAACTAAAACTTATTGGTAATACTTTTATTTTAATGGCAATAAATATCTATTTTAAGTACTATACATTTTGTATATCTTGTATCTGGTATCGATTCACTTATTCAACAAGTATTTATCAGTTGTATAATGAGAATGTATTGTGTTCAGGGAACTATATAGAGAAGGATGAAAGTGAAAAAGCTTTAGTGCATAAAATTTTGGTACTCAAAGCCTAGTCAAGGACAAAGTATGTGAGTTGTATGAATCCATAACTATCATAGTGCAATGAAGTGCTGTAACACAATGGTACACAATATTTTCCAGGAATGTAGAAGAAATAATACATTATCATCTCTAAGAGAATCAGGAAAATTTTCAAGAAAATTGAATTGGGTTTTACATGATGAATAAGACATTTTGCCTGAAGAAAAAAAAAAACAAGGAAAATTTGCTGAGCAAAATAATTCCTTGTAAAAAGGCATAGAAGCATGCAAAAAATGAGCTAAGAAGATATAAAAGGATGTGACTGAAATATTGGGAATCAAAGGCAGCAACCATTAGCTGGGGACTCAAACTTTACAGATCATCTAAAACTTCCCAGGAGCTTTGTAAAACTATAGATTACTTGATCCCTCAGCTGGCAATTTGTATGTAGGAGATTTGGGTAGGAGGAATCTTTTTAAAACTGGCTCTGCATGTTTTTCAGAGACATTATCCAGCTTTGGAAACTATGCTGTTAGGTTCTACTTAAATTTTAATGCACAGAAATTACCTGAAGATTTTTCTTTTAATGTAGGTTCAGATTCAGTTTGTCTAGGATGAATTCTGATATTCTGTACTTCTAACAAGCTCCCAAGTGATGACAGAGTTCCTAGCTCATGTATAATGGGTGACAATATTGTAGACTACATTAAAAGAAAAGGGAGATATATAGTGCCATAGTAGTTGTTTTAAGCACAGAGTAACATAGCCATGTCTGTATTTTAGATATTCCTTTATAGTGTTATTATGGCAAATGTTTGTGTGTAGTGAACAAGAGTTGATTAAAAGCCTATGTGGAATATGTATTCGTAATTCAGTGGAGTAATAACATAATTGACAGTGAAAATGAAAAGGAGAACATATTTGAAACTATTTTGACTTAGTCACAGAGAATTGTAACTATTGCATAATTAGCAGGAATATGTGGTAAGAAGAGGGGAGAAATTTCTCAGGGCAATTGTTTACACTTATTGGGATAAAGATATAAAGAAAATTATTTTTATGAAAGGTAATTAGATAGAACATATGATATTTGTATTAGTTATTGCTTTCTGGGAAAACAGAATCAGCAGGGGCAGGAAAGAATTCCTGACTGTTAAGAACCTATGCTGCTTTGACAGAGGACAGGGGTTCAACTCTCAGAATCTACATTATGGATTAGACCTATCCTTAAGTCCTATCTGATGGGAACCTGACACCTTTGTATGATCTGCTTAGGCACTGTACATACACATGGTGGGTGCACAGGCACACATGCAATCAAAATACCCATACACACAAAATTAAATAAATAAATAATTTCTGTAGTAATAGTATGTTGGTATGTATACATGTAGAAAGATTTAGTGATTGACTCATATGATGAAAGGTCACTTGGCAAGAGATTCAAAGACCTACAGGTCAAGTTCAAATGCAATCTGTTGTTAGAATTCTTTCTGTATTGAGAAAGGTAAAGCTTGTGTAAATTTAACCATTATAATACTTCACTAGAGCATTTGAAATTTTTAGACAACAATCAAATTTATGGGTATGCAGTTCAAAAGACAAGTGTGTTCTATCCATTAGAAAAACTAAAAACATCCTACTATTATAAAAGCCACATAAATAATGAGAACAAACTTGTAGAGCATTTATGAAAAGGACGAATAACAAGAACCCAGATTTCTTTTTTTTAACATTTTATTGGTTATTTTATTTATTTACATTTCAAATGTTATCCCCTTTCCCAGTTCACCCCTCCCAAAAATCCCCTATCCCATAACCACTGCTTCTATGAGGGTGCTCCCCCACCCACCCACCCACTCCAGGCTCCCTGCCCTTGAATTCCCCTACACTGGGGCATTAAGCCATCACAGGTACAAGGGCCTCTCCTCCCATGGATGTCAGACAAGGCCATCCTCTGCTACATATGTGACTGGAGCCATGGGTACCTCCATGTGTATTTTTGGTTGGTGATTTAGTCCCTGGGAACTCTGATGGGTCTGGTTGCTTGATATTATTGTTCTTCCTATGGGGTTGCAAACCTCTTTAGCTCCTTCAGTCTTTTCTCTAACCCTTACATTGGGGACCCTGTGCTCAGTCAGATGGTTGGTTGCAAGCATCAGCATCTGTATCAGTAAGGCTCTGGCAGAGCCTCTCAGGAGACATCCATATCAGGCTCCTGTCAGCAAGTACTTCTTGGCCTTAGCAATAGTGACTGGCTCTGGTGGCTGCATATAGGATGGATCCCCAGGTGGGGCAGTCTCTGGTGGCCTTTCCTTCAGTCTCTGCTCCACTCTTTGTCCCTGTATTTTCTTTAGACAGGAGCAATTCTGGGTTAACATTTTGAGACAGGTTGGCCATGATTAACCTCTGAATATGATCTCTGCAGGAAGGACCCAGATTTCTTAAATATTTAAGAAACAAATGGAGCAGTAACAGCCTGTGAGTGGTCCTGAAATTGATTAAAGGCATAACAGTTTTGAAATAACCTTTCGAGTCATCTTAATACTTCTTTTATCTTCGACACCATCATTATTCATATATCAATCTGTAAAGTAGTTCTTTCTCCTTAAGATTTTAACACTCTATTTCTTTTGAAAATAGCATATATTCACTCAATGTATTTTAATCATATTTATCACTCTCTTCTTAATAATCCATGCAGAGTTCACAAATTCTCCTACCATCTCCTTCCAAATTCAGGTCTCGTTGTTGTTGTTGTTGTTGTTGTTGTTAGTGGTGGCGGTGGTATGTGTGTTTGTGTGTGTGTGTGTCTGTGTGTGTGTCTGTGTGTGTGTGTGTGTGTGTGTGTGTGTGTGAGAGAGAGAGAGAGAGAGAGAGAGAGAGAGAGAGAGAGAGAGAGAACTATCTAACGCTGGCTGGCCTTAAACTCACTATATAGATTGAACTAACCTTGATTTCACAGAGATCTGTCAGATTCTGCCTCTGATGTACTTGAGACCAAGGCAGTGTCACCACACACCAATACTCTTTTGTTTTATAAACCACTAATTCCTTTATGTGCTGCCCATAAATTTATGTGCTGCCAATAAATTCATGGTTTTGTTGCCCATCATTGGTGCCTGGTCAACCTACTAGGAGACACACCCCTATATCAAACAGACTCTCCCTCCCCTTGAAGCCATTAAATGTCATTAGTTCCTTAGCTAGGAGTGGGGAGTTGAGAGTTACTATCCCCTCCATGATGGAATGTTGATTGGCTTAATCTTGTGCAGGTCTTACACACACAACCTCAGCAACTAGTTCATAGGTGCAAAAATTCTGCTATGCCCAACAAACATCGTTTGACTTCAGTCCTCTCTGAAATCTAGGTCTTTCAATGCTTCTTCTCCCTCATCTATGGTTGTCCCTGAGCATTAAGGAAGGGGATATGATTTAGATGTTCCATATCTGGCTGAACATACAGTAATTACTTATTCTCTGTACTATAGCCACTGGGCATTTCCATATTCATCATCTACTACTACACTAAGAAACTTTGATAAAGTCTAATAGCTACACTAATCCATTAATTAGAATTAACTTAGAAGGCAGTTTGGTAGTACATTCATTTAGCAAAATATTACTAATAAGTTTATTCACGGGGATTTATGAGCTCCATATCCATGGTCAGATTTATTATAACTGACATGTGTTTTCCTCTTGTGGAATGAGCCTCAAAGTCTATTATAGAGTGGTTGATTTTTCTTACAACATTCATGCCACTATTACACCCATGGCTGTATTTTGCCATGCTAATGTCACTACTGTACTTCGATAGCTAGGACTGGTGATGACTTTCCCTCACATCTACTTGCATATTACCTTCTAGTACTCTAAAAGCTGGCTGGTAGATTGGAAGCTTTGATAAGTAACTACTTGATTTTCCAAGGCCTGTACCAACATGTGTGTTATCTTTAACAATAAGGTTTTTCCATGAAGTTCTTGTGGGAAAAAAAGCTATCTCTCCTATATTTTGACCATCCACAGTCCTTTCTACTTTGAGGTCACCTAATTCTGACTTACATGATTAGCCAATAATACTTGTGACTTTTTGAGTTGATTGTTTTTAGATGAGACTGAATTTGAAGTGGATGTGGAAATCGATTAAATTTTTAGAGAATGTTTTGATGAAGTAAATGAATCTTGTGAATGGAACGCATATGGAATTTGAGAAACAATAAAATAGATTGCCCTGGGTTAATTTGTGTCTGTTAGGATATGATGAAATCCTATCACCCTGTACTGTGATTGGGAACCTATTTAAAATTATATATGTATATTCATATATATATACATATATATATGTATGTATGTATATATATATGAATATACATATATTAGAATTAAATATATATTTCCAAATAGGTATGTGTGTGTGTGTGTGTATAAGTAAATATATATATTTAGCAAATGTAATTGAGTAGAAATAAAAGTAGTTCCTATGCCAGTGACTGATTTATTTAGAAAAAGGAAGTAATTTGGACAAGGGAAACAAGGAAATTGGACATGAGAAGCCAAAGCGGTGACTGGTGTTAAGATTCAACAATTCGAGTTATCACAAAATTACCGACAACTACCAGAAGTCAGAGCAAATACACTTAACAATATAATAATTTTCAGTTGAAACTTTCTCCACCTGTCCCTATCTCTGCAACTCTCTTCTTTTCTATTTACCTTTCAGGTATCTAAATTTCCTTTCGTACAATTAAATAAATCATGTATGTCTCAGTGATTGTGTCAGAGTTTGTTTCTTACTGTACTGTGTCCAAGTAAAAGATTATGCATTTATACATAATGAACTTAATATTACCCTTTCCTTTTTAACTAAAAAGTAAATTTCATAAGGGTAGGAACTATGTTTCATTTTGCACAACAATATATATTGCTATCTGTGAGAATTTAATAAGATACTTAAATCCCTAATTGTTTTGGTTTTGTGGATTCACTTTCTGAAAAGAAAAAAATAACTGTGTGGAGGAAACACATGAAAAGAGTTTCAGCACAAGAATAAGAAACTCTATTAAACATTTTAAGATACTGAAGAAATATTAGACATCATAACTTTGATCTATCTAATAACTTTGAGACTTGCACAGGACTCTTTTCTCAAGAAGGCATATACTGTAGGTACCAAGAGGTTAAAAGGAAAGGGGAGATACTATTAAGAGATGTTAAATTGAAAGAAAATAAGGAAGCACAAAACATCCTAGAGTATCTCAAAACAAAGTAGCCAAATAATTAGATAACAGTTTCTCTGACTATTCTACCACTATCATTATAAACCAAAACCAGAAAAAAGTCAAAGCTGTTCATTACAGATTTTTTCTTCATCTCATCAATACTATATGTCACTGTTAAGTTAGGATTCTTATGAGTCATGCCAACACTCAACACTGTTCATGAAAGAAATATGTAAAATGAACACATTGGGTTCTTTTCTGATTTTTATACCATTTGTTTGGTGGAGGATGGAGGATTTTGCACAGTAGTTGAGATCAGAGAACAACCTGTGGGAGTTGGTTCTCCTTCCACAATGTAGGTCCCAAGGATTGAACTTATACATTCATGAATGGTGCCAAGAACTTATGTTCACTGTGCCACCTCATCAGCACTCAAAATAAATTAATACATATGAGGATCTACTATAAAGACAAACCACAAATTGAGACAAAAACACTTCAAGTTCCACCCATGACACTCTGCCTCACACCAGCAGAAATAAATGACTACAGAAGAGGTGTTGGTTTCCTCAAAATGCCTTACAAATTTTGCATGGCCTGGGTAAAGACAAGTAGTCAAGTCCCTTGAATACCTATGCAACAGTTCAAAGCATATTACTCTTGTTTTTATGTTTTTCAAGGGTTAGATTTCCAAAGACTGTATCTTAATAAAAAAGTTATAGTTTATGTTATTAATTCTTTTGTGATATGTCAGTAAAATATTTGATATAAAGCAATGTATATCGTTATCTGTGAGACTTTAATCAGTAACTCAAAATCCTCACTTCTTGTTCCTATTTTATAAATAGAGGGTTCATAAAAGTACTTATCTCTTAGCACTATTTTGAAGATTGAATTATCTAATTAGTGGCTGGAACTTAATGTGTGCTCTATAATAGAAAAATACTCACTAGAAAAGCAATATTATAGGTTATGATTTCTTCCATTGGCATATTCAGTGTGAACAATTTTTACAATGAAGATACATTATTTAATGCTAGCAACAATACAATAGATGTTTTTGAAAAGG
This sequence comes from Grammomys surdaster, assembly GCF_004785775.1. Classification (NCBI taxonomy): domain Eukaryota; kingdom Metazoa; phylum Chordata; class Mammalia; order Rodentia; family Muridae; genus Grammomys; species Grammomys surdaster. The sequence continues at coordinate 5,711,110 of NW_021604563.1, forward strand.
ATGAAGACATTTCTATGAACAAGCAGTGCTACCAACACTGCACACTGATAATTGCTTATTTTCCGTAGCTTTTCAGTCATTGAAGCTCCATCTTTGCATTGGAAGCCCTGAAATAACAGTTACTTCTCAGAATGAAATAAGCACAAAAGACTAGTTTGTTTCAGTTTCTGGTCATGGTTTTGCTGTTAGAACAACATGTTAGGAGTCCTTCCAGGCTATAGATTCCATTGGCAATAGCTTTGATTCTGTGGTATTCTGTTTCTATGTGAAATATTGTAATTGTTTTATTTCTACTCTGGCTAGAATGAAGGATCTCAGCATTGTTATTGAAGCAGAGTACAGTGTTATTTAAAATCAAAGTGTTCCTACACTGATGAAATCAGAGAGTTTATCATCAGTTTCCATTTTTAGAACACTTATAATTATCTTTCCTTTCCCATTAGTGTGTTAAGTTTAGGTTATATAATGTAAATTTCCTTGAACAAATCTCTGATGAAAGTCAAAGTAAACCAAATAGACTGTATTACTTAAAAACTCTATTTACTTATTGTTTGTTTGATTATTAGTATGTGTGTGGGAGAGAGAGGGTATGTATATAGCTCCGTGTATATGTTGAGGTCAGAAGACAACTTGCAGGTGTCGATTTCCTCATTCTTTCATGTGGGTTCCAGAAATCAAATTCAGGTCATCAATCTTAAGAGCTGACCATTTAGCCCTGAGTTATTTCATCAAGCCAGCCCATATTTTGCCTGTTATGCATTTGTGGCAAAGCATTAACATACAAAATGGCTAAACACTAACTTAATATGCACTAGTTTGACAATGCAACAAATATCACCAGGGGTTCATATGAAGTTTTTGTGTAATCAGAATTCATGCTATTGTTGTTCTTCTCACTTCAGATCTCAATGACCTAGAAATTTGTGACTACCTAGAAGTCCTAGAAATGTGTGACTGTCCAGAGCTCATCCATTGTGTGTGTGTGTGTTTCTGTGTGTGTGTGTCTCTGTGTGTGTGTGTCTGTGAGTGTATGTCTATGTGTGTGTGTGTGGTTTTTAATTTAGTTCATCATGACCAAAGAACATGGTAAGTTTGATGTGAATTTGTCTGTTTTATACCTCATAATATGATTTATTTTTAAAGAAATTTTCTATATACTACATATTCCTATGGATTCAAATATTATGTAAGTGTCTATTACCTGAAGTTAGTTAATAGTGTTATTTAAACCCAAGATATTCTTGTCAGTTGTCTTATCTTTAACCTATTTGTTAGAAAATGATATTTAAATCTCTGAATGCATTTTTCATTTATTTATTTCCCCTTAGAGTTAAACCTATTTTTGTTTGTTTGTTTGTTTCTGTTTGTTTTCTTCAACACAACACAGTTTTAAGGTATTTGAATATTTAGGATTGTTCTAACTTTGTATTTCCTCCTGACAATTTCTTGATCTTGTTGACAGTATGCAACTAACTCTTGAATCCTTTGCCCTGAAATCTATTTCAGTCAATAAGGTCTCTCTCTTACCTCTCTTTGATTAGGATAGACATGATGTATCTTATTCTATCATCTGCTTTTAATTCACTTGTATGCTTGTATGTGTTTCTTCTAGGGATGGTATAGTTGAATGCCAGTTTTTTTGTTCATTCTCTCAAATTTTGACTTTTAAGTTTTTGTCTTTGTTGTTGTTGGTAGTATTTTAATTGATTTGTCTAATACTTTTTTGTTGCTGGGTTTTTTTTTTTGCTATTTCTTTTTTTTCTTTTTTTTATAATTTATTTCTTCTTAAATCATAATTCATTCATACAGGGATTATAAACACAGAAAGGCAGGATGTGGGGAAGGGAATGACAATGGAGTGTTGGTGTTCAGGGAGAATACAGATATCTTCAGAACCGGGTATCGGCTGGGTGAAGGTTCAGGAGACAAGTCACTTTACTCTGCCTATGACTCGCTTGTCCTTATCTAAGTTGTTATAGTCTGCCAAGGCTACCTATTTACAAGGTCTATGACTACTCAGGCCGGTAAATTTCCACAAAAGCTGCCTGTTTACAATAGCTTATAGCCATCTGTTTCAATGTTTTTCCACTGAGACCCAAGACTTGGTGTTAGCATACATGTATGACAGGCCTATTGCTGATTTTAGGCCTATGGCTGATTTTAGGCCTTCAGTGTGTAAGCAGGGCTGCCTCTGACATCTCCTCTCTTCTCGAAGTATAGAAGGGCTCTGGCAATTCTAAACTTGCGAAGGTGGGGATAGAGGCCTGACCTCCAGTATTTGAAGGGGACCTTGTAATGGCTCGAGTCCCCCTGTTGTTGTCCAGTGAGGCATGAGGGCCATACCTGTCTTTTTTGCTATTTCAAATTTTTATTATTTTTATTTAGTGGATATTTTATTTACATTTCAGATTTTATCCCCTTTCCCTATTCCCCCAGCCACCCAGAAACCCCCTACCTACCCTATCCTCCCTTCTCCTGCTTCTATGAGGATGTGCCTCAACCCACCCACCGACTCCTACCTCCCCACCCTCGAATTCCCCAACACTGGTGCATCCAGCCTTCACAGGACCGAGGATCTCCTCTCCCACATATGCCCAACAAGGCCATCATCCCCTACATAGGAACGGACACATGTCTAACACTTAAATATGTTTTGCTGTTATCCTTTCTGTTCTTTTTAACTTTTATGTCCTCTTTCTACCTTTTTAAAAGATCTTTTGTGTATGTCTGTGTGTGTAGGTACATGTTTATACTTAATCTCCCTTACTAGCTTGTTAGAATTAAGTATTTGGCAACTTTATTTCTTATTTTAGTCTACACTATTCATATTGAATGTTTTAGCCTTCCTTGAATATAGTGTTTTATGTATAGTATACAAGTATTGTGATGGTTGTGGAGGTTTGAATGAGAAATGTCTTTCAGAGTCTCTGGCATTTGAATACCTGGTCCCCAGTTGATGCTGGTGTTGGAAAAAGCTTAGAATATAAGTTCTTGTTGGAGAAAGTATGTTACTGAGATCAGGATTTGAAAATCTTGTGCTATTCCCTGTTTGTTCTCTGCTTGATGCTTGAGGTTCAAGATGTGAGCCCTCAGTTTCTTGCCCCTGCCATTTTACTTTCACTCTACCATTATGGATTCTATCTCTCTAAACCATAAGCCAAAATAAACTTGTTTTTGTCAAAGTTTCCTTGACATCAGTATAACAGCAATAGAAAAGAATACAGAAGTGTACTTTGATGTCGTCTATCCTGATTTTTTTATGTAAGTTCTCCTATAAGTTATTTATTTTAAATACACAATTTTATAAGATAATTATTTTAAACATTATACTATCTATATAGGTACTACTTAGTTTGTTTCATTTGCATAGATCCATATTTTCATTTGGGTATTTTCTTTTTACACTAGAGATTTAACATTTACTGTAGTGCAGCTGGACTAATATTTCTTACATCTATTATAAGTGTGAAGTTTTTTCATCTCCATGTTTTCAAAGACTTTACTTTTAGACACTTGAATATGTGTATGCATGTACTGTGTTCATATTCCCCCCATTACCTTTTGCTAACTAATTTCCTTCCTAATACCATGTCTTTTCTTCTGTGACTTACTCAGTTTAATTAAGCTTGTTTACATAAGAAAGCATCATGTTTATTTACTTCAGCATGAATATATTACAAGTAGTTACATTGTTGAAGAAAATGGCTCTTTCCCCTAGCAACCATTAACTCCCAATAGTTCCTTAGAGAGTGTGGTATGGACTCATGAGTCCCTCCCCCAATCATGATGAATGTTGATGAGCCCATTTTTGAGCAGCTCTTGTGCAGTCAATTACTACTGTTGTGTTTATGACTGAAACAGTTATGTCACACACATCCAAAAAAACAGCAATTCATAGGACTCATCTCCATCTTCTGATTCTTGGCACTCACATTCTTTCTGCCTCTTCTTCTGCAATGCTTCCTGGGAATAGAGAGAGTCACATAGATAAGAGAATGAGGGCTGAGCACTCCACAATCACTCATTCTCAGATACTGAGCAGCCCTGAGTCTTGCAGTTTCACTGCCAAGAGACTCTTCTCTGATTAGGGTTTAGAATAAGTTCTGTTCATGGGTATAAACATAAATATCTACAAGGCAGCTTAACTACATATCCATTTAGCAAATAGCCAGTAGTAGATTCTTCCTCTAAGGCCTGTAACCTCTCTAGCCATAGTCTTTTGACTAGGTTCATAGTCCAGAACCTATATTCTATTATACATAGTAAACTTCATATACGATCATGAAATATCACAACATAGGGAATTGAAAGGGTGTAACAGCCAGCTAGAATACTGGCAAGCTTTCTGTGAAATAGTTTCTCCTAGAAATGTGATTGGTTACTTCCAAAACAGCCATGTCATTACTGCACCAGTGAGACTTTCTTGTCTAGGAAGTCAGTATTCTAGCTCAAATGGTCCACAGATGTGTAAGACAATTAATGATTTTCTCCCAAGAATCTTGTACAGTACTTTGAAGTATCACGCACATTAGCCAACAGGGAAGAATCTTCTACCCAATTCCAACTTAGTTTCTTTATGTGCTGAATATATATATATATATATATATATATATATATATATATATATATATATACATATATTTGCTTGCCTCTCAGGGGTTGAGGATGGATCCCTATTGTTGTAGATATTATACATGTAGAACAAATAACTCAGATGATTTAAGCTGTATGTAACTTGGAAGACTCTTTCCTGTGGTATATCTTCCTTGGTTTCAGAAAATGTTACATAAGCTGTGAGGAAAGGAAAGAAATTAAACAGCTACAACTAGCTAAAACACCTATGAAACACAATTACCATCACAATTGCCAGTACTTCGAGGTATGCATAGAGGTGCAATTAGTAGCACCACCATGGCAACCAGTTGCTTTCTGATTAGAATTAAGGCTCACTAAAACTAGAGGGAAGTAATGCCTGGTACTAAAATCCCAGCCAGCATCCTGGGACTAGTGAAGTCATGAGCACAATTTATTACACAAATATATCTAAACATAATGTGTTCAGTACATCTTTGTTGGTGGACGATACATGGTTTCAAGGCTGAACACTCTGCATTTGATAAACAACAAATGGGATTGTTCCTGGGATCGGTTAATTTTTATTATCCCCACAGCCATTAGTTGCCTATATAGTTCCTTGTCTAAGGGCAGAAACAGGGGAAATTTTCCCTTCTATATTAATAAGTCCATTGATATTTCCATTGTTCTTGTTTTGTTTATTGAACCATTTCTAGGAGAAACTACTTCACAGAAAGCTTGCCAGTATTCTAGCTAGCTGTTACACTCTTTCAATCCCCTATGTTGTGATAGTCCATGAGCCATAGATGCAGTATCTATGATACAGGTATAGCCAGTAGAGTTGGGCTCCCTAGTATCTGCTAATATCTGCATTGTGTCCAGTTGTGTTTTTCTGCAGTGAACTCAATTTGCTATAAAGAGAAGCTTCTTTGATGTGGGATGGTAGCTATACTTTTTAAGCTATGGCTTTAAAGATCAGATTTAGAATATAATAAGAAGCCTATCAGAAGAAACTTGGAGATTTCTTTCTGAGTCAACTAACAGTTGACGCCTGCATTGATCTCCTTGTACTGTCAGCTTTTGGTACTCTACTCAATAAACATTTCACGGACCTCCTTTGCTTTTACTTTCTATGATATGCTCTGTGCTATAATCTGTATATAAAATATGCCTGACAGGCTTATTTATTCACAGCTTATGTTGCTATTTGGAGAGGTAGTAAAACTTTAAAAGGCAGAGACTAGCTGTAGTGTTAGTGTGGCTTGCCATTGAAGATTAACCCTGGTCCCTTTCTCTGTTTCCTATCTGCATTGAAGTGAGTGACTTTTGCATATACTAGCATTGCTATAAAATTCTACATGACTTGATGTCTGCATTCTCTGAAGCCAAGGACTGAAACTTCTGAAACCATGAGTCTAAGTAAATAAATAGGTAAATCATCTTCCTTCAAACTGTATCTCTTAAATGATTGTCAAAACAGTAGAAAATTAACATAGTTTAGCCATTATTTTTAGGCATAAAGTTGAGATTATCATAGATCTGACTTTATTAGTCTCCCATTTGTACGAGTATCTGTACTTGGCTGCTTCCCATCCAGGATACTTAAAGTTATAATTTTTGTGGCTGTTTGCCTCTAGTTTGTAGTTACTTCAATATCTATTAGTGTATCATGTTCAGAAGGTGAATTCTTCTTTAGGGAAAACTATGATAAGATGGTAAAAACATTTTAATTATCTCCCAGTTAATGAGACGAAGATCAAACTATGTGACTATGGCCAAGCAATGACATAGTGAAGTTTCTTTTGTGTTCATGTATTTATGGAGTACAGCTTCTCAGAACATCATATAGTGACAAGAAGACATAGAGGTAGTTACCCAGATCTCCATATTAATTCTCCTTGTTATGGGGTATTTACTGAGTGCTAACATTGTATCAGATATTTATAGCTTGTTCAGAGAATTAAACTCATATTGTGTGGGAATCAAAATTAAAAACAACTTGGCAAACTTGGCTTGCTGAACTTGCTGAAAATAGCCATAATAAAAATATCAAGCCCCTCTAGGGACAAGGTGACCAAAAATGTAGAAACAACCAAAGACATATCTTGACCAGTCTAAACATGCCCAAGTGAGTATTGGGCCACCTGGTGTTTATCCTAGAAGGTCTGAGGTTTCATGGTCAAAAATAGTGGGCCATCCAGCCTGTCAAAATGATTGCTTACACAAAGTGCTGATGTTTGAAATATCCAATTATATGTAACCGCGGCAAAATTTCCAGCTTTCCCCTTCCCCCTTGCACTGTTCCCTGTAAAAGCCCTGAGCCCTCGAGGGTCTGGATCGATTCTCTCCCCTGCGTGGGATGAGTTTACATCCGAGGGCCCTCGCCAGTAAACTGCCTTTTGCTATTTGCATCAAGTCAGTCTCTCGTGTCTCCTTGGGTGCATGCTGATCGGGACTTGAGTCGGGGGTCCTCTTCGGGGGTCCTTACAATTGCATGCTTAAAAGCTCCTCTGATTTGATGATCTATTTTTATGTGGAATATATATTTTATTGACTTACACTGTATCATTCTTTTCTTAGTAGAATACATGTTAAAAGAAACAACAACAACCAACTAACCATTCAAACAAACAAACAGACAGAAAAAACTTCTACCATTTTCAGTGACTTAAATCCTACTAAATATTTTCTTTTTTGTTTCTGGTCATCCCAGAGAAGTAACATTAAACTACTAACACCATGAAGGAAAAAGGATTTTTGGGGAGTTTCATCAATGCCAAAGAGTCTGCTGTGGGTGGTATGGTATAATATTAAAGCACTGTAGAAGGAAAAACTACAGGTGTAGTTTTTAAAGGACAAGAAGATATCATGATGCATTCACAAAGTCTGATTAAAACGTACGTGTTTCATTCATAAAGCAGGGCAAAATAAGGTTAAGATTTTTGTTAAGTTATAATCCAAATATAAGAAACATGGAGGTGTTTTAAACAGTAAAGAAAATCTATCTGAGTTATGATAGTGCTAGAATTGTTACTACTATGCTGAAGGGGGAAAAGTTTATGTAGGTAGTGAAAATGAAAGCAGGAAATCTGTAAGGAGGCTATTACAGAAATTGAGGTGTTAGCTATTAACGGTCCCTGGTGTTGGCATTGTGAATAATGAGAAGTAGCCAGATTTGGAGTATATTTTGACGGTAGAACAAATGGGTTAACTATGAGATGTGAAAAAAAGGAACAGCATATCAGAATGAATATGAGGTTGATATAATCTCAGTATCTCAGCAAATAGAATATAACTTACAATGATGTGGAAGGAAAAAAAAGACAGTTTTGCGATGGGGTGTTAAATTAAGATCCATACAAGACAGCCAAGTGAAAATATATCATAGAAACCTGAACATCAGAAGAACAGGAAAATGTAACAAAAGAAAAAGAACTGAGGTAGGGACTCTTGGAAAGCACATGGCAAATCAAAACAGGCCAAAGAGTAACGTCAATTTTGACTGCTAGCCCAATAGTTCACATGTGAAAAGAACCATAAAATAATCATTGAATTTGTCAGCTTACACATCATTGGTGATCTTAAAAATGTGGACTAAAGTGGTGAAATACTGTTTGAAACAAGATTAAGATAATATGAGGCCAATCTGTAGTACAAGTCAGAAAGGGGGATGTTAGAAAATGTCTGTATACTCCTGAGAATAAAGAAAAGATGGCAAATTAGGAGACCAAATCATTACCTAAGAAGTATGTAAAGTGTATGAAGAAAATGAAAGCTATGATGATTTTCAGTAAAAGTAGAACTCTATGCATTGTAACAATATTGAAAAATAGCACTAATGGCTTTCTATCATGAATTGTGAGTACAATGAATGTTTCTGCCTTTTTTTCTCCTGTCATGTCCAGTTACCCAGGGTAGTACAGAGGAGGTGTCAAGCTATGGTTGTTTCTGTTGCTATAGAAGAGAGAGAAAAGAACAAGAGATTTCAGAGTGTGTAATAGGCCATTTCTGTTCAATCTCAAGACCTGAAAAATCTGGAATTAGTGTTTTGAGATATCCAAGAAAGAACCCAGAATTTGGTAAGTGACTTACTGCATTCCTGTGCTCTCTGTGTCACAGTAACAGGTAACCAGGAAACAGAGTCTTCACTGTACTCTGCAGAAGCTGTACTTATACATGTACGAAAGATAAACAGGTTTCTAATGCTCAAGGCTGCTTTAGCTAACTTCTTCGGAGCACATTCTATTTGTCTGTCAGATCTTATCTTCCTTCTTTGTCATGGGCTCTCTTTAGAGGAGGTAAGTGGCCAGTAATCCAGTTCCACATAAGTATAATAGCATTTTCCAACACCTTTTCCTCGGGTTTGCACCATTATGTTTTCATTTCCCTACTTATTCAGTTTAACTTCTATTGTGATTTCTGATTTGGGAGGGGAAAGATTATTTCCGTTAAATAATTTTTTTAATTAATTTTTTTAACTTTTTTTGTATTAAAGAAAGCCAATATTGTGTAAGAAAACTAGTTGAAAAACAGAGCTTGAGAAGGTAGAGGAGAAACTGGAAGTATATTACAATGGGCTTCTTGGATAGGGATACAGGACACATAGACCTTATTGACAGGAAGCAGCTTTATTTGTGCCAGCACAAGCTCAGGAAATTCACATCCAAAAGCCAAGTCCTGAGCACAGAGGGGCATTGCCATCTATATAATTTTTAGTCCTTTTATCTTCCTAATATGGTAACACACAGTTTTGTTGGATGTTTTATGGCTATAAGGCTATGACACTAAGGCTACATGAATGAGATAGGGTTGCTATGACACTGTGACACTGAGGCTGCAGGGATGTGATAAGGTTACCATGACACTGAGGGCACAGGAATGGGTTAAGGCTGCACATAGGCACATCGGCACTTATGAAGCCACATTGTTGTTGTTTTCTTTCTTTCTTTCTTTCTTTCTTTCTTTCTTTCTTTCTTTCTTTCTTTCTTTCTTTCTTATTTTGCTCTAAGCCCCTTTACACAAAGGCATTTCTTTATCTTTAAGAAAAAACAAAATAGATTTTATGTTTTTTTTTTTTTTTAGTTATAGAAAGTTACAGGCACTAGAAATGAAGAAGGGCTTATGATTCTGAAGATGACAGTCTTTTACCCCTCCCCTTCCCTCCCCTCCCCTCCCCTCTCCTTCCCTTCTTGCTATCTATATTTCTTTCTCTCAAATCTATCTTTGCCCTATTGCCCTGGCTGGCCTATTATTCACATTGTAGTCAGAGCCTAGCCTTAAACTCCTGGCAACTCTTCTACATCCCAAATGCTGGAATTACAGAGAAATGATACCACCCTACTCCACAAAGTGGTATTGCTGAAATGTGGCAAGAAACATGTGGCAACTCAGTATTGCTTTCAGTGGTACTTAGCTGCTGTATCACTTTATTGACATATATGCTTTAACATCATGGTGATATTTCATAGTCAATTTGGTCCATAAAATGTAATATTGAATGTATTAAATACTGTGCAGAGAGGAAAAGTTTTTAAATTACAGAAGTTAAAAAGAGGTTTCTTCCCTGTAGAGACCTTATAATTTAAAATGTACTGTCTTTAGAGAGGCCATTGATATAGTCTCAAAATACTTATAAAGACAAGACAACTAGTAATACCATCAACAAATAATTACCCTGAACCATGCAATCAAGAGCCCCATCACTTTAACGCTATGCTCATTTAGCTGTATAGTGATTTATATTTATAGACTGCAGACTGTGCATTTCAGTTGCTTACAAAAGGAAAGTCCATATTTTTAAGGAAAAAAATACATACTTTGTGAGTAACTCAAAAAATGTAACCCCTTAAATTAAGTATCCATTCCAGCTGCCAGCTGCTTCAATAGAAAAGATGCATGGCATAAAGATGAAAGAAAATTTGTGCAACACCTATGGAAAATGATCAAGATTGCAGTTTATATATTTCTATATGCTATAATTCAAGAGTTATTTGCTTATATTATGCTATCAGTTTGAGATAATCAGTTAAGAAATAGGAACTGGCCATATATAGGCACAAAACGTCAGTGTCTAGTGATTGTAGAAAAAGCTCATCTAAAAATGTTATTTATACTTTGTTCATAATTTTGTATAAGAAAATACTGAGAGAAAAAAGATATTTCACTATAAGGATTGTAAATATAATTTAAGTATAATCAAAGTGGAATTTAATAGCATGTTGGCTAACTTAAAGAAAGTCTCCTACTATGCCAGACCTCTTTCTTCTTGCCTATCGGTAAGATGAAAAGGTTTAACAACATGTGATATTTTCTCCTTTCTGACCTAACTGTAGAAACTTCATATAAGAACTCTTAGTACCTATTCACTTCAAAAAGGCAAAATCATACCAGTTATCTATTTTAAAGAAGAAATGGAATTTAAGGTAAAAATAAAAGTAAGATTTAAATGCAACTATCATACCCAAGATTGCAATAGAAATTAAAAGTTAATATATTAATAAATTAAAGTATAGGTCGAGACCCACTGATTTGAAAAGACTCAATTTAGGGCTGTCTTTCCTTTTTTATCTTCATTCATGGGATGGTTTGCTATGTCCTGACACCTTAAATTATAGATTTACCATTTCTCTCTTAAATAAATTTCATTAAATTTCTTTTGACAGGCACTCACTAGTGAAGAAAAACACAATGTGCTATAATCTTCTCTAACTTGATAGGAAAATACTGATAAAAGCCATGTGTTACTGTTTAATTGCATAATTATTCAAGCTGAAACAATAACAGAGCACATCTATATTGACTTATAACTGAGTGTTGGCCAAATCTCATGTCATTCCCCTGCTTGAGTTTGAGTTAAGACAGTGAAAACAGGAATTCTGCAAATCCATTAAAACAGCTATGGTACACAGAGTCAAACACCACACCATCTTTTATACATGGACTAAAAATGCCCAGAATATCTTGCAATATTATATATCTTCTATGTGCTGCTTCTCTGATTTCTTTTTCTTTGTCAATACCTTTCTAATTTCAAATTCAAAGTAAGAATGAATCGTCTTCTTTATTTTTTCTTTCTTTCCTTCTTCCTTTCTTCCTTTCTTTTCTCTCTCTCTTTCTTTTTTCTTTTAGAAAACTGACAAAGAAGGAAACATGTTGCATCATCTTGACTAACCATTGGGAATTTTAGTGTTTATATAATTGAGCACAAAGAATGCATGAATTGCTTTAAATTTTGAAAGTCATTTATTTTCTTCAGTCCACACTTTTATCTAAGGCTTACTCTAAAAACCTGTTGGGCACATGCTTGTAATCTGAAATCTAGTTTGTCATTTGCAAGCAGTTATCAACTGGAGATAGTTAGCAACTGGAGATAAATTCTGAGTTAGGAATGAGGTCTTATGCATACTTCCCCTCTTGGCAGTGGGACCCCATGTGGCTTAGACCTATTCAGGTGCTGCCAGTCTTTGTGAGTTCATATGTGCTGATAGGTAGCTCCTGCAGTGTTTAGAAGATCTAGTTTCCTTGATTCCCCTACCTGCTTTGTTTCTTACATTTTTTTCCACCTCTTTTTCTGTAGAGCTCTGTATTTGTTGCCAGAGAAAGCTTCTTTGATGATGGCTGAGCAAGGAAATGATCTAGGAGGATGCACAGTCTTCTTTTAAAATATATTCATGTGTGTACATATGTGCATAAATATATATTTGATACATTTGTAAAAGGCTGGACTAGGAAACTGCTGGCCATTGTTCACCTATTGAAACCTTAAAAGCAACAATAACAGCAACTGGGAAAATATTTTACAGGAATGCTGAAAACTGATCATCTTGAGCAGCTACCTTGATCCACAATCACAAGACTGTATAAACCATATCAAAATCAGATGCTGTAGTACATGTTTGAAATCTCACTGCTCCTGTAACATCAACTTTAAAAGAAAAAGACAAAAAAGGAGCAAACAACTCTTAAGACAGCATAAGTTTTATTCAGGAAAAGACCTGTGAAGTGTTGATCTCTAGTTAAGAAACCAGAGATTGATGTGCACTTAAAACCCAAGGGTAGCTACAGGAAAGAAAAACAGAAGAAAGAAGGGATTGAAGTTTGTTTTATTGTTGTTGGTTTGCCTGTAGTTGGCCTTTACTAGCAGTAAGTAGGTTGTGGAGAGTTAAAAGATGTCAGATAATCAATAAACATTTCATTGTCATCCATTTCTTTGACAGGGAGATGGACAAGAATGTGGAGATACAAGTTGTTTTAGTTTGGAGAATTGCCATTGTTCAGCCAAAATGGAGGAGTGAGGCAAAATAGTGAAACCATTGCTCACAGCTCAAACAGAAGAGTATTTATTACTGGATGTTAGTGGGCCTGGTGTCCTGGCATGACATACAATGTTATGAGGAGCAGAGTGTCAAACAAAGTACAACATTCAAAATTGTCTTCTTATGCTGATGGTGGCACAAAGCCACCTATATATACACACAGATAGACACTAACACACACATATACACACACACACACATACTGTATATACACACCACACACACACCATATGCACACATATATAAATATCATACATACACACGCACCATACATGCATAGCACATACACATATATACAAACACATATACATCACACCCCATATACACACATACACACACATCATAAATACACATATGTGCATAACACACACATACCATACACACACCTCATGTTCACATACAGATATACCATACATATACACACACATACACACATCACACACCATGAATACACATATGCACACACACACAAACATCCTACATAAGTATTTTTAAAAAGAATAAACCACAAGGAATAAATGGCAGAAATTTTCATAATAATTTTGCTCCTCTTTGTTGTCTTTGATGGGGATATTTATGGCATTAGTACAGAGGAAGCACCTTTGTTCTCAACTTGTTCCTATGGACCTGAGGTAACAGAATATATCAAATAACACTAATGTAACCTGTCTAACCAAAATCAGATTTCTTTTTCACATAATTCAGAGTTTGGTTTTGTAAAAATATCATCTGAATTCACATATGGAAAAACAGTCTAAACCAGCTGATAATGTTTATAAAAGCTATAGAAGAAGAGCTACAGTCATGCAGTTACCTAAGTCATGAAAATATATAAGGAAGTATACAGTAAGTGATCTAAGACATTGAGGTTCATGTGGTATTATGAACAGTTTTAGGAAATGTAATCATTCAAACTCAGGAATGTATTTTAAGAATTGAGAAAGACATGTGATTTTATGCTTCTGTGATAAAATAGCAATGCAACTTAAGGAAGAAAGAATTTATTTGACTTACAGTTCCAGAAATTTAAGAGTTCGTCATGGTGGGGTGGTACAGTAGCACAATAGACATATCAGCAGGAGTAGAAAACTGTGACCTCATATTTTGAACTATTGAAGGGGTACAAGTCTTTAAATGCATCTCCCAAACTCCCTACAGCACCTGGTAACCAAGTGTTCACATAACTGTTTTAATGGAGGATGCTTTCGTCTAAACCACTCCATATACTTGTGGCCATTAATCTTGATTGTTAACTTGATTGGCTATGAAATCATCTAAGAAGCATGGCTCTTGGGTGAGTCTTTAAGGATATGGCCAGAAAACATTAATTGGATAGGAGAAATCCTGCTCAAGAGAAATGGCATTAAAGAACTTTCACTTAATAAATAAAATTGTAATGAAAATTTAAAAATGTTTTGAGACTAATAGAAACTAAAACATAGTGAACCAGAACTAATGGAAAAGACCTTCAACAGTGTCAAGGGAAAAATGTATAGCTATTTATATTTACCTATAATGTTAAGAAAACTTCTAGAGAACACCTTTTTTTAATGTATAAAGAACTAGAAAGACCAAACTATATTCAAAGTTTGTAATTAGAAAGAAATATTATATGTACATAAGAAAGTGAAATGAAAATTCAACAAAATCATAAGTTAAATTTCCAAGTGGTCAAAAAATTTCACAAATCTTTAGTTAACACGGATAAGTGTCATAATAAATTATACATAGCATTATAATCATAAATCTATAGGAGTATTCTTACTATTTTTACAGGATTTTTAAAATTATATAACAAATTGGAATAGCTAGATATAATGAATAATTTTTTACAGACTCAAACTATACCAACACTGAACCACAAAGAATTAGAACATCTGGCTAGATATGGAAATAAAATTGATAGGTAAATTTATTCCAACAAAAGGAGCCAGGAGCTAGGTAACTCCATTAGAAAATTCTTCTACAGATTTCAAGAATTCATTCCAGTCTTTACTAAATCATCCTTTAAGCTTAAAGAATTCCAACACCTCATGGGGTTCTATATTAATATAGCCCTCAAAGTGAAGCCAGACAAAAACATTAAAGAGAAATAAACAATAGTTATACTCAATATTTGTTATGAGTATTGATGAATAGATTTCAACATAAGATACTAGCAAATTGAACCCACCATTATAGTAAAAGGATTATATAACACGACCAAATGAGTTTCATATCAAGAACACAAGAGTGTTTCAACATATGAAAATTGATCCAGCAATGGATCACATAATTGAATAAAGAATACATAATCATCTTAATAGGAAAAAACTTTAACAAAATATCTCTCCCTTTCAGGATAAAGAAAATCAGCAACTTAGTGAAAAAAACTTTAAGATGATTACTATATATGAGAAATCCACAACAAACATCATAATCAGTAATGAATGGTTGAAAGCTAGTCTAAGATCAGGAAATAATAAGGAATCTCCCACTTTCTTACTTTTCTTCAACATAGTATTGGAAACCCAGCCCAAATAATCTCAGTAAGTAGAAAAATTTCAGAACACAAAACCAATTACAAAACCTACATTTCTATGTATTAACTATGGATAATGTAAAAATGAAATTAAGAAAATAAAATAATTTACGATACAAGAAAACACTTTGAGAGAAATTTAATAAAAATCTGAACTTACACATTGAAAACTATAAAACATAGCATGATGATGTTAAATATAAATAGACATCTTGTCTTTATGTACTGAAATCTTTAATATCACTAAAATGTCATTCTAACACATAGCAATATATAGTTTAAACACAGTCTTTTTGAAAATGTCAGTGACATTTTTATTTTGAAACTGAAAGAAAGTGTTCCTGATGTGTTTGTACAACTTCAAGGGCTTAGGAATCATTAAAAGCAATATTGGAAAACTAACATATCTGACTTTCTAAAGTGACTACAAATCTACAGTACCCCAAACAGTATAAAGACATTCCAATGAAATAATTTAGTAACATACAGAGTCCAGAAATTAATCTTCACACACATTGTTAAATAATTTTCATCAATGCAGCAAAGCTCTTCAACTGAGAAAGGAGAGTGTATTCAACAAATAGTTCTGGGAAAAAATGAATATCTATAAGCACAAGAATGAAGTAGAATTCTTGCTCATTTAGTTCATTTTTCATTATTATAACAAAATATCTGAAGCTGGGTACTCAAGAAAGGAGGTTTATTAAGGTCACAGTTTTGGAGGCCAGGATTGAAAGTGTGTCTCTTCTTTGGTTTGGCTTTTGTCAAGGGCCTGACAATGTATGGGATGATGGCAGGAGAAGGTTGAGAGAGTAGGACCAAACTATGAGACAGGAAAAGAAAGGAAGAGGGGTCAGTTGTGTTCTCTAATGAGGATTTACCAGAATTGCCAAGGAGCTACACTGGTTGCTTTTGAGATATGCACTCTGAACAACATAATCAATCACATCGCATC
Source organism: Grammomys surdaster (assembly GCF_004785775.1). Taxonomy (NCBI): domain Eukaryota; kingdom Metazoa; phylum Chordata; class Mammalia; order Rodentia; family Muridae; genus Grammomys; species Grammomys surdaster. Next base: position 5,727,476 of record NW_021604563.1, read on the forward strand.
AGGCTTCTTTAAGACAGATATTTAAGGTCTCACAAACTCAGACAATGCCACACTTAGACAAGTTTCTAAAATGCAACACTTTGAAGGACAAAGAGCATGCATGTACTTTAGAGCATGTACAAAATAAGACAAGTCAAAGGCATAAAAATAAAACTATAAACCATTCAGGTGAAAATAAGTATAATACCAAAACTGTAGGCAGCAAGATAAAAAGTAAACTATTCTTCATAGATAGATAGATAGGTAGATAGATAGATAGATAGATAGATAGATAGATAGAAAGATAGATAGATAGATAGATAGACACATATAAATCATTTACAAATGAGAGACAGAACAAGATGATATAATGGTTTTTGTGGCTTTGAGACTTGTGGTATTACTAATTTCATTAATAAACTGCACAAAGAAGTTACTTGAAGACAAATGGTAGACCAACTGTAAACAATACATTTAAATAATGGCTTAAATGACTAATGACAGATTGAAATGTAGGATTTATTATCATATTTAATAACTTTTATCAGAAAAGACTTGTCTAATAGTGCAAAAGTCTCTTTTAGAGCCAGGTGTGGAGGCACAACCTTATAATCCCAGTAATTCTAAAGCTTAGCCGACAGGATGAGTCTGAGTCCACAGTGGAACTCTGCCTTTTCCCTGACAAAACAAAATGTCAACTTTGCATTTATTAAGTAAAGATGGTAGATGTTTTCAAATTTGTGCTACGTGAACTTCATATTCTATGTTTGAATCTTACATAAGTTGAAAATATTACAACTGGGGCTGGAAAGGTGGCTCAGTAATTATGAAAGTGGCTGCTCTTCCAGAGAACCCAAATTGAAATCCCAGCAGTCACAAGGTAACTCCCATTGTCTGAACTCCAGTCCCAGAGAATTTAATCCTTTTCTTTGACTACTATGGGCACCAGGTACACATATGGTATACAGATATCAAAAGAGTTGTAAGGGTCCATGAATCACCAAAGAATGATACCCTGGAATCAAATATCATGTAAACACAAAGAGTGTATTATTCTGCAGAAGTCCAGCATGCTGGGGTCTCCCCATTACCAAGACAGAGGGACAAACAAGTGTTCTCACAGGTCTGATTTAAAGCACATTAGGGAATTCCCAGGGTAGGTGACCTCTTTGTTAACCTGTTGGATCCATCTGTATGGACATTCCATTACCAGGGTTTGGGGTCTGGAAACTTGCTGGGGAGGTCTAGAAACTGTTATTGAGCAAGTACCTGAGGAAGTCTGGAAACTGCTGCTGACCCATTGTTCTTGCCTCGGGTCTGGTAGCTGGGCAGCTTCTGAGGTCTGGACATGCCTGGAATTGCCTGATTCTTGGAGATAGATATTTAGGCCTAGTCTCTTTAACTGCCAATTTGAAGCCTACTGTGGAATCAGCCTATCCTTCTCAGAATCATACACATAAATAAAGTAAAATAAAATAAATCTAAAACACCTAACAAAGGACAGTTCTTACAACAAGTAAAATTTGCACTGATAACACAAAATTGGAAAGATTCTAATGATTCACAAAGTCCTCAGAGAAGAAAATTTTCCTACAGGAAGCTGTTAGCTCAAGATTGTATAAAAGCCTAGCTTTGTTATAGTATGGAACACTAGTAATTCCCTTTTTTAAAAAAAGCCAATATATATCTCTGGCTTTGAATAAAGGTATTCATCCATTTCCTTCAAACCTATTGCATAATATTAATGAATATTCTTGTTGCCACTGAACTATAGACTTACTGTAATTAATAGATAAAATTTTATGCAATGTATATGTAAGTACAGTAAATATATATACTAATGTATTTATATATATTTTTATTTAGAAAGTTTTTATAGATAATACTGAATTATCTTATGGATGAAAACCCATAATATTAAGAAAAATTCTGAGTTTCTTTAAAACTTACAGATGGGGTTGTGTTAAATGTAGTTTAGAGTAAGTAGAACTGAATGGAAATGATTATTCTCTTCTTTTTGTTTATGCTGAAATAACTTGAAAATATCCTGTCTTCTGTTAAAGTTTTACACAAGATAGATTCAATAGGAATCTGGTGCTTCAATAGGAAAAGAGGTTTTTGTTGTTGTTTCTTTTTTTTCCTTTTTTTTATTGGATGTTTTATTTACATTTTATATATTATCAATTACCCAATGCCCCCCACCCAGGAACCCCCTATCCCCTCACCCTTCCTCCTGCTGCTCTGTGGATGTGCCCCTACCTACTCACCCCCACTCCCACCTCCCCACCCTCAAATTCCCACCCACTGGGACTTCCAGCCTTCATGAGGCCAAGGATCTCTTGTCCCACCTATGCCCTACAGGGCCCTCCACCCTTACATATACAACTGGAGCCATGGATCCCTCCCTAAATGCTCCCAGGTTGGTGGTTTAGACCCTGGGAACTCTGGTTGGTTGGTATTGTTGCTCTCCTCATGGGGCCACAAACCTTTTCAGCTCCTACAGTATTCACTGTAACTCCTCCATTGGGAACCCCATGATCAGTTCAACGGCTAGCTGTGAGCATCTGCCTCTGAATATGTCAGACTCTTGCAGACCTCTGAGGAGACATCTATATCAGGCTCTTATCAGCATGCACTTCCTGACTTCCACATCAGCATCTACCTTTGGTGATTGCATATGGTATGGATACTCAGGTGGAATGGTCTTCAGACGGCCCCTCCTTCAGTTTCTGTCCGTCACTTTGTCTCCATATTTGCTCCCTTGAGTATTTTGTTGCTCCTTCCAAGAAGGCCAGAAGCATCCCCACTTGGTCTTCCTTCTTCATGAGCTTCATGTGGCCTGTGAGTTGAAACGTGGGTATTTCAAGGTTCTGGGCTAATATCCAATGATCAGTGAGTGAGTGAATACCATGTAATTTTCAACTGAGGAAATTTGAATGGCTGAGAAGCACCTAAAGAAATATTCAGTATCCTTAGTCATCAGGGAAATGCAAATCAAAACAACCCTGAGATTCCATCTCACACCAGTCAAAATGGCTAAGGCTAAAAACTCAGGTGATAGTAGATGCTGGCGAGGGTGTGGAGAAAGAGGAACACTCCTCCATTGTTTGTGGGACTGTAAGATGGTGCAACCATTTTGGAAATCATTCTGGTGGTTCCTCAGAAAATTGGACACAGCATTACCCGAGGATCCAGCTATACCACTCCTGGGCATGTACTCAGAAGATGCTCTAACATATAACAAGAACTTATGCTCAACTATGTTCATAGCAGCCTTATTTATAATAGCCAGAAGGTGGAAAGAACCAGATGTCCTTCAACTGAGGAATGGATACAAAAAATATGGTACATTTACACAATGGAGTATTACTCAGCTATTAAAAACAATGAATTCGAGAAATTCTTAGGTAAATGGATGGAACTAGAAAATATTATCCTGAATGAGGTAAGCCAATCACAAAAGAACACACATGGTATTCACTCACACTGATTGTTGTTGTTGTTTCAAATTAGCATCATCTCTGTTAGGTATAAGTTAGGTTTCTTTCTATTGGTGTGATAAAACACAATGACAATTCAAATGACTAAAGTGAGTATGGCTCAATTTATAATTGGTTATGGAAATGGGGAAGGAAAATATGGGAAATTATCCAAAACGCTAAAATATCCACGGATTTAATCAGGAGGCCAATCATAATAAATGTGGAGAGTTAGGTAGGAGGATAGAGAATTATATGGCAAGTCTGGGCTGAAAAGACAAAAAGAAGGTATCCAAGTCATATTTTGTATTTTGAGACAGAGTCTAATGTAGCACAAACTGGTCATAATCTCATTATGTAGCTGAGGACGATCTTGAATCACCTGCTCCATATCAGGATGTATCCCAAAAATGTTTTTTTTCTTTTCGTTTCTTCTTTATTTTTTCCTTCATTTTTTGAGACAGGGTTTCTCTGTGTAGCACTGCATGTCCTGGATCTCACTCAGTAGATCAGGCAGGATACAAACTGAGAGATCTATCAGCAACTGCCTCTCCAGTGCTGAGATTAAAGGCGTGCACCACCATGCCCCAAAGAGTTTTTTTTTTTTACTTGAGTTTAAACTGGGTGTGGTGTTACCTATGTACTTGGAGGCTGTGGCCAACCTGGGATATGCATAGCAAACCAGACTCCAAAGAAATATGAATACTATCTCAAAGGTTCTGCCTTTATATAAAACTTTGAATCAAGGATTGATGTTAATCTGTTATTTTGCTCTTATGAATCTACCCAGCCAGACATCAGAGCAATTAGTGTCCTGGCAATCTATTATCAAGTAGCTTCATTTGATATCTAAGTTAAATGAACAGCTTGCTACATCTCAGAGGCAGGACAACTACAGCAACAACATTAGTTAATTATTTATGAATTTAACGCAGTATATCCCTGACTAACAAAAATTTTGAATTTCACTGCAGTGCCAGCACAAATGAAAAAGGGCCTGCTGATGATGCATCTGAAGATTGATTATTTATCTTACAATAATAGTGCATGTTAATGAGATATTAATGGCGCAAATAAAAAATCAATCTTTACCACTTTTTTTTTACTTACTAAGAAAATATTTAATCCTTGAATAAATTTTAGAGTACTAACCAGATACATGCTGAATTAGAACACGTGAAGATAAAAGTCTGCCTATATGTCTGTACCTTTCTGTATATATGCCTAGTGCCTGTAAAAGGTCAAGAAAAGGCATTGGATCCCCTGAAATTGGTGTTACAGATATTTGTGAGCTAACAGGTGGGTGCTGGGAATTGAACCTAGGCCTTCTAGAAGAACAACTAGTGCTCTTAATTGCTGAGCTATTTCTCCTGCCTAAAAACACTATTTTAAAAATGAACTGCATGTGACTGAATTTCTTGTGTACTAAAAGTTTCAGAATTAGCTAAATAAAGATTATAAATTCCTGAGCTTGAAAAACTTTACAGACTTCAGTGTCTGACATTGAGAGATGTCTGAAAGTATAATCTGGCATCTATTAGCAAAAAAATTATATGAATAGTTGTTAAAATGTTAGACTGTGAACTCAGTCCTGATTTTGTAAGATTGCAATCCAGAAATCAACATTTAACAGGCTTTCAAGTGATTGTATTCCATTTTGAAGTTTAATAGCCAGTGATTCAGAGTGATTCTCTATCTTAAAAAAATGCATACCTCCAAATGGAAAGAACCGATAGCCCAATATCTTCAAATTCTAAAATAGCCAATGAATTAGTTTCAGTTCTGCTATAATTAAATATATTAGGTAAATTGTTTTCCATTGTATAACAATTTCCTACTGTGTTAAAAGAACAGAATAAAAAATGTATTACTCCTTGTACACCAAACATTATGTATATATATGTATATATATATAAATGTATATATATATAAAGTTTGCCTATTGCATATGTATACATCTGAGTATGTCTTTCTTGGCTGTCATTTCTTCCTCACAATACTTCAAGAGTTATGTATACTGATAAACAAGAAAAATGAATATTGAGGACATGGAATAACTTTTACAATGCTGAATATTTAGGAAGGGTTCAAAATGCATTTCAAATACAAGTGTGTCTAACTAAAAATCTATTCACACAGACTTACCACCACCCATTACATGTGTCTGGCTCCTTAATTTTAGCCACTAATGGCTTATCATAGGGTTTGCTGTCTTCCATTCCCTGTGCTTTTATACACTATTACTTTGCCTAATAATAACGCAACTCATGGCCATTTAACTACTTAGTTTTATTATAAATACTGAGTTTAGAATAGAGGTACCTAAGAATTTAGCTATTTGAAAGCCTATGAAATGGTAACCAAATTGCTAGTTAAAATTCTCCTTGGCAGCAAATAATGGGTAAAAGAAGGACTGATGGCTATAAAGCAAGTTCATCTATCTATTCACTTCCTTTTGAGTTCATCTAAAAAACCATTCATTTCCAATGTTTGTCAAGTAAATTAAACATTTTTTAAAATACTCAATATAATTTATATTTACTTCTCCTGACACCTATCTTATTGCATGTTATATAAAAGTTACTTGGATTTTCTCTGAAAATAATAACCTAATAAATAGAAAAGACTTCTTTTAGTACCTCACAATATTGCTTTCCACATAGTAGGTGCACACAAATACTTGCCTAGGATGTGTCCCCTTTCGTTTCTTGCACTGTGTATGTATATTGTTATGTGATACTGATGAGTATTATAAGGACACTCACCTTGTACGATTAAGGAAAAATATAATAAATTAGAACGGATTACAGTAGTGGCTCTCAAAGTTCCTAATGCTGTGGCTTTTATACAATTTCTCATGGTGTGGTGATCCCGACCATAAAATTGTGTTGTTGTTACTTAAGTATCTATAATTTTAGTGCCACTGTGAATCATAATATAAATATATGTATTTTCTAATGGTCTTGGGTGACCTGTGTGAAAGTATCATTACACCACAAGTCCAAGGGATCAAAACCCACAACTTGAGATCCACTGGATTACATGATCATTGCATTAAACTCTACTTACAACTTATCTGGTAGTCAAAACTCAAGCTATGACTATGCATGGCATTACTGTGTCTTATATAAAGACTTAGTAATTATTTCCACTGATATTTACTAAAGATTAACATACTTATACTGCTGTTTAGCTTCCAATATTCTGATGCATGAAATAGTACAATCATTTGCAATTAATATTTAAGGTTAGCATATAAGTTCTTAGGCTTCATCATGGCATCTTTATGCATGTATGCCATTATACATTATTCTCAATTATACACTTCCCATACTACCACACCTTTTCTCTGTCTCTATGTCAGTTGATTTCCTTTCTTCTCTTAATCTTCCATTCTCCATTCCTTCTACATGTTTTCTATGATCATTTTTATTGCCTACTTTCCTTGAAATTTCCATATCCACTTCTAGTATATACATTCTAATTTTGTGTCACACACATGCCTTGTAATACATGTATGCCATAATTTCCTTTTTTATGGCCAAATATATAACATTATACATATGTAGAACAAGTTATTTGTCTGTTCATCTATTAAAGGACATCATGGGTTGTTTCATTTTATGGAACTTATGAATAGTGCAGCTATAAACATTGTGGGACAATGGATGTTGCCAGGAAACTTGGTAGGCTGACAGGTTCAGAGTCTCTGGCACCCAGGCACCCACCTGAGACAGTAGGTGGTTCCTTGCTCCCCACAAGATTCCTGGCCTGGAACATGTGCCAAACTTCTCACACAAGGAAATTTGACCTGTGTTCACAAGTCCAAAACCCGAGTTCTCCATACTACCGTGATATCTAGAGGCCCCGAGGCTTTAGCTAATAAGATTTCCTTCCTGGACATTCCTCCCTACAAAAGGTATTTAACCTCTGGTCCATGCTAAGGAGATGGTATGCACCCATTTTCCATGATGAACAGTCAATAAATGGTATGGATAAACATGGACTGCCTCTTTGATCGAAATCACCATGGGGAGCATGGAGAAGGCCTTCGCCTATAGAGCTGCAGACCAACTCTCTCATAGAAGGCCTCTCTGCACTTGCAAACAAACACAGCCAAGCTACAGACAATCCAGAGTTCCTCATTTCCCTAGCCCCAGCCTGTTGGCCCCCAACTCTTCATGACCCAGCAGTGCCTGGATGTCCAGGAGTTTAGCAGCACCAGGTCTGGGTCTCTTTGTGGGCCATTGGCCCCTGACCTTTCATTCCTGACTCCTCTATGTGGTACTCCAGGGGTGACTGGATGCTCGGGAGCTTAGCAACCCCAGATTTGCCCCCACATACCCTAGGCTGCATCCCCCTCCCAGTAGTGTCTCAGCACTTCCCTAAAACCCAGCAGCCGATGGTGACAGTACAGAGTAAAGGCAGTCTAGTTAGCAACCTGCATTTAGCTTCCTCGAAAGCATGCTCCACATCCCAAGAGCAGGCAGAATCTGGACTCACAAATATGGATATGAAAATATCTTTGTGGCATGTTGCGGCATGCAGCCTCGCCGATAAGGAGAACGCCACACTCAGGATTCTTCTGACAGCAATTTATTGTACAGCTCTTTTAGATGGCAGTGAGGCGAGGGACCCCAAGCCCCAAAAACCTGTGGCTTATATAGAGTCCTAGGAGACGTGCCACACACTCATTGGCTCTCACGACATCGCCAAATTAGCATACTGGTTTTCGCGCCTTGCACAGGCGCACATTCAAGCAAGGCTCTCAAGAAGAACCAGGAAGCAGGAAACCGGTGCCATGTTGCAATGGCGAACGCGGCTCCTAACAGCATGTTAACCTAGAGTTCTTTGGATATATACCCAAGTGTGGCAATTCTATAAGCATAATTTAAGTACCTTACATAATTTCTTCTGTAGTGGCTATATTAGTTTGCATTGGTTTCCTTTTCGTATACTGTATCTTTGCCACATTTATTTTCCTGGTTATAGACATTCTTACCAAAATGAGATAATATTTTAAAAGAATTTTAATTCTTTTACTGTCAGTTAAAGATGTTAAAAGTTTTAAAAATATTTATCCACCACCATTTCTATTTCTTTGTTTGAGAACTGTCTATTCAATTCATTAGCTTATTTGTTGATTGGATGATTGTGGTATGTGTGTGTGTGTGTGTATGTGTGTGTGTGTGTGTTTAAATTGTATTGTTCTATACATTTCATTAATGTTAATCATTTGTTTGATGTATAGTTGGCAAGGACATTTTCCCAATCTATAGGTTGCTTCTTCACTTTGGTGATTTTGTTTGATTATTTCATTGATTTGGTTCTTTTGCTATGCTGAAGCTTCCTAATTTCATGTGATCATAGTCATCAATCCTTGATATTGTTTCTTTTATTGGAGTCTTATTGAGAAAATATATACCTATATCCATATACTGAAGATTTTTACAGATTTTTCTCTGCCAGTTTAAAAGTTTCAGGGCTTACATTAAGGTCTTTTTTCTTTATTTTTTGGGTCGTTTTTTTTGAGACAAGATTTCTCTTTATATCACCTGCTGCAAATAACTCTCTATGTAGACCATGTTAGCCTCAAACTCAGGGATGTACCTGCCTCTGTTTTCCAAGTGGTGGGACTAAAGGACTGTGACACCACCCTCTGTTACATTAAGTTCTCTAATTAGTTTTTATCATTTTAGTACAGTGTGAGAGATATGGGTTTGCTTTCAGGATTCTACTTGTTAAAATATAGTTTCCTTACTTTTCTACAGCATCAGTGTCTTAGTCAAGGTCTCTATCGCAGTGATATGACACCACAACAAAAGCAACTCTTATAAGGGACAACATTTATTTGGGACTAGCTTACAGGTTCAGAGATTGAGTCCATTATCATCATGTCAGGAAGCATCCAGGCAAGAATGGTGCTGGAGTTCGCTGAGTGTTTTCCATCTTGAATGGGAAGGCAATCAGGAGAAGATTATCTTTAGGAAGCAAGGAGAAGGGTCTCAAAGCCCACCACCACAGTGACACATTTCCTCAGACAAGGCCATACCTCCTAATAGTGCACTCCCTAGGTCAAGCATATTCAAACCACCATAACCAGTGAAGGCACAGGGATCGGGTGGAAAAATAAAATCTTTGCTGACCAAACATTTGGTAGAGGAATAATGAAAGATGTACAAATACTATAAGAAACATGGGAACATGTGAAAGAGGAAGAAAATGGATGATCAAACGGTGTCTACAAACAAATTTATCATGACTAATATAATAACCCAGAAAATATCTGTTACTAACTAAGGAGAAAGTGAAAAGGAAAGAAATAAACAGGAAACCAACTAATCAAACACACACACACACACACACACACACACACACACACAAATTCTGTACTTCCTGACTGCAAATGCAAAGTGATCAGCTGATTTGAGCTGATGCTTCCAGGAGTATGGAACCATAATAGACTGCACTAATAAACTCTAGTCTATTACCTTGTCTTCCTTAAGTTGCTTTTCTTTGTGTATTTATTCATATTAATAGGAAAAGATACTATGAGAGGAAGAGTAAAAGGGAGGGGAGAAAAGAAGAAAACAAAGTTAAATAGATTTTAAAAGATTAGGAGGTTTAGAAAACGGTATGAAAAAAAAAAGAGAGAGAGAAAGGCAAGAGGTTAGAAAAAGATTGTCCAAAACATCGCAGAAGAAAAAAGAAAGGAATCATCTAACTGAACAGATGCAGCTATGTGTACCTGGGTACCAGTGAAACTACAGAGTGAGTATAACATAACTGAAAAAGAATGTGTGATAATTATATAGCTTACCTCTTTTTTCATTTACATTCCAGTTGTCCCCTCCCTTGGTCCCCTCTCCTATATTTCCCCCTCCCCAATGTTGGGCATTTTGGCTAAGGTCACCCACACTGAGTCAGTAGAGTGACTCACATCCCAGGTCTCCAGTACTTTAGGTAGAGGATTCCCCCACCTCCCACCACCCATGCTGCATATCTCCATTCATTTTCTTGGGCCTGTATGCTTCTCTCTGGTGCACCCACCCCCCAAACCTGGTCCTGTTCCCCTTTCTCCTCCCCTTCTCCTCTCCCACCCAGGTCCCTCCCTATTTCTGCCTCCTGTGATTATTTTGTTTCCCCCTTCTAAGTGGGATTGAAGCCTCTTCATTTGGGCCTTTCTGTTTGTTAAACTTCTACTGGTCTATGGGTTATATTCTAGGTATTCTGTACTTTTCAGCTAATATCCATTAATCACCAAGTACATACCATATATGTCATTTTTGGTCTGAGTTACCTTACTCAGGATGATATTTTCTAGTTCCATCCATTCTCTTACAAAATTCATGATGTCCTTGTTTTTAATAGCTGAATAGCATTCCACTGTGTAAATGAACCACATTGTCTGCATCTATTCTTCATATGAGAGACATCTGGGTTGTTTCCAGCTTCTGGATATTACAGACAAGGCCACTATGAACATGATGGTGTACATGCCCTTGTGGTATTGTGGGGCATCTTTTGGGAATATGCCAAAGAATGGTATAGCTGGGTCTTCAGGTAGAACTATTTCCAATTTTCTGAAGGACTATCAAATTAATTTCCAGAGTGATTGTCCTAAAAGCTTGCAATCTTACCAGCAACGAAGGAGTGCTCCTCTTTCTCCACATTCTCACCAGCATGTACTGTTACTTGAGTTTTTGATATTAGCCATTCTTATTGGTGTGAGGTAGAATCTCAGAATCATGTTTATTTGCATTTCTCTGATCACTAAGAACTTTGAACATTTCTTTAAGTGCTTCTTGGATATTAGAGCTTCTTCCTTTGTGATTTCTCTGTTTAGCTCTTCATTTAATTGAGTCATTTGGTTTTTTTGGAGGTTAACTTCATGAGTTCTTTATATATTTTTTATATTATCCCTCTATTGGATGTAGGGTTAGTGAAGTTTTTTTTCCCAATCTGTAGGTTGCTGATTTGTCCTATGGATCATGCCTTTCCCTTACTGAAGCTTTTCAGTTTCATGAGGTTCAATTTATCGATTGTTGATCTTAGAACCTGAGACATTGATGTTCTGTTTGGGAAATTTCCCAATGTCAATGAGTTTGAGGCTGTTTCCCACTTTCTCTTCAATTTGATTCAGTACATCTGGTTTTATGTTGAGGTCCTTGATCCACATGGGCTTGAGCTTTGTGCAAAGTGATAAATATGGATCTATTTTCATTCTCCTACATACAGATTGCCAGTTAAACCAGCACTATTTATTGAAGATGCTTTCTTTTTCCCACTGTATATTTTTTTCATCTTTGTCAAAGATCAAGTGTCCATAGGTGTGTGGCTTTACATCTGGGTCTTTGACTCTATTCCATTGATCAACCTGTTTGTTTCTGTACCAATACCATGCAGGGTTTTTTTTTTATATATATATATTGCTCTGTAATACAGTTTGAGGTCAGAGACTGTGATTCCTCCAGAAGTTCTTTTATTGTTGAGAATTGTGTTAAGAATTGTGTTGGAATTTTGAATTCCATTGAAAATGGAATTTCATTGAATCTGTAGATTTATTTTGGAAAGGTTATAGCCTACCTCTTTAGTTAACTTTTCATTGATTTTACTGAAAACAGCCCCAAGAGTTCAGACAGTCTTAAGACCATATTCATTATAAGCATGACTTAAACAAATATATCTGAACATAGTTTCAATGGGATATATCAAGTTATCATGTGTATGGTGTAGGTCTCTTAGCCTAGCCAACTTGGAGAAAAGTATTTCTGTTAATATTGATTATCTGTTTATTTTTCCAGAAATATAATTTTTAAAAAAATATTTTCAGGATAACATAATCATTGTGTAGAACTGTTGAATTTATTAAAAGAATCAGCCTACTTTCCTATCTTACTAAAGCCTACTTCTGGATTGAGAAGATGTAGTCCATACAATAAGCCAGAAGGCTTCTGTTCACAGAACAAAGAATTAAATAATTGACAAGATAACTGTAAAGAAATGACACTTATTTCTACCAAATTGTTTAGCAGCAGACATTGGAATACATTACAACAGAGCATATTTGTATCCCCAAAGATTAATTGTACTACCATTTATTGCTAGACTGTATTAAATGAATTAGGATGGGTTAAATTCCTACAATGGCTCCTGACATAATAGAAATGCTACACAGATGTTCACCATTACATTATTGTTTCTGGGAAGGAGCATATGTGTTTCAGTTGCTCATCTGCACAAAGAGATACCCGTAATCATCATTGCCTACATAGAATTTTCCACTTGGGAAAGTGTGCTATTGGAGAGATGAATCCTCAGTGCTTTTGAAATTGTAAGTAGAGCTGATCAATGGCAGGAATCACTGATTCCATAAAATAAATGCCAGATGATCATTTCCCACCATCAAATATCTCTTACTAGTGTATTAAATATAAGTATCCCCCAATTATAAGACTATTAGTTTCTAATTAAGCATAATTCATAACAGCCAATCTTCTTTTTAAGGCATGCTACAAATTACAAAATAGTGTCTTAATACTTTTTTCATTTGACCATCACAATAAACTTATATGGTAGGTAGGAAATAAAAGTATAATAAAATGCTACCACATTTGTGAACAACATATTGCCTGTTTTATAATCTCTACATCCATACTTTACAACAACAAATTTTTTCTTTCATTTCATATTAGCATTTCATGATAATTCACTTTATGAAATAAATGAGTCTGTTTTAAACTTAATACAACACAAGTCTTTAGAGGTTTGAAAATATTTCTGTATGCTGAGTACAATTACTCATTGTGAGTAGGTTCTATAATTATGTATGAACATAGTCGTCCTATAACAAGAATATCATGAGTCATAGCATCCTAGATAAGATCAAAAGCCCAGATTTTCAAGATCACAGTGAAGCTGAATATCTATCAGAAAATTTAGTCCGTCATTCTCACAGTCACATTTCTCTTCTAGAGGTAGATGTGATAGCTTTAATTTTCTGGTATATTTTATTAATGAATATGAATTCCAGAATATCTTGATTTGCTCCATATGTCCATATGTGGTTTTAGAGTCTCTGGCTGAATCCATGTAATTGGTCTTGATTGAATGTATTTGAATGTGTTAGTTTATGTGACTTTTTTTTTTTAACAAAATCTCATTCATTTGGTTTACCAGTGAAGACTCATGAGCCAGATGTAGGAGTAACAATCTGCTAACTCAAATAGCTGACCTTCCTCATCAGCAATCTTTCCTTCTCCCATGTCATCTCAAAACCCTCTCCAACTTAATGCCCTTTCATACTACTTCCTGTGGATTTCTCTATTCATTCTCCTAACTTTCCTTTACTTCCTATGTTCATTTCCTGTCAACTGGTTGTTTGCTCTGCCTCTTGACCTATGATTGACTTTATTTAATCCTGTTTACAATACTAAAGCAGAAAGGTCTTGGAATAAAGGTGTGTACTAAGGTTGAGCCACACCACAACAAAAACAGTATTTTCCAGTAAATAACACAATCTTGGGATTCACAGTATGATTAAATATCCTGCAACATGTAATTTTTAAGCACAATTTATACAGAAGTACTTTTATTATTGCTTTATCTTTCAAGAAAATATTTTGTACTTAACATAAGTTATAATCAATTTTTCTAGCCTCCTGAGTCCTGGGAATTATATACTTGTATCACGAGGTTTGCCTAGAAGATTTGTTTTTCTGTTTCAAATTATATATACATATTTTAGCCATTTATCTTATGACTTCTTATACCAAAATTTCCATCTGTAGTTCTCTAAATACCACAGTTGAGACTATTTTAAATTGGTCAGAAATTGAACATATTTATATGATGTTTCAATAATATATATGCTATGAGTTTAAATATGAAAAACATATCTATTCCCTCAAACATGTATTGTTTTGCTTCCTCTGATGAGAAAATATTATGAGGGTAAGGGGTGAGATAGAAGCCATTCTCAAACTTTATGAATACATGGATTAGGCTGGGCCCAGAGGGTTTCTATATAAAGATCTCTAGGCTTAGGCCTAGAAGCTTCTAGCCTCCGCACAGTCTAATCATCTGTAAGCTCAAACCTTCAAGGCATCAGCCTCTAGCCTCAGTCAACTGCTTCCTGCCTCCAAGACTTACTGCTGAATAAGCTCATCCCTTCTACCTCTTTCTGAACTCTTGCTGACTGGTTCAGCTCCACTTTTCTGGTCCATACTCCTCTCCATGCTGACTCATTCAACCTGGCTTCTCTCAGATTCTTACTGAATTGCTCTTGCTAGGCCTCAAACTAACTATGGCGATTTGTTCTAATCTACTGGCTCCTTATTACTTTCTGACTTCAACTGCGTTTCTTGAAGGAACTGAATGGAAATAAACTCAAATCAACTATGCTGACTGACTGAACTGAAAATTCAACTGACTGAACAGAATGGACTGACTCTCCCCGCCCTCCTCTTAGATAGCTTTTCTTTCCTGTGCTGTTCCTGCAAGTTGTGTGTATACTTTCTCTGATTCATTCTGTCAAATATTTCTCTGATTCATTACTTTATCTGCCTCTCAATTAGACATCGGTTTCA
Source organism: Grammomys surdaster (assembly GCF_004785775.1). NCBI lineage: Eukaryota > Metazoa > Chordata > Mammalia > Rodentia > Muridae > Grammomys > Grammomys surdaster. Next base: position 5,742,522 of record NW_021604563.1, read on the forward strand.
AACGTGGCTGCTTCCCTTCACAAACTAATTTTACCTTCCTTGTTTTGGGTAAAAGTGTGTACTAAGATCATATCTGTATTCCAGTCTAAGTAGCCCTGTTGCCAGATTAATATTTCTCTACATATTTACATAACTTTATAGAGAAAACATTAAACATAGTACAGAGGCTATTTTAAAGTTAAAATAGTGTGTGTGCGTGTGTGTGTGCACATACACATGCATGTTTGTGCCACTGTATATATGTGGAAGTAAGAGAATGACTTGTAAGAGTTGGGTTTTTCTCTTCCTCCTTCCTTTGCTCTTCTGGGGACTCAATCTATGCTTAGTTTGCTAGACATGGAGGTAGGCGACTATACCTGCTGAGCTATCTTCCCAGCCTAGTACATAGTTTCCTAATCCTGTTAGAACAATAATTATAGCTCTTTCTGAAATTGTGTACAAATATTTATGCATCAATAGTGACAGAAGGAAGTCCTGAAATTTTGTGTGCTCTTTCCCTGAAACTTTACTTAAAAATATTAAGAATAGCAGTTAAAAAGGAATAATGCTAGTCCTAAATCACCACCATTTTGTATATTTTGAAATAGGGAAGAAAATTAGCATTATTTTGATAAAAATAAATAGTTATGGAGCCAGATATAGTGGCATATGCCTTCAATCCCAGCACTGGGAAGGGAGAAGCAGAAGATCTCTTGAGTTCAATTCAAACCTGGACTACACAGCTAGTTCCAGGACAGCCAGGGCTACACATAATAACCCTGTTTCAGAAAATCAAATAAATATAAATATTACAGTAGCAGCAAAATTTGATAATTTTTCTTTAAACACTAATTGCCTACACTGTTTTACTACTTTACTTTTAAATTTTATAGCACCAACTGAATATAACTATATATTTATACAATTTTGTCTCTTGAAACTTCCCCCTTTATTAGAATACATGAACCACGAAGCTAGTATATCTGAACTGCTCATATTATTTGTACTTAGAGCATAAAAATTATGCCTGATTTAACAGCATATGATCAACAACTATTTGTTGGATAAATTAATACAACAAAATAAAACTATGCTGTGTTGCATATGTTATTTGCAGTGTTGGAAATAAAGACGTGGGCCTGATATATCGGTTAAGGTGTCTAAAAGTAAATTGCATACCCATCTATAAAATTAACTTGTGATCAATGAAATATATATTAGGATTAGATAAAATCATTAAGCAAATGCCAAGGTACAATAATCCTAAAATTCTAATATCACAAGGAAATATTACGTTTTAAGTAGATATAAAATTATTCAATAGCAGTACAAGGTTCTTCTGTAGATCTAGGGTTTAATCACTCAATGAAGTAGCCATTCTTGAATTTGAACAGAAAATAAAGTTATTTTCATGGAAATTTTTGTACAGATTAGTGAGATCAGAAGAAAGATGCAGAATTTAACAGAAACATATCAATAAAATTTGGCTACAAGATAATTATAACCTGAAGGGGTGCATTGATATCTGAGTAAAAGTGTGAATTCTGGCATAAACAATACCAAAAGCAAGAATTTTTCTAAGTCCATAGAAGAAGATTTAAAATTCAGAAAGGCTATATAGACAGTAGCTGTAACTAGAGACTTAATAAGTGAAGAGTAAAAAAAAAAAAAATCTCAAATTTGCACTGTTCCAGATGAATAGGTTGTAAGGAAATACTGTTTTCATTACTTATTTACTGGTATGATAAAACATCATGACTAAGGCAACTTATAGAAGAAAGAATTTATTTGTCTTATGGTTCTAAATAGAAAAGAGTTTATCATGGCAGGCAGGCATGGCAACAACTGAAAGCACGAGGGCAGGAGCAGCAGGCTCTAGTCTCACATCTTGAAACTCAGGTATGACCAGCACAGAGTAAACTACAAATGCTGTAAGTCTTTAAACTTCCCCATAGTCTTTTACAGTCACAGCATTGTTTAAAAGTCCAAAGTCTTTTCTGAGCCTTAAGGCAATCTCTTCATTTTAGCTCCTCTGTAAAAACAAAAAGCAAATTACAAACTTCAATGTATACAGGGTTTATTGTTTGCTCTGCTGTGTTGTGGTTTTGCTTTGGTCCAGTATTTCCCATTTCCCCATTCCTTTCTTTTAAAATGGTACTGTATATTCTGTGTCATTATATGTTGAAGGAACATAGTTTTCATTTTGAAGTTGGACTGAATGCATTTTACATTATGCTGTGGAATGTGGTAGCTTGAATGAGAAATACCCCTCAGAGATTCTTTCATTTCAACACATAGTTCCCAGGTGGCAAAAAGCTGTGGAGATTTAGGAGATATGGTCTTACAGGAGCAAATATGTCTCTAGAGTCAGGCTTTGGACATCATACTATTTCCAGTTCATTCTCTCTACTTCCTGCTTGTGAATCAAGGTGTAACCTCTCAGCTTGATGCTCCAGCAATCATTGCTGCCACCTTCCATCTAAAGCTTTCTGGAGACCTCAGATGCTATCTGATGATGTTCTTCGTTTTGGGGTTTCTGGAAACCAGTTGTCTGCTTAAATAGATTTCAAAATGTTTTTGTTTTTGTTTTTGTTTATGAATCATAGGATGTTAGTTCAGATACAGAGGAGGGCAAGGGATGGCTGGTCAGGAGGCAAAGTTACTCAGATAAGGTAATTAGCTTCTGGACCTGGCAGATTCCAATCTCTCTAGGTCACTTCTGTTCTAGTGAGTCAGTAAGTTTTTGCAGATATGGCTTCTATTCAGGAATCCTCCTTTACATATATATACTTTAAATTATGTTAGTATATCCACTATTAAGTTAATATTTTAAAGTGCTATGTATATTTCTTCATCAATAGTCCATCTCTAGAACTTTTAAAATGCAGTTATGAACATATTTTCGAACTTTATGTTGAAAATTTCTTGGTTATATCTCCACTTTTCATATAAATATTACCTCCATACATTACAAAACATGATTTGGGTTTGGTCACCTCTCTGAAAGCTCTGATTAAGTAAATCAGTCAACATACTCATTACTCCCAGCAATAGTTATTTGTTCAAGGAAGGGTGATTCAGATCCCTTCAAAACAAGAATTTCTGGCAAAAACAATACTTGCGGTTTTCTTTAATAGCAAGGAACAAGGTTGCAGTTACTGCAGCTGTTTTGTTGCTGAAAAACATGCATTGGGCTGAGATAGACACAGAAGTTTGAATATAGAAGTTTAAGTATAGAAACAGTAAGGAATACAGAATAGTATGATGGAAATGAATGTAACTGATATTAGCCTGCTGATAAAGTTTTACCCAAAGGCAGCCTACTTTCACTACTTTCAATCTTTCCTGTAATAGAGAAAAGAGTTTTCTTTCAATTCCTTTCTTCTTCTTCTTCTTCTTCTTCTTCTTCTTCTTCTTCTTCTTCTTCTTCTTCTTCTTCTTCTTCCCCCTCCTCCTCTTCCTCCTCCTTTTCTTCTTCTTAGGGGAGGTGTGTTACTTTATATACTTTCTCTTTTAGTTTTTATTGGATATTTTATTTATTTACATTTCAAATGTCATCCCCTTTTCCAGTTCACCCCTCCCAAAAATCCCCTATCCCATAACCCCTGCTTCTATGCGGGTGCTCCCCCACCCACTCATCTACTCCAGCCTCCCTGCCCTGGCATTCCCCTACACTGGGGCATCAAGCCATCACAGGTACCAGGGCCTCTCCTCCCATGGATGTCAGACAAGGCCATCCTTTGCTACATATATGACTGGAGCCATGGGCACCTCCATGTGTATTTTTGGCTGGTGATTTAGTCCCTGGGAACTCTGATGGGTCTGGTTGCTTGATATTGTTGTTCTTCCTATGGGGTTGCAAACCCCTTCAGCTCCTTCAGCCCTTTCTCTAACTCCTACATTGGGGACCTTGTGCTCAGTCAGATGGTTGGCTACAAGCATCAGCATCTGTATCAGTAAGGCTCTGGCAGAGCCTCTCAGGAGACATCCATATCAGGCTCTTGTCAGCAAGCACTTGGCATCAACAATAGTGTCTGGGTTTGTAGACTGTATGTGGGGTGGATCCCCAGGTCGGGCAGTCTCTGGATGGCCTTTCCTTCAGTCTCTGCTCCACACTTTCTCTCCGTATTTCCTCCTGCAATTATTTTGTTCCCCATTCTAAGAAGGACCTGAAGCATTCACACTTTGGTCTTCCTTCTTCTTGAGCTTCATGTGGTCTGTCCTGAAGTGTATTTAAATTGGATTTCTCTTACTTACAGTAAAATATCTGGATATACATCTTATTTGGTGATTTCAATCATGATTATCATGTTTGGATTGTGCAAAGCAGGTGAGCAGACCCACATACAGAAAGATTATGGCTACCTGGAGTTTGCAGGGCATTACACATGCTCTGCATTTTATAAATATTGAATTTCTACAGATTATTGTTTAGAGTGTGTCTTATTTTAAAATGACAAAAACAAAGCAAAACAAAACAACAATGACAAAAACTATAACCTTCATCACCTGGTCTCTAAAACAAGAAAAGAAATTGTTAATGAGAAAAGAGGGCAAAATATCAGTTACAACAGAGGAAAGTCTCCAAGCCTTTTCTCACAGCTAGGAGAAGACAAAACTAATTCATAGAAAAGTAGCCTAGGAGCAAATTTTGTATTTCTGTAGAATGCATTGAGTTTATTAAAGTGGCCCTGACTATCAGGAGCAGTTATTTATACTTAATATCCTTTAAATAGTATCTTCCTCTAATATATTATTTCAAATGCATATTTAGTAAGAAAAGTTGAAAAATATGTAGGTTATAGATAATATTTTATTCATCATGAATTTTGTAATATACAAGCTCTTTTCTCAGAAGACTTAGAAAATAACAATAGAACCAATAGTCTTGTGACTGCCATGAGGCAAAGACCCTTAAATTTTTGGAAGCACTGTCATTCTATTTGCCTGTACTACATTGTCACTTTATATTTCCAAGGGATATTCTCAGCTTCCTTTCCCTAATGAAAAAAAGGAAATTTAACCATAAAATGGTTATGGTTAAACCATTCATCAAAGTAGAAGGAGGAGCATAGTATGTCTTGAAAGACACTTAAATGTTTCATAGTTGAATTTGCAAGACACACTTTAATCCTGTCATGTGACAATTTTTACAATTTTTATTTTTTACAAAATATTACATTTTATTTTGTTTTTGGGTCAGTCCCACTTAGAATATGAAAGTAGCAAATTACACTAGTGAATATTCATTATTTCACATTACTCTGACATTTACTGAACCCTAGGAGAAAATTACCTAGCATAAGACAAAATCATTTCCTTTTTTAAAATCTGTTCAGTGCATGATATTTGTTTTTTTCCATCTAAAAGCTTATATTCTTTACAAGACATTTGTACTCATAGCTTGAGAATGACCTAAGTAAAAGCATGCTGTGTGTCAGTGAGGTTTGAGTGACATTCAAGTAGGTATGGTATATGTATAACTAACATAAAAAATTGCTAAAAATGACATGGGAGGGTTTTAAGTCTAGCTTATAAAAGGCAGATACATAGTTTAGAGATTAAATAGAAATAAGTATTTCAGTGGTAAAATATCTTATAATCCATCAAAATTTTAAGAAAGAGGAAAACAGTAAAATTGGATTTCCACTGACTCTGTTAAGGATACAATTGATCATGGTATTTGCATCTATTATCTGTCTAACAGATGCTAATCTACTTATTAAACTTCTTTTTTTTTAAATTTTAACAGTTATTTACACAAGGAATCTTGGATTTTCCTTCTTTACTGTCTTTATCCATTAATACAGCCACAGTGGTGAGCACAATCAATTCTCCTTGAAGTGGGCTATGGGTAGCTTTGCTTTGTTAGTGGTGATGATTGATCTGGTGCTCTAATAGCAAGAAGTAACATACAGAATTTCTTTATTCCTTCCTTCCTTCCTGAGGCAGGGTCCCACTATGTAACTTCATTAAGCCTGGAACTCCCTATGTAAAACAGGTTGGCTATAAACTCATAGAGATCCACTTGCTTCTGTTGCCCACGAGATAGGAATGAAAGAATTCACCATGCCATGCCTTTAATGTGTAGCCAAAACTGGCCTCTTGTACCCACCTCTTCAGCATACCCTACTGGTATATAACACCACAATTTGTGGTTCTCTCCATCTCCCTCTCCTCCCTCTCCTTCTCCCTCTTCCTCCCCCTCCCTTCTCCCTTCCCCTCTCTGTCTCCCTCTCCCTTTCCCTTCCCCTTCCCCTCCCCTCTCCCTCCCCCTCTCCTCTCCCTCTCCCTCCCCCTTCCCCTACCCCTCCCCCTCCTTCTCCCTCTCCCTCTCCTTCTCCCTCTTCCTCTCCCCTTCTCCCTATCTCCCCTCCCTCCTGCTTGTGTTTAAATAATCAAGAAACCATCATTTTAGAACAGATATTCTAATTTGTTTTAAATCAGAATCATGTTTAGGATGTGGTCTTCTATGGATTTTGACCTGAATGAATTAAGTCATACTGTGAAATATAAGACACCATTGTTAGTTATATGTGTGCTATGTCAATTATCAAATAGTTCAGAAATCAGAATTTCTATTACTTCTATGTTCAAAAAATTTTAAAAGCTGTACATGTACAAATATCAATATCACTCAGGATACTCCAGACAAAAAACATAGCCACCATGATACATATCTATTTCAAGCTAGTGGGTGAGCTAGGTCTGTATATCTATGGATTTAGAGAGAAGGAGTAGGAAAGAGGAAGACAGATTGTTTTAAGGGCTGGCTCATGGAACTGTGAGGACTGGCAAGTCTGAAATTTATAGGTCAGGCTGGCAGGCTGATAACTCAGGCAGAAGCTGAAGCTTCAGTCTTCTTTCACTGAAACCTCACTCATAATTTGCTCTTCAGGCCTTATTAGTTACTGGTTAAGAACTAGCAATATTAGGAAGGACTATCTTTCCCACTTAAAAAGCAACTGATTATAGATGTTAACCACATCTATAAAGTACCATCAACTAAAACCTTCATTAATGTTTCACTTGATAAGTAGGTATTATAATCTAGCCAAGTACACATAGGAAATTAAGAATCATAGTATCTTACAAAGAGGTATAATTCTTCAAGTTTGATAAATTCATCAGTTTCTTAAGACAATTTTTCAGAAAAAGAACTGTGCACCATTTTTTCTTCAATTCATTAAATGAATATTATTCATAGAGATTAGATCTGTTGTCTAGAAAGTTTTTCTTCCTGGGAAGAGCACTTCCATTTTTGGGTGACAATTTTTGTTTTTTAATCATCCATTTATTAGCCTGACATAAATTGTTTCTGCATCAATGCTTATGAATGATTTGGGTACTAGCTCTACACTTCAGCCAGAATCCCTTCTTCAAACTTGGTGAATAGTTGTTCATTTGAGGCAAGGGCTAATTTCAAACAATCCATCTTGCTTCTGTAAATCATTTGCTGTAAAAGACAGCAATGTTCAAAGAGTTCCTTTCCTTTTCTTGCAGATTGTAGTAGAAAAGATACTGCTGTTGGGGACAAGAATGATGGTTCAGTGGTTAAGAACACTTACTGCTCTTGTGAAGGACCCACTTTTGGTTGTCAGTATACATAATGCCACATAACCATATGTAACTCAATTCTAGTGGATCCGACATGCTCTTTGGACCTCTGTGGCCCTAGACATCCACATTGATTCACAGACATATACACAGGCACACAATTCATATATAAGATAAAATAAAATAAATAAAATAAAATAAAATAAAATAATGATGTGATTGTTAATAAGCTGATAAGCACTCATTATTTCAACAGATTCATTATTCACATATATCACACACTCCTTTTTTGTTTGTTTGTTTTTGTTTTGTTTTTTGCTTTTTAAAAAAGTTATTAATCATTACATTTGTTTACAACTCAAATGATATCCTGGTTACTCCTTCCACCAACCCTCCTCCCCATCTCATGATATCCCACTTCCTTGTTGCCCCTCTGCCACCCTCTATCCCACATCTGCCTTTCCTCCTCCCTTTTGCCTGTATGAGAGTGCTCCCCCACCTACCCACACTCTCCAGCCCAACCTCTCCAGCATCTCCCTAGTCTGGGGCATCAAACCTCCCCTGGACCAAGGGCCTCCCTTCCTATTGCTGTTGGGCAAGGCTACATATGCATCTGGAGCCAAAGATCCCCTTAGCTACACTCCTTGGTTGGTGGTCTAGTCTCTGGGAGAACTGGGTGGTCAGGCCAACCTATGTTGCTCTTCCAGTGTGGTTGCAGTCCCCTTCTGCTCCTCCAGTCCTTCTGCCAGGTTTCCCACCAGGTTCCCTGTGTTCAGCCTGAGGATTAGCTCCAAGCATCCACCTCTGCCTTGGTCAGTTGATGGACGAACATCCCCAGGAACTGCCACACTTTTGGTTCCTGTCCACAAGAGCCTCCTGACCATGACAACAGTGTTAGGTTTGATGTCTGTAGACAGGATATATCCTCAGGTGGGGTCGTTTCCCAGTTGGCACTTCCTTCAGTCTCAGTTCCATTATTTTGTCCCTGTTCTTCATTTGGACAGAAACATTTCTAGGTTAAAAACCTTTGAGATTGGTGAGTGGCTCCATACCTTGACCAGGGGCTATGCCTGTCTACTGGAGATGGTCTCCACAGGCTCTATCTCCCCCTTCTCTGTGCATTATTTGTATGCAAGTGCTTCTGCACTGAGGTACACCTCAATCCCTCTGGCTTTGTTAATAATGATAAACTAACTCTATGATGTTTTTTGTCCTGTTTCATTACATTTTTCATGTTTAAATTTTGTTTTTTTTGAGGCTTTCTTGTTGTACTGTAAGTTGTCTAACATATTGAGTCACTTAATATGATCAAAGGCAAAATTAACTACCAGATTTGGGCAGTGTCAGGATGTTTATAGTTTGTACCTAGATGGGGAAATTACGTTCTTTTCTGATTACATAGAATAAATAATTAAAAATTCTAAAAGGTAAAATGTACAGGTGATATTCTAGAATATAATTTTTCTCTTTTTAAAACAAATTTTTAAAAAATGTGTATGTATGCATGTAATGTATGAATGTTTACATGTATTTTTATGTGTATTAGTATCTTCCTGCCTGCACATAAGTGTACCTTGTATGTGCAGTGCTAACAAAGGACAGAAGAGGGTGTTGGGATCTCTTAGAACTGAAATTGCAGTCAGTTGTGAGTTGCCATGTGGGTGCTGAAATGTAATGCTGGTCCTCAGCAAAAATAACAAGTAGGTGGAGCCAAGAGCCATGTTGATATCTGTGGCCTCTATTGCCACTGAAGTCCATTTGGACGTCTATAGTCTGTGCTGTAGCCTGAGTCCATGTTGATGTTTGTGGGCCTTGTTTCCACATGAAGCCATGTTGATGAGTGTGGCCTGTACTGCCCCCCATGAGGCCATGTTGATGTCCTTGGCCTACGCTGCCATGTCTGGGTCAATGGTCAGGGTTGTGGCAAAGTGCTTTGTTGATGTCAGTGATTTGTACTGACACCACAGATCATTCTGAGGTCAGTGGCATCTGTTGATGCTCGAGATCATGTGGAAGTCCATCATCCCTGCTCTTGCTGACTATCAAGGACAAGGAAGCTACCTTTATCATAATATTGATTACTTCAGACCCACAGTTGAGAAAGAGAAACATAGAAGGCCTATGTGACAACACTTACCTCCCAGTCCCCCAAAAGAAAACAGCTTAGAAAGAAAACCACCCAAGAGAACTATAAAAAATAAAAAATATGATAAGGATGCTGAAGTGTAGCTTTCTACCACTGATCACCAGGAGTTTCACCATACTCCAGTGAATACATGGGCAATACAAATTGAACTTTTTTTTCTTTTTCTCTAGGAGTGGGAGTCACCAGCATGTTGGGGATGTACCTTGAAGGACTGGGTAGTGATTTTGATGGAGGTTCATGGTGTGAAATCCCCAAATAACTAATAAAAATAAATGAAAAAAAGAAAAACAAAGGAAAATGTACAAAACAATGAAAAAATAGCAGTGTATATGTATAAATATGTCTATTTTTGTAATGATAGTTTTGAAAACATACTAGCAAAAATGGAAGCTATGGTTTCCTCTCAAGAGGAAAGGTTAGAGTCAGAGAATCAGTAACTTAATTTGAACTATTTCTGCATGGTTTGAAATTTTAATTCATTCCTCCACTTATGTTTTCTTTTCTTTTTTTTTTTACTTTTAAAACCCCAAGAAATTTAAAAATAAAGCAAATGCAAAATTTAAAAAAAAATTAATAAGAAGTAAGGCCAAGCCACATTTCCATCCCCTCTCCAGCCCCTCCTCTTATTTCTTTATAGAAAGAAAGTAGACTTCAAAAAAGATCAAGATGACACTCTCAAAAAATTGATGAATGTGAGTTAAAGGGGAGGAAAAAAAAATACAGTAATGTTAATTGTTGAGTGCAGACAATTCTATTTGGGAAGAGTGAGCATCTAATTGTCCCAAACGTACAAATGTATTCACTTTAAATTGTATGACTTTTAGAGAAAAAAAAACACTTCTACTACTAATCCATATTAATGTTTAAAAGCCCTAAAAGTGCAAGCACATCTCAGATACCTCTTGTGATCAATTAACTCTGATGGGACTTTTTATCAGAAAGTGCCTTTTTCCTGAATAAGCAACACATCTTGTAATTCTTGTTTGAAGCTGCTAGACCATACCTCATTTTCAAAACGTTAGAATTTTAGTAGGGTATATTATAAACATTCTGAAATTGCCAATCTAATATGATTGACAGACTCCATAGGATAGCCTAAATCAATATTGACCTTTAGTATAATTTTATACAGTCTAAGAAAGGAACCAGATTTTACCTGACACATATTATTTCCTTGAATACTTTGTCTCTTAGATAGTATATCCATTAGGGACACAGGCATAACCCTCATGCATAATATAAAAGAGTAAAATTTGCATGATACATTTTAATCTTAGATTCTGATTTTTAAAAATTGGCTAGTCAACAGAAATCATATTTCATTGTTAACATGTCAATTCACACATAGCTTGATTTCATACATGCCATCTACCAAAACCTAAGTATTAAAGTGAGGATTCAGAATTGAGTATATTAATAACTGTGTAAGAAATACAGATCTGCAAGTGGTAGTACAGTTATTAAACTACTTTTGGAAAATTGCACAATTGTGCTCAGAAAATAAAATCATCAAAACGAAGTTCAGCCAAAGTGCTATTTCATTTGTGTACTACTCTAGAACCTTGTCCCATGGTATTTAGATGAAGATTAATACATTGAATATATCTTTGCCTTTTAATACAGTAGGAGAAATGTGCTCTGGCTTGTAATACACAAGACACAGAACATATCCTACAAAACAAGGGGGGTAATTAATTTTTAATTCATTTGAAATGCCTGAGTATGGATAATAAAGGGGAAATATTGTCAATCTATGAACCTGATGGCTATAATTAGGAACAAGCCCTAAATTACTTCTTAAACTAGAAATGTATTCAGATCCACAAAACCAGGATCCACTGTTTTTTTTTCTTATGTTATGATAATAAACATTGTGGTAAGCTATCTCGTGTATTTAATATAAATGAACATAAAATAAAATAACTCCAAATCTCTTAAATGCTCCAGAGATTTTCAAGGAGACAGGAAGGTGGGTTTGCTCATTTTCAAGTATGCCACTGTAGGTGTTGGGAGGAATCCAAATGAGATTTCTTCATTCTTTCATATGGATTGTGTTGACTGTTGTGCGATTGCATTTTTGATGTTTGCAGTATAAAATATATTTTTATGTAGTAAATAATAAAACTCTTCTGAATTGATTCAGAGAAAGCAACAATTCATAAAATTCCCATAGTGCTTAACAGCTCACTCTCCCATCTAGTAAACTGGGATTTTCTCCACTGCTCCTACAAAGGATTTTCTCCACTGCTCCTACTATTTGATCTCACCTGGTCAAGCAATTTGACTTTCAAGGTCATTGAGCTTAAATTCACTCAAACTTTATGGACTGAAATGACGCCATTGTTATCCCAATGCTGTTTGTAGCAAAATTGAAGTTCAGCAAATGTATAAAGTGAGTGACGTTAATCTTCAGTTGCCTACTTCATCCTCATTCATTACCTTCTCCTATTCTGGTTACAGTCTAAGAGTCCAAATAGATCGAATGGAGGAGCAGTTATTTTTGTTTCTTAGAGAATGTCAAGTGTGACTTTTACTTCACCACGGAGATCTCATTGTTTCTACAATAAATATTCCATTAGAAAAATTAGTACACATTTATGTTAAGGTAATATGTACTATTATTGCTTATATAGTTCACTGTGATACTATAAAATTTATACAGCATATGAATCACACTTTTAAACATATATTTTACACTATAGGTAAGACAAAACAAATAAGCAAACACACACACATATGCTATGTTACTTGTGTAGACAGGGTAAGCACACATATGAATTATTAAAGATGTGCCTTGCAACTATGCAAATCTCTGTATTTTATGACCTCAACTATTGCCCTTAAAAATAAGGCTTATGGAGACTTTCAAAATAGCAGTATGGGCTATCAGATGACTGTAGCCTTAGAAATATAAAACGTAGCTTTAAGAATCCCTAGAGTAGGCTAATTTAAGGCATCTATATAACAGTTACTTCATTTCTTAAAGCCTTTGAGAAACTCTTTTATATAATGCTTAACTGCTCATTAGAGCCAGAGCAATGCAAACCACATTTGGCAAAGATATAGCTACTACTATGAGCATTTCTAACATGTTGGCATATCTCCTGCTCATTTTTGGTCTTTACAGGCATCTCCCATTCAGAGAGGTTTTTCCATATGAATATTCATGCCGTCTACTGGCTTTCCTGTTCTTTCAACTGATGTCTTATTAGTTGACATAATGAAAAGAGCGAATTGCCTAATCAAGCTTTTTATAGTACTAAGAACTGGGGAAAGATTTTTAAAATTATATGCATATAATGTATGTCATCAAAATCAGTGGCATTGTTAATGAGAATGAGCTGCAAACGCAGTCACTTGAAGAGAGGAACTATTCTCCCCACTACCATGATCATCACACAAAATGGAAAAACAAAGTTATGCAGACTGTCAACATCTGTAAAATGAAATTTCCAAATTTATAATGCAATTAATTCTTTTGGAGTTATAAATATCTAAATTCTGTTATATATCTGCTAACTCATGCCTTTTCACAACCAGCTGTTCCGAAGACAGTCCACTGATATTGCAGGTGAGCTCTGTGGACTATGAGATTGCAATTTAAAAAAAAAATTAAAGAGGAAAGGATTTAACTTTCTTCCATATGTCTTTTCCTTTTCTTTCTTTTTTCAGTGCTATTACTATTAGTTTTATTCTTTTTGTACAGTCCAGACTATCTATCTATCTATCTATCTATCTATCTATCTATCTATCTATCTATATCCCCCTCTCAGTCCACCCTCTGACTGTTCACATCCCATACCTCCTCCCCCACCCAACTAGACCCTCCTACTCCCTGAAGCCTCAAGTCTCTTGAGGGTTAGGTGCATCTTCTCTGACTGAGTAGAGACCCGGCAGTCCTCTGCTGTATATGTGTTGGGAGCCTCATATCAGCTGTTGTATGCTGCCTGGTTGGTGGCTCAGTGTTTGAGGGATTTTTTTTGGGGGGGGGCATCCAGGTTATTTGAGACTGCTGGTCTTCCTATAGGGTCGTCCTCCTCCTCAGATTCTTCTAGCTTTGCCCTTATTCAACCACATAGTCAGCAGCTTCTGTTCATTGGTTGGGTGTAAATATCTGCACATGACTCTTTTCAGCTGCTTGTTGGGTCTTTTGGAGGGCAGTCATTACTAAGCTCCTGTTTGTAAGCACACCATAGCATCAGTAATAGTGTCCGGCCTTGGTACCTTCCCTTTAGCTGGACCCCAATTTGGGCCTGCCACTGGACCTCATTTTCCTCAGGTTCTTCTCCATTTTTGTCCCTGCAGTTTTTTTTTCAGATAGGAACAATTCTGGGTCAGAGTTTTTGACTGAGGGATGGCAAACTCTTCCCTCCACTTGATGACCTGTCTTTCTACTGGAGGTGGACTCTACAAGCTCCCTCTTTTCATTGTAGGGCATTTCATCTAATGTCCCTCCCTCTGAGTCCTGAGAGTCTCTCACCTCTCAGATCTCTGGTACATTGTGGAGGGTCCTACATCCATTCTTTCTGCTGGCCCTCAGAGCTTCATTCCTGTTCCCTCCACCTAATACCTGATCATGTTCTCCTCTTCCCTTCCCTGTCCCATTTCCCACCAGGGTTCCTCTCTCTCCCCAACTCCTGTGACTGCTTTCTTCTCACTTCCAAGCAGGATTGAGGCATCCTTAATTGGGCCCTTTAGCTTGTTAACATTCTTGAGTTGTGATTGTCCATATAGTTATTGAGTTTGCATAAATAAGTTGCCTATACTTTTTCTCATATAAGTATAGACTAGTAAAATATTTTAGAACTGTAAAATGACCCCCTCCCCTCAACCCACCAATCAGATATTTTATCATCAAGATGACTCAGTGGGTAAAGCCACTTGTCATGCAAGTCTCATGGGCTTAGTTGAATCCTTAATAGCAGTAGAGATACTGCAAATCGCATCCACCAAGTAGTATTATATTGTCTACACCTGCTGTGCCATGCACATATACTTCCCTCCCCACCCCAAGATCACGCAAAAACAATAAAAATTTAAAAATTAGGAAGAAAATTAAAGAATTATGTAGGTTCTATGAAGATTGCTACAATTAATCTATCTCACCCATTTTTCATCTGTATATGTCAAAGTTTGTTATGTATAGTTCTCATTAGTATAACAGAAGCTAGTAGAGACTATATGTTGGGAAAAATCTAAATGAGACTTTCTCATTCTTGTTGTCTATTATGCAATAACACTATCTCCTCTGTGACAGAATATATCCCTCTATATCATGGTAGGAAATTAGTAAATTATCTCTTTCTTGAGAGCTAAAGAAGCATAGCTTAGGTCAATGGCTTTTAGTACTCCTAGTGCTGTGGACCCTTTAATACACGTACTTCCTTAGTTTGTGGAAACCCAAAACCATAAAATTATTTCAGTGCTGTTTCATAACTGTAATTTTGCTACTGTTATAGATCATAATGTAAATATCTGATATGCAGCATATCTGGAATGTAATACCTTGGAAAATGTCATAGGACACATAGGTTGAGAACTACTAGCTTAGGTGAATAATCAAATTCCTCATAGTTACTCCTCAACAGTGTTAGTATTAACAGTATATATGCTTTTTATGTAGGACTGTGGGTCCTGTGTCTGCTCTTCCACAACTGCTTAGGGAGGTGGGATGCAGGGAGTTTGACTGCACTTACATAAAGCTGGCTGCCAGGGCATGTATGATCTGTAGAGAAGTACCAGAACACTCCTCCAGGGGTGAGAAAGCATAGTCTGGGACATGGGAAACATTGTAGCTGCCTTTAGGGTCCTCAAGTCTTTGAGGAGTCTGGGGCTGTGGGGTTCTCAGGCCCTTG
This sequence comes from Grammomys surdaster, assembly GCF_004785775.1. Lineage (NCBI taxonomy): Eukaryota > Metazoa > Chordata > Mammalia > Rodentia > Muridae > Grammomys > Grammomys surdaster. Next base: position 5,758,059 of record NW_021604563.1, read on the forward strand.
GACACCCAGGTGCCCTTGGGAGTTGAGAAAGAGCTGAGAATGGAGTCTGGGCCTAAAGGCTGAGTTTAGCCTGGGGCTGGGGAGTTGGGGAGGGGAGCTCCAGTTGGTCCCACAGTGATTGTAGCTCTGCTTGATGGCTGGCTTGGTGGCAGTTGTGGCTCAGAGTGAAGAAAGGCCTTCTACAGGAGATTATACAGCCACTCTGTAGGCAAAGGCCTTCTCCATGGCTCTCCATGGTGAATCCCGATGAAAAGAGGCAGTCCATGGTTTTAAGACATTTATTGTCATGGCAGAAAGAGGATGTATAAAACTGTACCTGACTTCTCAGGATGGACCTGAGATAAAATACCTTTTTCAGGAAGGAATGTTTGGGAAGAAAAGCCAATTGGCTATGCTCTCCAGGCCTCTGAGTATCTTATTAGCGTGGTGAGCTTTGTTTTGAGCCTACATGACAAAAGATCACATCTCTTTCCCTACTGTCTTCATCTGAGATGTTAGGGATGCCTCATCTACACATGGAAAGGATTGGTGTTGGCCTTATATGGATGATGGTCACAAATCTATGGGGGGCTGTGGCTATATGACAGGGGCCTAGTGCCTGGTGCCTGATGTCTGAGAGCACATGAAACTCCTATCATTCCTTCAGGGTCTTCAGGGCTTCAAAGCCTTTAGCTCAAACAAGGACCAGGCTATCTATCATGGTCCACTTCCCAACATTTCTACAACAGTAGAGTTTTATTTTTACAGTTGCTTTCTTTTGGATGTATCATTGTATATATAGCTAACATTAACAATTCAGAGCATGATGTTGAAAAGTCTACTTGTAATATTCTGCCCTGTCTAATTCAATAACTAAGTATACATACTCATAATGTAAGTCAACCAAAGTTATCACAAAGTAAATATCAAAATTGTTTCTTAGGGGCAGGGTATAGTAGCACACCCCTTTAATTTCAGCACTCAGGAGACAAAGATGGGTAGCTATCTGACTTAGAAGCCATCATAATCCACATAAGAAGTTTCAGAACAGTGAGAGCTACATAGTGGGGCCCCTGTCTCAAGACAAACAAGAAAAAGAGTGCTACTTTTCACATGGTTAAATGTATACTAATATTAGTAATCAGTGTTCTACTGCTTTGAAGAGGCACTATGACCAAGACAACTCTTATCAAAGGAAGCATTTAATTGAGAGCTTGCTTACAGTTTCAGAGGTTTAGTCCACTATCCTCATGCCAAAGCCATAGCAGTATTCAGGCAGGTGTCATGCTGGAAAAATGGCTGAGAGCTCTATTCTGATCTAGCAATTGAGAAAAAAAGACTCTAGGCTTGACCTGAGCTTTTTGTGTACTTCTTTCATCCAGTACACACCTACTGATCCTTTTAAGAAGTACAGTTCCTTGCTGACTACACATTAAAATGCATGAGCCTATGGAAGCCATTATGATTGAGACCAACACAATCACAGAAATCTGGTACTTTCAAAGGAAGTAGAAAGTCTTTAGTCTTCAGAAAAAAAAGATGCTTATTTACTGTCTTTCTATAGGACTCAGCTTTGAGTTATTCAGAGCAGACTGGGGCTTTATGGGAAACCATTTCTTATACTTCTGTCTTAGGAGTTTTAACATGACTTTTATGTTTGGAGTGACAAAACAGGGATCTTCATAATACCATGTTCTCACCAATGTGACAAGCAAGTTCTGACTCTAAGTGGAAATGGGATTTCTATTGAATAAATTGTCCATGTTTGCTTACTATTGCTGTGTTTGCGACCCTAAATTTCTAATTCTAGTGAGTGAAAAAAAGTAAAAAGAATCCAGCTCAGTTTTAGCATAAGCGTATTTTGCTCAAGTAAAGTAAAAAGGTAAAAACACCCAAGATGACGACTTTTATTTTTACAATAGTCAATAAATTATTTGAAATGAAGATTATTAAATTGACTGAAAATGGACCTGACTTAATTGTCTATAAATGTAAATGATTGGGACAGTTGCCTTGACTGGAAATAGTGGTAAGTTAAATGTCCCTTCAAGTTCTTGGACTGCAGCAGAAATTCTATGGTATTGCAATCACAGCTGCCATTCCTTCTGAAAGACTACCCACAGGTGGTAATAGCCAGTGTTCCACAGTAAAAGGATGTGTGGATTTTCCCCTTTATTTAACTTGCTCTTAAAAGGATTTGAATGGTTATTTCTACTAGGAAGTTGTTTCAATGCATTTTTATATCACCCTTCATGTTCCTGCACCATTTAAATTTGTAATGAAAAACAAAACAAAACAAAACAAAACCAAAAACCGTATACTTGGACTTGACTGAAAGACAGTTTCAAGCTTAAAGTGATCACTTAGGCTTGAAAGCATAGGTTTCATAGCTCAATCTTAGAGGAACAATGTTGCTTGTGATCTCCAAACAGAGCTCTTATGCTTTCAGTGATGCATCACACAATTCATTCTGGCACTGTAGTCACTATCTCCTATGTGCACATATGCTTGAACTTGTACCTATGGTTGATTATTAACTACTCAGTATTTTATACTTGGGAAAGATTTATCTATTCTGTAGAAAGGTTGTTGAATATCACTATTTGGCTTAAGATAATAGTTACAATCCAGGACAGCAAAAGTCAAGCGAGTTTAGAGCAGTAGTAGGTAAAGATTTAGTACAGTGCTATTGCCTGTAAATCACTATACCTGATAAAGGCAGGGCATTGTGTCTAGAGGACACTCACTGAAGCCTCTAGTTTTATGTGTCCTAGTACATGAAACTAAATTTGAGACACATGTACTTTGATAGAAATAGAGACAATTTATTAAGAAGGAGAGACATAATCTCAAGAATGAGTATGGACTATTAGGCTGAAACAGTCCAAGGCTCAAAAGTCCTGGGCCATTTTTTTTCCATTTCTAAGTGTTAATGTTTTATTTTCAACAAATATGGACCCACATCTGCATAGCACTCTTTTATGGCCAGGAAGTAAGGCATGGCTTCCATATTTGTGGCATGTTATGTTAATAGTGACAGCATTGTTTGGAAACTGTTTGCCATTTCTGCCTTCTAGTATTTTGTTCTACAGCAGACTTTGATCTATGACTTAGGTATGTATTGCTCTCCTACATTCCCTTTTGCAGGAGACTGACTTTACTCTCTTTCCAGATCATATGCAGAATCACTGCTTTTGCATCCCAAGTTTAGGAGATAATCATTCACGACAAGAATGACAATTTATTAAGAAAGACAAAAACACTCTCAAGAATGATTATGGGCTAGAGAGCTCAAACAATCCAAGGCTCAAAATTCCTGGGTGAAAATTTTGTTGTAATAGACATGGCAGAAATAAAAATACTCTGAGATAGTTGTGTCTGTCCACCTAACTATCAGACTGCTGATACAAAGTACCCCAAAGGTACAGGAATTTCAACAGAAATCTCATTCTGGTAAACTAAGATAGTGCTAACCAGAAGATTTCATACATTTCTAACAACTTCTTCAACTACCTCACAGGGAATGACTGAAGGCCAGACAATGATGGATCTGTGGTGAGCAGGCCACACCTTGATTAGGACTGCTGAGATATGCATATCCTTGGCCCTCTATTTAAACTTTAACCTCACTTCAGTACCCTAAAGGACTTGGTGGGAGCAGGGTTTGCTGGGTCTGTATATTTTTCTTCCCAATGGGGTAATTTTGAATAAATCTTTCTCTGGTTTCCACTATGAATCTGATTTACTTCGTTCATTAACTATAAGCAGCTGCACCTGGCTTGGGTCACAAGTTTGATAAGAACAGTTACTACAATGTTCCTCAGAATTTGTGGCTTGCTAGAGCTGAAGTCCAGCTGTCTGGAAGCAAAAGGTGGCTGTGGAATTTAGTTCAGAAGAAGACAAACAGCAACATTTTGTTTGGCAAAGCCTCCAGGCAAGGTCATTAGCATTTCTTCAGGAAATGAAGGATCAATCTACTCAGAAGGAGGTGGAAATGCTGATGTTACTGTAGGTATTAAGTCACGATCTTTTGTGGCTGAGGATGTTACTGGTATGACACCTACTTGATCTGCCCCATGTATTCCCATGGAGAATGAGGTTTCATTCTTTCTGCCAACTGGCTTTGTTCATATGTTAATCCTAACACCACCACTGGCACCCCCTCTAATCTCTGGCCTCCTGTCACACTATCATTTACTGGCAATATGGAGAAATGTGTATCCTCGTGTAAAGAATAGAGGTTAGGGATTAGATTTCTTGTCACAGAAAGATCTGCCAAGCACTAAAGAATGGTAAAAAGAACATGAATACTATGTAGCTTTCCCATCTGGGGGAATGATAGCAGCAAAGTAGGAAGTTATTGATAGCTGAGCCTTACATAAGACACAAGTGCAGACAAAGCCTTTTTCATGTTGCTCTTGCTGTTAATTAAATGAGAAAATGCAATGTTGTAAAAGTGGTAGTTGACAGATGCAGAATAGTAGGATTCTTACTATTTTAGAGCATTCTTTTTTAGATGAGGATGATTACTTCAGGTGAGTTTCTGCTTAGATGACTACCATTGATATAGCAAAAGTAACACTATGTATTCTGCATAATTTTCTTCAGACAGGAGTAGGAGCAAATCAGAGGAGAAATGCTGTGATTGTCATAGTTCTTTGGGTTGACTACCAATAGCCACTGCTGATACTCCCCTCCTCCCAAACACTTCCATTACCTATCTCGACCAGATGACTATGTCAAAATTCAAAAATCACACTACCTACCCAAACAAAATATGTACAAAACAGACTATAACACACACACATCAACACAAAAGCAAGGAAGGAGATCTGTAGAACTACTATGGTTAGTGGTATAAATAAACATACCTGGCTTCTCTCACTATTACTCTCCACACAATTTTTATCATCTTTCTATCTTTTGAGGCAGAAAATGCTGCTTTTCACTTAGTAATTCAAACAGAGGAAGTGAGTCAAGACACAGCATCAGTTTCTTTCTTTCTGGCTCACATGGATCTTTTATAAAATATCAGTACCAGGAAAACAAATTCTGAACTCTTCTTTTCATAACAATATGATTTCCCCTTGAGTAGAATTGCAGTCTCCTTGATCCAAGATTTCAGAGAGCATCCTTCTTTTTTGTTTAGAGCAATGGGCTGGCTACCAAGTACATTAAGTTTTCAAAAAAAAAAACAAAAAAGGCTAGGCACTGGAGTGTGTTGGGGCAGGGATGGAGTTCAAGCAGGTGCTCCACTATAGGGTCCAGTAATTAGAGAACTCGATCATTTGAATTTGACTGGCCTCTCTTTCATTCCTGACAACATGAACCATTTCAGCTGTGCTAAGCCATTGCATTAAAAGGTCACATTTTCACAGAGTGGAAACTGAAGAACTAAAGAATTAAATTATAAAAATAATCCAGATCTGATGTTTTTCCCTTAGAAATTAATTTCAGTAATTATTCCATTTTATTTTGACAAATAATAGGGAAAATAAAAATAAATATTTCTTCCTGGCTTAAGCTTGTGTTTTGCTGCCTTTTGTTACAGTCAGGCTCCCCATATAAAATGAATCTATGAGATAGGGAAGGATGTACCAAACCCAAGCTGTTAAAGTTGGAAGCTGTTATATTTCATATATTGTTTATGTTTGATAGGGCATAATGTTTGGGGAACTGTGTCTTCCTTTATAGCCATCTTGTTTCTACTGAAAAGACAAGGGGCATTACACAGCCCATGCATCCCCTGCTGTCCTGTAGGTGATGAGAATTTTTTCCTGATTTTTCCCCCTGCATTTGTCTCAGAATTTCTTTTTCCCTGTTTGATTAAAGCCCCAAAGAACTGTTGTTGAATGCTGATGAGGCATTGGGTAAAGCCTCCAGCCAGGTTTTGTTGCTGTTGTGTTTTAAATTTCATTTGGGGTAATTTGTTTCAGGAAGACACCTGTCTTGCTCTTAATCAGACCCTGTAAGGTCAGTTAAAACCATTTCCCACAGCTTTTTAAGATGTGCTTGTGGCTGTCTGACCAGGTGAATAGGAAAACATTTCAGTCATGCTCCTGAGAATAAATCACCTTGCTCAGATGAGATTTGGAGAGAAGAATGAATGGAATACCAGCCTCTTAGCTGAAGCTTGTCCGGGAGTTTGGTGGAATGCTTCCATCTTTTGTGATGCAAATAGAATTTCTTTCTTCCCAACAGCAGGTCAGCCTTGAGGGTTTCTTTTTCTTCCAAGGTGGGGTAGCTAATTTAACCTGCCCTTACGCTTTTCTACAAGATTCTTATTTACAACAGTTTCCTAATGAGTTATGTCAGTGTAGCTGCTGGTCTGATCCTCTAGATATCAGGGCCTGTGAAGCAGAATGGTTAATGATGCACGCCTTGCTAGCTCTAGTGGAGAACATTACAGATTGACTACAGTACCTCAGACTAAAAGACAAACTTATATTAGATGGAACACTGCCACCTTTTGGTCATAATTAGGAAACACATATCAAAATGGAGAGGATTCTGCAAATCAGAGCTGATATTTCAGACTATTTGTGACTGATTCTGTGGTCGTGCAATCATCAAATAATACTAAACAACTCTTTTGTTTTGTATTCCTGTTTTTCCTTCCTTCTCGTTTATGGCTATATCTATAATTTGACTGCATACATTTCATACAGTAGCGATGCTTCAGGAGAGATGGAATTATGCTACATTCTAATTATGTTTTGCACAGGAATGAATTACACATGTATTATGCAGATAATACAAAGGATACCATGGTTACGCTCATATACATGGCAACTTTTTTTATACAGTGACAATTAGTCCAGAAAATATTTGGGAAGAATTTTGAATTAAAAAAAAATACTTAATTAAGCTTCTCAGTACTTGGGGGCATTGAAAGATGGACAAAGACTCTAAATTAAAAAATAATAATAATTTTGGTTTTGCCTTGTTCATTGCTTACCTTTCTTTTCTTTCAAAACACCTACATGCCAATTAGTTTAAATATAATTAATCAGAAAGTTTACATACTTAAGTTTATTTTTCTCGATTCATCCTTTTAATTGGCTTCATTATGCTGAGCAGTTTTAGGCACATAACAAGGTACAGATGCTCTATAGTACATCCCCCTTCTTTCACATGTGCACAGCCTCCTTTCTTCACCTTCTGAGCAGAGAATTATTCTTTGTTACAATCGATGTGCTTCAAGTGACACATCAGGAATTATTCATAGTCCTTTACACTAGGGTTCATTCTTGGGGGTGTATACACCATGGGCTTAAAAAATGTATCCATGATTATACTATCTGTACTCAGTTTTGAGGAAGGAAAAGTGATGAGAAAACAAGGTGATGTCAGGGAAGTAATCACAAAGGAAAACTTCAGACTCTCTGTACATCAGTTTATCTTTGATAGATGTCCAGAACTGAAGGATCTGAACTCTAGGATTCTAAAAGAAACAGAAAAATGTTCTAAATGGGTACTAATTGATATATGTCCCTGGACAGCTTAGAACAGACCACACCAGACTAAAAGGTTTCAAGTGGGGTTTATTCAGGAGAAAGGGCAAAGATGGGGAGTGGGAGAAGAAGAGGAAGAAGATGGAAGAAGAGAGCAAGGCCAGGGGATTTTGCTTGTTTTATATCGGTGGTGACATAGTCTCTTGCAGGTAAGGGTGGAGAGTAGCTAGGTGGATTTTGGGAATGTATGGCGGTCACCTTGGCAACAATGTGGGAGTATCTTTAATCCTTTAAAGAATGATTTATTTATTTTATGTCATGTGTAAAAATATTTGCCTGCCATGTATGTATATCACATGTATGCTGGTGGCTTCAGAGGTTAGAAGATTACTGGGTCCCTTGGAATGGATTTAGAGGTGGTCATTCATTATTCCCTGCTAACATAGGGGCACAGTTTTGGAGTATGGGCAAAAAGCTGGAATGTTGGCCAAGTCCAACAAGAGCTGGTTGTTTTACTGCACTCTAAGTTGTGGGACCATCTTGGGGTAGGAGTTTGTATGTTCAGTTGAAGCAGTCTGTGAGATTGGGCCAGAGCATGCCTGGATAACTGTTTTGGAGCTTTCCTGGCTTTAGGTTCTGAGAGAATACTAGGGTGTTAGGGGCAGAAGAAGTTGAGAGAAAGACTTTTTTGTGGGTATATATTTGAAGCTCTTAAGCCCATGCTCTTAGTAGTTCGCGGAGGGGTTGGGAGTGCATCCCAGGACCAGTGAAAGGGAAATAGTTCCCACCCTCAGAAATAGGCAGGTGGGGAGGTGTGAGGAAAATTTAAGAAGGCCGCTACAGCAGCACAAGCCCCAAAGGGGCTTCTGCTGCCATGGTGGGTCTCACATTAGGGAGGAAATCCTATGGTTCCAGCGCCTGAGGGCCTTGGTGGCGTCAGGCCCCAGTAACACGAGGAAGTCCTTGGTTCCAAAAAGGTTTATTGTCATGGCGGATAATAGATGAATCTAGGCGTACCCCCCAAAAACTCAGGGACAGTCCCGAGTTATATAGGGAGGGAGAAAGGGGGAGAATTGGGGGAGGATCTGAGGGAGGCGTGTTTAATTTGCTCTGCCCTCTGGCCTTCATTAGTATGTAAATCCCTAGGGCCTGAGGCCTATAGCCTGGCCTATGTGACTCTATGGAGACCGTGACTGCTTTTCAGGATCCTGGATGATGGGGGGGACCAAACTCCTGCCGGTTCTCGTGCAGAATTCCACACAGAATCTCGGGGTTCTAGGCACCTGCTCAACCATGACCCAGGATACCCTTACACAGTCCCACAGGGAGGGAAACAGGCTGTTAATTGAAAATACTTGAGTCCATTTGACTCTGGGAGGTAGATTTGAGTGGATTCCCTGAAGCTTACAATAATCTTTTTAAGTTTACAAAAAGATAAATCTTTCATAACTTGTATTTACCAACCAAGAACATCTTCCTAGTCCTTTAAACATTTTTTTAGACCCTTACTTTCTTGGGAAGCTTTCATATCCTCAGATCTTACATAAACTTTTATTTCTCTGCGGATGAAATGAGCCAATTTAAACCAGATTACATTATATTAAAGGCAGGTTTATTAGAAAGACTCTCTCAGGCAAGTTCACTGGCCCCAAGGATCCAAGCCATGGAAGTCACCATAGGGAGGTGGAGGAGGGAGAAAATATTGAGAGAAAGTGTGGTTGCTGAGAAAGAAGAGGAGGAGAAGGAGGGAAGGATGAAGGAGGAGAGGGAGAGGGAGAGGAGGGAGAGGAGGGAGAGGAGGGAGAGGAGGGAGAGGGAGAGG
>NW_021604563.1:5767413-5839860 GCF_004785775.1 Grammomys surdaster
AGAGGGAGAGGGACAGAGGGAGAGGGATAGAGGGAGAGGGATAGAGGGAGAGGGAGAGGGAGAGCAAACTATCTCTTATTCTATTTGAAATGAGAGTTGTGTTTTGTGTTGACAGTTTGAGGTGCTTTTTTAATTAAACTTACTCTCCAAATTTAAAGTTTATAAATCAAATAAAATATCTGTAATATTAAAACCAATGAATCATATTCCAAATGGAATTTTCATTTTTTACATGCAAAAAATGCCAATGTAATATGTAGAAATGTTCTTATTGTTGCAAGAAACCAAATATATTTCTTGTTTCTATCTTGATTGAAAATGCTACAAACTGAGTTCGAGGCCAGCCTGGTCTGAGTTCCAGGACAGCCAAGACTACACAGGGAAACCCTGTCTCGAAAAGCCAAAAAAAAAAAAAAAAAAAAAGAAAAGAAAAGAAAATGCTACAAACTGGCACCATCCATTATCTTAATGCTGTTATAATGTATTGTTGTATTTGATATACTTTTAGCACAGATATGATTACTGTATGATATATCAGAAGTAAAAATTTTTAGTTTCATGAAAAAGTGTCAAATGATGAAAATTAGAATGATTAAATATACAATTTTCTTTGAGTCAACATATAGTTAATTAAATATAATAGTTAAAGTGCTTGTCATGTTTAAGACACTGTAAGATTTATATTTTCTTAAGTATATAAAAATTCCTGTGAATTGTGAGTGTATTGCCCTTTTCTTTTTTGTTCTTTTCTTTTCTTCTTTTTCTTTAAGAACTCACTTCAAAGTCTCCTTAAAAGTCACCTTTACTGGTTTCCAATGTATTATAAACAAAGAAAATACCATTTCCTAAATATGGAAGGCTCCTAGGGGATGTTACATCAAGATCAAACAAACATCAAAAGCTTACTCTTTTCTTAATATCAGCAAGCTGCATCCAGTAGTAAAGATGTATAGCAACAATTCATGATGAGCCAAATTTGAACTTCTTTTGCCCAATTCATTCATCTCAGATTTCAAGGGTCAAAATGATGGGCCAGTAGAAACCAGATATCTCTTAGCTTTTGTTATCTTCTTGATGTGTCATGGCTTCTGCTGGCTTCAATTGTGTGTTTGTTGAGCCATAAAATATCTTCCCACTCTCACATTTTACTATATAGAGCCAGAGCATGGATGGATATCAATACATACTTCCTTACTTCAAATCACTCTGACTAACCTGATAAAGTACTCCATCAAATTAAACCAAGCCAAGATAAACCCAACAATCCAACAGAATATAGAAAACTCTTCTGGAAAGATACTTGCCTAACAAAAGAAAATTGATATATAATATACTTTAACAGCATTAAAACTGAGCATTCTTAAAGATTTGTTACATCTAAAGTTTGAAAGTCCTCACAGAACACAGCAAAATTATACATACATACATACATACATACACACACACACATACACACATATGTGTGTATGTGTGTGTGTGTGTGTATGAGATTTACAGAAAGAAATGAAGAAAAGTAGGCTCAGTTCGTAAAAGTGCTTTCCACACTTATATAAGATTCCATTTGAATGCCTACTGCCGATAATAAAAAGCTGGGCAAAACAGCTCCCACCTCTAACCTCAGTGTTGAAAACATAGAGAAAGGAAGATCTCTGGAGGTCAGTTCAATGGCCAGCTACTAGTGGAGTCAGTGAGCTTCAGATTGTGTTACATATCCTATCTCAAAAACTAAGGCAGAAATTAACTGAAGCAGACAGCCAATATACCAACATCAATCTCTGCTCCCCTAAACATGTATACAGGCACACACATGTGCCTGCGTACATACACAAAAAAAAAAGAAAAGAAAAAGAAACCAGTACTTAAATCTACTTATTTATTTTAAGAGGGCTACCCTAGAAAAATTTTGCTAAGTGTTGTTTTCTTGTTACTTTCTTCTTTCTACGCCTGTCTTTTACATCTATGGATGATGCAGATATAAAACCAGGGTTTCTTTCCTAAATGATGGATTCTGAGATAGTTCTTTGTGAGAGTTCTTTTAAAAGTCTGAGTACATGTTTAGCCGCAGGTCCTACATGGGACAGAAGGGAAGAGACAGGAGATATTGTACTTAAACTGTTAGATTAGAACTGTGCTTTAGCTTAGAGGAGTGGAAGAGTTACTCTAGCTTTATATATATGTATGAGGAATATTATGGGAACCCTGCCCTGCACTTTCAAATGCCCTGATATTCTCAGATTTATCTGTGATATGTACTGACACCATCTGGGAAAAGAACCATTGTGCTTTTGTTTTAGATTTAATTTTTCTTCACTATAGTTCCTTGGGCATTATTCCAGATGTATTCTGTGAGTTTGTACCATTACTTGCGTGTGCTTATTTTCATGATTCAACAATACTGAGAGCATACATAACATCCTTTTCAATACACCCCTTTGAAAATTCCGCATGAATAGTAGTACAATTCCTCGTGAATCTGAATAGAAATTATTCTTCTCAGCAACAGCTGTATGTTATTCCCTTTGTGGATGTATTGAATTTATGTAAATTATGGAATCCAATTGAAGAATTTTTCAATTGATTCTGATTTTTTTTAAAGATTTATTTATTTATTTTATTTATGAGTACACTTTATTTTATTTATGAGTACACTGTCGCTGGCTGTCTTCGGACACACCAGAAGAGGGCATCCAATCTCATTACGGATGGTTGTGAGCCACCATGTGGTTGCTGGGATTTGAACTCAGGACCTCTGGAAGAGCAGTCAGTGCTCTTAACCGCTAAGCCATCTCTCCAGCCCCTGATTCTGATTTTTTAACATTAAGAACAAACTTATAGGGGACTGGAGAGATGTCTCAGCGGTTAAGAACACTGACTGTTTTTCAGAAGTTCTGAGTTCAATTTCCAGCAAATAGTTTACAACCATCTGTAATGGGATTTGATACCCTCTTCTGGTGTGTCTGAAAACAGCTACAGTATACTCATATAATAAACAAACAAACAAATAAATAAATAAAATATAGAAATAATCAAACAGTATATTCCTGAACATTTAGATTTATGCATATGCACAGACATATATCTGATTAAATTATTAGAAGTAAAATTGCTAGTTTAAAGGATATGTACATTTTATGTTTCAATAAAGAAATGTCACCTCTAACTTATTTCACTAGATAGTATAGATATCTGATCATGAAGAATTACTACATAAACATGTAACTTTACTTGGGTTGCTCCTCATTTACCAAGAACATACTTATTGAGGACCTAATATATGCCAAATGTTGATCTAAGCTCTAAAAAGATAGTAAAATTATCATTTTTTGTTGTATTCTAGTTGATAGCTTAGATGTGAGAATGGGGGGAGGACTGTTAGCATATTGTGCTCATTTAATCTGTCCTAAGGACTTTCTAAAGAACAACTTTGGCTTCCTTTACTGTTCCTGTTTGGCATTTCCTTCTCTGCTAACCTTGCGGCCAGAGCAGACTATCCAGAAAATTCCCAGGGGTAGGATAAAAAGTATCTTCCTCTCCCCACAACCTGTATTCAACAGAGCACTGGCAAAAAAACACAGTAGTAAACAACACCCTTCCAAATATAAGTAATCATTTTCAATCTAAATACTTCTAATAGTTGGTGTCTCAGGGTATTTAATAACTTCTAAACTCACAGTCTCATGGTATTTCCCACAGATTCATGGTTCCATGTATAGGCTCCCGCATGGTCCATGTTTTGTTTTCAAGAATCACAGCGGTTTCCAGTCAGCAATAATAAAGTAATCCCTACACCCAATTATATGATCAAGCAAGTAGCACCAGCCTGTGTATTCAATAAATTGTTGGTTGGTTGCTGGCTCTATTCAGAAGTCAAGAATGGTAATTATGGCAGTAGCATATTTCGGCTAGTGATACAACACACAAGATGAGTAAGGCATTTGTTCTGAGCAGCTGGTTCTTTGGATGGACAGAAACCCAGATGGAGTAGTTCTGAGTGACTGAGCATTAGTAAGGTTATGTAGTGAGCTGGAATGTACTCATCTCAGCTTTGGGAAGATTGCACACAGTTGATACCAGTTAGAACTTGACAAGAAACTAAAACATAAAGAATGTATTTTAAGAGCAAAAAAAAAAGATTTTTGAAAAGTGACAGAATATTCTACTTATACCAGTCAGGTCTTGACCTTACTGTGGCACATTACACATTAGGTTTTTGAAAACATATAAATGTAACCACTAGCAAATTTGGGTTTTAGTAAAACTTATGCAATTAAAGTTTATATCATTTTATTCTATATACAAATAACAGAATATACTAATTTTATTTTTAATTAAATGCCATGAAAATCTAATTGGCTTGCCTATATTTTTATTTATTTTTATTTCTTTACTTTTATGCTGAATAGTCTAGCCTTGATTTCACAGGGTTCAACCTGCCTCTCATTTCTTAGTGCTGGGAAGAAAGGTGTTCCAGATCATACCATCTAATTAAGATGCTTTAAGCTATATATTCATAAACAATAAAAAATTGGAAAAAATCATAACAAAGATCTGACCTAGGTTTCCAATCTCTACTCTGAATTGGTTTCTATGTGGCTGAGAGGAATAAGGAAATCTTTGTGAAACATCAGCTAAATGTCTAGTAAGCACTATAGATTTAATTTCCTATAGAATGTTCTAAGAACTGCTCAAAAATGTCCAGAAAATCTCTCTTTCTCCAATGAAAAATAAATATCTATCAATATTTTAGATTCTTTTAATGGAGTGTCATATTATCTTCCATGTACAGTCATTGCTTTCATATCCTTTGTTATGGTGAATGACTTATTTATACTATTAATGAATAAACCAATCATTATTAAAATAGGTTTAATATGAGTTAAGTAACCCAAAAGACATCTTTATGGTATAATTACTTTTTAATAAGTAAATTTGAACAGCTACTTGGCCATGCAGACCATTTCTTGCTGTTGAACCTTAAGAATAATTGAAACATGAGCCTGAAATTCATTATCATGTAATCTACATTCTACTCATGTGCATTTTAAGAATATCAGGCATTTGTAAAACGATTATACATAGTAATAATTTAAAAAGTGAAACTTCATCTAAGACATTAGGATATTTGTTTATTTTGGTCCATGTGGTAGCATTAACAAAAATAAAATTAGAGAAACATTATTATATTCAAAGATCATAGAAGATAAAAACTTTTACTGGAGTAAAATTGTTATATATTTTCCCTGTATGTATTAGAGTTGTGGTCTACCTAGACAAATCCAGTGATCATGCTTATCTAGTATTTTTTAATTAATTAATTAAATGTGGCTGAATGATTGGATGTTCATGAACCTGCAGAGTTCAAAAGAAGGTTTGGGAGATCCTGGAAATAGAGTAACAGATGCCTGTGAGCTGCTCTGTGGGTGCTGGGAACTGAACCAGGCTCCTCTGCAGGAACAGTAAGTGCTTTCAACCACAGAACCTAACTGACCCATATCTCCTGATCTATTTCTCCAGTATTTTACCCTGTATATACTTGTTTTGTCATGTTCCTAGCATAGTGCATACACTGAAGGCAGTTTTCAATTTTGTTCTTTTTTTCTTGTCACTTAAATTTTATATTTCCTAATTGTTAGTTAAATGGATGAAACTTTACTTGGTGTCTTTTTCTACTTTTAGGAGAGAAGTTCTACTAATATTTCCTGGTCTATCCTTCCTAATTTTCATCTATAGTAAATGTATTTACTAGCCAGCAGGAATGACTCCTATTTTACTGGATTTCTTGACAATAGTTGTTAACTCTTAGACCTTTTATCTTTATATATTTTTCAAGTATTTCTTTATGAGAGTTTCAAACATGGAAAATGGTGGTGGTGATGGTGGTGATGGTGGTGATAGCGGTGTGTGTGTGTGTGTGTGTGTGTATGAGAGAGAGAGACAGAGAGACAGAGAGACAGAGAGACAGAGAGACAGAGACAGGGTAAGTATATTATGAGCTCTTGCTAAACAGGCTCAGGTTATAAATAACATTTGAGCAATTTTCCAAATGTCTGATTCTTCAGATGACTGTTAATTCTGATAGCCACTGAGATTTGTGAAATAAAATGCCTTGATTGCTAAGACACATACCTGTCAGAGCAATACACTTACTATAATGTACTCTTAAAATCTCTGGCACAAAAGGGTAAAGTATTGTAATAACTACGATAAATGGAATTATTATGTGTGTTGCCTAAAATGCGGCATGCTTTTTTTTTTTCACTTGAGGTTGTTATTTTTCTGGGAGATTTTTATATCCTGTAATGAGTGCACAGAATTTTCTATAGATTCTTACTTATCAAACTTACATTTTTTGGAAATAAAATTTAAATTAAAAAATATTTTTACATATGTAAATAATTTCAAATGAGTATATATATACTCCCAAACAAAGTAATTCCTTAGTATGCTTGATTTCATTTTAGTCTCTCATTTGTACTATAATCTAAACACTAAAATGAGAAATTCCAAAGTAAGTGAAAGGCAGTTATATATTTAAACAACAAAAAATAATTTGTGGACATACTGAGATTGATAACAAAATTGCTAGTCTCTAGTTCCTAACAGATTTTCTTAATTCAGAAAAATATAGCAAGATAAATAGTGACTTTTATTGACATTTTATATTTTATGCAACTATTTAATGAGTTTGTACACATCTAATCTTTAATAATAAAAGCTCTTATACCCTGATAGTTTTCACATACTAAGGGAAGGAGAGATATTCAAACTTAATGATAAACTACAGAGAAATTTTATTGTAGGAAGATTCCAGATAATTCAGTATTGATTATAAATTATCTGATTTCCTATCAGTTCCATTTATGGACTCAGAGCTCCTATGTTTTGCTACCCTATGGAGGTATTACCTTCACATTCTGGTTAACTAACTCCCATTTATAAGATTTGACTCAGAGAAATCAAATGTTTCCATGGTCATACTATCTATCACCTATTATTTTCTTATTAGTGAAACAATACCACCTGGCTTCTTAACTACATGGAAAACAATTTTCAGTGGATTTTTAGTTTTGTGCCAAAATGGTACTGTTTTTTCTTGGGATGACAGTTAGTTCTGGCATTGGGCTGCTCTCCAGGTATGTTTTTGATAGACCCTGTTTCCCATTAAAGAGAAAGGGTATCATTACACTACACCAATATATGATGAAAAACTGTCACCAGAAATTTTATTTCAGCTGCTAAGCTTGAGGTTGGATCTTGTACTACTTGCTGCATTTACTAAAATTGAGAAAGTTTATTCTTTAAACATTATTGAACATAAAATGCATACAAAAGAGTATTTATAAATTAAGTGTAAAATATAATGAATTATAATAAATACTCTCATACATCAACTTTAAAAAGTACCAGTATTTTCATTTTTTTATTATTTAATCTTTTATTTATTTACAGTCTAGATTTTATTCCCCTCCAGGTCCACCCTCCAACTATTCCACATCCCATACCTCCCCCTCTGCCCCTAGCCTGCAAGAGGATGTCCTCAACCCCCCACCCCTACCCTACCAGACTTCTAATCTCCCTGGGGCCTCCAGTCCCTTGAGGGTTAGGTGCATCTTCTCTGACTGAATCCAGACCCAGCAGTCCTCTGCTGTATATTTGTTAGGGACCTCATATCAGCTTGTGTATGCTGCCTTGTACCTAGTGGTCCAGTGTTTGATAGATCTCAGGGGTCCAGGTTAATTGAGATTACTGGTCCTCCTACAGAGTCACCCTCCTCCTCAGCTTCTTCCAGCATTTCCTTAATTCAACCACAAGGGTCATCAGCTTCTGGTCATCTTTCAGGTGCTTGTTGGGTCTTTTGGAGGGCAGTCATGCTAGGTCTATTTTGTGAGCTCTCCATAGCCTCAGTAATAGTATCAGGCATTGAGGCCTTCCCTTGAGCTGGATCCCACTTTGGTCCTGTTACTGGACCTTCCTTTCCTCAGGCTCCTTTCCATTTCCATCCCTGCAGTTCTTTCAGACAGGAACAATTATGGGTCAGAGTTTTGACTGTGGGATGGCAACTCCATCTCTCACTTGATGCCTTGTCTTTCTGCTGGAGGTGGGCTCTACAAATTCCCTCTCCCCACTATAAAACATTTCATTTAAGGTCCCTCTCTTTGAGTCTTTAGAGTCTCTCACTTCCCAGGTCTCTGGCGCATTCTGGAGGGTTCCCCCAACCTCCTACCTCCTGAGGTTGCCTGTTTCTATTCTTTCTGCTGGCCCTCAGGGCTTCAGTCCTTTCCCTCACCCAATACCAGATCAGGTTCCCCTCTTTCCCCCCACCCAGTCCACTTTCACTCCCTAGTCCCTCCCTCCTTCCCTCCTGTAATTGCTTTCTTCTCCCTCCCAAGTGGGACTGAGGTGTCCTCATTGGGCCCTTCAGCTTGTTGAGCTTTTTAAACCTTTTTTTTTGGCTAATAACCACTTAGTAGTGAGTACATGCATGTCCTTTTGGGTCTGAGTTACCTCACTCAGGATGATATTTTCTAGTTCTATCCATTTGCCTGCAGAACTCAGGATTTCCTCATTCTTAATAGCTGACTAATATTCCATTTTTTAAATGAACCACATTTTCTGTATCCATTTGTCTGTTGTTGGACACCTGGGTGTTTTCCAGCTTCTGGTTATCACAATCAAGGCCCCTATGAACATAGCGGGACATGTGCCCCTGTGGAATGGTGACACATCTTTTGGGTATATTCCCAAGAGTGGTATTGCTGAGTCTTCAGGTAGATCTTTTTCCAATTTTCTGAGGAACCTCCAGATTGATTTCCAGAGTGGTTGTACCAGTTTGCAATCTCACCAGCAATGGAAGAGTGTTCCTTTTTCACCACATCCTCACCAACATTGTGTTGTCACCTGAGGTTTTGATCTTAGACATTCTGATTGATGTAGGGTAGAATCTCAGGGTCATTTTAATTTGCATTTCTCTTATCACTAAGGACATTGAACATTTCTTTAGGTGCTTCTCAGCCATTCAATTATTCTTTGTTGTGAATTCTTGGTTTAATTCTATACCCCATTTTTTGGATGGGGTGGTTGGATTTTTGGTGGTTAGCTTCTTGAGTTCTTTATATATGCTGTATATTAGCCCTCTATCTGATGTGGGGATAGTGATGATTTTTCCCGAATCTATATAGGTTGCCAATTTGTTTTATTGACTATGCCCTTTGCCTTACAGGAGCTTTACAGTTTCCTGAGGTCCCATTTATCCATTCTTGATCTCAGAGAGTGAGCCATTGGAGTTCTATTTAGGAAATTTCCCCCTGTGCCAATTAATTCAAGGCTTTTCCCCACTTTCTCTTCAATTAAATTCAGTATATCTGGTTTTATGTTGAGATTCTTGATCCACTTGGACTTTAGCTTTGTGCAATATGACAAATATGGATCTATTTTCATTTTTCTACATACAGACAGCCAGTTAGACCAGCACCATTTACTGAAGATGCTTTCTTTTTTCCTTTGTATATTTTTTGGGTTCTTTGTCAAAGATCAAGTGTCTGTAAGTGTGTGGTTTTATTTTTGGATCTTCAATTCTATTACATTGATCAACGTGTCTGTCTCTATACCAATACCATGCAGTTTTCATCAGTATTGCTCTCTAGTAAAGTTTGAGCTCAGGGATGGTGATTTCCCCAGCCATTCTTTTATTGTTAAGGATTGCTTTTGCTATTCTGTTGGGGTTTTTTGTTGTTGTTGTTGTTTTGTTTTTTTTGCATTTCCAGATGAATTTGAGAATGATTCTTTCCATTTCTTTGAAGAATTGTATTGGGAATTTGATGAGGATTTCATTGAATCTGTAGATTGCCTTTGGTAGGATGGCCATTTTTACTATGTTAATTCTGCCAACCCATGAGCATGGGAGGTTTCTCCATTTTCTGAGATCTTCTTTAATTTCGTTCTTGAGAGACTTGAAGTTACTTTCATACAGATCTTCTACTCATTTGGTTAGAGTTATCACAAGATATTTTAGATTATTTGTGGCTATTGTGAAGGGAGTTGTTTCTGTAATTTCTTTCTCAACCAGTTTGTCAATTGTATAAAGGAATGCTACAGATTTATTTGAGTTAATTTTATATCTGGCCAATTTGCTGAAGTTGTTTATCAGCTAGAGAAGTTCTCTGGTAGAAGTTTTGGGGTCACTTATGTATACTATCACATTTTTAAAAGTCTCTGTGTACCCATTGTATTCTCTCACTGAGGTAAATTTCCCACAAATTTAGTATTCTTCAATCCCTTATTTTTCTTTATACTTTTACCACATGCATTTGTATCTCTAAACAGTCATGTCTTTAATTTAGTCCAGTGAAATCTTTATAGAAAAGAAATTGGGTCATGCGCTTACATTTATGATTTTTAATTTTGCATTTTTTGAGACAGAGTCTAATGTACCCTCAGAAGGCCGAGATGTCCCTATGTAGGAAAGGATGACATTAACATTTTAATTCTCTTGCCTTTACTTCCTGAGTACTGAGATTGTAGACATGAGTTTGTATGCCACTGTGCCCAGTTTTATTTGGTGCTTAGTGTCAAGCATAGGGCTTTGCTTTGGCTATGCCAGCACACTACTAACTGACCTACATTCCTATTCCTCTTTGACCTTAAAAAAAAATAAATATTCCTTAGTCTCATTTGTGTTATTTCATGAAGTTATAATTCATTGTTATTTGTTGCCATACAGAAAATTCCAGTATCTGACCACTAAATAATGCAATTATTTGCTAGCTAAGATAACACATACCTGTAATCTTAGCACATAGGAGGCTGTAGCAAGCTTGCAAGTTCCAGGACAGTCTGAGCCACATAGCAAGTTTGAACCTAGTTCCTGCTACATAGCTAGATTCTCTCTTTTAAAAATTCAAAAAGAAAAAAAAGAAAAAAGAAAAAACAAAACATTTATTTCGATGGTCAATAGACACATGAAAAATGTTCATTATGTTTGTCCTTCAAAGCAATGCAAGTTAAAATTATGTTGATTATTTCTCACCCAAATCACAGTAGGGATTATAAAAGCTATCAACTAAATAACAGTAACATTAATAAAATAATAATAATAATAATATCATTAATAAGTTAGAAATTAATGATAAACAATAAATAGCTACTAACTTAATAATGTAAATAATACACTGATCATTCATACACACTCATACACTGGTGGTCATAATATGAACCAGTATTCCCACTGAAGCATCAGTAAGAAATTGTCAAAAACAAAGAATTGAAATACCTTAGTATCCAGTTACACAACTCCTGAGAATAAATTGAAAGGAATTTGTGTCACCAGAACAACATAGAAACAAGTTTATTTCTGTTTATTGTAGTACTGTTCATAATAGCCCAGTTATATAAGCAGGCTAGATGCCTTCAATGTAGGACATTAATGCAAGTTTATCCACATGTGTATCTAGTAGTGAATTTTGATATGTATTATTTTAATACTTTTATTAATTCTTGGACATTTTTATCAATGTAATTTGATCATATTCACTTTCCATTTCTCCCCTTAACTCCTGCCAAACCCATCCTCACTTTTCTATTCCCCTATCTTTCTGTCCCTTTTTTTCTTTTTAAAAATAACCTATCAGGCTCAATATGTGGGGCCATCCACTGGAGCACGATTGATCTACCAGAGCCCATTCCCTTAAGAAAAACTGACACTCACTCCTCTGCCAACCATGAATTGTCACTAACTCCTCAGTAAGTGATGGAGACTTGTGAATACTTCTTCCATCTATGTTGGAATGTTGATGAGCTTGATATTATATAGATCATTAGCAGACCACAACAGCTGCTGAGATTTCATGAGTACAGTGGTCCTGTCATGTCTGTAAGACACTGCTTCTCTTACTCCTGTGGTCCACCCTCACCACAGACTATTAAAATGTCTCTACTCCTTCTTTTATTATGATCCCTGAACATTGTGAATAGGAAGTGATGTATATGTCCCATATGTGGCTGAGCACTCTATAGACACTTACTCTGTGTGTTTGGACTAATTTTGGCTTTCTGGGTTAACCAGTGTCCATTACACAAAGAAAATTCTCTGTGGAAGTCTGCCAGCTATGTTAATCAATAGATATGAAGATAATAATTTGAAGAGATGTTCGTTCCTATATCCGTTTAGTAAAATGATGCCAGTAGGCTAATGTTTGAGATCCTCAACCATGGTTTATTAAACAAATTTGTTATGCCAGACATATATTTCTTCCTGTGCTTAGGCCTTAAATGTAATCAGAAACTGTCTGTTACTCTCATAACATTTGTTCCATCATTGCTACTCATGGGTATATCTTGCCATGATGGCCACTATTGCACTTCACAGGATTCACCAGGTCTTTATCATTTTATCTTACCACTGTAACACATATCATAGTCTGCATAAAGTAAGCTTCCAGATATGTGGAAGTTTATGCAAACAAAAGAAAAGAAAAACTTCAGCTTTACTTTCAGATCACTTTTATTTGTCAATTATGTAGTTTAAATATCTTTACTAACTGGATGGACTGTTTATTTTATGGCATATTTCAATTAGCATGCTTTTTAAACTTAAAATGTAGCTACAGTATTTTGAAAGTTATGTTTGTCAAATTAAATTTTATTTATTACTATTACTGTGGGGGGAGTACATGTTCTATAGTACTTGGTGGTGGAGGGAGTCAGAAGATATCTTTGTAGAGTTTGTTCTTCCACCTTCATGTGGGTGGATGCATCAAAGTCAGATCATTAGGCCTGCATTGCAAGGATGTTGACCACTAAGCCATCATGCTAGTCCTGTCACTTTTATTTTCTGACATGTGTGAATTTTCATCCCAATATCAGCTTCCCCTCTTCTAAGTACCCCCTCACAGAGATCCTCCTCCATTCCCCTTTTCCCCTGGGTCATTGTCATCACCTCCCCCAAGTCCCTATCCAGTCTGTTCTCCCTTCATCCCCACCCTGTCCTGTGTCTTCTCCTCCCTCCCACCCCCACCCCATCCCAACATATACATATCAAGTCACTGCTGGGCTAGGCACATCCTCTCCCACTAAGGCCAGACAAGGTGCCCATGCTAGGGGAACAAGATACTCATGCAGGCAACAGATTCAGGGACAGCCCCTGCTTCAATTGTTGGAGGACCCTCAGGAAGACCAAGCTGCACTTCTGGTGCATATGTGCATGGGGCCTAGGTTCAACCAAAGATTTTTTTTTTAGTCAATGGTTTAGTCTCTGGGACCCCTCAAGGGACTAGGTTAGTTGACTCTGTTGGTCTTTCTGTGGAGTCCCTCTCCTCTTCTGGTCTCTCCATCCTTCCCTAACTCTTCACAAGACTCCCAGAGCTCCCTCTTATGTTTGGCCCTGAGTCTCTGCATCTGTTTCAGTCAGCTGCTGGGTGGAACCTCGAAAGCATAACAGAATATCATGAATACTGTCAGGGATTAGTTTTTGCCCATGGGGTGGGTCTCAATTTTGGCCAGTCATTGGTTGGACATTCCCTCATCTTAGTTCTGTCTTTGTTGGTTCATATCTTGTAATCAGGACACATTTTTAGTTGAAAGTTTTGTGGGTGGATTGCTGTCCTTATCCTTCCTCTGGGAGTTCTGGCTGGCTATAGGAAGTGGTCAGCCACTTAGGGATCTATATCTCCCACTATTAGGAGTCTCAGCTAGAGTCACCTCCATAGCATGCTGGGGCCTGTCCTCACCCTGTCTCAAGTCTCTGCCATTTCCTAGAGATGCCCTCTCCAGTCACTGGCAATTTCTGTTCTCTTTCCTGATTTCCCTACACATGATCCTCCTGACTCACTCACTCTCCCCATTCACCCTTCCCATCAAGTTGACCTGTGATTTTTAAATGCATTTTACCACCTTTAGTTGAAAACACCTTTTTTGACATTATTTTCTACAAGTTTGTATTTTGGCTTTTCAATTAGAACTTCTTTTAATTTTGAAATTATAATATAATCACACCTCCCCCCTTCCTGTTCTTCCCTTGAAGTCCTCCTATGTATACCTCCTTGTTCTCTTTCAAATCGATGGCCTCTTTTTCATTAATTGTCATTATAATCTGCTCTATCTGTGTAATGTTACTTGTATATATATATCTTTTCAGGGCTGAGTATTTGATATTAGATAACCAATTTGTGTGCTCTTCCCCAGAGAAGACTATTTCTCTCACTCTGACCATTCCTTAGTTGCCTGTAGTCTTTCTATAGGGTTAAGGTCTCATGGACTTTCCTGCATCCAGTTTGGCATGTCTTTAATGTAATATTTATCTATCTCATGCTTAGGCATCCATGTTGGTTAGACTTTATGGGTATCACTTATGACACAGTCTCACAACATACTCCCTGATCCTCTCCATCTTATAATCTTTCTGCTCCTTCAAGTTTTTCCCTGAGCCTCAGGTGTTGGATAATTAGTGGGTTTTTTTTTTGTAAGTATATATTAGGATGGAGCTCCCTAACTCTGTGTTTTGATTGATTGTTGTTTTCTGTAATGATCTCTTTCTGATGCAAAGGGAAGTTTCCTGGATGAGGGGTGAGGACTTTGCTTATATCTGGGTATAAGAAAAAATGTTATGATTGTTGTTAAGAATTGTGCTGGTTTAATAAAGTGGTGATTGCAGGTTCTCCTTAAGGAGATCCATGACTTCATTAGCACTAAGTAGTTGCTACATTTCCAATACCAGGCATGTTTCTTTTCTTGTTGAGTGTAATTAGAGCTGTTGGTTTTTGGCAAGGTTTGTGTGCACTATTCAATCCTTTCGACTATTATGTCACTCGAGTCATTGATGTGGTTCATAGCCATTACAAATGGATAGGACTGATGGTTGCCTCTCATCTTTGAAAGTTTGCATAGTACTTTCTGTTATCATAACAGCCAGTTGTGCAGATCAGTTTCAGCTCACCAGCCTTTGTGTCCTGTTCCTGAAGTGTATAGTGTTTTCAGTGATTGGGACATTTTCAATTGCTAAGGAAAACCTTAGAGATGGGAGTGCCCTGGAGAGCTCTGAACAACAACTCCAAAGAGCTCTCACCATGTCTGGTAGGTATTGGGAATTTTATTAGATATTCTTTGGCTCTTGGATAAAGCATTGTCATCCCAGATGAAAAAAAGTTTATATATATATATATATATATATATATATAGATATATATATAGATAGATAGATATAGATATAGATAGATATAGATAGATAAAGATAATATGTACAAGATAATATGTACAAGATAATATGATTCCTTATAACTTTTCAGATATCCTTGTTGCTATACTTCTCTCCTCCATCCTCATTATATACTTACCTTCCTCCTCCTCTTCTCTATATTCTCTGACATCTTCCCCCATTTGGTCACTTGTATCTTGCTATTCACCATTACCCCCTCCACTTTTGTTTTTGCTCCCTCTCCAACCCTAATGAGCATCTCCTTTTCTGGTCTCCCTGATCAGATAATTTGTACCCTTAAATTCCCCTCTGTATTGCTCTCCTATTAGATTTAAAAAAAAAATCGTAGAGGATTTTGTTTCTTTGTCGATTTAGGCAGAACTGTAGTTCTTGTAAAACAACATATAAAATGATTGATTTGGGTTTGCTGATACTTTCTTGCTTTTTCTAGGATATAGTTTCCCTCCTTGTATTGGAGGTTTCTACCTACTATACTTTATAGAGCTGGATTTGTGGAACGATATTGTGTAAATTTGGTTTTGTCATGGAATATCTTGTTTTTTCCATGTATATTAATTGAGAGTTTTGTTGGGTATAGTAGTCTGGGCTGGCATTTGTGTTCTCTTAGGGCCTGTATGATATCTGCCCAGCATCTTCTGGCTTTTATTGTCTATGGTGAGAAGTCTGGTGCAATTCTGATAGGTCTGCCTTTATATGTTACTTGACCTTTTCCCCTTACTGCTCTTAATATTCTTTCCTTGTTTTGTCCATTTTGTGTCTTGATTATTATGTGACGAGAGGAATTTCTTTCTGGTCCAGTCTATTTGTAGTTCTGTACGTTTCTTGTATGTTAGAATAGCTAACTGGACATCTCTTTCTTAATGTTAGGG
Source organism: Grammomys surdaster (assembly GCF_004785775.1). Taxonomy (NCBI): domain Eukaryota; kingdom Metazoa; phylum Chordata; class Mammalia; order Rodentia; family Muridae; genus Grammomys; species Grammomys surdaster. Next base: position 5,783,491 of record NW_021604563.1, read on the forward strand.
ACATTTTCTTCTATAATTTTGTTGAAGTTATTTACTGGCCTTTTAAATTGGGAATCTTTTCTCTCTTCTATAGTTACTATGCTTGATCAGAAAATGTCTGTCAAACACAGTTACCAGGAACTCATTACAAATGCATATTGCTTAAAACAAATCTGAATTTTGCATTACTAGTTTAGCTTTTTGAGACTGGAACTAACTATGTCACCCACTGTGACTCAGACCTGTGGTTCTCCTGCCTCAGCATTCGGAGTGCTTGTATTCTTTTGGTGATGCTTGTACCTGTGACTCCTGATTGCTTTCCTATCTCCAGGATTGTCTTCCTTTGTGATTTCTTTTTGTTTCTATTTTCTTTTTTAGATTCTGAATGGTTTTGTTCAGTTCCTTCACTTGGTTGGTTGTGTTTTCCTGTAATTCTTTAAAGGATTTTTGCGTTTCCTTTTTAAAGGTTTCTACTCATTTACCTGTGATCTCCTGAATTTCTTTAAGCGGGTTATTTATATACTTCTTAAAGTCCTCTGTCATCATCATGAGCAGTGATTTTAAATCTAAATCTTGATTTTCTTGTGTTATGGGGTATCCAGGACTTTCTGTAGTGGGAGAACTGGGTTCTTATGATACCAAGTACCCTTGGTTTCTGTTGCTTGTGTTCTTGTGCTTGCCTCTTGCCATCTGGTTATGTCTAGTGCTACCTGCCCTTGCTGACTCTGACTGGAGCCTTTCCCTCCTGTGTTCCTAGTTGCATCAGAACTCTTCAGAGTCCAGCTGTCTCTGTGATTCTTTGATTCTCGAATCCTGCAATCCTGAAATCCTGTGTGTATCAGAACTCCTAGGACTCAAGGTGTTTCTGGGATCCTGAAATCTTTGTGTGACAAAGCTGTTGAGATCCTGTTGTGTCAGAGCTCCTGGTAGTCAAGTTTTCCTTGGGTGTCGCAAGGGTTGGTGGGGAGCTAGAGCCCTGGTTTTACTCAGGTCCAAGTTGGAAGGAACCTGTGCCTCTGGGTTGGTGGGGGTTTGATTTTCTGGTTCCTGTGGGGGTTCCAGTTAAGCTGGGTATACGGAAAGATGTTGTGGCCTCAGTTGTGATCTTGAGTGTTTTAGAGCTCTAGTTCTCCTGGCTGTGTCTGATCTCCTGGGAGTCAAGCTTCCTCTGTGATCCTGTGTTCCTGTGATCCTGTGATTGATTCTGTGATCCTAGGCATTTCATAGAACATGGGAGTTGGGCTCCTTCTAGGTATTATAAGAGTGAATGCAAAGCCAGCACCCCAGATCTGCTCAGGGAACAGGCTCAGACCAGAAGGAACCTGTGCTACTGGCTGGGCGAGAGTTCCTGCATCCCTTGATACTGGGGGCACCAGCTACTCAGGGTGTTGGGGCAGATGTTTTAGCCTTATCACCAGTGATCCTCCTGGGCATGTTAGAGCACCTGTAATTCGAGCTTCCTCTAAGTGTTGTGAGACTGGATGCGGATCCAGCACCCAAAGTCTGCTTTTGTGTATGATTCTTTTCTTTTGGTTTTGGTGGTGTGAAATTATTTATTTCTTGTGTTTTATTGAGTGTTGTTAGCCTCACTGGATTGGTGTTTTCCTTCTAGTATCCTCTGTAAGGCTGGATTAGTGGAAAGATATTGTTTACATTGTTGAAATTTGGTTTTGTCATGGCATAGCTTGTTTTCTCCATCTGTGGTAAGTGAATGTTTTGCTGATTATAGTAGTATGGTCAACTATCTGTGATTTTTTTAAGGACTGCAAGATATCTGCCTTTTGGCTTTTAGAATCTCTGTTGGGAAATCAGGTGTGATTCTGATAGGTATGTATTTATATTATTTGACCTTTTCTCTTTGAAGCTTTGAATAGTCTTTCCATGTCTTTAGATTTAGTATTTAGATTAATATGATCCCACATATTCTGATCCATTCTATTTGGAGTTCTGTTAGCTACTTGTACATTTATGAGCATCTCTTTCTATAGGCTGAGTAATTTTTCTTCTATGATCTTGTTGAAAATATTATCTGGTCATTGGAGCTCAAACTTTTACCTTCTTCTATTCCTATTATTTTTAAGTTAGGTCATTTGATGATATTCCTGATTTCTTAGATGTTTTGTGCCAGGATTTTTTTTATATATATTTAACAGCTCTTTTGGTGCCATTATATCCTGACTTTTTATTGCCGTGTTAGATGATTCTGATGCCAGCAGGATTCTTCAGGAAGGGAAGAGAAGCTGTGGACCATCAGGATGGTTCCATGGTAATGCACTGCTTAACTATGCTGGCTATACACCAGATGAATCTGACTGGCAAGGGATTCGTGGGAGAGGCTTCCAAGCTTTTTGTTGTTGGGGACTCCCAGGACTCTAGGGGAAAGCAGAATGGTCTTGCACGGCTCCTCAGGCAGCAGAGCAAGTTGGTAGCCAGACATGGAGTCATGGGACATGTGAGGCTCACCTCTGCTGGATATACTTCAGGGGAACTCAACTGGCAAGGGCGTTTTCTGACATTTTGTTTATCTTTTCTTCTTTTCAAATCACTCATCCAATGTCTTGTTGTGAACATCCTATGCTATATGGAAAAGAAGACACTTTTTTTTTCTATAAGGAACATCTCATCCATACACACCTATTATAAATACTGCTATATTTGGATTTTTCTCTATTACTTTATGCTTATTGTCCATTTCTATTTCTTCTCATTACTTTATATAGTTTTAGTTGTTGGTATTATTTGTTTGATTGATTAATTTTCTTTGTATGAGTGTTGCATGTGTACTACATGTGTGCCTAGTGCCGAAGAAGGCTATAAGAAGACATCAGATCCCCTGGATACCTGTGAGCTATGATGTGGGTCCTTGGAACTGAACCTGGCTCTTCTGCCAGAGTAGCCAGTTTTAAACTACTGAGACATTTATCTATCCCCTTCTTTCAAAATTTTTACCATTTCATTACCTCAACTGTTATTAATGGATCACTACATGCCTAAGTAACACATAAATTTCTAAATAATTTCTTTCAATTCCACAAATCAACATAAAATTTTCATTTCATACTATAACTGTATTGGATGACATTTAATTTATCATTTTCTTAGCATTTTTCTTACACAATGAACTTAAGTTTATGATAATTTTTCTTCCCCTTGATTCTTTACCTTTAAAATTTGTTTTATTGATAATGTGTCATATTAGAATGCATGCCAGTAAGTTTTAGTTAGATTTAAATTGTATTATATATACTCTCATTCTTAAAATATGTTTCTCCTGAGAATAGATACATTTTTTTCTCAGCATAAAGAAATTACAAGTCTACTTACATCTGGTTTCTATAGTCAACCAGAAGTATTACTATACATTTCAACATGTGGATTGTCTTTTCTATGTTATCTTCTTTAAAAATTTTATATTTGTAGTTTTCTTTAGTTTTATAATGATATACATATGGATGGATTTCATTATTAAATTATGTGACTAATTATTTTTGTTGAACGTATAGATCATAGATCCCTGTATTTCTTAACTTTTAGAAAATTCTTAACCATTAAATCTTTAACAACTTCTACTATACCCTCTCACTTTGTAATTCTAATTATGTGGATTGTAGTATGTTTTATTCCCTATTCTATGTTTCTTAAGGAGCTTTCATAGTTGTCATTTCTTTGCTTCATTGTGTGGCATGCATGTCAGTGATTTCTATAGATCTATTTTTTAGCTTCTTCTATTGATAAATGCATTTAAAATAATTATAGGTACATAATTGAGAGTTTAAAAATTAGAAACTTCTGTTATAAGTTTGATTTATGCTTTTAAAATGTCTGCTACTCATTTTGTTCCAAAATAATTACTTTTACTTTTAAAATATGAAATATATTCTTCTTGTTTTTATTAATTGGGGTAATGTTAGAGTTATTAAGGCACTCAAAATCATATTTAATCAGTCCTAAAATTCTTAAAGTTTATTATAAGATTAGAACATCCACTGAATTAAAAACATTAGGCTTAAAATAAAATTCCCTTTCTTCATTTTGGAGACTAAATTACTTTGTCAGATTTTATTTATTTATTTACTTACTTATTTACGTACTTATATTCTTGGTGTTTATTTGTTTGTTTGAGATAGGATCTCAACATGTAGCCTAGACGGGCCTTAAAATTGCTTTATCTAACTTCAAACTCATGCTATGTCTGCCTCCCAAATGTTGGGATTATATAGAAGTACCAGCACACTCAGCTTTACCAGGTTTTACCAGTGGTTTACCAGTAGTTAGATGTTACTGCCTGTGCTTGTAACCCCAGACACTTTATAGTGGTGAGGAAAGAGGATATGATGTTCAAGAAAAACTTTGTCACAAAGTAAAATGGAAAAAGACTGAGATACAGTTTATTGGTAGAGTACTTAGTTATAATAGGTCAGGACCTAGTATCATTATTTTAGTTAAGAAAAGGTATGTAAACAATGAAAAAGTAGAAAAGATAAAAATCTTCCTGAAGATGGAAGATGGAATATAAAATTGAGTTATTTTAATTTCCTAGGGTCCAGCAAAATGTGGAACTTCTACCTTCTAGAGGTTTAATTCTTATATCAATCAATTACCTACCTCTGTTCCAAGGATGTGGATGGTATCCCTGATTCTATCTTCTAATGAATCTGGTTAGTTCTAAGTTTACTAGTGATTTAATGTGTCTAATTAGAGACAATCTATTTCTGCTACTTAAAAAATTAAGAGAAATCACTTGAAAATGTACACTTTATGCATGCAAATCAGCAATATTTTTCTATATGAAAAATGACCTCTTTTACTACAACTTAATTTTTGAAAAAATTGTTTTTATGAATTTTTTGATAATTTCATGCAGTGAATTTTGATCATATTCATATCCCTCTCCCAGCTGGTCCAAGTTCCTTTTCCAATTTTATAAATCACCCACTTCATACTTTTCTTTCTCCTCCTACTCTCTACCTCTTACTCTTTCTCTTTTCCTCCATCTCCTCCATCTTCCCATATTTCTTTTCCCTTTTAAACACATCTAGTCCTACTTGTCTTATCAGACTACTTGTGGGTTTAGGGTCTCCCTAAAGTGTGATCCATATACCTGAGGACCAGCCTTTGAAGAATATTGACTCTTCTGTCCAGTAGCATTGAAATGGCAGTACCTCCTTAGCTAAGGGTAGAATTTTATGCCCATTGATCCTTTTCAGTACTGAGATTTTTCTTTTCTAGCTTCATTTTATGCATGTCTTATGTGAAAACTAGCTTATCATTCAATGAATATTTTCAGTTTTCTCTTTTAGTCATGTCTATCCAAAAGCCTCAGAGTACTGATTATATCATGCCCAGACTGTCCATATTCCATGGGCAAGAAGGCTCCCTTGCTTGTAACATTTCCTTTTCATTCTATATATAAACAGAATATTGAAGCTGGTTTCCGTAGTTGTACCAATAATGGCATAAAACGACAAATACAGCTTTCTTCTTCTTTTACTGTCTTTCTTTTCTCTGCACTATCAGATATTGAGAATCTTTCACCACTGTTTCTCTGTTCAAACTCCCAAATGCAGGAACGACTTATCTTTTAACATGTTGAGCCAACACAGGCATGTCATTAACTTTTATTCTTAATTTTCTAGTATCCAGGAAACAATAGAAATGATTATCTTCTTATTCTCAGTACCTAAAGCCTTATGGGCTTAACTGTCCTTATTCCCAATAAATTTTACTCCAGGCTTATAGAACAACAATTGCTTTGTGCTAGACTTTGGGGAGAATTTTTGGTGACACTAGCTTTTATCTTTGTAATCTAATGAAAAGTACTATTTTACTTCATGGTAAGTAAAGACTTCATTAACGTTACTCTAATTGTGTTTTAATTCACATATTCAGAAATGAATGAAAACAAAGTTGAATACAGATGGACTATATTATTCATGTGATTATTTTTTCTATTCAAGTTTTTTAAGGAGTTCGAAATTTTCTAAATGTGAAATTAATCTTAGTATCTCCCTAGTAGAAAAGGAGAGCTAGGAGAGAAATTGTTTATATGTTGTAGAAGATCATAATTATTCAAGTCCCTTTCAGCACCGAATTGTATTATTAATCTCTCTGACTTAAACACCTAGAAGCTACCTAGATTAGTTCTTTTTTTCTGTTTCTATAACAATAATGTATTTGTGTGCATGTGAGTGTATGCTTGTGTGTGTGTGTGTTCACACAATTAATAATGTTAGTTTAATATACCTTTTACCCCTTATGGGACTGTGTTGCTTATTTTGAGTGTGCAAATATAACTCAATTTGATCAGTCTATATTTAAAGACTCCTTGAAAATAATGAAAATAGATTTTTTATTTATATGAATAAAACATTTTAACCTAGATATGTAGCAGCCTGTGCCCTTCTTATTATTAGTCATATTAACATAAAGTATACAATTCTTCAAACATCTTAGGTATTTTACCAACAAACCTACTTTATTCCTGCCTATAGCCATGTTCCCTTTTCCAAGTTATGTGTGCCTAGATCAGAATTTTCAAAAGATTTTCTGTACATCACTTCTTAAAGTATTGTGTCTTGTATGGATGATGAAATAAATAGCAAATCATTTTGGAAAGTACTTGGCAAGCTGAATATAAAAAGGATGCATTAGTCATTTGTTCATCCATTCACCCAGTGAACATTTGTGCATTCAGTGATGCTTTATCAACATTCAGCAAGACAGAACAAGGCCTTGACATCCGGCCACTTGAAATAAAGAAAAGAACACAGGTGAGCAGGCAATAGCAGACAAGGAACACCACTGTGAAGCATGTTAAACAAGGATAAGTGATGAGAAGTAGTAAATGTGGGTGTTTCTTTTAGGTGGTGAGTGAAAGAATTATTTCATAGAAAATATCACTTGCATAGAGAGACCTGAAGAAAAGAAAGATTCCAGGTATGGCTTAAAGAGGAGAGTACTGGAAGAGAACATTCAAAGGTTTTCCTATGAGAATGAGATTAATTTATTGGATGATCATCATAAAAGAGAGAATGTAAGAGTGAGTCAGGGCTGCCGGGTGATGGAGGTGGTGGTAGATGAGAGCTAAGATGCATAAGAGGTTTTATTAGGAAAATTCATTGTATTTAGATGTTTACATATATTTTTGGTAGATGGCAAAACAGTAAGACTTTACTATATTTTTTTACATCTTCCCAAAGTTTTATAACCATGACTCCTTACTTTCTTTGCACACCTCTCAGTAGTCAATGTGAAGTATGAACACTGACACATATTTTGAAAAGTAAAAGCTGGAGTAGGTGCTTTAGAATTGCTGATTTTAGAAAGACTCAATGAATTAGAGTAACTGAGTGAAGTATAAATTACAAAGAGCTCAACTTACATTTAAAGTTATGTTTTTACACTGCAGCATTAGCATGAGTTTTATTTCAGTCCACCTTTCAAACTTATTTCACTATAAACTTTCTTTATAATAAATATGCCAATTAACCTTAGTGAGAGTCTTTAAAGGAATAGAGATATTAGAAGACAGTTTATTTAAATATTCAAACTCTTGATATTTTTACTGAAACACGTTTTTTTTCATGTTCCTCAGTAGGTTTAGATTTAAAAACCATGTAATCTGTTGTTATTTTCATATTACAAATTACAAGTTCTGTTGGTGCACTCTACAATTATTTTATTTTATTTTCAACTTCTCTTTTCTACTTCCTGATTCTTGTAAACCATTTTTAATCAAAGGATAGATCAAAGGTACACATTAAAATAGTTTTCTTCCTCAGTCTTTTATATCCATTACCTACCTGCTGCTAAAGTTTTAGAAGTATAGTTAAAGAGATGACTGAAGATGTAAAGAAATTATAATATGTATTCTGCTAAATGTTTGCATATTTTGGGGTTAGCATCCTATCTGTTAAAAAATGGTATATTACTAGTAACTAGAAGCAGGAAAAACTAGTAGAAATAAGAGCTCAGATAATCTGCCTCAATTTCATGTTCCCACGAGCTTTTGAGGTCTAAGAATTCACATGCTAAACTACATGTATGAGACTTCTAGTGGATATATAAAATATGTTGGTCTAATTTCAGCCATATGAACTCTGATAATGGTTGGAAAGTCTGAAGTAATTTTAAGAACTGTACAGTATATGTATTTTAGCCCAAGGAAACTGTAACTCCTACATAGTATAAATAAAACTTAGTGTTCCTATGCTAGGCAGTAAATAAACTCTTCCAAGTGATAAACTTGGCCTATCTTCTGAGTTACACATACATATATTAAGGGGTTTACATATTATTACATTGAAATTTGAATAGCTCAAAGCTTTGACTTCAAATTATAGGACCCATATAGAATCTGATTCCTTCCCTAATTTTCAATATAGTATATTAGGGTTTATTTTGCTATTGATAAAGCATCAGGATCAAAAAAGAAATTTTTGGAGGAAAGGTTTTCATGTACACTTTCTTTTAACAATTTCTCATCAAAAGCAGTCTAGATAGGAACTCAAGCAGGGCAGCAACCTTGATTGTAGGAGATGATTCAGAACTCATGATAGAGTATGCTTTACTGGTTTCTTATAGAACCCAGGACCACCAGCCCCTATCAGTCACTAATTCAGAAAACACTTTGCAAACAAACAAAAACAAAAACCCAACAACAATAACAACAACAACAAAAACCTACAAACTTGCCGACATCCTGGTCTATTGGAAGCAATTCCTCAGTTGAGGTTTCTGCCTCCCAGATGCCTCTAACTTAAGTCAAGTTGACATAAACCTAGACAGGACAAATACTATCATGCTAGAGATGTGCAAACTAAATACATGGAGTTAATCTTGATCCCAGTTAGCCTGGATTCCTCTGGTGTTACTTGTAAATCCAGTGCATCTCTAACTTGTGCTTATTTAAATCTTTACTTTCCCTTGAAACTAGGATTCTCCAATTAACCAGATCTAAATCATTCAAACTGTCATCAACTTTTCTTGGGATAAATAAACCAGTGATCATCTAAAAGAATCCTCAGCTGTTCATAATTGCCTAATTAGCAAGAAAATAGGCAAACTACAGCACAAGAACAAAGTGAATCTCAATGTAAGAACTAGTTTGAAGAATGAATTTTGTATTATACCATTTATATAAGTAATAGAGCAAACAAATTAACCCAGGATGATATAAATTAGATCAATGCTTACTTTTGGGAGTTAGAGATTGACAGCATAAGGAAATTTGCTTTTGGTATGAAAATGTTCTATGATATGATACTGTCATTAGATTCTAGTGAGTAGGAATCTTAACATGAACATTTTTTTATATTACTTTACACTTCAATAAAAATAATGAGAAGCCTATCATACACTACTTTGTATTCTCTTAACTAAATGATACCTTTTGTTATTGAGATAAAACAAAATTTTAAACATAGCTTACAATGTTGCCCTCCCTCCTTCAACTTAAAATACTCATCGGTTCTTCCTGTATGCTTGACTTTCTATGCTTTTTGTTTCAATTTCTCAAAATGTTCTTATGTTCCATGGCTTTATCTATGTGCATATACTTTTATCTCTTTCTCTCTGAAAGATGCCTCTCCAACATACACATCATATCTTATCAAATTAATTGGTAATTATTGAAGTTTCATCATCAATATCACTTCTTCACGAAAGCTTCCATGAACTACTTTTGTAGTACAACACTTTGTAGTATGTGTTTTAAAATATTCCTCTCTTCAATTCAGATGAGGTAGTGCACACACTTAATCAAAGCATTCGAAAGGCAGAAACAGATGTATCTTTGTGAGTTTGAGGCTATCCTGGTCTAAGTAGTAAGTTCCAGGACACCCAGAACTATGTAGAGGCTTACCAAAAAATATAATAGTATAACAATAATAAAATATTTCTTTCCCCATGTCCACAGCATTTTTAGAGTTCTTTGCATTAATATTATTTTTTAAAAATATTCTATCCCAGTCACCAGTCAGTGACCTACATCTCACAAGAGTGCATGCCTATTTTGCTAAGTATTTTATCCCAGAGTTTCAGATTGGGCCTTACACCTCCAGGACACTGCATTTGCTGAATGACTATGTAGACTAATGATTTTGAAAAATGTGTTAATAATCTCCAGTATATGGAGTAGAATGAAGGAGCCTAATAGTAAATTGAATAATAGTCATAGAAAAGTACATTACAAAATTATTCAAAGAAAGTAGAGAGTTGAAATTGATATGCTAATATTGTGAGTTTGGTGTGACACAAAGAAAGGAACAGAAATTCAGTGTCATTGGATTATGGAACAGGTCTGTGACTCTAGAATTTGACTACTGAGTATTACTGAGGAGAGAAATTATGTCTCAAACACATGGATAATGAGGAAACACAGGCTGCCACTTAGAAAAGTGTGACTAAGAAGAAGTTGTAAAAAAGCCTATTTTTTGTCATTAGTTCAGGAACATTCCAGTCATTAAATCCTGTCTATTTGATGGTTTCTTCATAAGAAATGGAAATTATTTAAGCATTGTCAATGTCATCACCTACTAGTCTTATTATAGAATTTCCTGTTTTGAATGGGCAGCAGTAGTTCTTCTATTAATCAAGTTCCACAAATCTACTGTGAATTGGAAAGCATTATAAAGTGTTTTCTGAATATGTCGTTCATAGAATTGATTTATTTTCCTCTATCTCTTTCCACTGTTCTATATTTCCTACAACACCACTTTACTCAATTTTAACAAATATACATTTATCCTTTTTTACCTACCACACATAAATGTGAGTATCTTACAAGGGTTTATCCCTTGACTTTCTACTTTTAGTACTCTTTTCTTTTAAAAGATATCTGACCCGTATCTTATGATATCTTTCATTTTTCTTTGGATAATTATTTAGATCACTATCTTCAGGTCAAACAACTCTTTTTCTCTTCAGTCTAATATTTGATGTTGAGAATTGCATAATGTAAATAGTACACATCTTTTCTTCTAAATTTGTTTTTCTCATTAAACTCTAAAATGATTTATTTTAGACCACAGCTCCAAATTTGCAGTATTTTCTATTTCTGTGATAAAGACCATGATGCTTTATCTTTCAGACACTGATTATCTAGCAAAGAAAGTAAAACCAAAAAGTAACACATAATAAATAACCTAAAGAGACACAAAGAAAATAGTATTTGACTTCTGAAGAACAACTCTTACACCTGTGGCAAACAGGATATTACTTCGAACTAGGTCCTATTCAAATCAGGTTTTAAGGAGTAAAAATATATATTCCATGGCATAAAAGACAGGAATGTGATTTAGGATAGAGGGAACAGTGAATATAAAGTTATAGTTGCACAAATGCACATACTCAGGTAACAGTAGTACTCTGATCCAGTGAGAAGAATAAAGCCTTCCATATTTTTATGTTTCAGTGAGACTTGAGACTGTTTAAGCTGAAAAATGCTGGGCTGTCATCAGGGGCCACCTGTTAACATGAGGTCCTAGATATTTCCAAACGCCACTTAGGGAGCTGTCAAATAGGAAGCATAGCAGCAGCTGCTGCATGTTACACATGGGAAAGAACATGTTCCAATTTATTGCATTGACTGGGCCAGTCCCTGTGTAGAGGACAATTGAATGATCTACTGCTGTGTGGTACTCTAGTTTTCTGGAGGATCTTTCTGACAGCTACCCATCCTATGAGTGAATAGCTTATGTTACTTGGATATAAAATTTATAATTTGAATGCTCCTTTTGCTATTTCCATCTTTTTTGTTTTATATTTTTTCTTCATTAACAAAAGGATGAAGGTAATACTGATATTTACATTGTTATCTATGGTTTACTATATAAATGGCTTAGCAGTTAAGAGCACTTTCTACTCTTGGAGAAGAATGCAATTTGATTTACAGCATTTGCACAGCAACTCATAACACTCTACAATTCCACTTCCAGGGGTTTTGATGCCCCCCTTTGACATCCAGGCACAAAAGTGGAACACAAATATGTACATAGGCAAAGTACTGGTTTACAAAAAGAAGAAGAAGAAGAAGAAGAAGAAGAAGAAGAAGAAGAAGAAGAAGAAGAAGAAGAAGAAGAAGAAAAGGAGGAGGAGGAGGAGGAGGAGGAGGAGGAGACTGTCATTTTTGTATTTGAATTGTCTGACTGTAAGATTTCTCTAACTTTTGCCCAACATTGTTAAATGTCAAAAGCCTTAAGAAAACTTTACTTAGCATGATAAGAGAAACAAAGTACCCTTGGTTTATACTATAATGGGCTCATTCTTAAATTATATCCTTAACATTCTCATTTGGTTGAATTAAAATATAATTTGCCGTATTATACTTTTTGATGATTTTTTCAAGTGAAATGTATATGTCTGTACTGCATATAAATTTACACCAAATCTTGTACATAATAACATTTATAAAAACACATTTGTTAAATAAGAATATTGCTTATATAGAATGGAATGTGGTTATAATGTAGCTCTTCCCTTTAAGAATCAAATTTCTATCAAAAATGACTTCACTAACACTATTGTTTTAAAAGGATATTGACATTATTAAATCACATGAATATATAGATCTATGGTTTTATCTGAATTTCAAGGGATCAGAATCTATGTTCATAATAAATATAGTTAGCTAATAAGTAGGACTGATGGAATTAAACATCCCCACCTAACTTAGCATGAACTGGCACTTTTAATCAAGAGTGGCTGTCTTTGCTCTGTAAGACATTTAGCAATGTACATAAATAATTTTGGTTGTCACAACTGGGAAGTGAATATGTGGTACTGCTGGCATCTAGTGGGAAGGAGAGATTTGCTTCTACACAACCAATAATGGACAAAACATTCATCTCAACGCATAATTATATAGTCTAAAACATCACATGTCAAGCCTTGCTGTCATTTCTTCAGGCACAGCTCTCGTTCTTTCACTACCATTATTTTCACAAATGTGCCTGGGTAAACATTTAGGGTGTCTGATAATGTTCAGTACAAATACCTTTTTGTAAATCTTTCCCATCATAGAAAGAAGTAGGATTCTAAAGAGGCAATGTTAGAAAATCTGGCACTTCCATTAATTTTTCATTCTATACCCAACACTCTTTTAGCTGTTTTGCATATACTACTTCACTTAATGCCCACAAAGAAGCTCTAATGAGATAGGTCATTATTATAGATCTTCAACCATGAGTTATAAGTAAGAATAATTTTCCAAGGTCATAGTGTTCTTCAACAGATTTGCATTTTGTATACTACAGTGTATGAGCTTTACACTTAACTAGAAAAGCCAGGGAAAATATTCCATGTAGATAATGCAGTAGCGACAAGATGTTCTTATATTGTGGCTTTCTCATTGTTATTCCATAAAAGTACTAAAATGCTGGGAAATTTTTGCTTGCAAAAACTGATTCAAGAACATATCAAATTCTGCCCCATCTTTGACAAAAAGTAGAGACTGACAATCTTGCCTTATAATAGAAAATGCATTGTTCAGTGAAAGTGAAGGTCTTTTCAAAGCACAATTTGCTTCATCTGACTAGATTGGAATAAATCACATAATCACCCCATCTCTTTTCCAGTCTTACAAAGCACATGTTCATCCAAACTTGCAATATTTTTCTAGTTTCTGTTACTTAAATCCTAAATTGATATTTTATAAACAGTTGAAGTAGACACAAAAAGAAACACAGAGAAGAGGATGCATACATGTGTCTAAGAAAGTGGATTTAAGGGGTTTTTTTTTTGTTTTTTGGTTTTTTCTTTCTTTCTATTTTTTCTTTTTAATAAGGAATAAGATGTAGCTATTTGGAATATTATGGTGAAAATTAATCTATAATTTTTTGAGATAGGATCTTCTGTAGCATAGGCTAGCCTAGAAGTTGTCAGACTTTATTGGAATTTGCAGAGATTCTCCTGTATCTGCCTCACAAATGCTGGAATTAAAGTCATGCAGCACCATCCCTGGCCCTCAAACCATCAGTTGTAACTGGAGATGCCATAAATCAAACCCAGCCCTTCATTCAATCAAAGCCTACCCTCTTTCACTGAACTATATGTTTACTATAATGTTTTTGTAATAACTTTCAGGATCAGTCTATGTTGTATGGTGACTTTAATTAGAATTCTCAACCCTGTCATCTTGTACTCTTGTCAATAAGTACATGAAGGATTTTATCTCCATGTCAATGTGTGCAATTACAAAATATACCCTCATGATTATTATAAGTACTGTAGTTTTAAAGTACAAAATGAACTCTTGTTCTGAAAATAAATATTTAACTACATTGCTTTGCTAACTTTTGAAAGAAAGAATAGACCCAGCCTTCTTAGAGCAGATAAGGCAGGAGGAGAGACCATCCTCTCACCCCTCTTTATGAATTTTACTGCTTATTAATTTCTCCAAGGTTAATAAGTAGTCACTGTTTGTCTCTATCTACATCTCTTTTTCTGACAGAGATATTATCTCTCCCGGACCATTTTATGACACATCCTTCAAACTTAATATTTAAAATTCATGAAACATAATTAGAAAACACTAAGAGAGAAAAGGGGATTGAGTGTAGTGAGGGATATCTGAGAAGCAAGCTTTGTTTCCTTTCTTCATCGTTTCTGAGGACAAAACAGATGTGGGCCAGGGGCTGTTCTCTAATTTTTTTTGTTAGAAAATATTTACAAAGAAAAAATTAGAAGGCTATTTCTGGTAACATATTCATACACTAGGTATTTTAAGTCTGCCAGGGATTCATAAATGAAAGATTTAATCCCCAGACTGCTTTTAACCAAAATACCCTAGGAAACAAAGTATGCTCAGATGCATAACCCTAGCAAGTCCAAAGAAGGAAATCTTCATGTAATGCTGGCATTCTGGTTCTTGAAATGACTTTTTTTCATCTGCATCTAAATTCATGCCGTGATAAAGGAAAAATAAAAACAGCATTAAAATCGCAATGTAAAAGATGACATGAAGACTGCTATTTATATTTTAGAGTTAATCTAATCTAGAGGCAGAGGGCATTTATTGCTGAAATACCCTAAAGTCAAACAAAAAAAGAATCAAATATTTGAGTTCAATTTTAAGCTCAGGCAAAAAAAAAATACATAGGTTTAAGAAATGTGGTATTCCACTGTCCTATGGAGTACTGCACTGAACATTTCTTTATAGACAAAATCAATCATTTATAAGGTGCAAATGCAGAGCCCATTAGGATCTTTTTAAATCCTTTATGGTCCTTCTATCGATTTGTATCTAGTTTTACAGTCTTAAATCCACTACGTATAGCTGTGGTGTGAATTTGAAATGCAGTAGAACTGGATTTTTATCATTATTATTATTAAAACTGAGCACTAGAATTTAGGGATTCTTCATATTGACCTCTAAAGTTCAAGTGTGTATTCAGGAAGGAAAGGTGAGATAAAAATAGTTCATCGAAAATATTTACAGCATGAAAGAAAGATGATTACAAAATTCAGCAAAATGCTGAAATGTCTTTGCATTTTGTATTAATGTCATCTCCTCCTACTTCCCAGGGTGTCTCTATTGCTCTCAAGAGACTCATCTTTAAGTAAGGCTACACTATTACTGCAGAGCAATCTACAGGAAGCTGACAGCCTATTGAGGAAATCCTGCACTGTGAATATTTATGACACTTCTGATTATTTAGAAATGTATTGACTTCTAACTTTTATTATGATACAGGAATGCAAGCTGGGTAAGTGCATATGGATGGTATGGACAGGAACACATTTTTGTTTATCATTTTACTTCACTTAGAGATAGAAGTTCTGTCTTTATTAAGAGCAATGCAGTAGTAGATTATTTCTTGAATCTCACCAGCAGTGAGTGTTTCTGTGGAATGAAAATTATCATCCAAATGACTGAAACTCCCACAGAGATGATGTAAGACATTTGTTCTGCATTTGACAGGTTAATTATAAAGATGAGGAGGATCTTAGTACTTCTTGATTTGTCCAGGTATTTGACAAATACAGAGCCATACTTAAAACTAGAAATGTACTCAATTAATGACCACTAACAGCAATCAAACCAGCTAGGAAGTTAAGTGTTGCATGCCACAAAATTAGCTCTGTAGATTGATTTTTGAATACTCTTTCTGATAGTCAGTGTTCAAGGATGTGCTGAACTATAAATAGTCAAAAACAGAACTTATAAGGTCTAAATGCAAACTATGCATTCAGAATAAAGAAAACTGAGTATGCAACGAACTTGAATATATGGATCGAAATGAGCCTTTAAAAAGTAGCCTAGTGTATAATCATTTGTGACCATAAGGAAAACCTGATTTGCTCATGTTACCATAAAGATATTAGAATATGAACATTTGAAAGTCTTCTTCCTTTCTTTTTTTCCCAGATAAGAATATTCTCAAAAGTCTAAATTCCCACAGATCAAATTCACATCAAAGGAAATAAAGGTGTTTAAGGCAGCGAGTGTGCAGTCCCTCCAGCAGCATAATCCTGTGACAAAGAGTGTAGCCATTCCTGCAGCATCCAGACAGCTGCACAGAATCCCAATCTGCCTAATGATCTGTCAGCTCTCAGTGCTGCACCGCCCTCACACATTTTGGCACATAGCTTCAGCAATGCCCATCCAGGCTGGCTGCACTACCACTAGGCAGAGCCCCGGCATTGGGGGCCAAGGAAATGGAATCAAAATCCACAGGGAAGAATATATGCCTTATTTAAAATGAAGTATTTAAAAACCATTCTGCTTTTGACTAATTTGAGAACTTATCACATGATTCCCTTTGAAGATGAGACTATTTTAGTATTCCTGTAAGGAGGTTGAATATTAAAGTATTCAGTGCTTTTCTTTTTATGGCAGTAAGTGCAGTGAGGCATAATTCTCCATGGTTTGACACAGATGTGTATTTTGTAATGATAATGGTCAATCTTTACTAAGATAGGGGATGTTGTCTGTAATACTGATTCACCACCTTAAATGATTCTCTGGCAGATTGTCGGATAAGTTGTAGTGTCTGGGTAGTGGAGAAAGGAAGCTAAATATTGTGAACCTACACTCTGAAAGTAAAACCTGATTTTTTTTTTAAATCATGTGTTTAGTTAGTGTTACCACCATGAAAAATCTTTAATGCAGAAAATACTTTACTAAAATAGGTAAAACTGACAGAAATATATCATCAATAGATTTTTGGGTCAGTGGTTATTTTATTCACATTACTAAGGAAATGGAAATAAGCATGCCAATTTCCATAATAATCTATGTCCTCCCTTTGTTCATTGAAACAATAGAAAGTACAATGATCAAATCAATGCTGCTAAGCCCCCCAAATATTAATCAATAGTTATAATAATTTTTACCCCTGGTCCACTTTCATTTAACTTATTAAAACTTTCCTTAATCTAAATAATTGGCAGAAAAATATAAAAAAGAGCATTAATAATACTTTAAACATATTATTGATTAATAAATATGTATCTTTCTATCATCTATCTATATACTTTCCTGCCTATCTATATATCTATCTCATGTCTTTTTCAAGGGTCCAGCCACTGAGATTAGATTAGAATATATGGAGATCATTCTACTTTTAGATAAATCACACTTTCAAATAAAAATACTGTATCCTACACTGCGGAAAGGATCTATTGGAATTATCTATAAAGTCATTCCATTCCACCTACATTTTTTATGTTTTTTAAATTATTTCCTTGTTAAGTATTGATTATGTTCTCTGGTATGTTGCATCTTTGTCTTCTTATAAATGTCAATATAGAATTTGTAGATAAAATGTAGGTGTCATATTTTCTGCTCTTTGAGTATCTATATAATGTATGTGCAACATACTAATAATGCTTAATAAATACTTGCAAACAGAATGACCAAAATGCCTTAAATATTTAAAGAACCCCTAGGAGTAACTGCCTAGAAATTGAGATACATTGCTAAACAAAGTAGCACAAACTTATGAAAATATTTTCCCATCCCCCCTCCTTTTGCTTCTATGAGGATATGCCCCCACCTACTCTGCCACTCCCACCTCCCCACCCTCAATTTTCCCCACACACAGCGTCCAGCCTTCATGGGACCAAGGATCTCCTCTTCCCCCTATACTTGACAGGACCATCCTCCCTTGCATATACAGCTGAAGCCAAGGGTCCCTCTCTAAGTCCTCCCAGGCTGGTGGTTTAGACCCTGGGGGCTCTGGTTGGTTGGTATTGTTGATCTCCTCATGGGGTTATGAACCCTTTCAACTCCTCCAGTCTTCACTCTAATCTTCCATTGGGAACCCCATGATCAGTTCAATGGTTAGCTGTGAGCATCTGCCTCTGAATATGTCAGACTCTTGCAGACCTCTAAGGATACAGATATATCAGGCTCCTGTCAGCATGCATTTCCTGACATCCACATCAGTGTCTACCTTTGGTGACTGCACATGGGATGGATACAATGGTGGAATGGTCTGCAGAAGACCCCTCCTTCAGTTTCTGTCCTACATTTTGTCTCCATATTTGCTCTCTTGAGTATTTTGTTACTCCTTCTAAGAAGGACCGAAGCACCTCCACTTGGTCTTCCTTCTTCATGAGCTTCATGTGGCCTGTGAGTTGAATCTTGGGAATTTCAAGCTTCTGGGCTGAAACCCAATAATCAGTGAGTGCATACCATTTGTATTCTTTTGTGATTGGGCTACCTCACTCGGGATGATATCTTTTAGTTCCATCTATTTACCTAAGAATTCTCAAATTCATTGTTTTTAATAGCTGAGTAATATTCCATAGTGTAAATGTACCATACTTTTTGTGTCCATTCCTCTGTTGAAGAACATCTGGGTTCTTTCCAGCTTCTGGCTATTATAAATAAGGCTGCTATGAACATAGTGGAGCATATGTCCCTGTTAAATGTTAGAGCATCTTCTGAGTATATGCCCAGGAGTGGTATAGCTGGGTCCTCAGGTAATGCTATGTCCAATTTTCTGAGGAACCGTCAGACTGTTTTCCAGAGTGGTTGCACCATCTTGCATTCCCACCAGCAATGGAGGAGTGTTCCTGTGCGACTGCGTAAGGGTATCCTGGGTCATGGTTGAGCAGGTGCCTAGAATCCCAAGACTCTGCAGACTCTGCTGCGTGGAATTCTGCGCGAGAACCAGAAGGAGTTCGGTCCCTCCCATCATCCAGGATCCTGAAAAGCAGTCATATCTCCATAGAGTCACATAGGCCAGGCTATAGGCCTCAGGCCCTAGGGATTTACATACTAATGAAGGCCAGAGGGCAGAGCAAATTAAACATGCCTCCCCCAGATCCTCCCCCAATCCTCCCCCTTTCTCCCTCCCTATATAACTCGGGACTGTCCCTGAGTTTTTGGGGGTACGCCTAGATCCATCTACTATCCGCCATGACAATAAACCTTTTTGGAACCAAAGACTTCCTCGTGTTACTGGGACCTGCTGCCTCCAAGGCCCTCAGGTCGCTGGAACCATAGAACTTCTTCCGTAATGTGGGACCCGCCATGGCAGCGGAAGCCCCTCTGGGGCTTGCGCCGCTGTGGCGGCCTTCTTAAATTTTCCCCACATGTTCCTCTTTCTCCACATCCTCGACAACATCTACTATCACCTGAGTTTTTGATCTTAGCCACTCTGACTGGTGTGAGGTGGAATCTCAGGGTTGTTTTGGTTTGCACTTCCCTGATGACTAAGGATGCTGAACATTTCTTTAGGTGCATCTCTGCCATTAGCGCTTCCACAGTTGAGAATTCTTTGTTTAGCTCTATACTCCATTTTTAATAGGGTTATTTGGTTGTCTGGAGTCTAATTTCTTGAGTTTTTTGTATATATTGGATATTAGACCTCTATCGAATGAGGGATTGGTAAAGCTGAAGTCCAAGTGGATAAAGGACCTCCACATAAAACCAGATACACTGAAACTAATAGAAGTGAAAGTGGGAAAGATCCTCGAATACTTAAGCACAGGGAAAAGTTCCTGAACAGAACACCAATGGCTTTATGCTTTAAGAGCAAGAATTGACAAATGGGGCCTCATAAAATTGCAAAGCTTCTATAAGGCAAAGGACATTGTCAATAGAACAAAATGGCAACCAACAGATTGGGAAAAGATCTTTACCAATCCTACATCTGATAGAGGACTAATATCAAATATATACAAAGATCTCAAGAAATTAGACTTATTGATTATACAAAATCAATCAGGTTATTCACAATCCTATGGTAGTTATGAAAATCAAAAGCAGAGTTCATATGACCAGCATTCATATAATAACCAGGGACAACAAAACATGGAATCATCAGGAGGTCAAGGTGGAAGAGCACCTTCATGTGTTTACCGAAATGCCCATAGAAAACAGAAGAGGGTGTAACAGATGACTGTGAACCACCATATGGATAATAAGGGCCAAGAACAACTAGTGATCTTAACCACTGATACATCTCTCCACCTAATTTCTTCTTTTCTTAATGGCTGAATAATATTCCATTGTATAAAGGTATCACATTTTCATAACCGTTTCATCAGATGATGTGCATCTAGGATGTTTCCATTTTCTGGCTATTGTGATTAGAGAAGCAATGAACATAGTTGAGGAAATATCTCTATAGTAAAATGGGGGCTGTTGAATATGTAGGCAAGAGTGGCATAGCTGGATAGGGTGTTCTCTTCCTAGATTTTGGGGGACGCTCCACATAGTTTTCCATAGTGGTTGTAAAAATTTTTTCTTACATCAGCAGTGAATTAGTGTTTCTACACTTTCCCTGAATCTACTCTATCATCTGATGTTATTTCTATTTTTAATTTTGGCTGGTCTGACTGATTTGCACTTTCCTGAAAACTAGGAATGTACATGTTCAAATTTTTAATGAAGCTTCTATTATATAGGATTGAGCAAGGGAAGAAAATAATCTAGTAACACTTTGTGGTGTGTTAAATGGAGGAAGAAGCAATGTAGGGAACAGAATAAATGTGATCAACAGTGACTATTCCAGGAGGTGTTGGGGGAGAACTTTACAAGGTTACTTTGAGTAGTGTATATTAGAAGTCCAACCAGTTTGTTCTCTTCTGTAGTATTGAACCTATCTAAGTTTTTCGATTGAAATACACCTCATAAACTTCTCTCTCTCTCTCTCTCTCTCTCTCTCTCTCTCTCTCTCTCGCTCTCTCTCTTTCTTTCTTTGTGTGTATCTCTGTACCTGTCTCTCTCTCTCTCCGTGTATGTGTGTGTGTGTGTGTGTGTGTGTATGTGTATCTGTCTGTCTGCCTGTCTGTCTGTCTCCTTTTCTTTAGCTCTAAACTTAACTATGGTCCATACTTTTATTTTTAAGTTGACTAGGAAATAAACAATTCTGACATTTGTGCTGATGTGTGGAAGTGACAAAATCACATGATAGACAAATGATTGTATTGTTAAGGTGAGCAAATGGATTTGAACTATGTTATGTTTTTCCTTAGTGCTTGATTCCATGCCTGAAGGAAGGTTCATGGCAGGTCCTATTTTATTTGAGCAAGTTTGCTATAAGTACCCCTCTGATATTTGGTACATACCAATAAAATAGATTTAATGATATTCTGAAGGTGCAACAGAGTTAAAGTACAATATATCTCCTTCTAGAATGCTGCAGTACATTTTTTTCCACTTGGAATGTACAGAAAGATTGGACTTGTCTTAAAGAGATGCCGAACTTTACATTTAAATCCTATTTTTCAGTAACCTTGAAAATTTTACACAATTTTCAAAGGATATTTTCACTTTTCTCTTTAAAATGGACTGATGACAGGCTTTTTGCTGTCATTAGAATCTTTTCTAAAATTCTTAGGTTCTGTAAGCTATAGCATCTTCTCCTTCTCGTGTCTCACAACATGCTATTCTCACATACATTCAGTTTGCTCACAGTTACCCTTGCTTGTTTTATGCTGATTGAACAGGTTAAACTCTCTTGCTTCAGTGTGCCTGCATATGACGCTTTCAGTTCTCAATATGGATACTACTTACCATCCTGCAAAGCTGTGTTCCACTACCACCCTGCATCAAATCAGTAAGTTCACTTTCACATTAGGTTTTATATGTTGGTATACTTTTTGCCTTTCCCATTTAGATCTAAGTACAGTGAAATCAAATCTTTAAGACCCAGAATACTGTCAGGCACACCATGAGCACACAACAAACTAAAATAAATTCATGCATGGACAAGTAACTTTGCTTGTTTTGATTTGCTCTGTTCCTGTATTAGCACATTTCATCTGGCCTAGTCTTCAAACAAGAAAACCTGCACAGAATTGGGTGGGTTTTTTCTCTTTGAATTTCATGGAAATCAGCCATGAGAAATCAAATTCACAAAGCCAATAGGATTGTAAACATTTTTTCTAAATGACAGCAGAATTATATTCAGAAAGATAATTTAAGAAAGATAATTTTTTGTTGTACAATCATGCTGTCTTCAAAAAATTGTTACAAAATATTTAGGTGTTCTTGTGAATGATGTTCTGAAAATTGAATTTGTAATAAAGTATTTGCTTATTGTTTGGCTGCCTCAGTTGCACTGGCTCGGAAAATTCTATGCATCAAGCATTTTCTTAGATCTAAGATTTCAGAAATGAATGAGATATAGTTTTTCTTTATATTTAATAACCATGCAATGAAATATCAAGTAACTGAGATTAGTACCAAATAGGTTTGCATTACTACAGCATAAAACAGGTTAACTGCCCCTTTCCAAACTAGAATCTAATAAAAATGTGAATTCCATAGCATGAAACTATAGTCTCTTAAGAAAGATTAAGGATTTTTTGTTTTTGAAATTGATTTTTATTGGATATTTTATTTATATTTTAGATGTTATTCCCTTTCCTCATCCCCCCTCCCACGGAGAAACCCCATATCCCATCCCCCTCCTCCTGTTTCTATGATGATGTGCCCCCACATACCCACCCACTACCACCTCCCCATCCACAAGTTCCCTCACATTGGGGCATCTAGCCTTTACAGGATAAAGGACTTCCTCTCCCGCCTTTGCCCTACAAGGCCATCCTCCCCTACATACAGAGCTGGAGCCATGGGCCCCTCCCTATGTGCCCCCAGGCTGGTGGTTTAGACCCTGGGAGCTCTGGTTGTTGGTATTGTTACTCTTCTCATGGGGCTACAAATCCCTTCAACTCCTTCGGTCTTCTCTCTAACTTCCCCATTGGGAACTCCATGATCAGTTCAATGGTTAGCTGTGAGCTTCCACCTCTGTATATGTTAGACTCTGACAGACTTCAAAGGAGACAACTGTATCAGGCTCCTGTCAGCATGCACTTCCTGACATCCACATCAGCTTCTGCCTTTGGTGACTGCACATGGGATAGATACCCTTGTGGAGCAGTTCCTGACAACCCCCTCCTTCAGTTTCTGTCCCACATTTTGTCTCCACATTTGCTACCATGAGTATCTTGTTATTCCTTCTAAGAAGGACCAAAGCATCCACATTTTGATCTTCCTTCTTCATGAGCTTCATGTGATCTGTGAGTTGTATCTTGGGTATTCCAAGCTCCTTTTTAGCTATATCCACTTATCAGTGAGTGCTTACCATATGTGTTCTTTTGTGATTGGGTTACCTCACTCAGGATGATATTTTCTAGTTCCATCTATTTGCCTAACAATTTCATGAATTCATTGTTTTTAATAGCTGAGTAATACTCCATTGTGTAAATGTACCACACTTTCTGTATCCATTTCTCTGTTGAAGGACATCTGAGTTCTTTCCAGCTTCTGGTTATTATAAATACGGCTTCTATGAACATAGTGGAGCATGCATCCTTGTTATATGTTGGAGCATCTTTAGGGTGTATGCCCAGGGTGGTATAGCTGGGTCCTCAGGTAATGCTATGTCCAATTTTCTGAGGAACCGCCAGACTTTTTCCCACCAACAACGGAGGTGTATTCCTTTGTCTCCACATCCTCCCCAGCATCTGCTATCACATGAGGTTTTGTTCTTAGTCATTCTGACTGGTGTGACGTGGAATTTCAGAGAAGATTAAGTTTTTAACTCTGCTCTTTGATACCTTTGACTTTGGATAGATTGTTGAACTTTCTTGTGTTGTATTGTCCTCATTTGTAAAATCATGAATATGATTATTACAAATTAATTCAGAGAGAAATCCCATATCATTCTTTAAAAAGCTTATTGATGCATTTGTTTTTCATTTTTAAAACTACTCTTAGCATACAAAATGATGAATTTCACTATGACATCTTCATACATATGTACCATTGTACTTTGCTCATATTTATTTCTCCATTATTGTCTTCTATCCCTCCTGCTGTCTCTTGTTGTACTTTTTCCTCCCTTTATACAGTTTCCCCTGCTTTCATACTGAATATGTATTATATATGTATGTGTAATATGTGTATATATTTATATATAAATACATATTATATACATATATAGTATTAAGCTTATATATATATGTATATATACATACATATGAGAGAGAAATCATTTGTTTCTTACCTCATTCTTAGCCCAATTAGACCCTTTGCTACTCCTACCTAGTCCCTTTCTACTTTGTTCCAACTAAAATTTTATTTTCAGAAATAAATTGTTCTGTATATTTGATGCCACATTGTTCATAATAGATAAGTTATAGGCTTACCCATCAACTTGTACATACACAAAATAAAAATATTTTAAAAATATCTCCTTTATATAAGAGAAACTGTACAGTAAAAAATAATGCTGGAAAATTAGGTTCTAAATGTTGGAATTTTATTCTTGGTATTATTACTAGTTTGCAAGTTTCTTCAAGTATTCTAATTCTTTTAACAGAAGAAAAAGTTTTAATAGTTAGGCTAACTGACTCAAGTGTGCTTATTTAACTCATTATACATATCCAAATAGCTTAGAGGTACAGTTACATTTAGTGCTTTCAAAATAATGACCTTAGAAACAAAATCTAAGGACAGAAACTTCAAAAGGCTAACAAGCAAATATCACTTGAATGGCCCCTCCTTCTTGAAAAAAACATGCTGTTAAAAATGCTAAAAGAAAAGCAAACCTAGCAAAATATGGTACTTGTCATCTACTGCACACTATAACATTTGGTTACGTATAGGTATAGCTTTAATTTTGCCTGTGGTTGCCAGCCTTGAGTTTACAAAGTCCCCATGATGCATATATCTAGATTGCCTAAAAAATATTGACCTTTTGTTTCTTTGCTTTAATATAATCCATTATATTTACAAAATAGAAAACATAGATGTTAGAATTTGATAGAGAATTTTGAAAAATATATTTTATGGATTTATAAATAAACTTATTTATAAAAAAAACCCAAAATTTCAGCTTAGTGTGCAGTTATTTCACCTTTTACTTGACCAAATACTATCCTTTTGTCAATTACTGTGTTAAAATAGATTTTAGCTTATATAATTTTGAAATATTGCTATTCATAGCTATTTCCTTTATAACAAGCATGTTTGGTTTATAAAAATCTTAGAAAGTTGCTATACAAGGTCATATTTTAACTCATAGAATTTGATCTAAGTAGTATAATTACATCCATTCTATACATGCTAAAACTGAGGCTGAATGGGCTACGAGAGTCCATCTCAAATGCTGGATACTGGAATAACTTATGGTATCAGAACTTAATTGTGAAGCTGTCTAGATATATACATTATTTCTTTCCATTGAGAAAAGGACATTAATGAGAGAAAATATAAAGATGGTATGCTGGCTAGTATTTCAACTTGCCGCACAAAATAATTTGGTTGTAAGGTATTTTCTTAGTGATTGATGGGGAAGGACACAGCCCATTGTAAGTGGTGCTATCCCTGGATTAGAGGTTCTAGGTTCTGAAAGAAAGCAGGCTGAGCAAGACATGGCAAGCACAGTAGCCAGCACTCTTCCATGCTCTCTGCATCAGCTCCTGCCTCCATGTTCCTGCCCTATTTGAGTTCCTGTCCTGAATGTCTTTTGTGATAAATAGCAATGTGGGAGTGTAAGATGAATAAACTCTTTCCTCCCAACTTGCTTTTTGGTCATGGTGTTTTGTTGCAACAATCAAAACCTTAAGGCAGATGGAAAATTAGTCATGTAAGAATACTATGACTATAATAAAGCATATGCATAAAATGGTATATTATGAAAATGTAGATAAGGATCTGTAAGTAAAGGATAGTAAAACAATTTAGGGCATTCATCAATTTCACCTACATTTATTGTATACTGTACGCTCAACATTGTAATTGCTACATTATACAGGACTAGTGAGTTATGCTCTAGATTCTTATATTAGAATGTTTGGTTTTGGAAAATCTAAAAATATCATGATGAATGTTAAGGCTTTATTCATAGTTAACTTTACTAAAAGGAAATGAATATAGTTTGAGGGAGAGTGAAAAAGATGAACTATATTTTTATAACAACATATGCCATGAGAACAAGTGTTTCTTCCTGAAGCTTCTCCACTGTGATGAGAGAAAGGAAACTGCCAGAGGTAGAGAAAAGTAGGCTGAGAATTTCTTGAAGTTATCCACAGACATTTTGACTTTTACTAGAAATAAGATGTCATAAAAAGAGAGATGACTCTTTTATCTGAGGGACATAAGAACGTACACATACATTTCCCCTGAGTATAGAAGATAACAAGGAGTGGTGTAGACTCTGGAAATTAGTGCTTGGCACTTTGGTATGACAAAGGAATGCACAAGTAGCATATTATTTTTAAAAATTACAAATTTATGAGCCTCACTAGAAAGTCAAAGATATTGATTGACTCTTTAATTCTTAAATGGTTGACTAATCTTTGTGTACTACATAAGGACCTGCAGCCCTGTTCTTTCTGACACATCACTCTATCACTGTAATTTGTAGGACAAGAGCAGCCACCAGCAGCTGCTGTGCTTACAGAAGTAGATATTTTGCATACAAATCCTTAAGTACAGTTGATTTGAAAGCTTAATCTCAAATTTGATTTGAATTAAAACTTTGTTTCATTAAAAAAATTTAAAATTGATAAAATTTCATATTTGTATTCAGAGCAATATAAATCGTATGTGAAATACCTTCCTATATGTTTCTTACCTCAATGTGTTTAGATGCATGCTTAGTTCTTTTTCAATAGACAGCAGGTACTCCCTTTACATTTTGCATTAAAACCCTCTGTCAACACACACACACTTTTTATCAACATCATCTTATAGAGCATTCTTTCCGTTGTTGTGTACAATTGTTTGGTTTTTCTAACAACTGTAGGGGAAAAAGCTTAAATCAAGAAATGTGAGTCTTCAGAACTTTATTAGAGAGATAATTCGCTTTATTCAATGTTTAAAATAAGTATGTTAATTTATAGGAAAATTTTGATACTGATAATAATTAAACCTATTAGCAGCATAATTAATCTCTATTAGCAGAATATATCTTCATTCATAAATTTTCACAGACTATAATATTTTGTATTTAGTAATAAATACTATGGTGAAATAATTCTAAGTATTAAATTATTATGTAATAATAATTTGTCTAAATACTAGTCTAGTATAGTGATTTTGTTTCACATTTCAATTCTGTGAGTCACTGTCATTTTTTATTAGAAATAGATATCACAATAAATGACATATTAAACATTGGTAATACTAATATATGTAATATTTTTAATTGTTATTATTGTACATTATTGTTCATTTTGAAATAATATCTATTTCTACATTGCAGTATCTCTCTATACTAAATGCATGATAGCTTACCTCCTTCTTACATTTAGTATTATATCATGAATAATGTTCAGGGTTTCCACAGTTGTAAAATTTACTATACGTTAAATTATTGTTTAGGTCATAGTAATGATATGTTATAATATCCTAAGTTATTTTTCAAAAGTGATTACCATATATTACATCATAATGTTTACTTATTTAAATAACATTACACATTATTTTGGCTCTCATATTCTTAAAATTATTTTCTTTGCTGAAGAGATGTTCAGTGGGTGAAGTGCTTACTATGCAAGTGTGAGGATAAGGTCTGAATTCTCAGAACCTATGTTTACGCAGGTGGGCATGGTGGTTCACCTGTAACAGTGCACAAGAGTACAGACAGGCAATCATTTAAGCAATTTAGCTACCCAGAAAAGTTTAGAGACCCTGCCTAAATTTATAAGGGAAAGAACTAACAAGAAGGCATTAGACATCAACCTCAAGCCTCCACACATATATGATTACATTTTCATGAACTCTCTAGCACATATTCAAACACACATACACATGTTCTCTTTCACAACACATACACACATACATACACTTTCTATTTCTGTTATAATAGCATACATGAGTTTTTATGTATTTATATGAAGTCTAAGAATCCTGAATAAGTGAAAGCTTGTTATATTTATTTTTTCTGAATCATGCTTAATTCATATAATATGACTATCTCGACTTTTATACACTTTCATGAAGAATAATCATACAAATATTTCACCTGTAGAAACTCATATTTTAATATACTAAAAATGAAAATATAAATTCTTCAAAATAGCAAACAATACCACACAAGTCATTTTATTTTATAAAATGGGATTTTATCTCACTTTATCCCTTTGCCAACACTCTTTCTCTCTCTCTCTTTTTTTTTAAATCTGGAGTAATAGGCCATGATATTTTATAAAATGCCATTTAAGACATTAATAGTTCATTTATTTTCAAGGCAAAGTTCATGTCATAAGTAAACATAACACATGATATAGACTTTTGTGTAACTATGCCACTGAAATTCCTGTTGGTCTGTTTCCTCCAATTAGCAAAGATCGTAGTTTATAAACTGATTTTCTTTGTGTTCAATAAATCTAAATTTGACTTTTTTTGATTTCCTACTCTGTTGTAGAGTCTATGTTTATTGATATTCATATTTACACATAGGATTCTCCTAATGTATTACTGTCATTTCTCTGCATAATTGTCATTAATTCTGTCTAACAAATGGTTTTGGAGAACATCCATGGGAGATTTTACTTTTATTTTTTCTTATTTTAATTTTCTCTTTTAATTCATCCATCATTTCTGGCTTTCCTTCAAGCCACATTAAGTTTGATCTTTCTTCCCTTTTTACACTCTGTTATTTGGCTGTGGAATGCCTCCTGAGGATCATATACAGACTCGAGAGTAAGGTGGATTCCATGGCATCATACCGCTATGGGTTGTTCAGTCCCTTAGCACTCCCGTCAGCATCCTGAACTCATTTTGTGCAGTCTTTTAAATCTAGGGGTTCAACATTGACAACTGACAATTTATTACTACTGCACCTGAGTTTTCTTTGCCTTGAACAAATCTTACTGGTAGCACATCTCTTATGGTCTGGTGGGATTCTGAAAATGCTTCTTATGTGCAGTGCATTCTTATAATACGGCTTCTCTGTATTTTTCTCTTCAGTAGGAACACTTGTCTTCTAACATAAACATCATACAGACAAGTCTTAGACAGGTTCTAGTTCAGATCATAGATTTTCAGGCCCATTTTAGAGGTGCACAGCTGTAGGAAGCCGCTACCGCCGTAGTGCCGGCGGCGAGACCAATCGCCATTACAAGATGGCGCTGACATCCGCTGCCCATCCTGATAAACAAGCTGTTGCGCATGTGAGGGAAGTGAGCGCGCGCCAAGTCACAGCCCATCCTGGGGCATTTTGGCGGAATAACGAGTAACCAGCCAATCAGAAATGAACACGCCGCTCCAAGGGTATATAGACAGTGCCTTTTCAGGGCCCGGGGTCTTCCTCCTTTCATCGCAATAAAAGGTTTGCTGCAGAAGGATCCTGGTGTCCGTGTGTGTTCTTGCTGGGGACACAATTACACGTGAGTCACAGCTGGTGCCGAAACACGGGAAACTCACCATCGCTGGCGCCGAGGATACCCTCCGCACGTGGAGAGGGTTCAGAACTGCAGGACAAAGGTAAGCTCTGAGAGGCATGTTTGGCCTTGATCTATTTCGTCTCCCTCCCCAGGCGGCACTCGTTCTCTTCCTTCTGGTTTTGCAGGATGAGAAAAGTCGCTCTACTGTAGCGGCGGGCCAGGGAGTCCTAGATGAATTACAGGACAGCATGTAAGAAACAGAGCAGGATATGCGCTTAGGAACTCAGAAAAAAAGGGAGCTCAGAAGGCATGCCTAAGAAAACAGACCCTTCCAAAGACGCTCAGTCCGCGGAAGCGAGAGATAAGGGAAAGTACTCCCCTGGGAGAGATGCACACGAAGGGAAAAGAAGCCTCCAAAAGAAAATCTCTTTATCCGGTAAAGGAACTGGAGGCCTCGGGGCTTGGTGGCTCTGAGTCGGAGGAGCTAACTTCCTCTGAGGGGGAGGACTTAGACGAAGAGACAGATGAGGGGGAAAGATACCATCCAGATGAACGGCCGCTGCCACGAAATCGAATACTAGCGCTAGTTATAGTTATTTGAAGGCTGTGTTTGCAGGAAGTGTATTTTGGGGGATGCAGTCTAGGTGAATGAGGTGTTGACCCGGTGCCGATTTTGCCTAGGAGGTGACAGCGAATCATAGGTCAGGAGAATTCTAAACAGGCATTGCCCGCAGTCTAAGAGCTGCTTCAGGTGGGAAGAGCAGGGTTAGAAGGAATTGGAAAACTAAGAAAGCAGGGTACTGTGGTGTTACAATAGCTGCCTGCTACATCTCCAATGGACGAGATGAAAAGTTACATCTTGAATATGAGAGGGAGAGAAAGGGTTTTAGAAAAACAGTTGTCCTCTCTCTGAGCTGTGTCAGCAAAAAGGAATGAAAAGGCTATTTCACAGCTCATCGAGAAAAAGAAAGAAATTCGAGAGACGTCCTGAATTTCTCTTTATTTAGCTCTTAGATGTCCTTCTTTGTTGTCTGTCCTTGGCGCGCCAATGTCCACATGTGTCGATTGTTTGTTTTTTGTTTCGTTGTCTAAATGTATGTTCTATGTTGCATGTTCAAAAGACAAAAATGGTTACATATCCAACTCTTGGGCTAGTTTAACTTTGTTTTAAAGGCAGTCTTTATATACACAGCAGAGGCTGATAAGCTACCCTACACCTGTAGCTA
Source organism: Grammomys surdaster (assembly GCF_004785775.1). Taxonomy (NCBI): domain Eukaryota; kingdom Metazoa; phylum Chordata; class Mammalia; order Rodentia; family Muridae; genus Grammomys; species Grammomys surdaster. The sequence continues at coordinate 5,814,492 of NW_021604563.1, forward strand.
AGAGTTGAGCTGAGCTGAAAAAGCCTTTCCAGGAATTGAGGTTGGCATAAGCTGCTTTTAAAAGAGACCAGTAGCTTTTTGGGTTTTATAAGGAAGCTAAGAGTTGTTTTCTCCTAGAAAAATCTCTGTGACAAGGTGCTTTTCTCTTGAAATTACAGCTAGAAAAGGCAACAAATTTTGTTTGGTCTAAATATATAAGATGCATAGCCACTTCATTGTTGTTTCTGATTGGTTTTAAAAGTATAAAAATGTTCTACATGTCTTGGTTATAGATTATTGGCTTAAATTATTGGGTGTGATTAGAAATTTACAACTTTGGTAACAGAAAGTTGGCGTAAAACTAACTCAGAGTTATAGTCATTCAGAAACCAGATGTATAAAAAATAAGATTTTAAAACAGTATCTTTTCAATGAGATATTAAAAGCTGCTTCATACACTCATATATAAGAATTGGCAGCAAAACTTTGTAACATAAAGGTAATCTACTTGGTGTTGATTTTAGAAAAAAATAGATTGTTTACATTGCTTCTGGTTTTGCTTCTCAAAATTAATGGTTATACTCTAATGTTACAAAAGAAATTTAAAAATTTAGTTAAACTGCCAGTATTCCATTGGCTACAGTTGGCAGTTCTAATCTTGATTTTGGGATTTTTTGATTCTCCCAGGTTTATAGAAAAGGAGACAGCAGGTAGAGTTAAATAAATATATTTTAAACAAGTTGTGATATAGTGTTGGCCTGCTAGAAGGATAATCTTTGCACTAGGCCTCTGAAGAGATTAAGAACATTTACATTTAAATTAAGACAATGCAGACTGGGCTCCCACAGAAGCTTGGGTGAGACATTCCTTTTGTCTTGTTTTGGTCTTCATGACCAGCCCCTAGAAAGGTGTTTTCCAGAATTTGTTGATTGCCTTGCTTGTTCCTTGTGGGGGAGGTGTCAGCCTCAGGCCCAAAATTCACAACAGCTTATGGCCAGGAGTTGTTATTATGTTGGAGTAATTAAAATTATGCTTGCTTCCCTCCATGGCATTTTAACTACTGCCGGCAAAGGAATTCCTCAACTCGATTTGGGTCCTTTCTTCCAAAATTGTTGAGAGTGATAGAAGACAAGATGGCTTTGGTTCCTCTGATGTGTATTAGGTCTTATCAGTAACAAGAGACCTAATCTTAAGTTAATAATTGAAGGAAAAAGGGTTTTGAAAGATTAATAGATACTGGGGCTATTTAACAATTATTAGAGGACAAGATTGCCTTTAGCTTGGCTTTTATCTGATACTCTCACTCAGCTAAAAGGAGTTGGTTATTCAATTAATCCAAAAACAAAGTTCAAATTTAAGATTTATGAAACTAATGGGACATTACAGTCTGTCTTGCCTACTTCAGTTGCCATTCTAGTAAATACATATAGAATTATTATAGATTTAAAAGATTGTTTTTATTGTTCCTTTACATCCTGGTAAAGGTGTTGAGGTTTAAATTCAGTGAATTTACTAGTGATTTTTGAGAGCCAATGAAGCGATATCATTAAAAAAGTTTTGTCTCATAATTATTAATGGCATTAAAAATTTGTTGTTGCTTTAATACAAAAGTTAAACATTTAAATCTCTCAGTGTATATTTTCATTTTCTTGAATTTTCCCCTGCTTCAGCACAAATAATTAAATTATATGCTGTAACCACTGTTTGAAATGATGAAAAATCAAGCTTTCAATTGGTACACTCATAGCCAGTATATGGCTCATGGTTTGTAACTACTTAAAATTGTTGACTTTTTAGACATTGCTAATTCTCAAATTTTACAGTTATTTATACAAACACAGTTTAATTTAACCACCTTACACTTCTCAAAAGTTTGTACAATTTTGTCGCCAAATGGAGGTGACCCATCTGACGGGTCTCCCTTATAACCCTCAAGGACAAGGCATTATAGAACGGGCTCATCACACTCTTAAGTCTTATCTAATAAAACAAAAAGGGGGAGTCGAGGAGGCTCTACCCTCAGTGCCACGAGTCACCATTTCTATAGCACTTTTTATCCTTAATTTTTAAAATCTGGACAGTCAAGGCCACACAGCAGCTGACCGTCATTGCTTAGAGCCTGATAGGCCAAAAGAGATGGTCAAATGGAAGGATGTCTTGACCGGACAATGGAAAGGCCCGGATCCTATTTTAATAAGATCCAGGGGAGCGTTTTGTGTTTTTCCACAGGAAGAAGACAATCCATTTTGGCTACCAGAGCGACTGACACGACGACTCGTGGCATCTGAAGATGACCCCCGCAAAAGACTCATATGCAGATCCTTATTTGGATCCTCCAGCTTTGGGTTCCTAGTATTTTTGTTTATTTTATCAAATTCCGCCTTTAAGAATTGTACCAATGAAACCTGCTGGATGTCCCAGTGTTGGAGTTCTGAAAGATTCACTCGCGCTATGGTTGCCAGAGTCCCGCGATGGGTTCCTGTCCCCGTGGAGACTCCTTTCACTTTGTCATTATTTAGGCAAAAAAGAGATTTTGGTATAACTGCAGCCATAGTGACGACGATATCAGATAGTGCCATTGCAGCCACTGCCGCTGGGATTGCTATGTCAACTTCTGTTCAGACGGGCACTGCCCTCAACCAATTGTCAGCCACGGTGGTGGAGGCTGTTAACCTTCAAACCTCCGCCAGCGCCCAACTAAAAGGCGTGCTAATGATCCTTAATCAACCCCTTGATTTAGTGGGAGAGAGATTAGATATCCTCTTTCAATTAGCCCAATTTTGTTGTGAGAGAAAACTGGGTGCACTTTACATCACCAGTGTACAGTATGAAAATTTTACCCGAGCAGCTAACTTGTCCAGACTTTTGTCTCTCTACCCTGCAGGAAATTGGTCAGAAGGATTTGAGGAGACGCTCAAGGCGCTGAGGACAGCAGTGGTAGCTATCAATTCGACACGAGTGGATCTATCACTGACTGAAGGACTCTCCTCCTGGATTTCTTCGGCCTTTTCCTCTTTTAAAGAGTGGGTGGGGGTAGGCCTGTTTGGTACAGCCCTATGTTGTGGATCAGTGTTCATGTTATGGTTGCTCTGCAAACTCAAAGCTCAACACAGACGTGACAAGGTGGCAATCACTCAAGCATTTGCAGCAGTAGAACAAGGCTCATCTCCCGAGATTTGGTTATCCATGTTGCGTAGATAATGACACTTGGGTTCTCGGCTGATGTACCCCAAGGGCTTTTGGTGAAGACACCCTATGAAGCCTCAAACATATCTGTACACAGTCCCTGCCCACTAAGGTGTTCGTTCTACGGATAGTAGGTCTGGTAAGTCAATGACGGAGCGGAGGGATAAGCCTCGGCCACCTAAGACAGGGCAGCCCCGGGTGGGGAGGCTGACCCAGTGACGGGTAAGAGTTTGAGCACCGCCCTCCAAAGAGGCTCAGACCCGCCATGAGACCCCCAAATATGGGAGTTACGAAACCTTCCCAGGGATCTCAACTACCACCCTCTGCAATAAAACAAAAAGGGGGAGGTGTAGGAAGCCGCTACCGCCATAGTGTCGGCGCCGAGACCAATCGCCATTACAAAATGGCGCTGACATCCGCTGCCCATTCCGATAAACAAGCTGTTGCGCATGTGCAGGAAGTGAGCGTGCGCCAAGTCACAGCCCATCCCGGGGCATTTTGGTGGGTAACAAGTAAGCAGCCAATCAGAAATGAACACTCCGCTCCAAGGGTATATAAACAGTGCCTTTTCAGGGCCCGGGGTCTTCCTCCTTTCATCGCAATAAAAGGTTTGCTGCAGAAGGATCCTGGTGTCTGCGTGTGTTCTTGCTGGTGAGACAATTACACGTGGGTCACACACAGCAAATCTGTTAGTGATTTATAAAGACTGCTAAGGATACCTACATGTACAGTCTTATTTCCTCCAAATTGTAAATAAGATTTTTTTTTATTTTTTAATGTACTATTTCTGTTAATTCTTTGAGAACATCTTATTCTAAATAGTGCATTATTTAGTGGATCAATTTTCAGTATGTACATCTTTTCATTCCACAACTGCATTTTACTTGTTTGTCTCTGCTTGTTTGTATGTATGAGCCCACATAGAAACCAGAGAAAACATTGTAAGGGAGTTGTTCTCTCCTACCATATGGGAATTAAAATTAAGTAGACAGGCTTGGTGGCAGCACCTTTATCTGCATGGCCGTTTTACTGCCCCGTCCTTCCATTTTTAGTTCAACTCTTGATATGGAAATGGCATGCAAATTAATCAAACACTTTTTATTTTCTATTTTTTTCTTGAAACAAGTGTCTCTCTGTAAAGCTCAGGCTGATTCTTTGGTTCAAGGGGCCTTTCTGGTTCTGCCTCCTGGGTATCTGGAAATTCAGAAGTATACCACCATGACTGGCTTCTATTTAAAAAAAAAAAAAATGAATGAAATGTTTTGATTTTCTTCTGAAACATTAAATTTGTATAAGAAATTATAAAATTGAGGTATCTTAACTTACTGTTTTTTTGGAGAGTCCCATCTTTCCCATTAATACCACAGTTTTTTTAATTTAAAAATTGAATATATATTTAAGTATTATTTTTAAAAATGAGTATTTTATTATTAGTTTTATTTATTTTATGTATATTAGTACACTCTAGCTGTATCCAAACACCAGAAGAAGACATCAGATTTCATCACAGATGGTTGTGAGCCACCATGACATTGCTAGGATTTGAACTCAGGACCTCTGGAAGAGCAGACAGTGCTTTTAACTGTTGAGCCATATTGTTATTTAGACACACACACACACACACACACACACACACATTAGTATAGAAATACAACCTGCTGAGTTCATTTGGGATTGAAGATATGCAAATATATTTAAGCTGAATACTCATATAACCAAGTAGGGGCTCATTCCTGGAAAGACTCACTCTCAAGTTTCTTAGAAATCATTGACTATCTATAGCTCTTCACATACAGGTTAGACTATCTGATACTTTAGCCATCATTATTGATATCAGATGTTATTATTCATCTCTTCATTAGGCTATTATTTTGTTGAGATTTCCTGGGTCTAGGTTTTTTGTTTTATATAGAGAAAACAATCTGCAGACTTCTTGGTCTTCTTGTTCTAACAATCTCTGCCTTCTCTTCCTTATTGTTCCTGACCCTTATATAAGGGGTTGTATTGTCTGACACTTCTCTAAGAAGGGATGGGAACTACACTTTTTTTTGTGGACATAAGAATAAGTATTTGCAATGAATTTGGAAATTATAACGGTTTAGGAATGTGGCAGTAGTAAGTTCTTCTTTAGTTTCTATGGCCTCACCAGCCAAAGAGAATGGGCTACGTTACAGCACCAGGGATTAATTTGTCCAATTTTAGAATCCTTCAGTTGAATCATATCTTCAATTTGTGACCTCCAAGATCTAAGAAAAGTGGCATTATCAGACCTTTGATATCTAGTATGAGGTCCCACTTGCCAATTATTGCCCTTGATTGCTGGGAAAATGGAGTCCTATTTAGAAATTCCTTCTCTACACCTACATCATGTAGGGTACTGCCTATGTTTGCTTCTAGCAGTGTCAGTGTTCACATTGAAGCCATCAGTCATTTGGAGTTAATTGTTGTGAAAGGTGAAAGATGTAGGTTCACTTTCATTCTTTTACATGTGAACATTCAGTTTCTCCAGCACCATTTGTGAATATGCTGTCTTTTCTCCAATGTGTGTTTTTGGTATCTTTGTGATCAGACAGCTGTAGTTACATGCCTTCAATTTGTGTCTTCTATTTTGTTTCATTTGTCTATATGTTTATTTTTGTGCCAGTGCCATGCTCTTTTAGTCGGTAATTTATAGAAATCCAATAATTTCTTTTATACTTTCTAGTTTATGAAGTATAGGCTTTTACTGTATTCCGTTATAACACTATGAATTTTTATTTGGGTCATGAAAGGAGAGTAGGGCTAGTCAAGAAGGGTAAGTGTAGTGCCCACAGAGTGTAATTCCAAATTAAAGACACTTACAGGAAATTATCTGGAGGATTAAAGTATCAAAGAGAAGAGCATCAGCAGATTATGAAGACAGTTGAGATCTTCTGAAAGCAGATGGAAGGCTTGCACAATACATTAAAGAGTTTTACTTCATTCAAAAGGAAAAGGAGGAATCAAACTCTTTAACATTATTGTCAATGAGAACATGCTGGGAAGTGCTTGTGTTATGACATTGGTGTTTGTAGAGGAGACATCAATTACCTTGACTGATATTATATTTTTGGATGTCAGTGAGGAAAAAATCAAAACAAAAACTTTTGCAGTTTCTTAGTCCAAAGAGGATATATGTATTTCCTAAAACTGCTGTAATGAAGTACTACAAGCTCTGTAGCTTAAAACAATGGATTTATTGTCTGTGTTCTAGAATATCCTCACATGAAATAAATGTTTAGTTTGGAGGTTCTGGGTGTTAGACCTTCCTTTTTCTTTTAGTTCTGGTATGTCCAAGTATCTGGATGTGTCACAGTCTGCCTCCCTTCTTCTTCACTCACTCCAAGTACTCCTTTCACTGTCTCTGTGTCCAGAAGACACAGCTGTCTTCTGGAAAAGGCATTGGGCAATGTGATGAAGGAGCAGATTTTCCCCACAATGATCTCATTGTACCTAATGACATCTTTAATGATCTTATTTCTAAAAAAAGTCCAATTTTGACATAGTAGGGGTAAAGTCATTAACATCTCCTTGAAGACACAAATCAATGCATGGCAGATGGCAAACTTAGATAATGGTCAATGGATTAGGAAAATTGACAGATGGATCCAATTGTCAGGCCATCCAGTGATATCAGGAAGTTCATGTGTTCCTTATTGGGTCTTGTTGTTGTTGTTGTTTTCTTGATTAATAAACAAAACAAACAATTCTTCATTGAGCTCCATCATATATAAGGTCATCTGCAAAGTACATAAACTAAAACTGTTCTTCACTCAGTTCACTCCAAGACGTTCCTAAGTAATCAAGCAAAGATAAAAAGCAAAGAGAAATGACTTCTTCAAATCTTCGTGTCAAAATATTAAGAAGAATGTAAAGAACATGCAAGTACATGTTCTAGATGGCCAGATTTTATTCTATCCTGTGTGTCTTGGAGGGGGCCATGGCTTAATAATCATGCCAACCTTACATGAAACTGCTTCAAAAGACAAAGTAGAGTTGACATCTGATTGCAAGTGATAGTAGGCACTGAATCTATGTGTTTCTAGTTCTTTGTGAGCTAAGTATGTAACTTGAAGTTACTGTGGTGATCAAAGAAACTATTGCTAGACAGCAGTTTTCTCAATAGTCAAGCATAGGGCTGAGGGTAAATTTCTTATATCAGAAGTCCAGAAACAACTAATAAAGTTTCGAAATGGTTTACTAAGATTCCAAACATGGATGAGTGTTTGAGGGCTGTATTGGTAGTACTTGTTTAGAAAATGCACAAGATAATATATTTATATTAGCTCTGCTGAGAGGAGAAATGAACAGTTTTTCATATGAAGATAAATTGGAAAACAGACTAAATAGACAAATTACTAGAATGAGAGATATTATTGAAAGTTACTCACACAGAAATGGATAATATGTATAGATGTAACAATAGAAAAATGACTGAATTATCAATTAAAAAAACACTGCCACACAAAAAACGTAGGGGAATTATTTTACCAATTATTGTTATACTTTTACAAGAAACTTATGAAGACTACATATCAGCTGCAACTAGCATGACTCTTGTCCCCAAATCAAAATAACCCAAGAAAACTATCAATGTTCTCCATAAAATAATTCTAAAACACATCTTTCAGCATATAAAGAGAATTATACAATCACGATTAAATGAGAGTTATACCAGGAATTTAAACTTCATTTAACATCTGAATGGTTAATGTATAAGAATAAAAGTATGCTGCTGTAATAACAGATGTAGAAAAGGCACTCAATAAAATGCAACATCCTTTTATTCCAAAAACTTAAAACTTAAGAATAAAATGATTTTTTCATCATACTTAATAAATTATATTTAAAATACACAAAGAAACAAGTGGGTGCTGATAAAGACAGTGATAAAAACCATATACTTTACTCTCTTGTAATGAGAAATCTTGTCTGGAGTATGTGGATGGGACCATCCCTGTCATTTCTATTTAACATGTTATTGTGCTATCCAAGACAATTAAGCAAGAAAGAGAAAATTATGTAAGCAAGGTATTCAAGTGGAAAATGTCATTATTCACAGATCTCTATAACTAGTTCTAGTTACAGATGTCATGATTGTATGTAGAAAATCCTAAAATATGAAATATGAATAGAATTGATATGTTTAACAAAGGTATAGAATAGAAGATCTACATGAAAAACAACTGTGTTTCTGACTACTTATTATGAATTAATTAAGAATAAAGTTAAGAAACTATTATACTTAGAATATTTTTAAAAATACTTAAGAAATTTAACAAAAGAAGTAAAATATTTATGACCTTAAAATTGAATAAAGCATTTCAAAGGATATTCATGCATTTGGAAAATACTCTTCAGAATATCCAGGTTCATGGATTCAAAGACAATATTTTTGTAAGTTAATACTATCCAAATTGACAACAGGCATGCTCTAAATTCTATTAGAACCCTGGTTGATTTCTGTATAGAACTGGAAAACTGGTTCTTAAAGGAGGGACTTAGAATACTCTAATACTGAACAATGAGAAAAAATAATATTCTTTCTGATTTTGAAACTCACTACAAAGAATATGTTAGTAAAAATGTGTGACCGTGGCAAAATATTTCTAGGTATATCATTCATAGGCTCGAATATATATTTGCCACAAAAGAAAAATACTACCTTTTGAAAAATTCTGTCCGTTGATACTGAATTTCTAAATCATATATGATATACAAGTAGGTAGCTAAACAGTTCCTCATGTTAGTGAGAAATCATTTTTAAAAGAGCAGATATCATGAACAGAATAAATGTGTAGTAAAACAAAAATACAAGTAGCAGAAGAAAAACAGGGAAATATTTTTTATTTCTAACTAATGTGAAAAAGTAGATAAAATAGGATATTCATGTCACAAGAGCAATGCAATAAAAAAGAAGTATTAAAAGAATAAAAATGCTTGAAGAAATGCAGCTTTCATATAATAACCAATAAATGGAAGTGTCAGGTGATAAATTTTAATGTGCCTGTCAGGAAAAGTAAAATAAAATATCATAAAGTAGACACATCAAAGAAAATTAGAATAAAAATAAACAAGGTTCAAAGATACACAGTCTAGCAACAATGGCTCTGGATTAAGAGAAGAACAAAAAGCAGAATAAAGAAATTTATTTTTTAAAAAATATCCTAGAGCTGAAAAGAATTTAATTCAAAATTAAAGGGCCTATTACCTGATGGTGAGTGCCAGAAACAGAGGGAGAAAGGGGAATAAAGGATGAAGAAAGAGGAAGAGGGGGAAAGTGGATCAAGGAAGGGAGGGAGAAGGAAGAAAAGAGAATTGGAGGATTGGAAGATCAAAATGGCAGGGATAGGCAGGAAGAGGATCACGAGTCTAAATTAACACCAGAATGAATATAACAGTGAGGTAAGTGTCTTCCAATTTTTTATTTTAAAATATTTCAGCAAAATATGAGATTAAGTCATACATGTTTTTGAAAAAATAGATCTTTATAGCATATTTCATCATTCTTTTTAGGAAGCTTTTTGGAGGTCTGCTCCATCAAAATTGGCAAATTAATCCTAAAAGAAAATATGTTCTACACAATAATAGAGCAGAACATAGGAGGTTGTAAACAGTAAAAATATCAAAAGTGATACCAGAGTGGTAGTGAATCACAAGATGAAAGTTGTAATGTGAGTAATAGTTCCTACACCATACATGCTAGCTTCCCTTCCCCTATACATCTTCTCTATTGGCTGAGTCCTCTGCTGCAAGCCAAGCTGCTAAGAGCAGCCTGCTATTCCCAGGGAATCCTTCATTCTCTTGCCACCTCTCCTCCCACTTTCATCACACCTGCAGACCCTGAGCCATATAGACCTGTAGATCTGGAAGCATACATCACAAGGATGCCCATCAGAGGCCTACCATACCAGGACGATCCAGAGATGTACCTTTCAGTTGGTAAAAACTGCATCATGTTGGTAGATAAATAGACATGTTGATCATTAGAATAGAATTGAAGATGCAGAAATAAACCCTATGGAAACTTGATTTTTGATAAATACTTAAAACCATACAAAGGGAAAAAGAAAGTATCTTCAACAAATGGTGCTGGTTTAACTGGATATCTACATGTAGATGAATGGAAAATGATCCATTTATCACCCTGCACAAAACTCAAGTCCACATTGAAGGACCTCAACATAAAATCAGATACATTAAATCTCACAGAAGAGAAATTAAGAAATTCTTTTGAATATATTGGTACAGGAGAAAATTTCTTGAACAGAACACCAACTGCTTTGGTTCTAAGATCAAAAATTGATAAATGGGACCTCATGAAACTGCAAAGCTTCTGAAAGGCAAAGGACAGTGTCAATAGGACAGAAGAGCAGCCCATAAATTGGGAAAGGAATTTTCACCAACCCTACAGCTGACAGAGGGCTAATATCCAAAATTTACAAATAATCCAAAAATTAAGCCACTAACAATCTCAGTAATCCAATTAAAAATTGAGGCACAGAGCTAAACAGAGAATTCTCAACAAAGGAATCACAAATGGCCAAGAAACCCTTAAACAAATGTTAACAGTCCTTAGTTATCAGGGAAATGGAAATTAAAACAACTCTGAGGTTCTATCTTACAACCATCAGAATGGCTAAGATCAAAAACTCAAGAGACAGACATGCTGGTGAGGATTTGGAGTAAGAGTCACGTTTTTCCTTTCTTGTCTCAAAAACTTGTGGATTAAACACCACCACCATGATCTGCGGGGGAAGAAAAGCCCTCCAGTTCCCTTGGCTAATGCTGGAGGCTGGAGGGTGCTAGGCCTCTGTGTAGCAGTGCATAGAATTCTAGCTTTTTTCTTTTCTTTGTATAGATTCTCTGTCTACTGTGTCTCTATGTGAATACAGACAGTTAGCATTAACCAACATGAATTTATCTACTTTCTTTTGTTTAATACAAAGAAAAAGGGGGTCTATTTGGTGAGCAAGGGTAGATTTGAAGTCCCACTATGGGGTGGTAAGTGGGCATCTGGCAACATGGCTTCTCCTTTGGCATGTTTAATTGTGATGTTTAACAGACATCCTTGTAGTGTAAGGTGACACTTTTAAAATAAAATTCTCTTCTGACAAAAAAAAAGAAAAACAAAAACAAAAAACCAGTCACATTTCTCCACTGCTGGTGGGAGTACAAACTCATATAACCACTTTGGAAAGTAATTTGGCAGTTTCTCAGAAAACTAGGACTATTTCTACCTCAAAACCTAGCTATACCACTCCTGGGCATATACCCAAAAGATGCTCCAACCTCCTATGAAAAGTATACTATCTTCTGTGAATATCTGTACCCTGATTTCTTCCTTTCCAGTTTGTATCTTCTTGATCTCCCTTAGTTATCTTATTGGTCTGTCTGCAAATTCAAGTACTATATTGAATAGATAAGGAGAGAGTAGACAGCCTTGTATTCTCCTTGATTTCAGTAGAATTACTTTAAGTTTTTCTTCATGTATTTTGATGTTGGCTATATGCTTTCTGTATGTTGCTTTGATTGTGTTAATGTATGTCCCTTGTATCTCTGATTTCTTTAATACCTTTAACAGGAAGTAGTGTTAGATATTATCAGTGGGCTTTTTCAACATCTAATGTTATAATAATGTAATTCTTTTCTTTCAGCTTGTTTATATGATGGTGTCCCAGACTTCCTAGACGTTTTGTGTCAGGAGTATTTTAGGTTTAAAATTTTATTTGACTGATGTGTCATTTTTTTCTATTATATCTTCTATGCCTGAAATTTTCCCTTCCATGTCTTGTGTCCTGTTGGTGTCTATTGTTCCTGTTCTTTTCTCTAGGATTTTCATCTCCAGAACAAACTCAGCGTTTTCTTTATTGTTTCTATTTCCAGTTTTAAGTCTTGTACAGTTTTATTTATTTCTTTCACCTGCTTATTATATTTTTTTGTATTTCCTTAAGGGCTTTATTCATTTCCTTTTTAAAGGCCTCTATCATTCCTATAGTAGTATACTTATTGCCATTTTCTTGTGCTTCAGTTGTTTTATGATATCAAGGGCTTGCTGTAGTAGTATACCTATGTTCTGAAGGTAACATATTGCTCTGGCTTTGTTTATTGTGTTCTTTTGAGGGCCTTTAGCCACCTGGATGGCTTTGGTCCTTGGATGTTCCTGTTTTAATAAATATTGGGCAGGGAGTAGGGATGAACCTGAATGGTCCTGGTATGGCAGGCCTCTAATGGGTACCCTTGTGATGTATGCTTCCAGATCTATAGGTCTATATGGCTTAGGGTCTGCAGGTCTGATGAAAGTGGAAGGTGAGGTGGCAGGAGAATGGAGGTTCCACTGGGAATAGCAGACTGCTTTGGGCAGCTTGGTTTGTAACAGAGGACTCAGCCTGTAGAGAAGAAAGAGAGGGGAAGGGAAGCTTATGTGTATGGTGTAAGATCCACTGGTCTGATAAAAGTATGAGGAGAGGTTGTGGGAGAATGGAAGCCCTCTTGGATAGCAGGATGCTCAGGGCTAGTATATTCTTTAGAAATATAGAACTAAATGCTAGAAGATATAGGCAAAGGACATTAACAAGTATATCATGAAGAAGCAGAAAATGGAGTATGGGGATCAAAAGAGGACACTGACTATTTAAGTTACAGATTTTCTGATATTTAACTTTCTAAACCAAGTTAATGCTTTACTTCAAGTAAAATAATCATAATATATTCACAAAATCATGTTAGAGCATATCCAAATTCTGATTAAGAAGTTGTTCATAAGTGGGCACTGTAATATTGTTAGGAATGTATATTCTCTTATACAATAATTTTTTCATTATCAAGATCCTTTGTTTTTTTTCAAACTTTACTTCCTGACTCACCCTCTACTTTCAGTGAGCATCTATTTTATATATATTATAGTATAGTGTAAAAAGCACAGTATAAAGTTCATGATGTAGGGCAGCAAGAGTTTATTGACAGTTTATAGTGCCTTCTAGTGTTCAAAAGTGATAGAGCAGTTTTAGCAGGGGAAGAAATTGAATCCTGGTTTGAATCATGAGTTTGAGTTGCTTATCAGATGGTAAAGTTCAGTGGTAATTTTATAATTATAGGTCTAGAATAAAAAGCAATGTCAGTAAATTCTTACTGTCCTTTTTCCTGTACTCAACACTGTGCTTTCTTACACTACATTCTACTACCTTAAGGGCCAGTCAGTTTTTTTTTTTTTATATGTAGGGAAAATTAGCAGGCTTTGAAAAAGAGAAGGGGGCTTTCTTACTATAGAAGTATGAGTGATTGTATTTTTTTAAACTTAATCTATTGTTTCAGTTAAAAAGAATGAGCATGAGATATTATTTTGGGAATATATTAAGGGCTTAGTTTACAGAACATATTCAACAAAATATTAAGTCTTGCAATTGATCTGAAACTTAGAATGTAATGTATGAAAGAATTTTTGGGTTAAGGTGAGGTGGCAGAATGGTGGTGACATGGACAGAATTACATCTTAGAAAGATTACTGTGATGTGTTCTGGGCTTGTGGAAAGTTGCAGGGTTAAGTCAAGAGAAAGATGACTTACATAGGGGACAAACTCAAAGTAGGGGGGCAGAGGTGAAGAACAAAAATAGTTGGCTGTGAAGAAGCAGACAATGTAAAGTCCAAGATCAAATTGAAATCTGTAAGTATCTAGTCTTTGGTTGCTGAAAACAGTTAATTTAAGGTTTGCCATATGTTGGTGGCTTTCTGTATTGACTTCATATTGATATGTTACTACAAAAAAAGTTGCCTTTATCATTCTAAATGATTACTACATTAAACGCTATGTTATATTTGAAACTCAGCTTCCCATTTGAAGTTAATTTTGATTTCTACTAAGAGTGAATGATAGGTTATTTCTCCACCACCAGTGAAATAGATTATATTAAGGACAGCTTTATTGGGAAGCTTCTCTCAGGGGAATTCACTGACCCCAAGGATTGAGGCTAAGGGAATCACTATGGGGAGTGATGGGGGAGAGGAGAAAGAAAGAAAGGGCAGGAGAGCAGAGAGAGAGAGAGAGAGAGAGGAGAAGAGAGCAAGAGAGATGAAAATACCTGAATTATATAGAGAGGAGCTTCTTGGGGAAGGGCAGCCCCAGCCCAGCAGCTGGTCTGAAAAATTCAAAGTTCAGGGAAGAGAATGATAGGTAGGGAGTGAGGAATGCTGGAAGAACCTGGAGGCCACATCTCATTTGATAGTTCAATAGGTGGATGGGTGGGGGAACACCTGCATAGAAGCAGGGGGGATTCCGGGGTTGGGGAAAGTGGGAAAGGGGATAACATTTGAAATGTAAATAAAGAAAATATCCAATAAAAAATATGCACCTAAGTCCCTTATTCCAGGTCTGAAACCAAACAGAGGCTTTTACATTTCAAGTTCTATATTTCTCAACCATTATCTCTTATTACTTCAAAATAGATAATTCTCCAGAGATCATTTAATTAATTGTACAAACAATTGTAAAACTTTCAAGAAATGCAATAATGCTATAGTTCTAACCACCAGTTAAAGCACATTGCTTTTCTACTTTCAAAATGCCTTCATATATACATATATATTCTTTTATTTATTTATTTATTTATTTATTTACGCTCCAGATTTACGCTCCAGATTTTATTCCCATTATGGTACACCCTCTGACTGTTCCCCATCCCATACCTCCTCCCTGCCCCCTTTCTCCACAAGGATATCTTTACCCCATACCCCCACCTCACCAGACCTCTAAACTCCCTGGGTCTTTCATATATTCTTAACCTTTATTTTTTAATGCAAATTCTAAACTTTCACTTTGTCATTTCTGTTTGGCAGCCATTTTATACATATTAGGCAATTTGGAAATATATAGATATTTTTACTTTATTGTCTCCTGAAAGATTGTAAATATATTAATTTGTAGTTTTCTAAGAAACATTATTATTATTATTATTGTTGTTGTTGTTGTTGTTGTTGTTATTATTATTACTACTCATCAAAGAAAAAGTCTTTGGACACATTTAATTTAAGAGATTTTGTGAACACTGAGCAAATCATGAACCAGACAGCATTGGAAAGCAGAAGAGGTTCATATGTCTATGTTCTACAACCAGGGAAGAAATATTTATATATACAAAAAGGAGATACAATCTTACTTGAATGTTTATTCATACCAGTTGGAGTTTTAAATTGGCTAAAATTTGTCTTTTATGATTGGTTGTTACTCAAGTATATGCAATAAAAAATATTGCTAAATTGGGCTCTTGATTAAGTTTGTTAGGTAGTAACTCAGCTGCAGAGTGACTTACGGAAAAGAAACTGCCTCAGTTAAACATAAATTTAATTATTATGCTTTAGTCTTAGAATTCATTACATTAAAGTAAACATTATCAGTGGGTCCCATGACACATAATGTGTGTCAGGTTATCATGTGCATATATGAGCTTGTAGACTTAAGAAGAGGCTGCCAGATCTTTGAAGCTAGAATTACAGATGGTTCTGAGCCCCATGAGATGCTGAAAACCAAAGATAAGCCATCCTTCAAGTGTCACAGTACTGCAGCTTTTAATCTTTTAGTGCTGATAGATAAAAAGGTTATAGACTTTGCAATATCTGTGTTATCTCTGATCACCTTTAAACTTTCTATACTATTTTACAAAACTTTAAAGAGTGAGTCTTTAAAAATAATTTGAGAATAGAAATTATGGCATCATAATAATATATTCCCTTCAAATCCTCCTATCTTCCTTGAACTCTTTCAAACACATTCTTTGTGTGTGTGTGTGTGTATATATATATATATATATATATATATATATATATATATATGCATATATATATATATTGTGTGTGTATTCTTTCTTTATATGTAAGTTACAAGTAAATAAAATTTGTTTCTTGCTAATCTCATTTTCTTTTAATATGCTCCTACCTTGAAAACAAGTTTCGAAGCAGTATATATATTTCAATATAGTATTTTTGACCATTTTAAAAATGTAAAAAAAAAAGCCTATACTTATGGTTGCTAGTGAGATTTTTTTGTTTTATTTTCTGGAATTGGTGTTTTTAATTTACTGGCTCTAATAAAAATCTCCCTGTTAATTTTAGGTACCATATTCAATGGCTAAAATATTTTCTAAATAAGAAAATCTGTATACTCACAGGCAAGTCAATCTGTGTGTTCTTTAATTTATGCTTATGCCATAATTCATTTCTAGCATTCTAAATATAATTTGTAAGACACTAAATATAGTTCCCTAATTATTACAAAATTTTAAAATTTGTAAGTAATAGATGATGCCCAGTGTTAAGATAAAATTTGCCTGGATTCACCTTTTAATTAATGTGTGTTATACTTTGTATTTAGAATCTAAATTAATTGAATACACATTGGAATTATATTTGAGTTATATATAATTGATTGAATATAATTGAATATATATGTAATTGAATAAATAACTTCTTGAGTGAAAACTGTTTACGCAGTCGCCCTTTCCAATGTAATCAGAAATGCTTGAAATAGTTAATTGAAATAAAAATAAAATAGAAATGCTTAACTACTAAGTGATTATTGAAGAAACCTATAAGGATATATCTTCTTGAGAAAAATATTATTTGTTCATGCGCTTTCATTATCTCACAGAATTTGTTTCTAGCTTTGATTACTCACTATGAATAATATGCCATGTAAAACATACATTTTTATTTTACATGAAGTTTCAGAGACCTTATCCCAAGCCTAGAAACAGTAAGTAGTGTAAGTGATGAAGTTTTTATTCTTGTTGATGCTTCTCTGAGTCAAACCCTCTTTTCATCATCCTTAAAGCCACTGGTATACAGAATTTTATTTCCTGTGTGGCTACTGGCGAGGATGTGCTTGGCTGTCATTTTATTAATTGGTCTTCATACATCTTTTATCTTAGAACTAGGATGTGACTATCACCTTCAGTTTTTTCAGATGTTGGATACTACCTCTTGCACTGTATTGGGTTGTTTTAAATCTCTCTGTCTTTACAAATCACATTGGATCTCCTTCATATTCAGTTCCTAATCAGTCTGACTCCTGCATATTAAATTATTATTGAACACTGTTTGCTGATTTTGTCTGGTTATATAATTCATTTTATATATTTGTTGCATCTTTGTTTTGTGTGACTTATGTTTATGCTGGTAAACACACACACACATACATACACACACACACACACACACACGCAGAGTAAACCAGTAAGAATTGCAAGAACTAAAAAATATGTCATTTAGACAAGCTCATTCAATACAGAACCATAATAAAATAAATTGAGGTAAATTCTCAATAGCAAAACAATAAGCTAAAAACAAATAAAACCAACAAAAAACTATGGTTGTCCATAGTGAAAGTTTTGTGGTCCATATTATATTACCTGAGATGCAGGTTAATTGAGTGTGAACAAATGATATATTTCATAATTCACATATATATTACTACAATTTATTTTGATAGTCATCCATTTTGGATTGCTCAGAGATCATATAATGAATATGTGATTCACATACCTAGAGAAGACTAGAAATTGAATGCCAAATTCCCGTAGTATTGGTAAATAAAATATATTACTCATAAAACCTCATATATTCGTGGGTGATACTACTACTTTAGAGCTGTTTGTGATTTCATAGTAAATAAAACATGTTTGTTATGTAGAGGTAGAAATAGGCTAGATTTGAAATTAGCGCTCAGCAAAGGAACTTACAATTGCTGCTTTGCAGAAGTTTATTTATTCCCCTCGTAGATGTTTATGATAAAATACTGAGATTTCTTAAAACATAAATCTGATATTTTACTAAACATAATTTAACAACTTACATCTAAAATTATATTTCCTATGCTCTTAGTTCAATAAAATCCTATGTTGAATTTATTTAAAGAGTATTGAATACCTCTTAGGATCTTTAGCGTGCTCTCTTCAGTGTAAGCAATGTTGATACTTACATACTTAGCCATATATCACCTTAGCAATTACCTGCCTTCATTAGATGGGATAGTGGAGCCATCACCTGGGTAGTTGGCCATTTGAAGATAGTGTCCCACTGATAAACACCAAAGACTTATAATTACATGTGCTACTAACACTTTATAGTGCTGTTAGAGGTTTAATTTAATGGTGCTTGAAGTATCAAATGAGTGTTGTGTTGATGCCTTAAGTGCTTGGAAAGGAATTATCATCAGCTAACTGTTTCATATTAAGCAGATCAAGAAATCCTTCTGTCAAGCAAGATGCAAATAAAATTGGGCATAGTTTACAAATATTTGGTAGAATAAGTTGAAAGGAAAATGTCAAAATTTGTTTGCTGCTTAATATTTTTATAGGTGTAAATAATCATAGTAAAGATATCATAGTAATCTGTAATAGTATTTGTCAATATTACTGTGTATTTGAAATAAGTTATTTTCATGCTTTCCAAGTTGTATCTTTTTTAAAAATTGCATTTATTTAATTTGTCACTTGCCTCATGATGTGTGAATATGTATGGATGTGCACTCAGGGTGAGTATGTGCAATGGTAAGCATAGGGAAATAGTAGGACAATTTGTGGGGGCCTATTCTTTTCTTAAACCATGAATATCAAGGGGTTGAACTGAATAGGTGGAAAGTATTTTCACTCACTGTGCCACCTTGCTGTTCCCCAAATATTATTTATTTTGCTGCAGAGAAGTGAAGAAAATATAATAGATTTTAGTTTGGAGATGAAGTGTTTGAGTACATTTTAATAGAATCAAAATCCTCAAACCTAATATCCAAAACCCCTACAAATTAGATTTATCAACCTTAACAAAATTTTAACTTACATATATTTCTACTTATTTTTATTATTTGATAATCATATAGTGTGTTTTGATCAGACCTACCCTCCTATTCCTCTATCACCTTCCCTTTCAATTGCATGTGTTCTAAATTTAAACTCACTGACCTTTTTTTTTTTTTTTAATTTTTTTATTGGATGTTTTATTTACATTTCATATGTTGTCCCCTTACCCCATCCCCCACCCACCCAGGAACCCCCAATCCCCTCACACCTCCTCCTTCTTCTTTGTGGATGTAACCTCTATCTACCCCCCACTCCCACCTCCCCACCCTCAAAACTCCCACCCCCTGGGGCGTCCAGCCTTCATGAGGTCAAGGATCTCATCTTCCACCTGTGCCCAGCAGGGCCCTCCACTCTTATATATTCAGCTAAGGCCCTGGATCCCTCCATAAGTGCTCCCAGGCTGGTGGTTTAGACCCTGGGAGCTGTGGTTGGTTGGTATTGTTGCTCTCCTCATGGGGCCACAAATCCTTTCAGCTCCTTCAGTCTTCACTCTAACTCCTCCATTGAGAACCCCATAATCACTTCAATGGCTAGTTGTGAGCATCTGCCTCTGAATATGTCAGACTCTTGAAGACCTCTGAGGAGACATCCATATCAGGCTCTTATCAGCATGCACTTCCTGACTTCCACATCAGCATTTACCTTTGGTGACTGCACATGGGATGGATACTCAGGTGGAAAGGTCTTCAGACGGCCCCTCCTTCAGATTTGTCCCTCGCTTTGTCTCCATATTTGCTCCCTTGAGTATTTTGTTGCTCCTTCTAAGAAGGACCGAATCACCCCCACTTGGTCTTCCTTCTTTATGGACTTCATGTGGCCTGTGAGTTGCATCTTGGGCATTTTAAGGTTCTGGGCTAATATCCAATAATCAGTGAGTGAATACCATGTGTGTTCTTTTGTGATTGGCTTACCTCACTCAGTATGATAATTTCTAGTTCCATCCATTTACCTAGGAACCTCTCAAATTCATTGTTTTTAATAGCTGAGTAATACTCCATTGTGTAAATATACCACATTTTTTGAATCCATTCCTCAGTTGAAGGACATCTGGGTTCTTTCCAGCTCCTGGCTATTATAAATAAGGCTGCTATGAACATAGTTGAGCATATGTCCTTATTATATGTTCGAGCACCTTCTGGGTATATGCCTAGGAGTGGTATAGCTGGATCCTCGGGTAATGCTATGTCCAATTTTCTGAGGAACCGCCACACTGATTTCCAAAGTGGTTGCACCATCTTGCAGTCCCACCAACAATGGAGGAGTGTTCCTCTTTCTCCACACCCTCGCCAGCATCTACTATCACCTGAGTTTTTAATCTTAGCCATTCTGACTGGTGTGAGATGGAATCTCAGGGTTGTTTTGATTTGCATTTCCCTGACGACTAAGGATGCTGAACATTTCTTTAGATGCTTCTCGGCCATTCGAGTTTCTTCCGTTGAAAATTCTTTGTTAAGCTCTATACCCCATTTTTTAATAGGGTAATTTGGTTGTCTGGAGTCTAATTTCTTGAGTTCTTTGTATATATTGGATATTAGCCCTCTATCAGATGAAGGATTGGTAAAGATCTTTTCCCAATTTGTTGGTTGTCGTTTTGTCCTATTGACAGTGTCCTTTGCCTTACAGAAACTTTGCAATTTTATGAAGTCCCATTTGTCAATTCTCGATCTTAGAGCATATGCCATTGGAGTTCTGTTCAGGAACTTTTCCCCTGTGCCCAAGTATTCGAGGCTTTTCCCCACCTTCTCTTCTATTAGTTTCAGTGTATCTGGTTTTATGTGGAGGTCCTTTATCCACTTAGATTTGAGCTTTGTACAAGGGGATAAGAATGGATCAATTTTCATTCTTCTACATGTTGTCCTCCAGTTGAACCAGCACCATTTGTTGAAAATGCTGTCCTTTTTCCACTGGACAGTTTTAGCTCCTTTGTCAAAGATCAAGTGACCATAGGAGTGTGGGTTCATTTCTGGGTCTTCAATTCTATTCCATTGATCTTCCTGCCTGTCTCTGTACCAATACCAGGTAGTTTTTATCACTATTGCTCTGTAGTACAGCTTGAGGTCAGGGATGGTGATTCCTCCCGAAGTTCTTTTATTGTTGAGAATAGTTTTCGCTATCCTAGGTTTTTTGTTATTCCATATGAATTTGAGAATTTCCTTTTCTAACTCTGTGAAGAATTGAGTTGGGATTTTAATGGGGATTGCATTGAATCTGTAGATTGCTTTTGGCAAGATGGCCATTTTTATTATATTAATCCTGCCAATCCATGAGCATGGGAGATCTTTCCATCTTCTGAGATCTTCTTCAATTTCTTTCTTCAGAGACTTGAAGTTCTTGTCATACAGGTCTTTCACTTGCTTGGTTAGATTCACACCAAGGTATTTTATATTATTTGCAACTATTGTGAAGGGTGTCATTTCCCTAATTTCTTTTTCAGTCTGTTTATCTTTCATGTAGAGGAAGGCTACTGATTTGTTTGAGTTGATTTTATAACCAGCCACTTTGCTGAAGTTGTTTATCAGGTTTAGGAGTTCTCTGGTGGAAGTTTGGGGGTCACTTAAGTATACTATCATATCATCTGCAAATAGCGATATTTTGACTTCTTCCTTTCCTATTTGTATCCCTTTGACTTCTTTTTGTTGTCTAATTGCTCTGGCTAAGACTTCCAGTACTATATTGAATAAGTAGGGGGAGAGTGGGCAGCCTTGTCTAGTCCCTGATCTTAGTGGGATTGCTTCAAGTTTCTCTCCATTTAGCTTGATGTTGGCTACTGGTTTGCTGTAAATTGCTTTTACTATGTTTAGGTAGGGGCCTTGAATTCCTGATCTTTCCAAGACTTTTATCATGAAGGGATGTTGAATTTTGTCAAATGCTTTCTCAGCATCTAGTGAGATGATCATATGGTTTTTTTCTTTAAGTGTGTTTATATAGTGGATTACATTGATGGATTTCCGAATATTGAACCATCCCTGCATTCCTGGGATAAAACCTACTTGATCATGATGGATGATTGTTTTGATGTGTTCTTGGATTAGGTTTGCTAGAATTTTATTGAGTATTTTTGCATCGATGTTCATAAGGGAGATTGGTCTGAAGTTCTCTTTCTTTGTTGGGTCCTTGTGGGGTTTGGGAATGAGTGTAATTGTAGCTTCATAGAACGAATTGGGTAGTGTTCCTTCTGTCTCTATTTTGTGGAATAGTTTGAAGAGAATTGGTATTAGGTCTTCCTTGAAGGTCTGATAGAATTCAGCACTAAAACCATCTGGTCCTGGGCTTTTTTTAGTGGGGAGACTTTTAATGACTGCTGCTATTTCCTGAGGGGTTATGGGACTATTTAGATGGTTTATCTGCTCCTGGTTTAATTTTGGTACCTGGTATCTGTCTAGGAAATTGTCCATTTCATCCAGGTTTTCCAGTTTTGTTGAGTATAGACCTTTGTAGTAGGATCTGATGATTTTTTTAATTTCTTCCGTTTCTGTTGTTATGTCTCCCTTTTCAGTTCTGATTTTATTAACTTGGATACTCTCTCTGTGCCCTCTGGTTAATCTGGCTAACAGTTTATCTATCTTGTTGATTTTCTCAAAGAACCAACTCCTGGTTTTATTGATATTTTGTATTGTTCTTTCAGTTTCTATTTGGTTGATTTCAGCCCTGAGTTTGATTATTTCCTGCCTTCTACTCCTCCTGGGTGTATTTGCTTCTTTTTGTTCTAGGGCTTTTAGTTGTGCAGTCAACTTGTTAGTGTGTGCTCTTTCCAGTTTCTTTTTGTAGGCACTTAGAGCTATGAGTTTTCCTCTTAGCACTGCCTTCATGGAGTCCCACAAGTTTTGGTATGATGTGTCCTCATTTTCATTGAAATCTAAAAAGTCTTTAATTTCTTTCTTTATTTCTTCCTTGACCAAGTCATCATTGAGTAGAGAGTTGTTCAGTTTCCATGTGCACATGGGTTTTCCATTGGTTTTGTCATTATTAAAGACCAGTCTTATTCCATGGTGATCTGATAAGAGGCAAGGGATTATTTCAATCTTTTTGTATCTGTAGAGGCTTGTTTTGTGACCAATTATATGGTCTATTTTGGAGAAGGTACCATGAGGTGCTGAGAAAAAGGTATATTCTTTTGTTTTAGGATGAAATGTTCTATAGATGTCTGTTAAGTCCATTCGGTTCATAACTTCTGTTAATGTCAAAGTGTCTCGGTTTAGTTTCTGTTTCCATGATCTGTCCATTGCTGAGAGTGGGGTGTTGAAATCCCCCACTATTATTGTGTGAGGTGTAATGTGTGTTTTGAGCTTTAGTAAAGTTTCTTTTATGTATGTAGGTGCCCTTGCGTTTGGGGCATAGATGTTCAGAATTGAGAGTTCACCTTGGTAGCTTTTTCCTTTGATGAGTATGAAGTGTACTTCCTTATCTTTTTTGATTAATTTTGGATGGAAGTCGATTTTATTTGATATTAGAATGGCTACTCCAGCTTGTTTCTTGGGACCATTGGCTTGGAAAATTGTTTTCCACCCTTTTATTCTGAGGTAGTGTCTCTTTGTCACTGAGGTGTGTTTCTTGTATGCAGCAAAATTCTGGGTCTTGTTTGTGTATCCAGTCTGTTAGTCTGCGTCTTTTTATTGGGGAATTGAGACCATTGATGTTAAGAGATATTAAGGAAAAATGATTGTGGCTTCCTGTTATTTTTGTTATTAGAGGTAAAGTTATGTTTGTATAGTTATCTTCTTTTGGGGTTGTTGGAAGATTACTTCCTTGCTTTTTCTAGGTTGTAGTTTCCCTCCTTGTGTTGGCATTTTCCATCCATTATCCTTTGAAGTGCTGGGTTTGTGGGAAGATATTGTGCAAATTTGGTTTTGTCATGGAATATCTTGGTTTCACCATCTATATTGATTGAGAGTTTTGCTGGGTATAGTAATCTGGGCTGGCAATTGTGTTCTCTTAGGGTCTGTATGATGTCAGTCCAGGCTCTTCTGGCTTTTATAGTCTCTGGTGAGAAGTCTGGTGTAATTCTTATAGGTCTGCCTTTATATGTTACTTGACCTTTTTCCCTTACTGCTTTTAGTATTTTTTCTTTGTTTTGTGCATCTGATGTTTTGATTATTATGTGACGGGAGGTATTTCTTTTCTGGTCTAGTCTATTTGGTGTTCTGTAGACTTCTTGTATGTTTATGGGCATCTTGTTCTTTAGGTTAGGGAAATTTTCCTCAATGATTTTGTTGAAGATATTTACTGGCCCTTTAAGTTGGGAATCTTCATTCTCATCTATACCTATTATCCTTAGGTTTGGTCTTCTCATTGTGTCCTGAATTTCCTGGATGTTTTGAGTTAGGAGTTTTTTGCTTTTTTCATTTTCTTTGACAACTGTGTCAATATTTTGCACCGTATCTTCTGCATTTGAGATTCTCTCTTCTATCTCTTGTATTCGGTTGGTGATGCTTGCGTCTGTGACTCCTGATCTCTTTCTTAGGTTTTCTATCTCCATGGTTGTCTCCCTTTGAACTTTCTTTATTGTTTCTATTTCCAGTTTCAGATCCTGAATGTTTTTGTTTAATTCCTTCTTTGTGTTTTCTTGCATTTCTTTAAGGGATTTCTGTGATTCCTCTTTAAGGGCTTCTATCTGTTTACTTGTACTCTCCTGTATTTCTTTAAGGGAGTTACTTAATTCCTTCTTATAATCCTCTATCATCATCATGAGAAGTGATTTTAATTCTGAATCCTGCTTTTCAGGTGTGAAGCGGTGTTCAGGGCTTGCTATATTGGGAGAACTGGGCACTGATGATGCCAAGAAACTTTGGTTTCTGTTGCTTATGTTCTTGCGCTTGCCTTTCGCCATCTGGGTAACTCTAGTGGTACCTGCCCTCTCTGTGTAAGATTGGAATCTGTATTTCCAGTTATCTTGCTTATGGCAGAGCTCCTCGGAGTCCAGAGGTCTCTGTGGTCTTATGCCCCTAATCTCCCAGGTGGAAGAACTCCTGGGACTCAGGCCACCTCTTGGATCTGGTAATCCTTCTGTTCTGAGTGCAGTGGCTCCTCGGCTGCTCTGAGTGCAGTGGGTTCTCGATGACTCAGGATTCAGTTTCAGCTGCTCTGAGTGCAGTGGCTCCTAGATGACTCAGGATTCAGTTTCTCCACAGGACAGGAGCAGACCAACTCTGTGTCAGCTGCTCTGAGTGCAGTGGCTCCAGCTGCTCTGAGTGCAGTGGGTCCCTGATGACTCAGAATTCAGTTTCAGCTGCTCTGAGTGTAGTGACTTCTCGATGACTCAGGATTCAGTTTCTCCACAGGACAGGAGCAGACCTACTCTGTGTCTGCTCCAGTCCCAGGGACCAGGCAGGGGCCGAAGGGA
>NW_021604563.1:5839870-5904496 GCF_004785775.1 Grammomys surdaster
CAACTCTGTGTCTGCTCCAGTCCCAGGGACCAGGCAGGGGCCGAAGGCTAAACTCACTGACCTTATCTAGTGCTGCCAATATGTGCATAGGCGCAGGGACTTCTACTGGAGCATGGACAGTCTATCAAAAAATATATCCCTGTAAAAGTAATTTTGGCAACTTTTTAATGCCTATTTTGTACCCAAATAACAAAAGAGCATTTCTACATACAATGTAGCTCATTTCACATCCTAAATAAAGACATAGAGTGCTGCAAATTCTATTAACAAGCTATAAGCACTAATACCTGGGCAGATTCTGATCTATTTGAACCTTATTAGGCTGCTAATATACAGCCAAATGTCCTGTCACCTGCCATTTGGTCTTGCCCTGGTTCACTCTGGTCCATGGTATTCTCATGGTTGCTTTCTCATTGCAATCTCACGGCAAATTCTCCTGTTCTCTCCACATGGTTACTCCATGCTTTTTTCTTCTCCTAGTCCTTATCTACTCTGTTGTTTCCTTTGGGACCCTGACTGGGATTGGAAGTCTTGCCCTATCTTGTCTGCTCAACTAACTGGCAGAAGAGAAATAGGACACAGCTCTTTTATGAACCAGTTAGATGTGAATGTAAAACAATTTTTATATAACATTGAGATTGGAGATGCTTCACTATATTATCATCAAGGCTGCAAGCAGATGCCTGGGCATAGAATTCAGCTTCTGGTATGCCTAGTCCTGTGGGTAGGGTGACACCAGGGGGGTGCCTCCATCATATTACCCTTTATAAAGTCTGTGTCTTCCTTAGTGATTGATGTGGGAGGTTCCCTCAGCTGACTGAGGCCATGCTGGGGTTGGGATGTTTAAAAGGTTGTCTGGGTAAGTCATAAGGAGCAGAATAGTATGTAGTGTTCTTCTATGCCCTATTCCTTGAGTTTCTGCCAGACTTTCCTGAGAGATAGACTGTGATGTGGCAGTATAGCACAAATGGACTCTATCCTCCACATTTTTTTTGATAATGGTGTTTGTCACAGAAATAGAGAACAAATGGGTACAGATTGGAATGGGACATCCAACCCACTTTGGGATTTTGGTTGGTTTGGCCTTATGCACCCAGTCACAACAGCTATGATTTCATATGTGCAAAAGCCCTCTCTCATCAAGAAAACACAATTTTGTTGCAGTCAGACACTGTCTCTGAATTTTTTGACTCCCTCTTTCCATTCCTTCTTTGGTAATGACACCTTAGCTTTCTAGGAGGTAGGTATGGTATATTAGTTGTGAACACTCCATTGTCTCTTATTCTCCTCACATTATCCAATTCAGACCCTCTATTTTTATTATCATCAAGCAAGCTTATATGATGAAGGTTGAGAGATGAATTTGTCTATGGGTATAAGGATATGTGTTGAAAAGGTAAATTCTCTTTTCCATTAACAAAATTATTTATGTAAGGCTTTCTGATCAAACAAAAAGTCTAGTACTACGTTGTGGATTTACAGCCATTTGAACTGTTAGTCAGTGGGGGTCTGATATACACATCTATTCAATGCAAAATATTGCCATTGCCTTTGAGTACCCTCTAGAACTTCATTACAAGACCCTGTATGCTTTACTATGTACCATGTAGAGAAGAAACTATTTGATTATATAGAATTTTACATGTATATTTGTAAGACCATAAAAGGCAGCCTCATTCCTGGTTGACCAAAGGTTAGAAACCCCCAGTGACCCTGAAGGAATTGAAGGCATTTTGCCACACTCTTGGACACCAGGCTCTTAGCACAAAGCCATAGCCCTCCATAGATTTGTGGCCATCAGTCACATAAGGGCAATGCCCCAAGCCCCTCCACATATAGAGGACTTCAAGACAGATCTCCATTTCAATAAGGTACTTAAAGACCTGGGGGCTTAACCAATAAACTGTCCTTCCCAGACACTCCTCTCTGCAAAAGATATTTAACCTCAGACCTGCCCTGAGAAGTAGGGTAACATTTTACTCATCCACTTTCTGCCATAACAATAAATGCCTTAAACCATGGAGTGCCTCTTTTCATTGAGATCTGCCATGGGGAGCAATGGAGAAGGCCTTCACCTAAAGAGCCGGCCATCTAATCTCTTGTACCAGGCCTCTTTGTACTCCCAGACTCTACCACCACCAAGCCAAGCCAGCCGCCTGTGGACAAGCCAAGGACTTTCTCTGCAGTCCTCTCTTTTCCCTCTTGGTCTCTGACTAGATCCAACCCACAGGCCCCCACATTATTTTCAGCTCTTTCATGGCTTCTAGCAGTCCCTGGGTACCCAAGAACCTGAGAACCATATGGCCCCGGGGACTGGAGTCAGCTCTGTCTGTCCACAGGTCCTCAGACTGCCCTCCACACTCCTGGAGCAGTGTCCCTGGGGCTGCCCTAAGGCCTAACACCCTTCCTGTGCCTGCATGGGGTAAGCACAGTCAAAACTTTCCTAGCCCTGCCTTCCTGAGCAGCCCAAACCCTGTGGTGGAACAGAAAGGGAACCCCATTAGGCCTAGATATATACACTGTGGGAAACAAAAGTAACCAACAGTCATAGCTGTGAACTCTGGAAGCTACAATAATAGCTGGCTTGAAAAGATATGCTCACTGGTGAAATACTGGACAAATATTATAGAACTAATCAATCACCTTGTGATTGGATTTGAGGCCCGTTGAACAAGAAGGAACTTGGTACTGTGGCTAGATAGGTCAGAAGTACTAAAGGAGATCCCACTGCCATCATTCTACTAAATAGACATAGTATTAACTGTCTCCAAGAATTTATCTTTTTATATATACTCATATATCAGTGAATACTTCTATTTTAAACATTCTAGAAAAACAGTATACTTTACTCCACTCCAAGAATATTTTTAAAAATTTAGTATGTGCTTATTTAGTCATGGTAATTTATCATTTATGAAGCATATTTCATATACCATGTATATGAGACATGCTCTTCACCCATTATAACAATTAATCTATTATACTGTGAGGTATATGTCCCTCATAGTGTCCTTTTATATTTGAGAGTACTGAGATTCAAAAGTTTTACAAACTTGTAAAATACTATACAAAAACGTTAGTAATAAAGGGATGATTCCAACTTGTTTATACCTCAAACTAAAGTCATGCTCTTACTATGGTGCTGCATAGTTTTTTATCAATTCTACTTAGAAACTTAGAAAAAAATCAATGCAATATATCTCATCTATTCAAATTTACTCATACTTTAGGATTCAAATTAAGTATAAACTCCCAGTAGTTTCCCACCCTTGGCTTGCAATATTGTTTATTCCCTTTTAGGAACTACCACACACACACATTGACCTTAGCATATATAGGTTACTTCTTATGAACTCTTTCAAATTATATTTAGTTGCATGTCATGCCATATTTGTATAGCTTAACTTTAAATTGAGATACTGGCATTTGCATCTCAATATCATCTAAAATGTGTACTATTTCACCAAATAGGTATTAGTAGATGTGGAATAAATATATCAATAGTAAGTAATGTATCAACTTAAAGAGTATATATTCATTATGGTGTTGGAATGCAATATGTTCCTCTTGATTTAGAGATTTTATAGAAAAGAGAAACAATAGTCAGTGTATTTACTATTGGAAAAATAAATTAGAAACAGACAATTTTTTATTCAGTATGCAAACTACTTTTTAGAGAAAAGAATAATGTCCCATGCTTCTAGTATATTGGAAGAAGTAATGTAAATAGTAACTAAAAAGTACTTAACCATAACCATTTACATTATTTAAGGAACGCACACACACACACACTCCAATTTAGTGGATTACTGTTTTCTTCATTTTATCCTGATTAGAACACTTTAACTCTGGAAATTTAAATGAGTTTCCCAAGGTCCAAAAGAGTTAAGGTTAAGAGTAACATTTGAATCTAATACCTATGCATTATTTAGTCCAAACACCTTATATTCAACAATGTTATGATGAATAATTGTGAGAAATATTTGTGGCAACTTTACTGAAGGAAGAGGGAGTGCTGTTTGACAGGAGAAAAATTTCACTCTATTTTAAACTATTTTAGAAACTCTCTAAAAAAGCACTTTACTGTTATTAATGTGTGCATGTTTGTGTATGTCTATCTATATGCACATGTCCACAAAAGTCAAAGGAGAGTTGGACTCCCTGGATCAGGAGTTACAGGAAGTTGTGAGCTGTCTGATATGGGTTCTACAAATCAAACTCGGGTCTTCTACAAATACATCATGTGTCCTATTTTAAAGCTCTATGCTATGGGCTTATGCTAAAGTTACATCTTCTGCTACACTGATGCAAATAAACTTCACTTAAATATCACCTTCTCTATAAAAGCAATCACATTTATTCCTGTGAACATCAATCAACCATATTTTGTTCATATAGCAATAATAGTATTTATTCATACTCTATTATAACTGTACTATTGTGAACAGGTACACATGCCCTCATGGGGAAAACCAATGTCTTATTCTATTTTTGTCATTTTTCTTTCTTTTCCTCTGTTTATTCATATTCATTTTAATTACAATATAATCATGCCCTCTAATCATACCTACTCCCTACCTATTACAAAATATAGCACCTAAGGCAAAAAAATGTATTCAATACACACATAGATGGAGGCTATTATTACTGAACCATTGTGGTTGGTTATTATGAAAATATGAACAATATTATCACAGTGAATAAAGAGTATTATGACAAAGGCAAAAATATTTACAGTACTACATTCAAAGTAGTACATGTCTTTGGAGAATGAAAACTGAGGATGTTAGAAAGGGAAGAAATTATTTCTTATTGGATATGATTGGGAGATTAAGACAGTAGAAGGTTGATTAAAATATCAAAAGCTTTGAAGACACTTGGCCACAATTCAATATCTACTAAGAACATTCTCTGTGTACCAGACTTAGTAAGACTAAAAGGTAAGACATAAGTTTATCTTTGCTGGAATATGGAATGTACTACATAAGCAATGTCTATAACAAGAAATTAGAAACAACTTATAACCACAAAAAGGTGACCTAAAGATTTATTTAAAAACCATATTATTTACAGACTTGATATTTTAAAAAGCATATCTAAATGTGGTTATGATGGATGTGAATGGAACATTTAGATTTGGCCATGATAATATTTAGTGGAATATATATATAACAATTGTAACAGTCTCTAGGTGAAGGCTATGATAATTCTTAGGTTAAAGTTATTTTAAAAAGGGAATGGGAGAGATTCTGTGTAAAAACAACTCACACTTTTACAGTAATTATGTTGTTCTAGAATGAAATATCTCTTATTTTTCAGTGTCTTTGTTTGTGTGTGTGTGTGTGTGTGTGTGTGTGTGTGTGTGTGTGTGCAAGCATACAGTCTCTTTTGCAACAAGAAGGCATTGGATCCCCTGGAGCTGAACTTAGAGGCAGTGTGTGCTGAGAACTGAGCTTGGGTCCTGTGAAAGAACAGTACAAGCTCTTAACTGCAGAGCTATCCCTCCAGCCTGGAAATATCTCCTTTTAAAATTGTTTGGATAGTCTTGGCTTAATTGGATTATATTATACAAATGTGACTGAATGACTCCCAAATGTTAAGTAGAAAGACAATTCATTGATCCCAGAGTGCAAAATTTGAGGTAAATTAAACTTTTTAAAAAAGAGGGCTGCATTCTAATTGTGTGGTACTAACTAGTTAATGTTAAAATGAAGTATACTGTTCTAATGAAGAGCCACTGCAAGGAAAGATCCAATCCCCTGGCCAAGCACTTCAACCAGTCAATTAATGTTGAGGCAGTGAAGTTAACCTCTTGTTCTCTAACAAGTAAGTGGTGGACTGACAGTATTCATTAGTGCTGTTCTTTGGACAGGGTGTAAAAGCCTTCTCACCCTGGACATATGTAATGAAGTCTGAGGCCTCAAGCTGCACAATGTTCAACGTAAGCTCTGCGAAAGCTTGGTCACTGGGTCATAACAGCAGTTTTTGACAACTTAATTTGCAAGTCATTACCAGCTGCAAGTCAATCGCAAAGGATCATTAAAATTGAAGTAATATGATGCAGTAGAAATCTTAGTCTTTTCATTTCACTTATTTATCATAAATGGCTTTGTTTTACATTTTGTTTGAAACTAAGCAGTATATTGATTAGTTTTCAGCAACTTGTGAATCACAGTTCAACCCCAATTACCTTAAATTGAGGCAATCAGGAAATACAGCAGACCTCAGTTTGGCTGCATATATTATAGAAAATGATGACACTAAAATTCTTGGCATAATCTACATGCTTCTGATTTTCTCCAAGACAAATGGCATGTGCCCTATAATACACAAAGATGAAAATAGAGATGAAAGTTAAATGCTAGACTGGTGGTCTGAGAAGAAGCTTTGGAAAACGAATAGGGTAATGAGCCTGCAATTATCCTAGAATAAACAAGTATTTCTCTCAAGGAGTGGAGGGAAAGTGTATAGTTTTATCATTATAAAAAAGATAATATATACCTTATTTTCCCCTGCTGTGATTACTGATTGAAACCCAGGTCATTTTATATGAAACAAGCTAGTCCATCATAATTAGAAAGTTAATAACAGTTTCTTAAATGGCATTTATCATGAAATGATGCCAAAGAATATTCAATGCAGCTCAAATGAACATTTGAATAAAAGTAATTGTAAATCCACATAAAAGTATGTGTGCATGCATGTGTATGTCTTTATGTTTGTATGTGTGTATCTTCTAGAATCAAATTCTTCTTTGTACATCTAATTCCTTTTACTGTGTACCCAGAAATATCCAGAGACTTTTAAGGGACCAAAAATAAGAGGTGGTGCTCCCAGTTTCCACTGTTTGCTTTGAAAGTCTTTTACTCTTCTTTACTGGTATCTTCTGTGGACTTAGAGAAATTTTCTTAGTGGATTTTATGGCAGATAATTGTCAAAGTACAGTTGTTACTGAGAGTGACAGGAGAGTATGTCAATATAGCTTGAAAGTATAATGTAATGAGATATATAGATTTTCAACAAGTATTTATTGTCTTTAAGAACACCCAACTTTCTTTTGTTTCTCATATAAGCATCTGAAAATCCCTTTATTAGTAGTAAATTGCCAAAAATAGTGAAAAACTGTTCATCCATGGAAAATAAAATTTTTTCAATATGTTTTTTCTTTCTAATATTGGCACTATTGGTTTAAATCTTATAGAATTAACTCCTCTTAACTTTATTAACTTTGTGTTGCATCATTTTAAACTCAATAGCTTTTGTTGAAAAATGTAAAACCCGTATAAGCCTGTGACTGCAGTGAACCACGTTAGACTTCAGACTGTTGTTCAATGGTATTATTTAGACATGGCTTCTGTTATGTTTCTCAAGGTGCTTGCCTAGCTTGTGTTAAAACTTTAATGCTTGTAATATGATTAGTATAATCCAGAGTTTGTTAGTAATATATATTTACTGAACCATAGTCTATACCCAGGGACCCATTCATATGTATACTAAAATTAATTGAGTCTGAAAAGATTGCTAAGCAGTTATAAGTATCTACTATTCTTTTAAAGGACATTGGTAAGGGTTCCAGCTCTCAAGGATAGCTCACTACCATCTCTAATTCCAAGTTCAGGAGATCCAACTCCTTCTTCTGGCGCAATATGGCTACACACAGTGCACACGCAAATACTCATGAACATAAAATGAAATTATAAAACTAAGTTGAAACTTTAAAAAAGACTGAAAAGTAGGTTAAGTATTGGTGTCAGGTATATGGTTAGTTTTATAATAAATACTTAACACAATCAATCAGCACAAAAGAAGGGTACTAGATGTTGTTTATCATTATTTTAAAAATAAGGATAGGTGAAGGATTTGTAAAAATTTGGTTTTCAACTTCCAAATATAGAGCTATTAAAAAGTATTAGTACATATCTGAAATAAAGCAGACTACTATAGAAGGAAAGAACTTTTGCATAAAGGAAAAATCAAATGAGTCATAAAGCAGTCATAGATTACAGAGATGAATCTAGCTGTATCATATAAAGTCTATTATGAGAGCCGGGTGAGGTGGCTCATGCCTTTGGAGCTAGCACTCAAGGGGCAGATGCAAGCAGATCTCTACGTTTGAGGTCAACCTGGTATACACTGTGAGTTTGAGGATAGCCAGAGCTACACAGAGAAACTCTATGTCTCAAACAAACAAACAAAGAAACAACCCAAATAAATAAATTCTATTACTAAATAACAGTGTTATTATTTTTTTGAAATGATACAACTATGGAATGAAAGACTATACTAGATCTTTCTCTGTAAATAAAATTGTGATCATTTTGAGGTACAGCCTTCCCTATTCCCAGTTGTCCCAAAAGGATATCTTTGCCATTTTGGGGGGCTCTGTATCTACTTCTTGCTTCTGGCTTTGATTCTACAGGGATCAAAATTTGCTACATTACATGGTGACACTGCAGGCAAACAGGACAAGTGTTTTATAGATAAAGATTGATTTAGAAAATTAAGTAGGTGATAAAATGGCATAATAAATGGGTAAAAATTGATTGAGCCATCAGTAAAGTGATTTATTGCTACTTCAAAAAATACACTGATAAATCTGGTCAACCTGAGTCATTTAGTGATTAAGTGGGCACATCTGCACCACTGTAAACAAACAAGCAATGAAAAGTAGTATGTTAAAATCATGTAAAATTTTATTTTATTAGCCAAAGATATTTAAAATAAACATAGTTTGAAAAAGTTTGAACTGTCATTTTCCTTGTTCAAGTCTCCTCAAGCCACCTTGATGCAAAACAGAGTAAGAAAACAACAAACTATACAACAGTATTAGTTGTTTCAATTTTGGGGTGAGTGTTCTGAGACTCAAACTTCCACTGAGCTCCAGTCCCTACTCCAGTCTATTTTGCAGTTACAAAAATCTCAACATTCTCTAATGACTAAAACATTTTTCAAAGTATATTCTTTTTGATATTTATTTATTTATTAAATTTTTATTGGATATTTTATTTCCATTTCAGATGTCATCCCCTTACCCCATTCCCCCCGCCCAGGAACCCCCTATCCCATCCCCCTTCCTCCTTCTTCTATGAGGATGTGCCCCCACCCTCCCTTCCACTCCCACCTCTCCACCCTCGAATTCTTAAAGACTATTTTACACAAAACACACATATTAACTCTTTTGGAAATGTCTTTGTACACCTCATTACTCCTCTTGGAGTCTTTTCTCTTCACTGTTTAACCTTTGCAAACAAATATGTCTTCCTTGTCCTTATTTGGTCAACACTTACATAGGCTGTCATATATACTTCCTAAATATTATAAACTTAGAAAACTTTACTTGTCTTAATGATCACAGCCGAGCACTCATTTATATTGGATTCCTGAAAAAGCAGAAGTAAAAATGGAAAACCAAAAATAAGGAATTAAAGAAAAATAAAATGTTTCACTGAGTTGTATAACTTTTGTATCAAAAGTCTGTAAGATGTATTCTGTTGGCTTTTTGGTCATTGAATATGCTGTATGTTGATAACAAGTGTGCTCAGTGTTTTTGGTTGAATGACTTCTCAGACTATCTAAATGTCAGTGAACCTCATAGTGCATGGACCATTTAGGTGAAGATTGGGTATAATCTGCACTGATTCTAAGACTGAAGCTTTGAACAAAGTGTGCAAATATTATGTAGCATATTTGAGTTATGGCCCATTGGTATTTTATTTAATTTGGGATGGTAAAATAAAAGAGCATTTGTGTGTGGACGGCAGTGTTTAGTCATGCAATTTTCCCTCTATAGATGGAGTAGAACCAGCATTCCTCCACTTATCCATAGACATTTTAAGGAAATATTATATAGAAAATGATATTCTATATATTATGTGTTATAAAATGAAAGCCAATTGTGTTATAGTACTGTACACTATTTATACTTTTGAGAACATATAAAAGTTACCATTGTTAGTATTCTGTCTAAACTCCGCCTCAACAGTTACCTGGCAACAGCCAGAGCCAGGTAGGCCTGCCTACTATAAAAGGGGTTGCCTGACCCCTCCTCACTCTCTTGCTCCCTTGATCCCTCACCTGCAGGTTCTCTGCTCCTCTCCCTTCCCTCCTTCCCTTCCCCCTCTCCCCATGTGGTCATGGCCAGCCTCTACTCCTCTACTTCTCTGCGCTCTCTCTCTCTCTCTCTCTCTCTCTCTCTCTCTCTCTCTCTCTCTGCCTATACTACCCTCCTGGCTCCCCTCCCCATGCCCTCAATAAACTATTCTCTGCTATACCATTGTGTGACTGGTCTCTCAGGGGGAAGAGACGCCTCAGCATGGGCACACTAAGACATTCCCTTCCATCATTTTCCATCAACCATAGAGACTTAAGAGCCTCTATCCCCACCTTCACAAGATTAGAATTGCCACAGCCCTTCTATACTTAGAGAAGGGAGGAGATGTCAGGGGCAGCCCTGCTTATACACTGAAGGCCTAAAATCAGCCATAGGCCTAAAATCAGCAATAGACCAGTCATACATGTATACTAACACCAAGTATTGGATCTCAGTGGAAAAGCATTGAAACAGATGGCTATAAGCTCATTTAAACAGGCAGCTTTTGTGGAAGTTTACAAGCCTGAGTAGTCATAGACCTTGTAAATAGGTAGCCTTGGCAGATAATACCAATTTAGATAAGGATAAGTGAGTCATAGGCAGAGTCATAGTGACCTGTTCCCTGAACCTTCATCCAGCCGGTACCCGGTTCTGAAAGATATCTGTATTCCCCCTGAACACCCACATTCCAGTGTCATTCCCTTCCCCACATCCTGCCTTTCTGTGTTTATAATCCCTGTGTGAATGAATTACGATTTGAGAAAAAATAAATTATTTAAAAAAAAAGAACTTGGAAAAAATATGGAACCATTAAACAAACATGGAGAAGATAAAAAAAAAAAAAAAAGAGCCAGTACTGAATTCTGGTGTGATCCCCTTGAAGAATTATCCTTTAGTAAAGGAAAATGTGATTTATGCAAGGGCAAATAAAAGTTAATGCTATGTTAGAAAAAGAAGTATGGGATACCAGATTCTCAATACATGTGATTTTTCTCAGGACTAAAAGCAATAAAATAGACAATAAGAGAGAAAGTATCCTCGCTTATATCCCTGGTGTATATGCTTAAAAGTCTTAATTTGATCACTTGTTTGCTGATTTCTGGTTAGGAGAAAAAGCAGCAATTCTTGTATTGGGGCACAGCTTTAATTCTTTATCAAGTTTTCACATTTATAAATCTCTTTTTTTTATTCACAAAGTTACAGAGATGCTAATAATATCCTTACAGATTGCATATATTACAGCAATAACTTGCTCAAATTAATAAATTTTCAATATATTTAAATTATTTTATTTTTATTGTTTTTGTACTTTCCATTTAGTGTTTGTGTAGCCTTATTTTTTATTTTGTTCCCTTTTTAAAAATTGCTTGCGAGTTTTTCTTTAACTTCATTAGTAAAATTTTCTTATATTCTCCTGACTTTGCTAGTTTGGAGATAGATATTTTAGGTTATTTTATATTATAGTTTCCTTTTTTTCACCTGATCTCAGATATCCATTTACAATTACAGATCATCATTAACTGTTTTAATGTCAATAAGTTCAACTTTTTTTGCTGTATTCCATGTTTATCACATTTTCTTCACAAAACTAGGAGCATTGTACCATGCAACCTAGTAAGGTGGTTTTTATTTCTTTTCTTTTAAGGATAATTGATTACCATATTTTCCATGAGAGCTTATTTTTGCTTTCCCATTGCTAAACATTTAATTATTCTCAATCCATCAGGTTATATTTCCTTTTTTCTCAGAACTTCAACTACATGTGCCCTTGTCATTCTGTGCTTTATGAACTAGCTCCAGTTATAAAGCAAGTATTCAGGGATCAGTGAATCTCAGCTTTGTTCTCAACAACAGACTCAACTGCTGCTCATTTACAAAGATGAAATAAATCCAAGTTTTACTTCCTTGAGTTCTTAATACTCCATTTATCTCTAATTGCTACCATAGCATTTTCTCATAAATTCTATATTTCAAGAATCTTAGTATTTTTCTAGATTGTATTTTCTACTCTCACCTACAGATTGTCAATGACACAGAGAATTCCTAAACTTTAAATCAAACATGGAAAGTCTAGCATAATAATAATTCTAAATCTAAACACATAATATTTAAGAGAAAAATATAGTTTACAGTGTGAATCACAACACGTATAGTGACCAAAGTATGTCAATATCTGTTTTATATCATTTTAATAATGATGTCTTTAAAGAATTATCTTTAGTCAAGGAAAATGTGATTTATGCAAGGGCAAATAAAAGTTAATGCTATGTTAGGAAAAGGAGTATAGGATACCAGATTCTCAATATATGTGTTTTTTTTCAGGACTAAAAAAAATAATACAAAAAATAGACAATAAGAGAGAAAATATCCTCTCTGATATCCCTGTTGTATATGCTCAAAAGTCTTAATTTGATCACTTGTTTGCTGATTTCTGCTGAACCTCTGTTATAATTAAATAGTTGAAATAACTCTGCAATTATTTTCTAGCTCCAAAATTCATTTTGCCATGAGACCTGGATTGGTTGGGGGTTAGGGATATACTTTTGCTATTGATTTAGTTACACATTCCTAAAAAGAATCCACAAAGAACTGTGGTTACATTGTGATTACACTGTGAAGTAAATAAGTAAGTATGAGCGAGTCATCTCTTTTAGATATATATTTCAAGTTCAAATCTTAGGTGAGGAAAGAGTATGTATTTATATATGATAGAAATTAGAAATTAGAAAATCAACCTTTCTAATTGGTCTAAGAGCCTTACATCCTCCCAGTGTTTCAATTAGACACTCTCACTTTCATAGTGTTGCTCATTGCTGCTTCACAGATGTTATCATTCAGCATGAGGATAGACACATTTCAGTGTTTAAAGTCATGAACTCATGGAACTTATAGTTCTTTTATATATATTTTTATGATTGTGATTTATTAGCCAAATTTGTTTTGTGTGCCTTCCTGGCTCATGACACTAGCAAAAGAATCTGGGTACCAATCATCAAAACTTCATTCAATATTACTGGTATATTTATTATAGCACAAGGGGGAAAAGATTAAAAATTAAATGTGTGTTGATGTGCTATCTGATCTTTTCTATAAAAGGCGTTTGTCTTGTAGTATGCCAACAAGCTGACCAATAAAGTGGAGTAAATTTAACGACAGTATTAGCTACATTAACATTCAGTGAGAATCTTTTTGGAACCATTCACACAAGCATGTTAATTTTTGACAGCATTATAGAAACAAAAATCTGAATTGAAACCTCCAACTTATTATGACAGGATACCATCCAATAGTTGAATAACTGAATAGCTGAATAGTTTACTGTGAATTTCAAAAGTATGTTATGATTTTATTTTACTAATTGACTATGAACAACTTGACCTTTCAAGGTAGCTCTTTGCCTAAAAAATAGACTCACGAAACAGAGTTGGTTCTCTTGTATTTACCATACACTACATTGATGACATGTTTGGCAGTTTTTTGAGAAATGAGAGTGTAGTTGATTGTGATGAATGCATAGCTTCCCTTTGAAAGACTTCCAAAGAGGCAGACTAGTGACTTGATGACAATAACAGAATTAAGGTACAAATGTGCAATGACATGTTAATAGGAGATACAAGAGAAATATAGGAAAAACTCATATTATATAAGAATAACCGCAGCCATTGCAATAGTGATTTTCAGAGATATAACCTAATTAGAAATTATACTCAAAGAAAATTATAGCAATTTTGTCTACATTAGATTGAGATTTGAAAATAGTCTAGCACATTCAGTCATGATGTTAATTAGAAGAGATTTTTAAAAGAATAAGTGAACAGTATCAGGTAAATCCATTTAGGAAATAGGTCATATCATTGAAAAGATCCAAGCAAGGTGTGGCAATAAAAAGTGAGAGCTACTTTTAGTCAAATCTATTTTCTGATTTTGATTTTCTGGCATTTACCGTGTTGGGTTACTTTGAAGTATTGGACAAATGACAATTTTACTGAGAATAAAAGTATTGGAATATGTGAGGAAAAGTTTTTCAGTGCCTGATGCTACTTTCCAGGAAAAGATTATGGAATCTTGTGAAACAAGATATTGATAACACTTATATCTATGGGGTTTGCTTGAGTAACACCTAATGTAACAACCTGATGCCTAAATTTAGATGCTTGTTTGAATAGATGTTCAAGCTGAAGCCTTTCACAACATCTCAAATTTTAAATTATGCACTAATACTAAGCATACTAAACATATACACTAAAGCAGCTCATTTTGAATATTTATTCTGAGTAAATTATGAGTGAATGTCATGCATTAGTGTTATTTAGGATATTTCCCAGTGAAATAGTTTGAGCTGAGTATGTATAAAAAATTTACTTTTCACTTTTGAAGCATAAGTCCAATTTTCATTTTGTTAGCCCCAGGAAGGGGGCCTTCCACACTTTGTGGTAGATGGTATATAGAGGGAATATGTGCAAAATGGAAAGGACACACAGCAAGACTGAAAAAGGTAAAAGAATGAGTTAAGAATCAGCTTTGCAGGCTGGAGAGATGGTTCATTGGTTAAGAGCACTGACTGCTTCCAGAGGTCCTGAGTTCAATTCCCAGCAACCATGTGGTGGCTCACAACCATCTGCAATGGGGTCTGATGCCCTCTTTTGGTGTGTCTGAGAAGAGCAATGGTGTACTCATATACATAAAATAAATAAATAAATCATTAAAAAAAGAATCAGCCTTACTCTTTTAATAATAACTTTCGAGAAAACTAATTCAGGGACACAATAACTATTTGAATTCCTGTTAATGAGCAGCACCTCTAATGATCCAGTTACTTCCATTTCGTTTACCTCTTAAAGATCCTATCACCTTTTAATATCACTATAATAGGGGTCCAAACTTCCTACACATGAAACTCTGGTAGATAAATAGCATCTAAATCAATTTTATAACATTTTTTCTCAGTGATAGAATTGAAAATAGGGCTTCATATATGAAACACATAATAGTTATGCCTCAGTTTTTTTTTATTACATATCCATTATCATGGTAAAGTTCATTGTATTTAATAAGCATGAAAGTTGTAGTTTTACTGTTAGATGTAAAAAGAAATTATCGGCTACTCTAAGGAATACTGTAGTTCCAGATAAGTTATAATTGTGGCTCACAAAAAAAATTTCATTTCTTGGCATCAAATTCTCCTCTACCTTTTCCACTTGAGCTTGAATCTATTTCCATCTTGATAATCCAGGATAATCTCTTCATCTCAACTGCTTTTTTCTTCAAAATTTAAGTCTTCCCATTCCTTATAATATGGTATTTCCAAGTTCCAGGCACTAGCCTTGTCTAACTTAGTGTGGCAATTATGATTACCAACACACATTCTTTGAATTTGCCGAGCTTTCAGTATCCAGTATAGAAATAAAAAAAAAAAAACTGATTTTACACTGTTTTGTTTCCTATCGTTTCAATGTCTGTGTGAAACTTTGACAGCTATGAACAATAAATATAAATTCATAACATGATAAATTACTGACTCTAGATTCTAATATAAATTACTTACAAATATCAAACATACGGTGTGTTTTTCAATGTTTCTATTTAAGTTTTCCAAACTTCACCATGAAAAAGAGAAAAGGAGAAATGGGAAAAAGTGGAAAAGGGAAAAAGGAGGAAAGAGGGCAAGGTGGAAAAGGGGAAAGGGGAAAGAGAAAAAAAGGGGAAAGGGGAAGTGAGCTCATATTCTTCAAGACTTATTATTATTATTTTGGGGAGGCTCAATTAATGGATGGAGTAATGCTTACTTATGTCCTTACTTGAACCTTCCCAAATTAAGGCAGATCTACCTGTTAGCATTCTGTCTAAACTCCACCCCCACAGTTACCTGGCAACAGCTAGGTAGGTCTGGCCTACTATAAAAGGGGCTGCTTGCCTCTTCCTCTCTCTCTTGATCTCTTGCTCTCTCTTGCCTCTTGCTTCTCCTTGTCCCCTCACTCCTTCTACCCTCTTCCCACTCTCTCCATGTGCTCATGGATGGCCTCTGCTCCTCTACTTCTCTACTCTCTCTCTCTGTCTCTCTCTGCCTCTACTACTCTCCTGGCTCCCCTCTCCATGCCATGAATATGAATAAACTCTATTCTATACTATATTGGTGTGTGGCTGGTCCCTCAGGGGAAAGAGATGCCTAGGTATGGGCCCACTGAGACATCCCCTTCCCCCATACCTCTAAACACACCCACAGAACATACGTTCTTTATCTCTTTATCTTTTGATAAATACATCACTACGTATCATATGTGGGGATTTAGGTTGCTCCCTCCTTTGACCAAAACCAAAATTGTTTCTTTAGAATACTTTTTATGTAACAGTGAATTATAATATTATATTATAAAGTCCTCTGGAACAGTATTTCTCAACCTTCCTTAATGCTGTGACCCCATAACATATTTCTTTATGATGTGACTACCCCCAATTTTAATTGTTATATCATAACTATAATTTTCTACTTTTATGAATCATAATATAAATATTTGATATACAAGATATGTGACCCCCCCCAAAAGGGTTGCGGTCCATAGACTGAAAATAACTATTCTAAACAGTTATGTCACAGTGTTTACAATATGTCAATGTGGCTTCTCACTTCCACTCCAATATTCCCAGACCTCTCATACCTTATTCATGATTATTTGGTAGAACATTTCTACTATAATCCTCATATAAATACATTAAGAACATATTTCTGCCTTTTTACTTATGCTAAACTGTTTTTTGGAACATAACAAGTTGAAGAAAAGCATTTATCTCACATTATATTTTCATTTTCTTTCTACTCTACACTGGTACTACTGGACTTCACACTCATGGTTTCTATTTGTTACCAGGTTATTTTAAGTCATTATGGTTTTACATTATTCTCTTTTAAAGAAAATATGCCTTTTATCTCTTCTAAAATGCTATTAGCATTCTGTGTATTTATTGTGTATACCTGTCAGGAAACAAAAATAACAACACCACCCTCAAATAGCAAGATCATGAGAAACAAACTACATAAAATATTTGCTTTTAAAGTAAATGGAGTTCCTGACCTCAATCTAATGGTTGGCTGTAAGTATCTGCATTTGTCTCAGAAAACTGCTGGTAGAACACTCTGGAAAAGTTTGGGGAAGGACTGAAGGAGCTAGAGGGGGATTACATCCATGCAGGAACAGCAGTATCAACTAACCTAGACACTTCATAGCTCACAGAGACTAAGCCACCATCCAAGGAGCATACAGAGGCTGGTCTCTGCCCCAGGGTATATAGATCAAAGAGGCCTGTCTTGTCAGAGCTGGGTGCGACAGGAAGTGCTTAATCTTGTGTAACTAGATTCCCCAATGAAAAAGGATACTCCAGAAGTGAAGTGAAGGTGGGCTAGCAGGGAGATGGGGGAGCATCTTCTAAGATCCCGGGTTGAGGTGTAGTTACAGGGAAGATGGGATGTTGTACTCCAGGAGGGGGACTAAGAAAGAGGACAATGTGTGGAATGTAAATAAATAAAATAATTAAAATTAAAAAAATTCAATACCCACCCCAAATAAAATAAACAAAAACCTCTGGATAATTGTATAGATAAGCAACAGACTAACCCTTTAGCTGAAGGCTGGGTGTGGTGCTAAATATAGTCTCAGTATTTGGGAAGGAATAGAAAAAGAATTACTAGTTTAAGACCAACTTGGGCCCTGTTTCAAACCAAAGCAACAACAATCACAACCCCCTCCCCCAAATACAATACAATGATATGGCTTGAGTAAATCAAATGAGGAGATCTGTGGAGATTATTACCAAACTGTTGTTAAACTTTATTAGAAAGTTTCATCTCTAGTGATGACTGTTGGCTCTAGGCAAGATTCAAATCTTATGTAAGTGTTCCTGATTTAAAAATGAGAATTACTTCCTCCTCATGAATATCTAAGCTGTGGCTCAGAAATATTGCAAGCAGATCTCTTACATACTATGTATGTGATGACATAAAGCTTTAACTTGTTTTCATATTCAATTATTATTTTCCTTTAACTTCTTGAAAAGTTTTACCTCTTATGTTTTGATAAATATAAATCCCACTCTCCTATTTATGACTCTTTAGGTTAATTGTAGAGACCATACTTTTAGTGTACTTTTGTTTTTATCTACATGTGAAGTCCCAGTTTAAAC
This sequence comes from Grammomys surdaster, assembly GCF_004785775.1. NCBI lineage: Eukaryota > Metazoa > Chordata > Mammalia > Rodentia > Muridae > Grammomys > Grammomys surdaster. Next base: position 5,858,136 of record NW_021604563.1, read on the forward strand.
AAATTTATTATTTTTTATCATATAGATTTTATTTATTAATTTTTGGGGTTGTTTGTATTTTATTTCAGCTTTTTGAGACAGGCTCTCTCTATGTAGTCCTGGCTAGCCTGGAAATCACTATGTAGACCAGATTGGCCTTGAACTGACAGAGGGTCTCTCCTGTACCTGCTTCTCAAGTGTTGGTATTAAAAGAAAGTGACAATACAACTTTAAAATATAGATTTTTTTTTTTTTTTTTTTTTTGGTTTTTCGAGACAGGGTTTCTCTGTGTAGTCCTGGCTGCCCTGAAACTCACTCTGTAGACCAGGCTGGCATCGAACTCAAAAATCTGCCTGCCTCTGCCTTCCAAGTGCTAGGATTAAATGCATGCACCACCACTGCCCGGCTCAAATATAGATTTAATACATATAAATTTTAAACAAAAGAGATTATAGTAAACTGTATTAGGGCACCTTTACTTTATATTTTAAAGAGAAAAATGCTACTGCTTAAATGTATTTTGCTGATTCTAACACTGATTTTAATTTAAAAAAATAAGCACCAATAATAATTTAGTAGACTAATAACTGCAGTAGTAATTAAGTGAAATATGAGGAAACAAAGTAAGGAACTGTAATAAAATTTCTCATAAAAATGACCATACTAGTTGCTTATATTTGTGCCCTTTCAGGGATTGTATGGGCTAAGTGCTGTGAAAGCATAGATTAAAACAAATGATTTCATTAAAATATTTCATCTTCTGCATAACAAGGTATATGAAATATGAGATAAAATGACAAGATACCTGATGAAACTTTTTATAAATCAATTAAAACTTGCTGTATACTTTATACAATAGAACAGATAGAAATACTTAAAACATTCTAAACTAAACATTCTCTCTAGATACCCATATATACTTTCCAAAATTATCTGTGGGCTCAGAGAGTGCATATATTCCTACTTGTTAGTATTCTGTCCAAACTCTACCTCCACAGTTACCTGGCAACAGCCAGGTATGCTCCTCCCCACAGTTACCTGGCAGTAGCCAGGTAGGCCTGCCCACTATAAAAGGGGCTGCTTGCCCCCTCCTCTCTCTCTTGATCTTTTGATCTCTTGCCTTTAGCTTCTCTCTGTCCCCCTCCCCCCTTCCCTTTCCTCTCTTTCCATGTGGTCATGGCTGGCCTCTACGTTTTCTACTTCCCTCTCCTCTCCTCTCCTCTCCTCTCCTCTCCTCTCCTCCTCTCTCTCTCTCTCTCTCTCTCTCTCTCTCTTTCTCCCTCTACTACCCTTCTGGCTCCCCTCCCCATGCCCTGAATAAACTCTATTCTATGCTATACCGGTGTGTGACTGGTTCCTCAGGAGGAAGAGATGCCTCTGCATGGGCCCACTGAGACATCCCCTTCCCCAGTACCTCTCCACACCCACTGAACATACTCTTTATCTCTTTATCTTTCTATAAACACATCATTGGTGCCAAGACTGGGATATAGAAATCTGCAGGTTTGCATCAGGCCAGCTACCAAGCAGCTGTTGGCAGGTGCAGCCGCTGGCTGTGGCCTGGTGCCACTACTGCCACCACTGCTACACCATGAGGACTCCATCCACCACTACCTGCCATCACCAACCACATGAATTTTCACCACTGCTGCAGACGATCTTCATCTGCTGCTGTGAGGATCACAGAACTTCCACCACGTGAGCTGTGCCACTGCAGCCCCCCCACGTTGTGCTCTGCCACGTGGGCTAGGCAGCCAGACAGGCCTACACAGACCTCATGGTTCCACTTTTTCTGATACCAGACTAAATAAGCCAACAAACACACTCTGGCATATTGTTTGGTAAGGAGCTTCCAATTGGCAGGAGGAACCCTAAATGCCTAGATAGCACCTGGCCAGCCTTTCCTGGGCTGAGGGATTGGTGTTTCAATGTCCCAGTCCATATAACTGGCCTCCTGACTGACCTACAACTTAGGACTTTGGCTGTTGGGTGACTTCCCTCCTCAGAAGCAGTGCACAACCCCCAAGCTCTTGCAGTAGCCTGAAAATCCTGGTACCAGGTTGAACTGCTTTCTGGCAATCTCCAGGAGTTCACCAGCTGAAGCCCCTAGATCTTCTTGTGATGACGTGATGTCTAGGCTACCTACCTGATTCATTACCAACTTTTCTCTCAGGACACTGATACGAATAGTGTAATAACAGCCCCCCATCACCTAATGGGCACTACATTGTCTTCAACTGTACCCCCAGACACCCTACTGGGTTGTCTCCTGAAAAACCTCAGATCTCTAAAATTAACTCCTGATTTGAGGCCATCCAAACTGATACACCTCTGCAATAAAGTCTGCATTCAGTACCCTCTAGATAATGGTTTAAAATGGCCACCTAATGGCACACTAGACCCAATCATTTTAAAGGGTCTTCATACATACTGCCAGCAGTATGGTAAATGGAAAGAGGTTCCCTATATCCAAACATTCATCTACCTTTGCTCTAATACCTCTGTGTGTTCTGCCTGTTCCTCACCCCTTTTAGCCGTCCCCCACTTGTCAGAGTAACTGTCCACATGGTCCCAGGAAAGATTTCTTGAGCTCAGAGCTAACCCTGTCCTTTCCTGACCCTCATTCCAGGAGTCTTCCTCTTGGGTAAGACATTTTCCCTCTCAAGATAATTTATTTCTTGAAGCAGAGTACCCCAGACCAGGCCTGGACAAACTGTTCTCTCTCTGGAGCACTGGCTCCAAGCTCTAGTCCCCATTGTGTTGCCCCCAGAGGTAAATCTTTCACATGCTTCTCCCCTCCTCCATCATTTGCAGCCAGCTGCACCCACTTAGTTCAGCCAGTTTGCATGAAAAGTGGAGGTCTGAGACCCTACTTGCTCCCCTCCCCCTGTGGTTCTTAGCTATGCTCTGGGTCTACTTCTTACGTCCTGCCAGGGACCCTCTCTGAGACTTGCTTCTCCACAGGTGCAAAGGGCTTGGCTGCCTGCCCACACTTGGGAGGTGCTCTCTCTCTCCCTCTCTGCCCAGGACCTGTAAAGCAAGTGCTAGCTGTGCCTTCTGCCACAAGAACAGCTAACATGAACGTTGCTGTGATATGAGGCACGCTTTCTTTTCCTTGCCCACTGCAGACTCTAGTTGCCAGAGGCACTGGGCAGTGATTTCTGGCTGCTAGTAGGAAGTCCCTCCCTGCCACTGCAGATCTGACCTGAAGCACCTATGGGCCCATAGCACAACCCCATATCATGACCTGTGGACCACAGCCCCAACCCGCCAGCCATATGATCATATGCCACTGTTGCCAGCTTTCTTATTTTGGTCCTAGCCAGATGTTTCTTTGCTAATACAAAAATGTGCTTTTCTCTACCTACGCAACCTGCCAAAGTTACTTAAGAGTCTTTCCTATCCTGTCTTAATAGATTTTTACTACTGCTAGTAAATTCTATTTCGTTACAACCAATCCTTATGGCTCTCAATCTTGTCAGAAGTCTGCTAATAATATATATGAGTTTATGGCCGACAGAATTTCCAAAGCCTCTAACAGTTGACCCAAGATGGTTTCAGAAGACTTGGACACCTAGAAGATACAGCCTGGATTGTATGTGATGATATAATCACTAACAAACTCAGTGAACTAAACTGGATGCCATGAGTCAAATGACTTGGCTAAACCAAGGTAAGTCATTTCTCATGTCACGCGTATCCATTCCACAGAGAAAAAGGCCTGCATCTTCTGCACTTGGAAGCCAAACTGACTTTGCTCAAGAGACTATGGAGACCATGGGACCTGTTGGCTAGTGGACTCTGTCATTTTTTAAAATAATATATAACTGGTAGATTATTGCTTACTTTTTCTCAGACTTCTGACTACATTGACAGCTAAGCTTTCACAAGTTATCTGTTGCTTCATTACCTAAACTCAGTTCCCATCAATTAAATGCTTCATATGCTGCTGTCCTAATATTATCTGAGTTCCTATAAACTTGCCTAACTCTAATGAAACATTCCACTATACGATCCAGCAAAGGTTCATCTTAAAGACTGCTCATGTTAACTCATGCTGTTATCTCTTTTGTAAACTTATAAGCTACAGGAAACCCACTCACATCTACCTCTCACGGACCAAATAGATACCATCCAGATAAGTACATCTGCCTAAAGTTCTCACTTACTACCTATTCCAAAGGGTGGGATCCCTCTGGGTTTCAAATGTACATCTTAGAAAAAAAATTTCTTTCTCCCAAATGTACTTAATCTTATTCCCTACATTTTGTCAAGTCCAGGCACATCCAGAACAGCTCCAGAGAAGCAACCTCCAGATGTCCCATCAATCACACACATAGCTCCTTCTACTGGACCTGTTCCTTCTGACCTATCCTTAGATGGCTCCAAAGACCCTAGACAGCAGGAAACAGCCAACTCTACTAAGACCAGACAAACATCCCCCATACCCATTCTTCTAGGTTCCCCCTAGAGATATGTTGTCCTCAATGCCAGCAAGAAGTAGCCAGATATCATGCTGCCACCTCTTTCTAATTTTTCTTTTTTAATTAAACTAAAATGGGGGATTGTTAGTATTCTGTCTAAACTCCACCTCCACAGTTACCAGGCAACAGCCAGATATGCTACTTTCCACAGTTACCTGGCAACAGGCAGGTAGGCCTGCCCACTATAAAAGGGGCTGCTTGCCCACTCCTCTCTGTCTTGATCTCTTGCCTCTAGCTTCTCTCTGTCCCCCCTGTCCCCTTCCCTTTCCCCTCTCTCCACATGGTCATGGCCAGCCTCTACTCCTCTACTTCTCTCTCTCTCTCTCTCTCTCTCTCTCTCTCTCTCTCTCTCTCTCCTTCTACTACCCTCCTGGCTCTCCTCCCCATGCCCTGAATAAATTCTATTCTATGCTATCCTGGTTTGTGACTGGTCTGTCAGGGGGAAGAGATGCCTCTGCATGTGCCCACTGAGACATCCCCTTCCCCCATACCTCTCCACACACCCACTGAACATACTCTTTATCTCTATCTTTTTATAAACACATCACTACTTATTTTTCACAATTACTATCCTGATGAAGTGACAAATTTCTTATAATTTTGGGACAGGATTTTTCTTGCTACATTATGAATAATTTATTGAATACTTAAATGAATTATGTGTTAAGCCCATTCTTAATTGATTTACTTATTGCTTATAAACATATTATTAATTTACATAATGCTTACTAAAGCCCTAAAAAAGTTATCATTTTGTTCTTTTACTGTTCTACTAACTTTTGGATATTTTAAAATTTCTTTTTAAGGTTTTTGGAACTCTAATATAATTACATCATTTCAGGCCTTCCCTTTTCCCTTTCCATTCTCTCCCTTGTACACTCAATTGTGTTCTTTCAAATTCATATCCTCTTTGTCTTACTTAGGGTTGCTTTTGCTGTGATGAAATGCCATTACCAAATGCAAACTGGGGATAAAAGAGACTATTTGGATTACACCTCCACATTGCTGCTCATTATTGGGGGAAGTCAGGACAGGAAGCCAAACAGGGCAGAATCCTGTAGGCAGGAGCCAATACAGAGGCCAGGCAATACTACTGTTTATTGACTTGTTTCTTATGGCTTGCTGCTTTCTTATAGAATTCAGGACTACTAGCCCCAGGGTAGCATCACTCACAATGGTCTGGGTCCTCACCCATCAACCACTATTTAAGAAAATGTCCTATAAGTTTGCTTATAATCTGATTTTATGGAAATATTTTCCAAATTGAGGCTCTTTCATGACTAAGCATGTTTCAAGTTAACATACAAGCAAGCACACTCTTTTTCTTAAATTTTTATACAGTCTACTAAAATTGTATAATATTAATTGTAATACATTTTCAAGGCTGGACTTATATATTGGACAACCAAGAAATAGTTTTGTCTAATCATTTGCTACCTATCGATTGCTCTTGGTGTCCCCCTGTTAGTAAGAGCACTTATTTAAAATGTCTTAGATACCAAAAGTTAAATATAAAATTAAACATTTCAAGAGAAAAGAAAAGGAGAAAGACAGGAGGTGTTATAATATATATATAATATATATGTTGTATGTTTGTAAACAGACACCAGGTATTGTGTGGCTCATTTGGTTTTAAGACTTAAAAGGTAAAACACTTTAAGATCTAAATATCACAACTACTAAGAAATAACTATTTTCTAAAATTAGAACAGAAAATAATTAGTACAAAGACATCATGACGTTTTCATACATGATTGTCATATACTTTGCTTATATTTATGTTCACTCCTCCTCCTCTTTCTGCATGTCTCTCACTAACTCTCTTCTTTCCTCCTAAATACTCCCATTGCTACTTTAATGTCATGTATGTGTAGGTTCGAGGGATGATTCTGGCTTGTTTTACTTAACATGATAATCTCTAGCACTACCCGTTCTCTTGGAAATATCAAAGATTGATTCTGTAGGAGTAGTCATGTTTTAGTTAGAATAACGATTGCATAAAAGAAGATAGGATCTGAACCTTTAAGGAAAACTGTCTACATTGTTTAAATATTTTGAAATAAATGAAGTATAGGATTTTGCAATGAATGACATTTTTCAAAAAAACACATCTAGAAGTATTCACTTCTTTCACACATAAGGTAGGTTACAAAGATTACATTACACAGTTCTTAAAAAGATGTATTAAACTTTTCTTACTAAGTAAATATTCCTACTTTAGGGCATTTGTTTAGTCAAATGAAGCAAGAATAAAATGTGATAATAAGACAATTCATCACTCAAAGCTTAAACAGAATTGGAATTGTGAATTTTATGCGATTTCAAATGAAATTTGTTAATAAAAATCTATGCTTGCCGATAATTCCAAGAAAAAATTGCTTTAGTAAATGCCAAGTACATTTGACTTTTAAAATGAATCTATTTGGAAGGAATAAATAGCAAATTAACAGATTTTAAATTTTTGAAATAAGTGATACAAGAGTAGAAGAGACTAAGTACAAATTTATGACACCCAGAAGAGATTGTAGCATAGGAAAATGTGGGATAATAGATACCAGAGCATTCTTATTGAATTGAATATTATATATGCAGAATTGGAATTTAAAAATTTTAGTAAGTTGGTGACATACCTACCAAAACATATTACTTTTAGAAACGAAAAAAAAATCCTCACAAAGTTCTCATCAATTTCAACAGCAACACATGCAGCATTAAAAAAATCTAAGTGATGTTGAATATGACTTTAGAATTCTCAAATTTATAGCATGGGAATATCATCTGAAATAACATAGCCACCTTTATAAGAATTTCTTTGGGTATTTTCTTAAAAGATTGCCTCTCCACTAAAATATGAAAACAGTTTCTTAGTTACAGATACACTCAACCTTTACCTTTGTAGTTATAAGATCAATATCTTCATGACATTAAGTCTTTATTTACAAAAGAACATGAAAATAACAAACTAGAAAACTCTTCTTATGTGAAGATCTCTTTCAATTCTCAACTGAAGTAAATTTTCATTTTATCATGCTGACAAAGATGAGAGTATGACATAATTCTCTGGTCACAAATAAGTTATAAAACTCAGTATAATTGGTCCCATATAAACTAAAACATGTGCTGATCAACACAAGGGTTATTAGTGAGCCATGATGTTAATTCCAAGATGAGCACTAGATGTGACTCATTGAATTGCAAGAATGTTTTAAAAACAGTTTGCCTGAATTGGTGTCAACAAATAATCAAATGCAAATGACCAAAAATCCTGTGTAAAACAAGCATAGGTAAATCAATTAACTACTTTTAACTGATCATTTCAAGTATAGTTTTTCCAACTATAGTATAGAAAGGAATTTAAAGATTATGCTGGTCATCATGGAAATAATGATCAAGTGTCTAAGCTGTAAAATTTATGTACTTTGATCATCTACTGGCACCCATTAGCTTATCCTAGGGGAGCTGTAACATCTTTCTAATGTATAACCAGCTGAGAGCTTCAGAATATTTGGAAGATGAATCAGTCATATTGGACCTACACTTTCACAAGTACAATTTTAGGCTTTCCTATTCTATTAAGGATAAATAAAGTTACTAATATTCCTTTATATTGCTTTTGACCTTTTTACGAATATAAGCAGAGAAATATCCCATTTATATTTCAGAGAACGTCTGTTATTTTTCTTATCATATACAGCTGCTATCTAAGTGTGTATTAGTAAATATAGCAAACAAAGTCTTTCATAAAATTTGCAGAGTAGTGGTTGAGATAGATATTTAGCAATTAAATAAAAATTTTAATGACCATTGACAAAAAATTATTAGCAAAAGGAAGGAATGAGATAGATTGTGTTACAGAATAATGTTGCAGGAAGCAGCAGATAAAAAGGAGAAAAGGGGGATTCCTTATAAAAAAATATCATTTATATTGATTTTGACCTTATTATGAATCCCCCTAAGCAATGACACTCAGCTGAGATCTTTAGAGTAAAATCAAACTATCAGAGTGACAAAACTTGATGTCCTTACCAGGAAGTATTCAGAATGATGAAACAAGCTTTCTTAAATGCCCAAAGAAAGCTTGTATCATTTCAAAAACCAGGTAAATATTAACAAGAGATGTATTTGGTGAGGTATATGTTGATCAGATACAACCAGTTATTGTAGAACATGTTTGTTGCAAATATTAATTAGTAGGTTGAAGGCTGAAAGTACAATACATTTAAAATATAAAGGACATTTACTGATATTGAATAATTTTTCTGTAATTAATACATTGAGGTGATTTAAGATTATACTCACCTTTATTCACCAATATACTTGAATTAAAGAATTCAACGTTGTATTTTTGTCTCCATGACTATTATCTATTGTCCATATACCTACTTGCCTTATAAGAAAATTCTCAGAATCACAAGTATATTATTTCATCAGAAAGGTAACAATAGAATATTCTATCTACCAGAACCATCTTATGTTCTTTCTCCTATATTATCCATTTCCTGAAGAAATCATATAGGGTATACAATACACAAATGTACATATATCTGCCAAGTTAAATCATTATTTTACTATTATTCAATTCATAGATCTTGAGTTTCAGGTTATACCAATCTGAACTATTAATAGGTGGTATAACTCTTTCAAATTTAAGTACCTTAACAGGAAACATCAGGTTTTTATCATTTTGTCTCATCACTGTGGCAAATACAATACTCTGCATAGAATAAACTTCCCAATGCCAGGAAGTTTATGCAAACAAAAGAAAAAACTTCAGTTATACTTTCAGATCACATTCATTTTCACACTGATTTATTCCCTTACCATCCTTCTGGTTTTGGTGAGTAAGAAAATGGAAAGAAAAGTAGTAGCCAAAAGGTTCTTTTGGCATTTTGATTCCTTTGTTCTATTCCATTTAAACATTTACTTGTGTTTCCCCATCTAAATTATGAACTCTAGTGAAGGAAGGCGTTATAATAATCTTGTTTCCAGTATGGCTTCTTGTTCTAGCACCTTTCCACATGCTCATAAAATTATTTGACTAATAACTAAGGATTATCTTTAATTTTAAACTAAATACATGGTCCTCTCTTGAGCATAACCATTCTTATTGAGTCTTTAAGAACTATCTGAACAAAGGGTGAATTGAAAATGCCTGAGAAACAACATAATTAAATATGTGGAAAGTAAACATATTTTCACTTGAAAATAAAACCTAAGACTTACCAACTCAGTGGTGGTAAAAGCAGGATATAAACAGGTTTGAACCAAGCATAAATATAGAAAAAAACTCCAGTGTGAATGTTTCCACATAATACTTATCAGACTATAGTAGTGGGACTGAATAAAAGCCCTGAATTACAATAGTCACTTCTTCTCCCAGCAATATTGAAATTCAATTCATAAATGTAGACTTTATATATTGAAGTACTGGGGCTCTTCCACACTCACTATATGAAACATTTCCATCTGTGCAATATTTATGAATTTCTCACAGTAATTAGTTTTGTGGAACATCTCCAGGTGGCATATTTCTCTATACAATGATAACTGGGATTATATAAAACCCATGACTAACATGTTTGCTACAAGAGTTTATTAGGAAATTAACAGGACTTTCTATCTTTCTATCGTACCCTAAAGGTAGCTCAGCCATGAGACATTTACTTCAGTAATAAGCAAGAGGAAACATGGGCAAAAGGTAAGTAGTATCTATCCTAATGTAAGGGTTAGCATTCCTTAATATTTTTTTTCCTTTTGAGGTTACCTACTTCATTATTTGATTTACTGTGCTCATATCTCTCTCAATCCAGATTTTTCTCTGGTGCCTTTCCAAACATTTTCTAGTCTAGAGCATGCAATTTGATTTGGCCAGTGACATAGAAACAAATTTAATGCAAGCAAATACTTGTAAAGTGTTTATGCAGTTTTGTTTTCCTCTCTGATTTCTGCTACCATCATAGCAATATGCCTTGCTTAGCATGATGGAAGAATGGGATAGGTGTAGGGAGAAAGTGTCCTTTCTACGAACGCTAATACTTCTTTTGAACAGTTAGACAACAACAGATACATAAGTACTCCCAGTAGATACACATGATTCCTGAACCACATGAGTAGAAAATACCAAAGTCAATAAATGATTTTTTTTCATTGAGTTAGCACTTTGACAACCTAAGGGAATAAAGATTTATTTTGGCTCACATTGTCAGAGTGTTTTGATCATCATGTCAAAGCAGAGCAATTCACATTATGGCTGGTGAGAAAACAGAATCAACATTTCTAGTACTGGAGTGGCTTTCTAATTTTTCTCATTTTGAGTTTTGTCAGGGTCTTCAGCCCATAGGATGTTGAAGCACAACTTTAAGAGAGGCCTTTATCCTCATATAACCCTAGGAAATACATTTATGCACACTCAGCAAAGTGTGCCTCACCAACACTCAAGTGTTTCTGAAACTAGTCAAGTTGATGAGTATTAACCACTGCAATTAGAGACAATAACTCTGTATGTTGAATGAGTTCATATTGAGGATGGAATCTTGCATATTTGTTTTCTGGTGAGGAGGCTGGGGAAGTGAAACTGAACAGAAATAGAAAACAGAGAATACGTTTTTATCATATTCTAAAATGAGTACTTCTGTAAAAACAGTTGCTGAGCATCCCCCCCTTCCTGTCCCTGAAATTCCAATGTTATGTGTGTTGTTAATAGTTTTCTAAGTAGGCATTAGCCCCAGGGTTCCCATTAGAAACTTTTAAATAGACTAGAATGAAATCACTTAAGATTAAAATGGCAACATTCACATGTATAATGAATACCAAGCCAAAGCCTTCAAACTAGAATTATTGTGATAATTTAAAACCAATTCAACCAGCACCCTGAAATACAGACATCACACTGAGTGCTTCCATTACTACATTTAGTATTGAGAAATTTCTTGCAACCTAAAACAGATGCAAACTAAAGCCATAAAGGCTTTGACAGTGTAGGTTCAAATTTTAAATAAATGTGATGATAATAACAATGACAACTGCTAAACATTGCCTTCTTCGTCCAGCAGGATTTCTCAGAAATATTAAGGGATAATGAAAAGAAAATGAAGAGGCAAGCTATCTGTCCTTCATTCACCAATTTCAATACATAAAAAGCTAACTAGTTTATTTCCTGCATATTGCTTCCTTCATTATACTAGTATCCCAGTTCTAAAGATAAACTTTGTCTTCTTCACAAACATTGCTAAGTGAATAAATTGCTTTCAGAGCCGTATGGTGAAATATTTATTTGTACCTTATACTTTATAGGTGTGTCATAACCGTGAATTATTTTATTTGATTTCTTGATTTTTTTTTTAAAAAACCTTCAAATTTGAGGCTTCTCTATAGTCAGGAGATTAGCACCTAGTTGTATGTGGGAATATGTAAACATTGTTGTATTTCCCTAAACAAATAAAATTCACATGGTAACCCAAGCATTAGATGCCTATTGTTTCTCCTATTAAATAATCTACAGAGGATTGAATTTCTGAAACCCTTTCTATAAGGTCATGGTAATGGAATAGTAGTAGATTTTCTATAAAATTTTTTCTAGTCAAATAAACAACTGCTTTAGATATTAGTGAGATTTATATTGTGAATATAAAAGTAAGCTAAAAAACACAAAATTGAGTTTAGCATTGATATTATTCAGTTAGTAAATGCTGATTAGTACTACCTCCAAACTTTTCAGGGTTGATTTGCTCTGGTCAGCTAATTGTATAATGCCCCTAAAAAGATTATTCAAAACTTAAAAGTTTGTCTTTTTTTTCAATAGCATGAGTTTCAGAAATGAAGAAAGACATAGCGTGATGAAAGCCATTTTTATTGTATTATATTTATTAAATTTTAAGAGTAAATTCTATCTCATTCATTATTTGATTTCTGGAAAGTCAATATGATGATAATTTTCATTTGAGTATATAATTTAGAAATAGAATACAACCCAGAATCAAGGAGATAGTAAAAGATATTGTAATATATTGATTATGCTAATTGGATATTTTAATATGCCTCAAAAATCTATGTGACAGCATTGCTACATTGAATAGAAAAAGAAACTCACAAATAATCTAAATGTATTTTGAGTGAGCATTAGAATTGTTAATACCTAAATAATTTTTTAAAGTTTTCTTTAATGCTGCTTAGCCACATTGATTTATTACGAATTCTATTGAATGTTTACTGTGGTCAAGGTTATTAAATTATTTAACCGTTTATATTAAAGTTAATTTTTAAAACATCAAAGATAAACAGTTACTCAAACATAAATGATACTTTTCCACTTTTAATTTCAAATGCCTCCTGACTTAAGCATTTAATTCAATTGAAACGTTTGAATTATGCTTGACATCTGAGATATGATGACTATCACATCATATCTCAGGATATGGTAATTCAGTTGAAAGGTGTATCTAACTAAATAGGTAATTTCAATAAATTTTTATAAGCCATTAATGAGAAATACATTAAATATGTGGTAAATAGCTCACATTAATAGCATTAAGTTTTCACGTACACCAAAATTCACAGAGGCCCAGAGTTAAACTTATTAACTACCATATGGAATTTGTAAGAACTACTAAATTTGAACACCCCTTTCCAATTGATCAAATTTGATCAAGAGTCTAATTCTGTTTCCAATATTATTGAAACACTCACTTAACTGTAAACAGTAAGTGAAAGAAAAGGTAGCAGTTTGACTATTGATGTACAATTAATCCCAGAGATAGGGAAGAATATGAAGGTGACAAGGCACGTTAATAAAAATAGCTGATGCTGTCTTCCTATTTCATCTCTATATATTTCTCCTCACGTTTCTGATAAATACTGAGGTAAAGCAATCTTCTTGAGAAATATATTGTGATCACTTAGGGTAGAAGTCAACACTAAAAGTTAAAATGTGAAAATTGTAAGTTGCAGTAATATTTCAATGATGAATGAAAGTACCAATAGATTTACGATCATCAATCATTGTGTTTGGGATGTCTATGTAGAAGGTACTTCAAAAGCATTTCATGTCTAGGTTTACCTTGGTCCTTACATAGTCACTTAACACTCTTAAACAAAGGACCATTTAACCAGATTTGAATTCCATTGGACTGAGACTGAATAGCTTGACTGTAATTTTTAATTTGTCTTAACACCAAGCAGGATCCATTCATTTCTATCTTGCATGTTACCATGCATTCAGCTTTTTTATTATTTAGTGAAAGGAAAAGAGGACAGATGTATTATCAACGCTCCACAGGAAGGTGATTATTTTTGTTGTTTATCCTTAAATGGTGACTGTGCTTTCATTTAATAGAAATACTAGTAAGTATCCTTTGGGCAATACAATAAGGCTCTGTGAGCTATGACAGAAATTCCCAGCCAAAAAGGAGCAGTCTTAGTTTAAGAAGATATACATTCTAGTCTGTCTTTTGAGTCTTTAAGAAATGGCCATTTATTGTGGATGCTGGCCCATACAGAAAAGATGAATCTGAACTCCTTTGAAGATGCTTTCAAGAAAGTTATATAAATTAACAGTTTTGTTTTTTATCTGAACTGTGGATGTGCTGTGGGAATTGAAGTAATTTTTTACCCTAGGAAAATATTCAAATCTGTGTAGGAATTGCCACATACTCAAAACAAGCATCTAATTTAAGAAGCCATATATTGTTCTATCACATATACATATATACATACATATGCATATATATTTGTATGTGTGTGTGTGTGTGTGTGTGTGTGTGTATTGTGTCATCATAGTATCTAGAGTAGCATTTGAGGACTAAAGAAGGATAATTAAAAAGTAAATAATGAGTGTCCTTAATTTTCAAAAATCATTACTGGTTTAAGCAACTCATTTTGTCAAATGATTAAACTTTATATATTCATTTTAAAACTACTATTATAATGCCTTATTCACATGCACAAGTCACTAAGAAAGTAATACAATAACAGTATTTTGAAATAGAAGGAAATATATTCTGCACTTCAGATTTGTATGCTGTTCCTTGCTCTTGCCTCACTGTTTATCTTCAATACAATTATTTTCAGTGTTGCAAAATTATTCTCTAGTGATTTTTGGAGCAATAAGTAATTATTTCTCGGAGTGAACATAGAACAAAGAATCACTTTGTTACAATTATTTTAGTGGTATTTTTAAATATAAGATAGAACATATATTGTAATTCTACATACCTGATAAGATTTTCAGGTGTGGTGGGCATAGTATACATTGTAAATTATTTAATTTTATGAAGTTGTTTAATAGAATTAATGGAGACTTGCTTCATGTTACAAGTAGCTAAAGTGAATATTTATACATTATATGTAATATAAGTATATATTTTTTCTCTTTATTTTTAATGGATATTGTATTTATTTACATTTCAGATGTTATCCCATTTCCCCATTCCTCCCAAAAAAGTCCTATCCCATCCCCCTCCTTCTGCTTCTATGAGGATGTGCCCCACCCAACCACCCACTCCCAGCTCCCCACCCTTGATTTCTCTCTCACTGGGGCATCCAGCCTTCACATGACCAAAGAAGACCTCCTCTACCATATGCCAGACAGGGACATCCTCCCCTACATATACAGCTGGAGCCATGGGTCCCTCCCTATGTGCTCCCAGGCTGGTGGTTTAGTCCCTGGGAGCTCTGGTTGTTTGGTATTGTGGCTCGCCCCATGGGGCCACAAATCCCTAAAGCTCCTTCAGTCTTCTCTCTAACTTCTCCACTGGGAAGTTCATGATTGGTTCAATGGTTAGCTGTGAGCTAACCTCTGTATATGTCAGGCTCTGGGAGACCTAAGGAGACAGCTGTATCAGGCTCCTGTCAGCATGCACTTCCTGGCATCCACATCAGCTTCTGCCTTTGGTGACTGCACATGGAATGAATACCCCAGTGGAGCAGTCACCAGACAGCCCTTCCTTCAGTTTCTGTCCCACTCTTTGTCTCCATATTTCCTACCGTGAGTATTTTGTTACTCCTTCTAAGAAGGACAGAAGCACCCACACTTTGGTGTTCCTTCTTAATCAGCTTTATGTGGTCTGTGAGTTGTATCTTGGGCATTCTAAGCTATTGGACTAATATCCACTTATCAGTGAGTGCATACCATGTGTGTTCTTTTGTGACTGGGTTACCTCACTCAGGATGATATTTTCTAGTTCTATCCATTTGAATTAAAATTTCATGAACTCATTGTTTTTAATAGCTGAGTAATAGTCCATTGTGTAAATGTACCACATTTTCTATATACATTCCTCTGTTGAAGGACACCTGGATTCTTTCCAGCTTCTGACTATTGTAAATAAGGATGTTATGAACATAGTGAGCATATGTCCTTGTTATTTGTTTGAGCATCTTTTGGGTATATGCTCAGGAGTGGTATAGCTGGATCCTTACGTAATGCTATGTCCAGTTTTCTGAGGAACCGCCAGACTGATTTCCAGAGTGGTTGTATCAACTTGTAATTCCACCAACAATGGAGGAGTATTCCTCTTCCTCCACATTCTTGCCAGCATCTGCTGTCACCTAAGTTTTTGATCTTAGCCATTCTGACTGGTGTGAGGTAGAATACCTGTGTTGTTTTGATTTGCATTTAGCTGATGACTAAGGATGTTGAACATTTCTTTAGGTGTTTCTCAGCCATTCAAGTTTCCTCAGTTGAGAATTCTTTGTTTAGCTCTGTATCCCATTTATTAATAGGGTTATTTGATTGTCTGGTGTCTAATTTCTTGAACTCTTTGTATATATTGGATACTAGCCCTCTATCAGATATAGGATTGGTAAAGATCTTTTCCCAATCTGTTGGTCATCTTTTGTACTATTGAGAGTATCCTTTGCTTTACAGAAGCTTTGCAATTTTATGAGGTCCCATTTGTCAATTCTTGATCTTAGAACATAAGCCATTGGTGTTCTGTTCAGAAAAAATTCCCCTGTTCCTAAGTATTCGAGATTCTTTCCCACTTTCTCGTCTATTAGTTTCATTATATCTGGATTTATTCAAAGGTCCATTATCCACTTGGACTTGAGCTTTGTACAAGGAGATAAGAATGGATAGATTTGCATTCTTCTACATGCTGACCTCCAGTTGAACCAATACCATTTGTTGAAAATGCTGTCTTTTTTCCACTGGACAGTTTTAGTTCCTTTGTCAAAGATCAAGTGATCATAGGTTTGTGGGTTCATTTCTGGGTCTTCAATTCTATTACATTGATCTTCCTGTCTGTCTCTGTACCAATACCATGCAGTTTTTATCACTATTACTCTGGAGTACAGTTTTAGGTCAGGGATGGTGATTCCCCCAGAAGTTCTGTTCTTGTTGAGAACAAGTTTCTCTATCCTGGTTTGTTTTTGTTATTTCAAATGAATTTGCAAATTGTTCTTTCTATCTCCAGGAAGAATTCAGTTGGAATTTTGATGGGGATTGCACTGAGTCTGCAGATTGCTTTCTGCAAGATGACCATTTTTACTATATTAATCCTGTCAATCCATGGGCATGGGAGATCTTTCCATCTTCTGAGATCTTCTTCAACTTCTTTCTTCAGAGACTTGAAGTTCTGGTCATACAGATCTTTCACTTGCTTGGTTAGATTCACACCAAGGTATTTTATATTATTTGTGACTATTGTGAAGGTTGTCATTTCACTAATTTCTTTCTCAACCTGTTTATCCTTTGAGTGGAGGAAGGCTACTGATTTGTTTCAATTAATTTTATATCCAGCCACTTTGCTGGAGTTGTTTATCAGGTTTAGGAGTTCCCTGGTGGACACTTTGGGGTCACTTACATATACTATCAAATCATCTGCAAATAGTGGTACTTTGCCTTCTTCGTTTCCTATTTGTATCCCTTTGACTTTCTTTTGTTTTCTAATTGCTCTAGCTAGGACTTCCAGTACTATACAGAATAGATAGGTAGAGAGTGGTCAGCCTTGTCTAGTCCCTGATCATAGTGGGATTGCTTCAAGTTTCTCTCCATTTAGTTTGATGTTGGCTACTGGCTTGCTGTATAGTGCTTTTACTATGTTTAGGTATGGGC
Organism: Grammomys surdaster; assembly: GCF_004785775.1. NCBI lineage: Eukaryota > Metazoa > Chordata > Mammalia > Rodentia > Muridae > Grammomys > Grammomys surdaster. The sequence continues at coordinate 5,875,650 of NW_021604563.1, forward strand.
CTTGAATTCCTGATCTTTTCCAGACTTTTAACATGAAGGGATGTTGAATTTTGTCAAATGCTGTCTCAGCATCTAGTGAAATGATCATGTGGATTTTTTCTTTGAGTTTGTTTATATAATAGATTATGTTGATGGATTTCTGTATATTGAACCATCCCTGCATTCCTGGGTTAAAGCCTACTTGATCATGGTAGATGATTGTTTTGATGTGTTCTTGGATTCGGTTTGAGAGAATTCTATTGAGTATTTTTGCATCAATATTCGTAAGGGAGATTGGTCTGAAGTTCTGTTTTTTTGTTGTGTCTTAATGTGGTTTAGGTATGAGCATAATTGTGGCTTCAGAGAACAAGGTGGGTAGTGTTCCTTCTGTTTCTATTTTGTGGAATAATTTGAAGAGAGTTGGTATTAGGTCTTCCTTGAAGGTTTGATAGAATTCTGCACTAAAACCACCTGGTTCTGGGCTGTTTCTGATGGGGAGACTTTTAATGACTCTTACTATTTCTTTAGGGGTTATGGAACTGTTTAGATGGTTTATCTGATCCTGATTTAACTTTGGTACCTGGTATCTGTCTAGAAAATTGTCCATTTCCTCCAGATTTTTCAGTTTTGTTGTGTATAGGCTTTTGTAGTAGGATTTGATGATTTTTTTGAATTACTCAGTTTCTGTTGTTATTGTCTCCCTTTTCAGTTCTGATTTTGTTAATTTGGATACTGTCTCTGTGCCCTGTGGCTTGTATAGATAAGGGTTTATCTATCTTGGTGGTTTTCTCAAAGAACCATCTCCTGGTTTTGTTGATTCTTTGGATAGTTCTTTTTGTTTCTATTTGGTTGATTTCAGCGCTGAGTTTGATTATTTCCTGCCACCTACTCCTCTTGGGTGTATTTACTTCTTTTTCTTCTAGAGATTTCAGATGGTCTGTTAAGCTGTTAGTGTATCTCTCTCTACAGTTTCTTTTGGTAGACACTCAGAGATATGAGTTTTCCTCTTAGCACTGCTTTAATTGTGTCTCATAGGTTTGGGTATGTTGTCCTTTCATTTTCATTAAATTCTAGAATCTTTAATTTCTTTCTTTGTTTCTTCCTTGGCCAAGTTATTATTGAGTAGCTAGTTGATCAGCTTCCATGTGTATGTGGGCTTTCTTTTGTTTTTGTTGTTATTGAAGACCAGCCTTAATCTGTGTTGATTTGATAGGCTGCATGGAATTATTTCAATCTTCTTGTATCTGTTGAGGCTTGTTTTGTGACTGATTATATGGTCAATTTTGGAGAAGGTATGATGAGGTGCTGAGAAGAAGCCTAGAACTCCCTGGGACTAAACCACCAACCAAAGAGGACCCATGGCTCCAGCTGCATATGTAGTAGAGGATGGCCTTATCTGGCATCAATTGGAGGGGAGGCCCTTGTTCTTTTGAAGGCTTGATGCCCCTTTATCAAGAATGCTAGGGTGGTGAGGTGGGAGCTGGTGGGTGTGTGTGGGAGCACCCTCATAGAATCAGGTGAAGGGAATGGGAAGTGGAGTAGCAGAAGGGATTCAAGGAAAGTGGATAACAGTGAAATATAAATAGATAAAATACCCAATAAGAAAAGAAGAAATAATTATTTGTCTTTCTGAGACTGGCTTAATTCATTTAATATGATAATCTTCAGTTGCAGATATTGGTCACTACTTCCAGACAGTCCTTTAGGACTACCAATGTCAGGTGTGCTACTTTGAACTTGTGTCTGTTTCCCTCTGAACCATGGATCTGAACATGTTTCTACCACACTGCATGCCATTCTTAGTCAAATTTTCTTTCCCAGACTCTAAGATACCCTGTTTGCCAAGGTCAGCATATATTTAGGTTGCACTTGTCTTGAGATTTCTGTAAGTGTGGTTCATAGATGGTCTGTGGCTGACAAGAAAGACTCACCAGTGATGTTTCTAAAGACTCTGAATTTCTATTTTCTTCTGTATCTTTAAAAGTATTGTTCATTTCCTCAGTATAATTTGTAGGTACGAAGATTATTGGTTCAACTACAAAAGTGTTCCCTTTTCTGGATGCATTCATCACTACAAGTTGAAACTGATGATTTCTTTTGTTTATAATATATTACTTTTTGAATATATACCCATATGTGTGTAGTGTGTGTATATACATGTATGTATATTTGCATGTGTGAAGGTACATGTTTGTATTGCATATCTGGAGAAGGCATAAATTGACTTCTCTCCATTTTACTTCTGAGGCCCAGTTTCTCAGTGAATCTCAAACTCAACAATTCTGGCTAATATACCTAATCAGCTTGCCTTCAAAATTCCCCTTTCTGTCTCCTGAGGGCTAAGTGCTGGCGTTACAGGCAAATGTCATGTTTACCTGGCTTTTACATGGTTTCTGGGTATTTTTACTATGCTCCTCATACTTTATCCACTGAGCCATCTCCCTAACTCAAAAAAAAAAAAAACTTCTGAAATAACAGCTTGTAGACGTAAGTCATCTAACTCTGGGTATTTCTTAATGTATGTACATAATCCTGTGTGTAATTATCTTACTTTTCTGAGAACTGATATGTAAATTAGTTTGTATTCCTGAATTACAAACCACATGGTTGTGTGAAAATTATTCCAGATGATGTGACAGAAATTTGAACTGCAGCTTCATAAAAGGATTCTTTGGAGTGCTGAGGATTGGTATAACATTTTAACCCTTGGGACACACACCTTTAGTGACATTTCAGGTGAGAGTTTCTGTCTAAGAAGAAAGGATAAGAAATCTCTGCTCAATACCTCTTGCTGAGCTATCTAGTTTTCACTTTAAATTTAGAGAAAGAGAAATATATAAGGTAATACAAACTACCTGTTCTTTCTGATCAGAGTTGCATCAAATTGTGTAATATTGTAGTATGTTGTGGATTGCCAGTTTGTAATTTGGAAGAATCATGGTGACACTTGGCTGTGATTTTTGACTTACTCTTCTTTTCAAATAATAAAACAAAACCGAAACCAATAATTTATTTTAAAACATATGTCATAATACATAGAACTTGACGAATACGGTTTTGTACAAATTCTTATTTATTTAACATATGAATATAAGATCAAATTCAAATCTCTAAGAATGAAAAATCTTTCGTTATAATGTTACTAGAATTTCCCATATAGTCTCATCAGTTTCAATACTTGACATCTGCAACTGCTGGAACCCTTTGGTTAAAAAGTTAATATATGTGACTTTTTTGGAGAGCAGCTTTGAAATTTGAAAAGCCCATGTAATTCTGTTAACTCTCTCTACCCTCTGCTTGTAAGTCAAGATGTAAGCTCCTAGCTAGTACTCTATCATCTTACCTGTCTGACTTGCCACCATAATCTTTGCACCTGTGGTCATGGAGTTTCACCCCCTGAAACTGTGAGTCCCAGGTGAAACGTTTCTTTTTATTAGTTGCATTGGTCGTGTTTTATCACAGTGATAGAAAAGAAATTAAGATAGACGTAATTCTATTTACTTAAAAAAACAATGAAGTAAAATGTAATTTTAAGTTCTTGGCAGGAATTAAATTATAGAACATGATTGCATGTTTACCATCAATCAAAACAGAAAGAAAAATTTTGAGTTGGCATTTACTTCAAATGAGAACACATGTTTTCCTTGATAAACTTCGTTGCACAAGGGAAACTGTATTGATCAGGGATTGAAGTAAAATGTGCCTTAAGCAAATGCTAAACCCAAATAAATAAGTTGCATTTAATACATGCCTGTAGCTATTTAATGTCATATAAATATTCCAACTTTTGTTAGAAACAACAAGATTTAATTTCTTCTCATTAAATTTTACCTTGTTGATAGAAATATTTTATGGCATAGAAATTTGGGTTGGGGAAACAGGGAAAGGAAGGACAAAGGTTGGAGATAAAGGTATAAGAGGATCAAAATTTGTCTCTCAGATTTCCCCACAGTTAAAACAAATATGGATAACCATTGTATTTGAAATGGGTGTGGAGTTTTAAAGCCTTCTCGATTAATAAAATCCCTTTGATGACGTAAAGTCATGTCACCCTGATGTACAGTGATAGCATTTATAAAAGGAAATGTCCTTTCTGTCAAAATTTTTATTCAACTAGCTTCAATTCACAATAGTGTTAAGTTTAGTAGTTCTTTGTGACACCTGCTCTGCCTTTGCCAAATTTTAATTACATGCAGCTCTGCTCAAGAAAAGAAAAGCATTTTTCTGCATTTGGTAGTGAGAGTGATGCTCATTGCCTAGGGACCAGACTGCATTCGGCAAACACAAATCTTCACATCTTAAAAAAGCTAGTACAAAGTCATCAATATAAAGGGACATGCAAAAGGATAAAACTATCATTTAAAGAGAGTATGCCATGAATGTTTTTCCTGGAAACTGAACACCTCACTTGTTAATCTGAACTCTGTTAAACTCTTTTGAGCAGAAAGGGCTAATATGTGTTGCTGAATTTAATGTGACATATTATGCCTTTGGGGGACAGAAGACAGGGGAATAAAACAGTTTTAGATCATTACCACTGGCTGTGAAAATCCTGAAACCAAGAGAAGATGTGAGAGTGAGTCTCAGGGACAAAATAGAAATAGGGGTTATGGGTTAAAGTTTTAATGAAAGAAGTGCTGGATCTGAGTAGTCAAAGATTCAGTCACATACTATAGTTTCTTTAGTTTTCGCTCAAAAGAAAACATGGTTTTTAGAGTCATTTCAGCAGTTACCTTTATAATATAATTTTTTACCTACAGAAGTGTAATAAACTAGCAGATGGTAGGTTGTCTTTCTTATAAACAATGGCATTTAAAATAAGGCTTGCTTTAGAATAGGAAAAGTGACAACATCCTCCAGAGAACCCTTCTTTTCCAAGGAAATCAATAAATAGCATCAAGATGTTAACAAGGATGTGGGCTTGGAGGAAGAAATGGTTATTCCAAGTCCCCTATTGTAAACACCAGGACAAACATTACATCAAAGAAGGGCTTTGATGTTGTACTTAAAATTAAGGAAAATGAAACTGAATTCTACTCTAAATTCAGCAGTGGGGAGACAGAACTAGAAGAGACCACCTTCAGTGAATAGATAGGGCCCCTAGAGAAGGGATGGTGTCACCAAATTACATTAAAAATTTTTGACCCAGAATTTTTCATGACTAAAAGAAATATAGGGACAAAAAATGGAGCAGAGACTGAAGGAAAGACCACCCAGTGAAGGCCCTAACTTGAGATTTATCCCATGGGTAGGCACCAAACCCTGACATTATTACTGATGCCATGTTGTGCTTATAGACAGGAGCCTAGCATGGCTGCCCTCTGAGGAACTCTAGTAGCATCTGACTGAGATAGATGCAGATACTTAAACACTCAACCATTGTACTTTGGAATATTTAGGGGAAGGATTAAAGAAGCTTAAGGGGCTGGCAGCTCCATAGGAAGACCAACAGTATCAGCTAACCTGAATCCCTGGGAGTTCCCAGAGACTAGGTCTCCAAACAAAGAGCATATGTGGGCTGGTTCATAGCCTCTGGCAATATCTAACAGGAATGCCTTGACTTGCCTCAGTGGGAGAGGATGCATGAGCAGGGGATGAGTGGCAGTTGTGGGCAGTGAAGGCAGGGAGTATCCACTCAGAGGCAAAGTGAAGGAGGGATGGTGTGAAGAAATCTTGGAGTGGGGACCCAAAAGGGGGACAATATTTAGAATGTAAATAAATGAAAGAAAAAAGAAAAATAAAATTAGATACCTACTATGGTTATCTGTGTTTTTAAGGAATAAAAGAAGAAATAGCAACCTTAAATATCTATAGAAGTCAAGGGAGAAGCAGGCATTGTTGAGACCCCAGCTGACTAGTAGGGTCTGTGAAATTTCAGTGTATTGTATTGCCTCAAGGTATCCAGAGCCAGAGTCTTTAGGAATTAGGGTACTTACATGTCAAATTAAAGGAATCCATTGGGCCCTACTCATCAACATGTGCTAGTGCCTCCTTGCTCTAGGGCTTGGCAAATGATCCAGTAAGTAAAAAAGGACTCGATTTATGAAAAGGTTCATGAACACTTTATCTGAATCTGAAAGTGGTCCTATACTTTAAGTTGGGAAAGTGCTTATATGGCACTCTATCACAGATAGGAAAATGATGGAACATATGATAATTAACCTATAATTATTGCTGGATAACCATATGGGAGTTGGTAAATGTCATTATAAGTAAAAAGCACAGAATGAGGAAAGTGTAAAAGAACTGTCATTAACCTAGTATAGTAATTTGTGTTAAATTAGTTTGGAGATAAAAGCTGAAGCATTGGTTTTGGATTTCATGCTACGTAGTTACCTAGGTTTGGGCTGGTGAGATGGTTCAGACTGACAATCTGAATTATGTCCCTAGACCCTAGACCTAACAAGGTAGCAGAAAAGAACAAACTACTAACAGTGATCCACTGACTTCTACACGTGCACCTAGGCATGGGCACCCTTCCCCAATGTGTGAATACACACACATACTCTCTCTCTCCTTCTCCCTCTGTCCTCTCATTACATTATATGTAATGTATCACATATACATTAGTAAATAAATGTAAAAATAAACATTTTTAGTTAAGTTTAAATCTGGCATATTTGATAGGCATTGGCTTTTAAGCTATTTTCTCTTTTCTTGGAGGAATTTATGAAATAAACAGATGTCACAGTAAAACTGATGCTTTTTATGCTATTTTAGACTTCCTTTAGTAATTGTGACACAGAATTTAGAGAACTGACATAGCTTGTTTAAGCTCACACAGGTACAAGAACTATGCTGTTCATTTAACTGTCTATATTTCCTAAGTGAATTGCAGCCAAATTTCTCTTTGTATATCTGTTATATTTGGTTTGGCTGTAGTTGATTTCAAAAAAGTCTTGGAGTTACATAAAGCAGTATAATTCTAAAGAACTGTGTAAGTTTTTGCCAAGGAAATCAATGATATTCTTCACCCTCCAGGTGTGAAGAAAAATCCTTTCAGGAGAATTTAGCTGGCTTGTACTATTTTAGGTGCTTTGTTCAAATGATTTAAAGTGCTTGCTAAATTAACCATGGCATGTTGGTTATAACAATCTTGCCCATGCTAATTTGTAGGTAGTCATTCTTTTTTCTTTTAGTGCTGATTGTAATCATGACTTACTACTACACCCCTCAGTTGTATCTAAGCTAGTTTGACCTTGTTCAATGGAAGAAGAGGCAAATGCCTATGTAGTATGATTTGAAGGCCAGTCTTCCATGGTCTGTTATTCTCATAATAGTGTCATAGGGTAACTATTGATTATAGTTTGCATCAATAGAAAAATGACCTTTCTTTCCTCCTTTAATACATTTGGTTCAGATCTTTACTTTTATTATATTAATAAGGTTTTCATTGAACTGCCTTTGAATATGATTTATCTTTGCAACATGTGAGTTTTAAGTACATTTGAGCACTGTGTTTCTGAAAAATATCACACAGTAAACCAGTGAACAGGTAACACATTAATGTAGATCAGTTGATCTAATTTACTACCTTTTTCTTATGCTAATGATCTGTAACAAGTATTCAAGGCACAAACAATAATGGTTCAAGGGTTGAAGAGATGGCTCTGCAGTTATGAATGTTTACTGCCCTTGCAGAAGACCTGCATTTGATTCCTAGTCCTCACTTGGTGACTCACAACTATCTCTAACTCTAGGTATAGGGAATTCATTGCCTTCCATTGGTATGTGTCAGAAGACATACCTGAAGACTGAACACCTATACATTTAAGATAATATGAGAAAGAAGAAAGAAAGAAAGAGAGAGAGAGAGAGAGAGAGAGAGAGAGAGAGAGAGAGAGAAAGAAAGAAAGAAAGAAAGGCCTATCAGTTTGTGAATTCTCTAGGTCTGAAGTTCTGAAATATAAGAAGTCACCACAGAGGGTATTTATGGGGTTCAGTCTTTGAAGTTTCTTAAGAAGAACCTGCCTTAATGTTATGCAAGTATTCAATAACAGTTACTGTAAAATTCAAGATTCTTCTTCCTTAGTATATGTTACCTGTGACCCAACACCAGAAAACCGAGAGAAAGAGGGACTTCCAGGAACTTTCACTCAGGCAGCATCCCAGGTAAGGAAAAAGCAGCACTTGCCCCAAACAGGGAGCAACTGGGACCCACAGGGACCCAGGAATTCGCTCCTGGCCCAGAGCATGGACTCCATCCGGTCTGGTCCTGAGCACTCGCAGAACCCAGGAGGCAGCTCAGCACCCAATCTCACAGAATCCAGAGAAAGTGGGGGCTCCCAGTAGCTCCAACTCAAGCAGTATCTTAGCCTAAGAGGTGGCAATACTTCCACCCAAACAGGGAGCAACCAGGACCCACTGGGAGCCAGGAACTCACTCATGACCCAGAGCCTGGGCCCCTTCCGGTTTCCACCTGAGCACGGAGCACATCTTGGGCCTCAGATCTAACCCCAGCAGCAAAACCCATCCCAAACAGTTCTGACACAACCTAGATAATAGGAAAGATAGGCCCCAGTCAGAGACAGCACAGATAGCACAAAGGTGATCCAGATGGCAAAAGGCAAGGGCAAGAACACAAGCACCAGCAACCCAAGGTACTTGCCATCATCAGAACCTAGTTCTCCCACATTAGAAAGTCCTGAACTCCCCATATCACCAGGAAAACAAGAACCAGATCTAAAATCACTTCTAATGATGATGCTAGAGGACTATAAAAAGGAAATAAATAACACTATCAAAAAACTTGAGGAGAACACAGGAAAACAGGATGAAGTCCTTAAAGAAACACAAAAATCCTTTAAAGAATTACAAGAAAACACAAACAAACAGATGAAGGAATTGAACAAAACCATCCAGGACATAAAAATGGAAGTAGAAATAATAAAGAAATCACAAAGGGAGATTACTCTGGAGATAGAAAACCTAAGAAAGAAATCAGGAGTCATAGACACAAGCATCACCAACAGAATACAAGAGATAGAAGAAAGAATCTCAGGTCCAGAAGATACCTTAGAAAATATTGACAAAACTGTCAAAGAAAATGCAAAATGCAAAAAGTTCTTAACACAAAATATCCAGGAAATCCAGGACTCAATGAGAAGACCAAACCTAAGGATAATAGGTATAGATGAGAGTGAAGATTCCCAACTTAAAGGGTCAGTAAATATCTTCAACAAAATTATTGAAGAAAACTTCCCTAACCTAAGAAATGAGATGCCCATAATCACACAAGAAGCCTAGAGAACACCAAACAGACTAGATCAAAAAAGAAATACCTCCTGTCACATAATAATCAAGACACAAAATGCAAAAAACAAAGAAAGAATTTTAAAAGCAGTAAGGGAAAAAGGCCAAGTAACATAGAAAAGTAAACCTATCAGAATTATACCTGACTTTTCGCCAGATACTATAAAGGCAAGAAGATCCTGGACAAATATCATACAGACCCTAAGAGAACATAAATGCCAGCCCAAGCTACTTTACCCAGCAAAACTCTCAATTACCATAGATGGAGAAACTAAGATATTCCATGACAAAACTGAATTTACACAGTATATTCCCAAAAATCCAGCTCTACAAAGGATAATAGCAGGAAAGCTCCAATACAAGGAGGGCAATCATACCCTAGAAAGAGCAAGAAAATAATCCTTTTCCATCAAACCCAAAAGAAGATAACCACACAAAACGATGTCTCTACTATTAGCAAAAATGACAAGAAGCAACAACACCCTCTCGTTAATATCTCTTAACATCAATGGACTCAATTCCCCAATAAAAAGGCATAAGCTAACAGACTGGATAAGCAAACAGCACCCAGCTTTTTGCTGCTTACAGGAAACCCACCTCAGTGACAAAGACAGACACTACCTTAGAGTAAAAGGTTGGAAAACAATTTTTCAAGCAAATGGACCTAAGAAACAAGCGGGAGTAGCCATTCTAATATCGAATAAAATTGACTTTCAACTTAAAGCTATCAAAAAGGATAAGGAAGTGCATTTCATACTTGTCAAAGGAAAAGTCAACCAACATGAACTCTCAATTCTAAATATCTATGCGCCAAATACAGGAGCATCGACTTTCATAAAAGAAACCTTACTAAAGCACAAAACACACATTGCACCTCACATAATAATAGTGGGGGACTTCAACACCCCACTCTCAGCAATGGATAAATCATGGAAACAGAAACTAAATAGAGATACAGTAAAACTAACAGAAGTTATGAACCAAATGGACTTAACAGATATCTATAGAACATTTCACCCTAAAGCAAAAGAATATACCTTTTTCTCAGCACCTCATGGTACCTTCTCCAAAATAGACCATATAATTGGGCACAAGACAGACCTCAAAAGATATAAAAAAATTGAAATAATTCCCTGCATCCTATCAGATCACCATGGTCTAAGGCTGGTCTTCAAAAATGACAAAGAGAATGGAAAGCCCACATTCATATGGAAACTGAACAACACCCTACTCCTTGATAATCAGGTAATGGAAGAAATAAAGAAAGAAATTAAAAACTTTTTAGAATTTAATGAAAATGATGACATATCATACCAAAATCTATGGGATACAATGAAAGCAGTGCTAAGAGGAAAATTCATAGCTCTAAGTGCCTACAAAAAGAAACTGGAGGGAGCATACACTAGCAGCTTGACAATGCACCTGAAAGACCTAGAACAAAAAGAAGCTAATACACCCAAGAGGAGTAGGTGGCAGGAAATAATCAAACTCAGGGCTGAAATCAACCAAATAGAAACAAAAAGAACTATCCAAAGAATCAATAAAACCAGGAGCTGGTTCTTTGAGAAAATCACCAAGATAGATAAACCCTTAGCTAGGCTAATCAGAGGGCAGAGAGACAGTATCCAAATTAATAAAATCAGAACTGAAAAGGGTGACATAACAACAGAAACTGAGGAAATTAAAAAAAAAATCATCAGACCCTACTACAAAAGCCTATACTCAACAAAATTGGAAAATTTGGATGAAATGGACAATTTCCTAGACAAATACCAGTTACCAATGTTAAATCAGGACCAGATAAACCATCTAAACAGTCCCATAACCCCAAAAGAAATAGAAGCAGTCATTAAACGTTTCCCTACAAAGAAAAGTCCGGGACCAGAGGGTTTTAGTACAGAATTCTATCAGACCTTCAAGGAAGACCTAATTCCAATTTTTTCAAACTATTCCACAAAATAGAAACAGAAGGTACACTACCCAATTCATTCTTTGAAGCCATAATTACGCTCATACCTAAACCACACAAAGATGCAACAAAGAAAGAGAACTTCACGCCACTCTCCCTTATGAACATTGATGCAAAAATACTCAATAAAATTCTAGCGAACCGAATCCAAGAACACATCAAAAAAATTATCCATCGTGACCAAGTAGGCTTTATCCCAGGAATGCCGGGTTGCTTCAATATTCAGAAATCCATCAATGTAATCCATTATATAAACAAACTCAAAGAAAAAAAAAAACACATGATCATCTCACTAGATGCTGAGAAAGCCTTTGACAAAATTCAACACCCCTTCATGATGAAAGTCTTGGAAAGGTCAGGAACTCAAGGTCCATACATAAACATAGTAAAAGCAATATACAGCAAACCAGTAGCCAGCATCAAACTAAATGGAGAGAAACTTGAAGCAATCCCACTAAAATCAGGGACTAGGCACGGTTTCCCACTCTCCCCCTACTTATTTAATATAGTATTGGAAGTCCTAGTCAGAGTAATTAGGCAACACAAGGAGGTCAAAGGGATACAAATTGGAAAGGAAGAAGTCAAAATCTCACTATTTGCAGATGATGTGATAGTATACTTAAGTGACCCCAATACTTCCTCCAGAGAACTCCTAAACCTGATAAACAACTTTAGCAAAGTGGCTGGATACAAAATTAACTCAAGCAAATCAGTAGCCTTCCTCTACTCAAAAGATAAACTGGCTGAGAAAGAAGTTATGGAAATGACACCCTTCACAACAGTCACAGATAATATAAAATACCTTGGTGTGAACCTAACCAAGCATGTAAAAGACCTGTATGACAAGAACTTCATGCCCCTGAAGAAAGAAGCAGATCTCAGAAGATGGAAAGATCTCCCATGCTCATGGATTGGAAGGATTAATATAGTAAAAATGGCTATTTTGCCAAAAGCCATCTACAGATTTAATGCAATCCCCATCAAAATTCCCACTCAATTCTTCACAGAGATAGAAAGAGCAATCTTAAAATTCATTTGGAATATCAAAACACCCAGGATTGTGAAAACTACTCTCAGCAATAAAAGAACTTCTGGAGGAATCACCATCCCCAACTTCAAGCTGTACTACAAAGCAATAGTGATAAAAACTGCATGGTATTGGAATAGAGACAGGCAGGAGGATCAATGGAATAGAATAGAAGACCCAGAAATGAACCTCCATACCTATGGTCACTTGATCTTTGACAAAAGGGCTAAAACCATCGAGTGGAAAAAGGATAGCATTTTCAACAAATGGTGCTGGTCCAACTAGTGGTCAGCATGTAGAAAAATGCAAATTGATCCATACTTCTCTCCTTGTACAAAGCTCAATTCCAAGTGGATTAAGGACCTCCACCTAAAACCAGCCACACTGAAACTAATAGAAGAGAAACTGGGGAAAAGCCTGGAACACATAGGCACAGGAAAAAAGTTCGTGAACAGAACACCAATGGCCTGTGGTCTAAAACCAAGAATTGACAAATGCAACCTCATAAAATTGCAAAGCTTCTGTAAAGCAAAGGACACAGTCAATAGGGCAGTGCGGAAACCAACAGATTGGGAAAAGATCTTCACCAACACTACATCCGATAAAGAGCTAATATATAATGTATACAAAGAACTGAAGAAATTAGACTCTAGACAATCAAAGAACCCTATTAAAAAATGGAGCACAGAGCTAAACAAAGAATTCTCAACTGTGGAAGCTTGAATGGTTGAGAAGCACCTAAAGAAGTGTTCAGCATCCTTAGTCATCAGGGAAATACAAATGAAAACAACACTAAGATTCCACCTCACACCAGTCCGAATGGCTAAGATCAAAAACATAGGTGACAGTACATGTTGGCGAGGATGTAGTGAAAGAAGAACACTCCTCCACTGTTGGTGGGATTGTAAACTGGTACAACCACTATGGAAGGCAGTCTGGCAGTATCTCAGAAAATTGAACATAGTGTTACCTGAGGACCCAGCTATACCACTCCTGGGCATATACCCAAAAGACCTTTCAACATACAACAGGGACACATGCTCCACCATGTTCATAGCAGCCTTATTTATAATAGCCAGAAGTTGGAAAGAACCCAGATGGCCTTCAACAGAAGAATGGATGCAGAAAATGTGGTACATTTATACAATGGAGTACTACTCACCTATTAAAAACAATGAGTTCACGAAATTCCTAGGCAAATGGATGGAGCTGGAAAATATCATCTTGAGTGAAGTGACCCAATCTCAAAAGAACATACATGGTATGCACTCACTGGTAAGTGGATATTAGCCCAAAAGCTCACAATTTCTAAGAAACTACGTATAGACCACATACAACTCACATAGAAGAAGGAAGACCAAAGTGTGGATGCTTTGGTCCTTTCTAGAAGGAGTATCAAAAGTTTCAACCAGAGCTCCCAAAGTCTAAACCGCCAGCCAGAGAGCACAAAGTGAGAGACTCATGCACCTGTATAGGGAATTGAGGGTGACTTTGTTAGACTTCAGTGAAAGTGGAGGGCCATGATCCCTGAAAGTTTGGATCCCCTACTGTGTGGGAATTCGAGAGCAGGGAGATGGGACTGGGAGGATGTTTGGAGCACACCCTCACAAAAATTAGGAGGAGGTGGTATGGGATAAGGGGTTTTGGGGGAGAATGGGAGAGGAGATAACATTGAAAGGTAAATTCGTATAATATTCAATAAATAACCCACATAGATAAAGGGTCTAAAAAAAAAAAAGAGAGGGAGAGAGTTTACTTATTTTAAGTTAATTTCAAAAGTTTCTAGGAGTTGCTAATTGGCTACGATCTTATTTTAAGCTCTCCATAAAAGAATTTAAGTCTCTGTTCAATATTCTCAAGAGAGAGGTAAACCCTAATTTTCCTCAACAATTAATTGACAAAAGAGAGGTAATCTCACAAAAAGTAGAAGAAGCTACTACTAATACATATATTATATAGTCTGATTAGTTGTCAGCTGTGCTATAACAGTCCTTTGACAAAAGATTATTAATATAGATTTATATATCCTTAAATAGGGTCTTCATGACTCTGAGTGTGGAAGGAGAGACTGTTGGCGCTTCTGCCCTGATTTTACAAGAACTCTGAAAAATTGGCTTTAAAAACAAAAGAGGGGGAACGGTACCCCCTCAGAAGGAGTCCCCCTGAAATACTCTCCATCATGCCTTGTTCACTTTTATCTCTCTAAAGCTGAAAGCTCATGGCAAATCTGTTGCTGACTGCCTCTGGCATCATCAAGACTAACAAAACTTTGCCACAGATTTGGGGAAGGACCCTCTTACCCTTAAAGGGAAGGGCCCAGACCCAGTTCCCTTATGGGGCCGAGGACTGATATGCCTGTCTGATACCACAGAAGGCACAGCTAACCGGCTACTAAAAAGATTAAAAAAAAATAGCTACCCCCACAAAGCCAGGCTCAACCATAAATACGATGAATAACAATTTACATCCAGGGAAGAGAAATCACCCTGAGAATCCCCTTCTTCTTCCTTTCCAGGTAAAAATGAATCACACCTGATGTCTGCTGTTAGAAGTTCTAATCCAGATGCTGGCCTCTGAACTTATACTACTCAGACCTTTGAAGGGCCACTGACAAGAACATCAAACAGCTAGAGATTGACATCACTAATCTGAAGAAATCCCTCATTTCGCTGTCTGAAGAGACCTCCTAAAATCGCAAAGATCCTTATTGGACTTGATTTACTCTAGTACAATAGAAAAGACTGTATACAGCTCTTGACTGTGTACAACCCTCAAAGAAGAAGGTTGCCTTTACATAAACAAGACAAGGAGGGTTAAAGAGAGCATGAAATAGGTAGTGAAGCCTACGAAAAATCAGAGAGAGAAAGAGACAGATGAATGCTGGTACAAGAATTGATTTGCAGCCTCTCCAAGGTTGTCAACCCTATTTCCTTCCATCTTGGGACCATTATTTGGGTTCTTTTTGCTTTTTTCTGCTGGTCCCTGGTTCTCAAATAGGCGGACTAACTCTGTGATACAAGAGATAAATAATTTGGTAGCAAAACCTACTCAGATTCATTATCATAAGTTAGCTATGGAGGACCACGAGACTCAAGATGAGGTTGTTACTTTATACAGGGTGTTTCCTAAACCCATCTCCACCCAACCTAAAAAGGGGGGACTTCTGCCCCTAGACCAAGCAGAGAGGGGCCACCCAGAAACCCCTCTGACAGTCGATCTGAACTCTTGCTTAGGCTGCGAGGCTAAGCACTGCAAGGGAATATCAATAAAAGATAAAAATATCTATCTGGGTTCCATGAAGGACAAGCCTGACTGCATAGAGGTTGATGTCAAAAGTATCCCCTCTCCAAGAAAAAGACATAGGGACAGGTATGGCCCTCATGCCTCACTGGACAACGACGGGGGGACTGGAGCCATTACAAGGTCCCCTTCAAATACTGGAGGTCAGGCCTCTATCCCTGCCTTCGCAAGTTTAGAATTGCCACAGCCCTTCTATACTTAGAGAAGGGAGGAGATGTCAGGGGCAGCCCTGCTTACACACTGTAGGCCTAAAATCAGCCATAGGCCTAAAATCAGCAGTGGGCCTGTCATACATGTATACTAACACCAAGTCTTGGGTCTCAGTGGAAGAACATTGAAACAGATGGCTATAAGTTAATGTCAACGGGCAGCTTTTGTGGAAATTTATAAGCCTGAGTGGTCATGGACCTTGTAAATAGGTAGCCTGGGCAGACAATACCAACTTAGATAAGGACAAGCGAGTCATAGGCAGAGTCATAGTGACTTGTCCCCTGAACCTTCACCCAGCGGATACCCGGTTCTGAAGATATCTGTATTCCCCCTGAGCACCCACACTCCAGTGTCATTCCCTTCCCCACGTCCTGCCTTTCTGTGTTTATACCCCTGTGTGAATTAATTATGATTTGAGAAAAAATTTAAAAAAAGAAGATAAAAAAAGTATATGTTACCTGTGATTCTTCAGTTCCTTAAGCCTACTAACATTACTTCTAATCAAGTGTCTTACTTTTCTTCTATTGCTATGAGGAAACACCATGACCAAGGCAACTTATAAAAGAAAGCATTTATTTGGGGGCTTGTTAAGAGATTAAGAGGGTTAGACATGGTAGAGTGTGTGACAGCAGGCAAAGAAGCATGGTGTGAACCAGTAGCTGAGAGCTTAAATCTTATCTGTAATTTTCAGCGACAGGGATAGAAAGACACACACTTATATATACACACACACACACACACAGAGAGAGAGAGAGAGAGAGAGAGAGAGAGAGAGAGAGAGAGAGAGAGGGGTAAGGCTGTTAAAATGTCAAAGTCCACCTCCAGTGACACAATTATTCTGACAATGCCAACCCTCTTAATACTTCTTAACAAGACACAACTAAGAATTGACTATTTAAGTAAATGAGTGTATGGGAGCCATTTTCATGCAAAGCATTACAAGTAAGTTTTCAGGGTTTAAATCTCTCCCTTTTGTCTTAGTATTTTAGTTTGCTTCTGCTAGTAGTTTTCAACTTTCAAGAAGTTATTTCATTAAAATTGGTTCCCTTGAGTAAATTTAGCCATAAAGAAGTAAAACTCCACAAATAATCAAATGTAAACCTTTATGTTTTTACACTTAGAGAATAGAAAATGACCTTAGAATAAAAGAAAAAAAGATACATTTTAGTAGATGTAAGCTAGTAGGGGTGCTGTGTAGGTTCCAAATACAAATTAGCTTTCGAATTCTTTGGTGGACCTGTATCCTTGTGGTATGGTGGGGTATCTTTTGCATATATGCCCAAGAGTGATATAACTAGGTCTTCAGTTGGAACAATTTCCAATTTTATAGGAACCGCCAAATTGATTTTCAGAGTGGTTGTAGGAGCTTGGAATCCCAATAGCAATGGAGGAGTATTCCTCTATTGACACATCCTTGACAGCATGTGCAGTCACTTGAGTTTCTGATCTTAGCCATTTTGATGGATGTGAGGTGAAATCTCAGAGTCATTTTGATTTGCATTTCTCTGATGATTAAGGACTTTGAATACCTTTTTAAAGTGCTTCTTGGCCATTTGAGATTCTTCTGTTGTGAATTCTCTGTTAAGCTCTGTGACCCATTTTTTAATTGGTTCATTTATTTATTTATTTATTTTTTGGAGGTTAAATTCTTGAGTTCTTTACTTCTTTACATATTTTGGATATTAGCCCTCTGTCAGATGTAGGATTAGTGAAGATTTTTTTTCCTAATCTGTAGGTTGCCAATTTGTACTATTGATGGTGTCTTTTCCCTTACAAAAGCTTTTCAGCTTCATGAGGTGCCATTTATCAATAATTACAGCCTGAGCCATTAGTGTTCTGTTAAGGAAATTTCCCCCTGTGTCAAAGAGTTTGAGGCTATTTCCTAACATATCTTCTATAGGATTCAGTGTACTAGATTTTATGTTGAGGTCCTTGATAGACTTGAACATAAGCTTTTTCAGGGTGATAAATGTGGGTGCATTGGCATTCTCCATGCAAACCGCCAGATAGACCAGCACTATTTATTGAAGATGGTTTCTGTTTTTCCACTTCATGTTTTTGGCTCCTTTGTCTAAGATCATGTGTTCATAGGTGTGTGGGTTTACTTCTGGGTCTTTGGTTCTATTCCATCGATCTATCTGTCGGTCTCTGTACCAATACCATGGTGTTTTTTTTTTTTTCACTATTGCTTTGCAGTACATCTTGAAGTCAGGGATGGTGATTCCCCTGGAAGTTCCTTTATTGATGACAATTGTTTTCATTATCCTGAGTTTTTTGTTTTTCCATATGAAATTTAGAATTGCTCTTTCCATGTATGTGAAGAATTATGTTAGAATTTTGATAGGGATTGCATTGAATCCCTAGATTACTTTTGGTAAAATGGCCATTTTCACTATGTTAAGCTTACCAATCCATGAGAACTGTAAATCTTTCCATCTTCTAAGATTTTTGATTTCTTTTTTCATGGATTTGAAGTACATTTCCTACAGATTTTTCATTTGCTTGGTAAGAGTTACACCAAGGTATTTTATTCTATTTGTGGCTATTGTGAAGGGGTAATTTCTTTCTCAGTTTGTTTATCATTTGTTTGAAAGAAGGCTACTGATTTAATTTTATAATCTAGCCACTTTGCTGAAATTGTTCTTCAACTGTAGGAGTTCTCTGTTAGAATGTTGAGGGTTGCTTATGTATATTACCATATTATTTGCAAATATTGATACTCCTTCCTTTCCAATTTGAATCCTCTTGATCTACTTTTGTTGTCTAATTGTTCTGGCTACAACTTCCATTACTATTTTGAATAGATAGAAAGAGAGTAGGCAACCTTATCTTGTCCCAGATTTTAGTAAGATTGCTTCTAGTTTCTTTCCATTTAATTTGATGTTGGCTGTTGGTTTGCTATATATTTCTTTTATTATGTTTATGTATGTACAATGAATTCATGATCTTTGAATTTATGATTCAAGACTTTTAACATGAAGGAGTGTTGTATTTTGTCAAAGGCTTTTTCAGCACTTAAGGAGATGATCATGTGACTTTTTCTTCGTTTGTTTACATAGTGTATCCTTTTGATGCAGTTTCATTTGATCAATAGTCCCTGCATGTGCATCTGTGGATGAAACCTACTTGATCCTGGTGAATGATGGTTTTGATGTGTTCATGGATTGGGTTTGCTAAAATTTTGTTGAGTACTGATATTCATAAGGAAAACTGGTCTGAAGTTCTCTTTTTTTTGTTGGGTTTTTGTGTGGTTTAGGCATCAGAGTAACTGTAGATTCAGAGAATGGATTAGGTAATGTTCCTTCTGTTTCTAATCTCTGGATTAGTTTGAGGAGTATTGGTATTAGCTGTTCTTGGAAGGTCTAGTAGAATTCTGCACTAAAACCATGTGGCCCTGGGATTTTTTTTTTTTTTTGGGGGAGATGTTTTATGACTTTTTCTATTTCCTTAGGGATTATGGGAGTGTTTTGGTAGTTTATCTGATACTGATTTAACTTTGGCTCCTGGTATTTCTCTAGAAAATCATTTTATCTAGATTTTCCTGTTTTGTAGAGTATAGGCTTTTGTAGTAGGATCTGATGATTTTTTAAAATTTACTTAGTTTCTGTTGTTATATTTCCCTTTCCATTTCTGATTTTGTTAATTTGGATACAATTTTTGTGCCTTTTATGTATCTTGTTGATTTTTTCAAAGAACCAGCTCTTGGTTTTGTTGATTCTTTGTATTGTTCTCTTTGTTTATCCTTGGGATTTTTTTTTCAGAGTTTGACTATTTACTGAGTTCTACTCCTTTTGGGTGCATTTGATTATTTCTGTTCTATATCTTTTAGGTGTCATGTTAAGTTGCTTGTACTGGATTTCTCCAATTTTTTTTTTATGAAGACACTTAGTGCTATGAATTTTCCTCTTAACAATGCATATCCCATAAGTTTTGGTACGATGTGTTTTCATTTTCATTGAATTTTATAAAGCCCTTGATTTCTTTCTTCATTTCTTCTCTGACCAAGTTATCACTGAGCAGATAACTGTTTAGTTTTCATGAGTATGTGAGATTTCTGTTGTTTTGGATTTCATGGAAGTCTAGCTTTAGTCTATGGTGATCTGATAGGATTCATGCGATTATTTCAATCTTCTTATATAATGTTAAGTCTTGTTTTATGGCCAATTATATGGTTAATTTTGGAGAAGGTTCCATGAGGTTCTGAGAAGAAGGTATATTCACTTGTTTTAGGGTAAAATGTTTTGTAGACATTTGGTTTATAACTTCTATTAGTTTCACTGTGTCTCTGTTGAGTTTTGTTTCAAAGATCTGCCTGTTGAGTTTTTGTTTCAAAGACCTGTTCATTGCAGAGAGTGTTGTGTTGAAGTTTTCCACTATTATTGTGAGGTTCAATGTGTGTTTGAGCTTTATTTACATTTCTTTTTATGAATGTGGGTGCTCTTGCATTTGGAGCATACAAGTTTAGAATTGATATTTCCTCTTGGTGCAATTTTCCTTTGATGAATATGAGGTATCCTCCCCCAATCTCATTTGATAACTTTTGGTTAAAAGTACACTTTATTGCATATTAAAATAATATCTCTATCTTGTTTCTTGGGACCATTTGCTTTGACAACTATTTTTTCAGCTTTTTAGTTTGAGGTAGTGTCTACCATTGTCACTGTGTTGTAAATACCTGTTTATCTATTCAGTCTGTTAGCCTATGTCTTTTTATTGGGGAGTTGGGTCCATTGATGTTGTGAGATATTAAAGATAAATTATTGCTAATTCTTGTTACTTTTGTTGCTGGGGGTGGTATTATGTGTGTATTATTCTCTATTTTTGTGTTTGTTGTGAAATGCTTAATTTCCTGTGTTTTCTTGGGTGTAGGTATTGCCGTTATATTGGAGATTTCTTTCTAGTATCTTCTGTAGGCCTGGATTAGTAGAAAGATATTGTTTAAATTTGGTTTTGTCTTGGAATAGCTTAAGATATCTCCTGGGCTGACATTTGTGTTCTCTTACAGTCTGTATGACATCTGCCCAAGATCTTCTGGCTTTTAGAGTCTTTGTTGAGATGTATGTATGGTATAATTCTGATAGATCTGCTTTTATATATTACTTAGCTTTTATTCCTTACAGTATTTAATATTTTTTCTTTGTTCTGTGCATTCAGTATCTTGATTATTTTGTGATAAGAAGAATTTCTTTTCTGATCCAATCTATTTTGTGTTCTGTAGGTTTCTTGTACATTTGTGATCATCTCTTTCTTTAGGTTAGGAAAGTTTTCTTTGATTTTGTTGAAGATTTTTTCTTGCACTTTGAGCTGGGAATCTTCACCCTCTTTTATTCTTCTTATTCTTAGGTTTAGTCTCTTCATTGTGTCATGAATTTCCTGGATATTTTGGGTTGAGAGCTTTTTACACTTTGTATTTTCTTTGAACGATGTGCATATACTTTCTATAGTATTTTCTAAGCTGAGATTCTCTCTTCTATCTCTTGTATTCTGTTTGTGATGCTTGCATCTGTAGCGCCTGATCTCTTTCCTAAGTTTTTTGTCCCTAGTGTTGCCTCCCTTTGTATTTTATTCATTGTTTCTATTTTCATTTTTAAGTCTTGGATGGTTTTGTTCAATTCCTTCTTCTGTTTGATTGTATTTGTTTTCTCTTTACGGGCTGCTATCTGAATACCTGTAATTTTTTTAAGGAAGTTCTTTATAAACTCTTTAAAAGCCTCTATCGTCTTCATGAGATGGGATTTTAAATCATTATCTTGCTTTTCAGGCATGTTAGGGTATCCAGGGTTTGCTGTGGTGGGAGAACTGTGTTCTGTTGGTGCCAAATTGAGTTGGGTTCTATCATTTATGATTTTGCTCTTTCCTCTGGCCATCTGGTTATCTCTAGTGTTAACTGACCTGTATGTCTCTGACTAGAGCTGGAGTCCTTGGAAGCATATTAGAGACTGTCTCCTTGGAGGCAGGCAGTGCTGTCTCTGTTTAGGATGGACCTCTTGTGTCTCTGGTTAGAACAGGCCTTCTGTGTCCTTGGTTACTGAGGACCTCCTGGGAGACAGGCATGCTGTGTCCTGCTTAATTTGGGTCTCCTGGGAGGCAGACAGATTGTGGCGTGAAGGAGGGTATGGGGCCACTGATCATGCCTGGGTGGAGAATTTGCCCAGAAGGAAGGTGGTGCTTAGGAGAATGGGTGGGCCCCATATCAGCTGAGCAATATATCTTTGGTTATTGTGGACCTCCTAGGAGGGAAACAGGCTGTAGCATGTGGGAGGGTACCTGTCCACTAATCTGGCCTGGGTAAGAAGTGGGATAGAAAAATGGTAGAGCTTGGGGGTTGGTGGTGGGGCAGGTGAGTCCTGTGTCAGCAGGGCCCTATGGTTGTCCCAGCTGGTGAAGGTATTTGGGTGAGATTCTCAACTGTGTTTTTGTTTATTTTGGAAAATCTGCAAATAGCTTACTTTGATATATTCCTTTCCAATTTGTTTCACCTTGATCTACTTTAGTTGTCTTATTGTTCTATCTAGAACTTCAGGTAATATGTTGAATAGATAGGGAGAGAGGGACCTTGTTTTTCTCTGATTTAAATGAGAGTGCTTTAAGAATGTCTCATTTAACTTAATGTTTACTATTGGCTTGCTTTATAGTGTTTTTATAGGTATGAGCCTTGTATTTATAATCTCGCTAAGACTTTAACATGAAAAACTTTGGGATTTTTGTCAAAGGGATTTTAGCATCTAATGAAGTGGTCATGTAACTTTTTTTTTCCTTTTTTTTAAAATATGGTTTATTATGTTGATGAATTTTCATATATTGAACCATCCATGCATCCCTGGGATGAAGCCTAGTTCATTACGGTAGATGATGTTTTTGATGTGTTCATGGGTTCAGTTTGCAAGTATTTTATTGGTGTTTTTGCATCAATTTTCATAATGGAAATTGGTTTGAAGTCTTTTTTTGTTGAGTTTTTGTATGGTTTAGGCATCCAGTTGACTATAGGGTCACAGAATGTGTTTGTCAATGTTCTTTCAGTTTCTGTTCTACAGAATAGTTTGGGGAATATTCATATTAAATACTCATTCAAAGTCTGGTTGACTTTTGACACTAAAACTATCTGGCCCTGGGCTTTTTATGGTTGTGATACTTTTTTTTTTTTTTAACATGAAATGCTTTTTTATAGCATGTTTTACAAGGGGAGGGGGTAAGAGGGGTCAGGTGGTGGAAAAGTACACAATCTTCTTGGCCTGTGCCTTGAAACATGTCATGGTCTATATGGTACACTGCCTTGAATTATGATCTACTTGCTGTTCTTTAGAAGATATGGTACACTGCTTGAGTTATGGTCTCCCTGCTATTCTTAAGAAGATATGGTACTCCGATTTGAGTCTATCTGCAGTTGCTAAGAAGGCTCTTGCAGTTGCCAAGCTTCAGAGGACATTGTGCAGGTGGGGAAAGGTAGGGGGTGAGGGTAAGGGCGAGGGTCCTGGCTTCTGGCATCTCCCCCTTCTCTGTTTAGTTAGAGAAGGCGTCTTATGATCAATCCCAACTATGTGAATTTTGAATTTGGATGTCTAATTATGGGGGGTCTTAGACAAGTTCACAACCCCAAAACACTCATGTGAGACGAGTCACATCGATGGTCGAAGGCTTTAGGCTGTTGACGATGGGCAATGTCAAGGGACTCCGATGTAGGTGAAAGAAGGGTGAGAGCCCTGTCTTAGGCCATGTAGGCTGCACCCACTCCCAGTACCATGCACTCCTTTTCGGCTGCATTGGGTGGGCCCCTGGGAAGTGGACCTACAATAATCCCGTCATTGGGATAACTCACAGCCTTCCTAGTCCCTTGTAAATGTTCAAGTTACCAACCATTTGTCAGTTTGGGGTGTAATATTGTCATAAAGGAAGGCTCCCCAATGTTAGCGGCCATATCAAGGGCGGCCTTGGTTTAGGAAAAAGCCAATTTTTGTTGTGGTGATCAAGAGGCCAAGCTCTCTAGCGAGAGAAACGAGGGCAAAGCCAGGCATACCAGGAACCCTTCTGGAGGGCGTGGAAGTCTAGGGGTCGACCGTAGGGGGAGGCAGGGGAGCTGGCAGCTGTGTCAGTCTCCTGCGGAGTCACTTCTGGATCCTCTTCAATTTTCAGCTGATGGTAATGAACTTCAACCGTCTTCTTGATGGCAGCATCAACCTGGTTCCGTGGACGACAGGTCACGGGCGACGATCTCTGTCTTGCTCAATCTTGATGTCGTGCACACATCCTCTCAATGAGGGTCCGTCCGTAGGGGTCCGTGCCTCAAGCCCCACGTCTGGGTGCCACTTGACCCGACCGGCGGGTCCTAGTTATTCGTGGGGGCGAGGAGGACTGCAACCTGCTATTCTTCAGAAGATATGGTACACTGCTTGAGTTATGGTATCCCTGCTATTCTTCAGATGATATGGTACACTGCTTTGAGTCTATCTGCAGTTGCCAAGCAGGGTCTTGCAGTTGCCAAGCTTCAGGGGACTTTGTGCAGGTGGGAAAAGGTAGGGGGTGAGGGTAAGGGTGAGGATCCTGGCTTCTGGACCATCTGGATTAGAACTTCTGACAGCAGGCATCATTTTTACCTGGAAAGAAAAAAGAAGGGGATTCCCAGGGAGATTTCTCTTCCCTGGATGTAAATTGTTATTCATCGTATTTATGGTTGGGCCTAGCTTTGTGAGGATATCTATTTTTTTCCATTAATATTTGTGGTAGCCGGTTAGCTGTGCCTTCTGGGGTATTGGACACGCATATCAGTCCTCGGCTCCATAAGGGAACTGGGTCTGGGGCATTCCCTTTATGGGTATGAGGGTCCTTCCCCATATCTGTGGCAAAATTTTGTTGGTCTTGGTGGTGCCCAAGGTCACCAACATGGTCAGCAAGAGATTTGCCATGAGCTTTCAGCTTTAGAGAGAGAAAAGTGAACAAGGCATGATGGAGAGTATTTCAGGGGGAGTCCTTCTGAGGGGGTACCGTACCCCCTCTTTTGTTTTTAAAGCCAATTTTTCAGAGTTCTTGTAAAATCAGGGCAGAAGCGCCAACAGTTGCTCCTTCCACACTCAGAGAGTCATGAAGACCTTATTTAAGGATATATAAATCTATATTAATAATCTTTTGTCAAAGGACTTTTATAGCACCACTGACAATTAATCAGACTATATGATATATTGATTAGAAATAGCTTTTTCTACTTTTTGTGAGATTACCTCTCTTTTGTGAATTAACTGTTGAGGAAGTTAGGGTTTACCTCTCTCTTGAGAATATTGAACAGAGATTTAAATTTTTTTGTGGAGAGCTTAAAATAGGATATTAGCCAATTTGCAACTCCTAGAAACTTTTGAAATTAATTTAAAATAAGTAAACTCCCTTTTTTTTAAATCCTTTATCTGTGTGGGTTTTTTATTGGATATTATACGTATTTACCTTTCAATGTTATCTCCTTTCTCATTCTCCCCCAAAATCCCTTGTCCCATACCCCCTCCTCCTAATTTTTGTGATGGTGTGCTCCAAACATCCTCCCAGTCCCATCTCCCTGCTCTCGAATTCCCACACATTAGGGGATCCAAACTTTCGGGGACCTTGGCCCTCCACTTTCACTGATGTCTAACAAGGTCACCCTCAATTCCCTATACAGGTGCATGAGTCCCTCCCTCTGTGCTCTCTGGGTGGCGGTTTAGACTTTGGGAGTTCAGGTTGAAACTTTTGATACTCCTTCTAGAAAGGACCAACGCATTCATACTTTGGTCTTCCTTCTTCTATGTGAGTTTTATGTGGTCTATATGTAGATTCTTAGAAATTGTGAGCTTTTGGGCTAATATCAACTTATCAGTGAGTGCATACCATGTATGTTCTTTTGAGATTGGGTCACTTCACTCAAGATGATATTTTCCAGCTCCATCCATTTGCTTAGGAATTTTGTGAACTGATTGTTTTTAATAGCTGAGTAGTACTCCATTGTATAAATGTACCACATTTTCTGCATCCATTCTTCTGTCGAAGGGCATCTGGGTTCTTTCCAACTTCTGGCTATTATAAATAAGGCTGCTATGAACATGGTGGAGCATGTGTCCCTGTTGTATGTTGAAACTTCTTTTGTGTATATGCCCAGGAGTGGTATAGCTGGGTCCCCAGGTAACACTATGTTCAGTTTTCTGAGATACCGCCAGACTGCCTTCCATAGTGGTTGTACCAGTTTACAATCCCACCAACAGTGGAGGAGTGTTCTTCTTTCACTACATCCTCGCCAACATGTGCAGTCACCTGTGTTTTTGATCTTAGCCATTCGGACTGGTGTGAGGTGGAATCTTAGTGTTGTTTTCATTTGTATTTCCCTGATGACTAAGGATGCTGAACACTTCTTTAGGTGCTTCTCAACCATTCGAGCTTCCTCAGTTGAGAATTCTTTGTTTAGCTCTGTGCTCCATTTTTTAATAGGGTTCTTTGATTGTCTAGAGTCTAATTTCTTCAGTTCTTTGTATACCTTGGATATTAGCCCTTAATCAGATGTAGGGTTGGTGAAGATCTTTTCCCAATCTGTTGCTTGCCGCTCTGTCCTATTGACTGTGTCCTTTGCTTTACAGAAGCTTTGCAATTTTATGAGGTCCCATTTGTCATTTTTTGGTCTTAGAGCACAGGCCATTGGTGTTCTGTTCAGGAACTTTTTCCCTGTGCCTATGTGTTCCAGGCTTTTTCCCAGTTTCTCTTCTATTAGTTTCAGTGTGGCTGGTTTTAGGTGGAGGTCCTTAATCCACTTAGAATTGAGCTTTGTACAAGGAAGTATGGATCAATTTGCTTTTTTCTACATGCTGACCACTAGTTGGACCAGCACCATTTGTTGAAAATGCTATCTTTTTTCCATTCGATGGTTTTAGCCCCTTTGTCAAAGATCAAGTGACCATAGGTATGGGGGTTCATTTCTGGGTCTTCTATTCTGTTCCACTGATCCTCCTGCCTGTCTCTGTTCCAATACCATGCAGTTTTTATCACTATTGCTTTGTAGTACAGCTTGAAGTCGGGGATGGTGATACCTCCAGAAGTTCTTTCATTGCTGAGAGTAGTTTTCGCAATCCTGGGTTTTTTGTTATTCCAAGTAAATTTTAAGATTGCTCTTTCTATCTCTGAGAAGAATTGAGTGGGAATTTTGATGGGGATTGCATTAAATCTGTAGATGGCTTTTGGCAAAATAGCCATTTTTACTATATTAATCCTTCCAATCCATGAGCATGGGAGATCTTTCCATCTTCTGAGAGCTGCTTCGATTTCTTTCTTCAGGGGAAAGAAGTTCTTGTCATACAGGTCTTTTACTTGCTTGGTTATTTTCACACCAAGGTATTTTATATTATCTGTGACTATTTTGAAGGGTGTCATTTCCATAATTTCTTTCTCAGCCAGTTTATCTTTTGAGTAGAGGAAGGCTACTGATTTGCTTGAGTTAATTTTATATCCAGCCACTTTGCTAAAGTTGTTTATCAGGTTTAGGAGTTCTCTGGTGGAAGTTTTAGGGTCAGTTAAGTACACTATCATATTGTCTGCAAATAGTGAGATTTTGACTTCTTCCTTTCCAATTTGTATCCCTTTGACCTCCTTGTGTTGCCTAATTACTCTGGCTAGGACTTCCAATACTATATTAAATAAGTAGGGGGAGAGTGAGCAGCCTTGCCTAGTCCCTGATCTTAGTGGGATTGCTTCAAGTTTCTCTCCATTTAGTTTGATGCTGGCTACTGGTTTGCTGTATATTGCTTTTACTATGTTTATGTATGGACCTTGAATTCCTGACCTTTCCAAGACTTTTATCATGAAGGGGTGTTGAATTTTGTCAAATCCTTTCTCAGCATCTAGTGAGATGATCATGTGTTTTTTTTCTTTGAGTTTGTTTATATAATGGATTACATTGATGGATTTCTGAATATTGAACCAACCCTGCATTCCTGGGATGAAGCCGACTTGATCGAGATAGATAATTGTTTTGATGTGTTCTTGGATTCGGTTCGCTAGAATTTTATTGAGTAATTTTGCATCAATGTTCGTAAGGGAGAATGGCCTGAAGTTCTCTTTCTTTGTTGGGTCTTTGTGTGGCTTAGGTATGAGTGTAATTGTGGCTTCAAAGAATGAGTTGGGTAGTGTACCTTCTGTTTCTATTTTGTGGAATAGTTTAAAAAGAATTGGAAT
Organism: Grammomys surdaster; assembly: GCF_004785775.1. Taxonomy (NCBI): domain Eukaryota; kingdom Metazoa; phylum Chordata; class Mammalia; order Rodentia; family Muridae; genus Grammomys; species Grammomys surdaster. Next base: position 5,903,561 of record NW_021604563.1, read on the forward strand.
TAGGTCTTCCTTGAAGGTCTGATAGAATTCTGCACTAAAACTGTCTGGTCCCGGGCTTTTCTTTGTAGGGAAACTTTTACTGACTGCTTCTATTTCTTTTGAGGTTATGGGACTTTTTAGATGGTTTATCTGTTCCTGATTTAACATTGGTAACTGGTATTTGTCTAGGAAATTGTCCATTTCATCCAAATTTTCCAATTTTGTTGAATATAGGCTTTTGTAGTAGTATCTGATGATTTTTTTAATTTCCTCAGTTTCTGTTGTTATGTCACCCTTTTCATTTCTGATTTTATTAATTTGGATACTGTCTCTCTGCCCTCTGATTAGTCTAGCTAAGGGTTTATCTATCTTGTTGATTTTCTCAAAGAACCAGCTCCTGATTTTATTGATTCTTTGGATAGTTCTTTTTGTTTCTATTTGGTTGATTTCAGCCCTGAGTTTGATTATTTCCTGCCACCTACTCCTCTTGGGTGTATTAGCTTCTTTTTGTTCTAGGTCTTTCAGGTGCTCTGTCAAGCTGTTAGTATATGCTCCCTCCAGTTTCTTTTTGTAGGCACTTAGAGCTATGAATTTTCCTCTTAGCACTGCTTTCATTGTATCCCATATATTTTGGTATGATGTGTCATCATTTTCATTAAATTCTAAAAAGTTTTTAATTTCTTTCTTTATTTCTTCCCTTACCTGATTATCAAGGAGTAGGGTGTTGTTTAGTTCCCATGTGAATGTGGGCTTTCCATTCTCTTTGTCATTTTTGAAGACCAGCCTTAGACCATGGTGATCTGATAGGATGCAGGGAATTATTTCAATTTTCTTATATCTGTTGAGGCCTGTCTTGTGCCCAATTATATGGTCTATTTTGGAGAAGGTACCATGAGGTGCTGAGAAAAAGGTATATTCTTTTGCTTTAGGGTGAAATGTTCTATAGATATCTGTTAA
>NW_021604563.1:5904506-5954547 GCF_004785775.1 Grammomys surdaster
ACCTGAGATTCTTTCTTCTATCTCTTGTATTCTGTTGGTGATGCTTGTGTCTATGACTCCTGATTTCTTTCTTAGGTTTTCTATCTCCAGGGTAGTCTCCCTTTGTGATTTCTTTATTGTTTCCACTTCCATTTTTATGTCCTGGATGGTTTTGTTCAGTTCCTTCATCTGTTTGTTTGTGTTTTCTTGTAATTCTTTAAAGGATTTTTGTGTTTCTTTAAGGACTTCATCCTGTTTTCCTGTGTTCTCCTCAAGTTTTTTGATAGTGTTATTTACTTCCTTCTTGTAGTCCTCTAGCATCATCATTAGAAATGATTTTAGATCTGGTTCTTGTTTTCCTGGTGATATGGGGAGTTCAGGACTTTCTAATGTGGGAGAACTAGGTTCTGATGATGGCAAGTACCTTGGGTTGCTGGTGCTTGTGTTCTTGCCCTTGCCTTTCGCCATCTGGATCACCTTTGTGCTATCAGTGGCGTCTATGGCTGGGGCCTGTCTTTCCTATTATCTAGGCTGTGTCAGAACTGTTTGGGATGGGTTTTGCTGCTTGAGTTAGAGCTGAGGCCCAAGATGTGCTCAGTGCTCAGGTGGAAACCGGAAGGGGCCGGGGCTCCGGGTCAGGAGCGGATTCCTGGGTCCCAGTGAGTCCCAGTGGGTCCCAGTGGGTCCCAGTTGCTCCCTGATTGGGGGCGAGCACTGCCACCTCCTAGCCTAAGAAACTGCTTGAGCTAGCTGGAGCTACTGAGAGCCCAGCTACCTCTAGGATCTGTGAGATTGGGTGCAGAGCTGACTCTCGGGATCTGCTCGGGCACAACCGGAAGGAACCCACGCTCCGGGCCTGGAGTGAACTCCTGGGTCCCAGTGGGTCCTAGCTGCTCCCTGTTTGGGGGCAAGCACTGCCACCTCCTAGCCCAAGACCCTGCTTGGCACAGAGGTCCTGAGAGCCCCGCTTCCTCTGGATTCTGTGAGATTGGGTGCAGAGCTGCCTCCCGGGATCCACAAGTCCTCGGGCCCAGACTGGATGGAGCCAGCTCCGGGCCAGGAGCGAATTCCTGGGTCCCAGTGGGTCCCGGTTGCTCCCTGTTTGGGGTGAGTGCTGCTTTTTCGTTACCTGGGATGCTGCGCAAGTTCAAGCTCCTGGGAGTCCCTGTTTCTCTCGGTTTTCTGGGGTTGGGTACGGAGCTGCAGCCTGTGACCTGCTCTATGCTCGGGCCCAAACCAGAAGTCCTCGGTTGTGATACTTTTAATGACATTCTATTTCCTTAGGGATTACAGGACTGTTTAATGGTTCATCTGATCTTGATTTATTTTTGGTAAGTGGTATCTGTCTACAAGTGATATATTTCCTTTAGATTTTCCAAATGTATGTAATACAGCCTTTTGAAGTAAGACCTAATGTTTCTTTGGATTTCCTCAGTATCTGTTGTTGTGTCTATCTTTTAATTTCTAATGTTAATTTGGATACTTTCCCTCTGCCTTTTAGTTTCTTTGTCTAGGGGTTTCTCTATCTTGCTGATTTTCTTAGAGAACAAGCTCTTGATTACATTGATTCTTTATATTGGTCTCATTTCTAATTGATAGATTTTAGCCCTTAGTTTGATTACATCCTGCTTTCTACTCCTCTTGGGTTTATTTGCTCTTTTTCCCTAGGGTTTTGAGGTATACTTTTAAATTGGTAGCATGAGAATTCTCTTATTTCTTTATGAAAGTAATAGTGCTATGATCTTTCCTATTAACACTGCTTTTATTGTGTCCCACAAATTGAGGCAAGTTGTGCCTTCATTTTCAGTGAATTCTAAAATGTTTTTAATTTCTTTCTGTCTTTATTCCTTGGCTGAGCAATCATTCAGTAGAGATTTGGTCAGTTTCCATGAGGGTGTAGGCTTTCTGGTGTTTCTGTGTTGTTGAAGTCCAGCTTTAATCCATGGTGACATGATGAAATACACGGGGTTATTTTGATTTTCTTGGATCTGTTGAGAGTTGCTTCCTGATAGACTATATGGTCAGTTTTGGAGGAGGTTATGTCAGGTGCTGAGAAGAAGGTATATTCTTTTGTGTTTGTGTGAAGTGTTCTGTAGATAATATTTAGTTCCATTTGTTTCATAACCTTGGTTAGTTTCATTATTTCTCTGTTTAGTTTCTGTCTCAATGACCTGTCCATTGGTGTGAGTCATGTTTAGAAGTCTACCATTATTAATGTGTATGATTAGATGTGTGGTTTAAGCTTTAGCAATATTTATTTTATGAATATGGTTGCCTTTGTGTTTGGGGCTTGAGATGTCATCTTGGTGTACTTTTTCTTTGACAAGAATGAAGTGTCCTTCAACTGTGAGAGTAAAAATTAAAAACAACTTGGCAAGGACCACCAGACAGCTTGCTGAGCTTGCTGAGAATAGCCATAATAAAAATATCAAGCCCCTCTAGGGACAAGGTGACCAAAAATGTAGAAACAACCAAAGACATATCTTGACCAGTCTAAACATGCCCAAGTGAGTAATGGGCCACCTGGTGTTTATCCTAGAAGGTCTGAGGTTTCATGGTCAAAAATAGTGGGCCATCCAGCCTGTCAAAATGATTGCTTATGCAAAGTGCTGATGTTTGAAATATCCAATTATATGTAACCGCACCAGAATTTCCAGCTTTCCCCTTCCCCCTTGCACTGTTCCCTATAAAAACCCTGAGCCCTCGGGGGTCTGAATTGATTCTCTCCCCTGTGTGGGATGAGTTTCTATCCAAGGGCCCTTGCCAGTAAACTGCCTTTTGCTATTTGCATCAAGTCGGTCTCTCGTGTCTCCTTGGGTGTGCACTGATCGGAACTTGAGTCAAGGGTCCTCTTCGGGGGCCCTTACACAACATCTCTTTTTATTAATATTGTTTGAAAGTGTATTTTATTAGATATTAGAACCAATAATGAAGCTTGCTTCGTGGTTCTATTTTATTGGAAAACTGTTTTTCTAAACCTTAGCTCTCAGATAAGGCTTGTCTTTGATATTGAGAAATGTGTCTTTATGCAACAAAATGATGGATACTGGTTTTGCAACCATTCTGTTAGCCTGTGTTTTTTATTGAGGACTTGAATCCATTGATATTAAGAAATATTAACGACCAACTATTGTTAATTCCTATATTCCTATTATTTTGTTGTTAGTGAGGAGAGGGGGGTATGATGTCCTTTTTTTTATTTTGCTAATTTGTTGATGTGGGATTATTTATTTTCCGTGTTTTCTTAGGTCTAGTTAGTCTCCTTAGGTTGAAGTTTTTTTTTTTTTTTTTTTTTATAGTATCTTCTTTAAAGCTGGATTTGTGGACAGATATTCTTAAACTTGGTTTTGTCATGGTTTATTTTTGTTTTCTCCTTCTACAGTGATTGAAAGTTTTACTGTGTATATTAATCTTTGAGCTAACATCTGTGGTGTCTTAGGGTCTTTAAAACATCTGCCCAGGTCATTCTGGGTTTTGATGTTTCTGTTGAGAACCAGGTGCAATTCTGATAGGTCTGCTTTCATATGTTACTTGATCTTTTTCTCTTACAGGTTTAATATTCTTTGTTTTGTAGATTTAGTGTTTTGATTATTATGTGGTGGGATGATTTTCTTTTCTAGTCCAGTTTAATTGGTATTCTGTAAGCTTCTGTATATATATAGGCATCTCTTTCTTTAGGCTGAGGAAACTTCCTTCTATGATTTAGTTGTAAATATTTTCTGGTCCTTGGAACTTGGACTCTTCTCCTTCTTCTATTCTCATTATGCTTAGGTTAGGCCTTTTCATGATATCCGAGATTTTCTGAATGTTTTGTGACAGGAATTATTTACATTTATTTTCTCTGGGTTTTATATGCATTTCTTCAATAGTATCTTCTATTCTTGAGATTCTCTTTTCCATCTCTTGTATTCTGTTATTGATGCCTGCATCTGTTTTTCCTGTTCACTTCCTAATGTTTTGCACCTCTAGGAATCCCTCAGATTGTGTTTTCTTAATGCTTCTATTTTCATTTTCATGTCTTGAACCATTTTATTCATTTCATTCAACTGTTTAATGGTATTTTCCTGTATTTTTTTAAGTGATTTATTCATTTCCTCGTTAAAGACACCTATCATCTATATAAGTTTGGATTTAAGGTCATTTTCTTTTGCTTCCATTGTGCTAAGAAATCCAGGGCTTGCTGTGGTGAGATAGTTTTGTTCTGGGGGTGCAAAGTTGCCTTGGCTCTTGATTTTTGTATCCTTGCCTTTAGTCATTTTGCTTTCCCTGGAAATTCCTGTTGTACCAGGTATCAGGAAGGCAGATGGAATCTGGATGTTTCCTGTGCAGCTGGCCTCCTGTGGGCAGCTTTGGATAGTTGTTCCTTATGTAGCAGGCCTGGATGTTCCTTGTTCCTTGGGCCTTGTTGTTCCTTGTTCATTGGGTCAGCAGGCTGATGGAAGCTGGCAGAGCAATGTCCAGACAAAGGAGTTCCTGGGGCAACCTGCCTCCAATTAGCATACAACAGCTAGATGTTCTTCTTGGTGCTGATGGACAATTAATGGGAAGGGATCATATCTGTTCCTTCTTATGTGGGCCTGCATGTTCTTTGTTCAGCAGGCTTGATGGAGGTTGACAGAACAGTGACCAGACAGTGGGAAAAACTGAGTTTTAAAAGTTTTACTCTGATTTCCATCTGGCAGTTATGTATGACATTGTGCTGCTAGGGCCCTAACACACACATACACACAAACACATACACACACATGCACAAATATAAAACAAAACAAACAAAACAGAGTCAAGATCCTAAATATTAAAATTAAAGTTAGAAACTAAAAGTCATCCAGAGATTGCCTTACTTAGGGATATATCCTATCAGCAAACACCAAACTCAGGCATTTGTGCTGATGCCAACAAGTGCTTATTTACAGGAGCCCAGTATAGCTGTCCCCTGAGAGACTCTGTCAGACCCAGACCAATACAGATGCGGATATACACAGCCAAACATTGGCCTGAGCTCAGAAACCCCAATGGAGAAGTGAGGGAAAGGACTGTAGGAGCTGAAAAGGTTTGCAACTCCATAGGAAAAACAATCATATCAACCAACTAGACTCCTCAAAGATCCCATGGACTAAACCACCAATCAAAGAATATACAGGGTAGTGGGGAACCCATTGCTCCAGCTGGATATGTAGCAGAGGATAGCCTTATCTGGCATTACTGGGAGGGGAGACTCTTGGTCTTGTGGGGGCTTGATGATCCAGCTAGGGTGCTGAGGCAGGAGTGGTAGGCAGTTCATGGACCACTCTCATAGAGGCAGGGGAAGGGAGGAGAGGATGGGGGCCCTTTGGAAGGGAAGCCAGGAAAGGCGATAACATTTGAAATGTAAATAAATAAAATAACCAATAAAAAATTAAAAAAAAACTTATGTTTTTAGAAATGGAATATTTACATTGTATGTGTCTCTTTGGTACTTTAATTGGAATTATCTTTGAAACTTTAGAGTTAATAGAAATATTCAAAGTTAAAAGATGTATTGGTGAAGTGGAAGTGGGTTATATATTCCAAGATGGAATTCGATGTTTTTCTATGACTCTAGTTATCTTCAAGTCTCTCATTTCCCCCAGAGTTGACACAATTGATGTATGTAGCTTCCATTATAAAAGATGATGAAGAGGCTAGTCTACTTGCAACAAATGAAATGAGTTAGTAATGGTTTATAACTGAAGTTTATAGACTTTTATATTTCTGGCTTGGGTTTTTACTTGTGTCTGTCCTCCAAGCATCATCCTTTCAATGACTGCTGAGGTGTTTGTTTTCATTACTGTTCTTTTTTTTTAAACCAGCATTCATTTTCACTGCCTATGAATATGAAAAATTAGAATGTACAGTAACTATCAAGTTATGATATCTTGCTATGAATAAAAGCAGGAATATAAATTTGGAATCTGACCTTCAGATTTTTAAACCCTCCTCTGCTTCTATTCTCATTTTTTTGTCCTTTAAATGAAGAAAGGTGGTTGAAGTTAGTATAAAATGCTTTACTACATATGCCTATCAAAGAGGCATTTTATGACTTCCTTGAGTGGCACTAAACCACATTTCACTGAGCTTGTTTTATAAGTCACAATGCATTTTTTAAAAAATGAAATATCAATTCATTCTGCTGAATGTAGTCGTTTCTATAGATGATAAATATAACACAGGAGAGAACAGTTTCTCTAACTGTAAAACTATTCTTGCCTTGTTTCAAGAGAATTAAAGAATAAATAACTCATACAAGCATAAAACTGAGAGTGTATATGTTTATATTCTGTGAGAGAGATCAAAAGCTGCCAGCATCAACTGTAATATTGAAGTAGCAAGCAATTTTCTTGTTACCTATTTTCTCCTATGGGATCAAAATAAATTCCCTAAAATGTGCTCCTATTTTTATGTGGTCCATTTTTTTTCTTACTTCCTCTTTAGCTAGGATTCCTTTGCTTGGAGTTCACCATGATTAGATGTTTATATGTGCTTACTTTACGGATAAGGAATGTCTATGTTCTTTAAGAGGTCCATATACCATGCAATCACTGTGACAAAAAGCCACCCAGTGTTATTTGGGTAATCACTCTGTTTTCAGAGCAACCTTTCCCACACTTTTCCAGAAACATGATTACTGTTGGGATTTTATAATTGTCCACAGTGATTTCTCATGGTCTAAATTCTACAGGAAATAAAATATCTCAGTTTTATCGAATGGCATTCAGGACCATTTCACTACATACTTTGAATGTCATGTTTTATTCTGCCGAAATTAAGAGGAAGGTACCATAAACACCTAACATAAACCAAAACTATGCAGCACACATTCCGGATCAGCAAGTTGAGTTCACTGTAAATTCTTATGTTGTCCTTGACTACTCATTATGCTTATAATATATTTTTATTATTCCTTGTATTTAACCCTTATTATGGTTCAGAACTGATATATAGCTCACTTGCATGTAATTTCAGAATATTATCTGTGTTTGATAGGAGTATATATCCTTCCCTTAGGCATTCAATGACACTGAGATTCCTTAAAACACTTTTATGTAACAATTTCTAAACATGTTATTTTGGCCAGAATAATACTTTATTCAAATAAGTCTACTTGTGCTTCTATAATAAAATATAGAGTAACTTACAAAAACCAGAATTTTCTTTCCAAGATTCTGGAAGTTCAGACAGATGTCTAGAATCGAGAAACTAGAATCTGATGAGGGTCTGCTTACTTGCTTGTAGATTTTGATGTCTAGTATTGACTGGCAACTTGACATTGTTTAAAAGAGTGGTTTTTGGCCTTCCTAATGCTGTGATTCTTTAGTACTGTTCTGTGTGTTATGGTGATGCCCACACCATAAAATTACTTTCTTTGCTACTTCAGTAATAACAGTAACTTTGCTAATCTTATGAATCATAATGTACATATCTGATATTCAGGATATATAATACATGACACCCATGAAAAGGCCATTCAATCTCCAGAGGGGTCACAACCTACAGGATGAGAACTGCAGGTCTAGAATCACCCAACATATAAGCCTTTGGGCATGCCTGTGAAGGTTCGTTTTGATCAATTGAAGTGCAAAGATCCACTCTTGCTCAACAGCACCATCTGGTACTGCACTGAATAAAACAAGAAACCTAACTGAGCTGGATTGCTCTGTGTGACCCTGGCTGTCCTGAAACTCACTCTGTAGACCTGGTTGCCTTCAGACTAACAAAGATCTACTGCCTCTCTCTCCCAAGTGCTAGGATCACAGTTGTGAGACATCATACCGAGCTACTCATTCCTCTCTTCTTGTTGTATGTGTATGCAGTGTGAACAGGTACCTCAAGCTCATACTGCCAAGATTACCCTGTCATGATGGAACAACAATAGGATTGTGATCCATGAAAAATATTTCCTCCCTTAGGTTGCTATTGTAAAGATATGTTTTCAAAACACCTGGGAATATAAATGATAAACAGATAGTAACTTCTTGCTATGTCCACATATGTTATGAGAGACAATAATTTCTTGTAGATGCCTTTTATGAGGCATCTACATCATTACTCCCATTCCTTTGGGTTGTACTTTCAAGGACTAGGCATTTCCCAAATGGCTCACTTTCTAATACAATTTGCTTGTGGTCAGAATTTCAATATGTGAACTTTAGGAGGAGAAATATTCAGAGTATAACAAACTCAGAAGAAAAAAATCCTATATGAAATTTTTTGTTTCCTTTGTTCTGTTCTGTTCTGTTTTATGCAGTGTGTATGAGGCCTGTTTTTGTTAAAATTAATATGCACTAGGTACTGAGATGAAGTTTCTACAATGGCAGGTTCACATCTTGTGGGTTCTGACCCCTTTGAGCATGAATGAACCCTTTACAGGTGTTGCCTAAGACCATTAGAAAGTAAAGATACTTACATTATGATTCATAACAGTAGCAAAATTACAGTTATGAAGTAGCAACAAAAATAATTTTGTGGTTGGGAGTCACCACAGCATGAGAAACTGGATCAAAGGATGACAGTATTAGGAAAGTTAAGAACTACCGTCCTATAATAACATTACTATAGAAAGATCCCAAAGCTAGGTTACAAGAGTTATAAAAAGTAAATATTGACATATATAAAAAGATTTTTCTGTTCAGCACACTAATTCAAAGGTGCAATAAATAAATAAATAAATAAATAAATAAATAAATAAATAAAGCTATATTGCCTAAGGGAATGAAGTAAGGTTTCTTTGGAAGTAAGAACTTTTTGCTTGACAGCTATCATATCAAGTTTTCACTGAAGCATGCACCTTTAAAGGTTTGTACATAAAAAGCATCAAAGCATTACATATAGACAAACCTGGACTGCAAATTAAGTTTGTAGGAAAAGCAACAAAACTGATCTGCATGAAATGACTGTAATTTTTACCCCAAATAGAATGATAAGATGAAGAAGAAATACTGGTAATTAGAAATATAGTAAGATTTCTACCTAAAATAATAAAAGATATATATATATAAGTATATATGTGTGTAGGCATATATATTTGGTGTGTGTGTGTGTGTGTGTGTGTGTGTGTGTGTGAGAGAGAGAGAGAGAGAGAGAGAGAGAGAGAGAGAGAGAGAGTGTATTTTCATGGGCTAATCTATGATTATCCTAGCATACTTTCCATAGCAGATACATATATTTTTCATATATTAAATTTTGGTTAAATATAATCTCCTTTCTTTAAGTGGCAGTTAGTTTATAGTGGTTTATTTACAGAAAAACATGAACAATGTTGTGTACCAACTTGGCCAGGAATGGTGCGTGACTTTAAATAAACAATCTTGTTAAGTGTGGAATTAGAACACATCTGTAAAACAAACACAACACACTAGTCCAAGTGAACAAAACTAGACTACAATAAAAAGCAAAATAAAATTTCCTATCTCATAATGTCATTCATCCATCAAAGCTAGAAGTTTGCTTAGGTGAATTGCTTTTCAAGGAAAAAGATCAGGATCAAATTATTAAAAAACAAAACCAAACAAATAGTTGCAGTCATGTTGTAGACTTTAGCAAATGCAAGATATGCTAAAATGATTCAGAAGTTGAGCCAAAGCTGTATGTGCTGAACTGCATAGCCAGATGCCATTTTTTCTATTTCAACAAATTATTGTAGTTCAGAGGTAAAAATAAGTAAAAAATGAAGGAGAATAAAATAAATTCCTATGTGATATATGTAATAAATTGAAGGCAAAGGCAAATAAGGTATGTGAGGTTACATAAATTAGAAATATAATTGATCCCATCAATGATCATGTAAATGTCTTTGTACCGGTTTTACTGGATACTGTTGATTTTATCTAAGATTTGGAAGACTTACATTAAGCATCAGCTGTGTCCAGAAAACAGTATCAATGGTATACCAACACATGAACACAAAATAAACTTGGACAAACATTTTATAAATCTAACTACTTTATATAAGTTAAACTACTATATAAAATTAGATTAAAATGAAAGTATAAACAGCATGAGGGGAAGAAATGTTGGATGTAAAGACAATAAAATCTCCTTTAACTCTTGCTTTTCTAGTGCCATGGTGAAATACCAGAACTAAAGCAAACTAGAAAGTATTTAATCATAGAATGAAGAGGGTTAAAGACCATTATAGAAGTGCAAATGCATGGCAGCAGGAGCAGTGAGAGTTCACATCCTAATGAGAACACAGGAATCAGAGAATGGAAACATTAGAAATGACATTAGTCTTTTGAAATAGCAAAGCCCATAGGTTCTTGGCTGAATAATGGTGCCATGCTTAGTTAAACACCTTCTTCCACAAGGTCACACCTTCTGATCCTTCCCAAACAATTCCGTTTGGAGACCATGTATTAAAATATATGTTCCTATAGGAGCCATTTTCATTCAAACTACCAAATTTGAATCCCTGAACTCCTACCTTGTCTTCTGAAGTTTTTTGGTTTCTTGAAGGGAACTTCTCCATAGTAATTTGTGTCTAAATTATCTAGTCTTCTTTCTTTTCTCCACACAAACTCATAAGGAAAGCTCAATTTCCTTCCGCCTAATTTCACTCTAAAACCAAACCAAATGGTCCAAACCAAATGGAACCAAACCAAATGGAACCAAACCAAACCAAACCAAACCAAACCAAACCAAACCAAACCAAACCAAACCAACAAAAAACAAGACAAATCAAACAAAAACCACAAAGGTTCATTTTTATATTAGTTTTTTTGAGAGTTTCCTACGTGTATCAATCATATTCACTCTCTTTCACTAGCATTGTCTAGATCTACCCACTTCAACACCCATTCTAGTTTGTGTCCTTTTTATTTTTTTTCGACTTATCAAGGACAATTTATGTTGGCCAAATATTTTTGGTTGAGGGTTTCTCCACTTGAGAGTGGTTGATTTACCAGTGTTTAAACTCTTAGGGAAGAATATATTTTCCTCCCCCAATAGCTATCAATTACCAATTGTGCCATAGCTAGGGATAGGGATTTATGCTCAATTCCAATCTCTATGGTAGAACTTGGTCTGGCTTTGGTTTACCCAAACGTTCATGCTACTGAACTACTGTAAGTTTATATGTGCAGTTGCCTGGCTGTGTCCTGAAGACACTATTTCTTTGCAGTCATACACTGTCTTTGGCTATTAGACTCTTTCCACCACTTCTTCCTCAGTGACACTTGAGCTTTTGGATGAGGTGTTATAGATTACAACTTTCATTTAGAGCTAAGCATTCTGCAGTCTCTTATTCTATACACCTTTATAATTGTGAATCTCTGTGTTAATCACCATCTATTGCAAATAGAGGATTCTCAGGAAAACTTTAAGAAATGCAGTGATGTACAGGTATAATGATAATTCATTAGAAGTCAGTTTAGTATTAGGTTTATTTAGCAAAATAGCAGTGATCAGTTTGCTCCACTGGCAAAAGATTTATCTAGTTATATGTTCATAACCTGATAATCAATATCATCTTATAAAATGGGACTTAAATCTAATTAGAGAGTCATTATAAGCTGAGTATGGTAGCAGAAATCTTTAATTGTGGTATTCAGTAGGTAGAGGCAGGTGGATCTCTGTGATTTGAAGACTAGTTTAGTTTACATAGCAAGTTCCAGGCAAGTCATCAAGGCTACATAGATACACCATGGTTTTTGGTTCAATAATAATGACATGTGTGACTTTCATTTTGGAGAACAGGACTTAAATATAATCAGAGAATAGTTGGTTATCTCCTGATGTTCATACTATTACTGCAAGAGTTGGCAGGTCTTGTTAGACAACTAATTACTGCAGGTCTCAGAGTACCCAGCTGGATAGTATTGATGAGTACTCTGGTAAGGTGCATAGTACCTATCATTATGAAATAAATCAAGTACAGAGGAAGCTTCAATATGATTTGATTCTTTTTATGTTTTATGGCTAGAGCATGTAGTGTCTTTAGCGATAATGCAAAATACCTAAGTTTGTGAGTGTAACCATTAGCACTTCCAATGCTTGGGGGATACTAGACCTTACTGACCAACTAATCCAAAAGAAATCATATTCCTTATACTGGAACTTTTATTTGTTAGCCTTCAGGATCCAGTAGAAGAATTGTTATTTTGTTATAGGGTAATTTCATTTTGAATCTTGTTTATGTATGTGAACAGATATATTTTAGGAAGTTTCTACAGCAGTAAGTTTTCATCTGACTTTTTTGAATAATGTTTGTTCCTATTTATTCCTTCCCATACTCCCTCCTCAAAGAGATAATTCTCAACTATGGCAATTTACAAAAACATCCCAGAAACATTCAGTCATGTCTAATTATTTCTGAGTTCAATATAAAAGAATAGAACCTAATGGTGGTTCCACTCTACATAATCCAGATGATGAGAGCCAGAGTGGGGGAAATTTATCTGGTGAAGACATTTTATAAAGAACGTTTTTTGACCCTCTTACCTTCAAACTTCATCACCTGAGGTCATGCTTAGAATTCTACATTTTGAAGAAGAATCTAGGTGATACAGACATCAATATTCTAGGAACACACATTTAGAAACTCTACATTAAAGCTTGTTTCTCTTCACATGATTCCAACACTATAATTTTGATTTCATGAAAAATGATTATGAAATCAATGAATCTTAAGAAGGTCCACTGAAAATTCCTGCTTCATTATGTTATTTTAAATGGATTTTGTCATATCTATCCAGATGTTAACCACTTAGAAACTTAGAGCATTCTGTACCCACATTCCTATTATTTAAGAAAAGTTTCACAGGGTTTAGTAGTACATACATTTAATCCCAGCACTTAGAAGGCAGATGTCAGGGCATTTTGTGAGTTCAATGGCGGGCTGGTATAGTGTAGTTTGTTCCAGGATAGCCAATGCTATGTAAAAAGATTGTGTCTCAACCTTCCTCTTCAAAAGAAATTAAAAGAATTTTTGTAGAAATCAGTGATAGTTATTGATTAGAAAAAAAATTATTTAGAAGAATTCAATAACTATACTAGTGTATCTCATACACTAATATACTGATAGTATTACCAGTGCTATACTACCACTATATCTTAACACATTTGATAGTTTTAAAAAAATATAAGTTTATTATGTGAATTTCTTTGAGTTTAAAATCTTGAAATAAGTCTGAGTAAAAGGATTTCTGCTTGGTCAAATGATCAGAGATCTTAGGCTTTCATATAATTGCACTCTAGATTTTAGCCAAGAGAAGTATTCTGCTAGAGATAACAAGTCCATGTGGTAATAAGCTGAATGTTTTTACTTGTGGTTACAAATTAACATGTAATCCTTAATGGCTGCTTTCTTAATACCACTTTCAGTGACTAGAAGATAAATTATTTAGATATTTTACTTCTGTGACACAATACCAAAAAAAAAACATTTTTAAAAGTAATTAATTTTTATTGATTAAGTTTCTTTTTGGAATGTAAATAAATAAAATATCCAATAAAAAGGTAAAGTCATTTTTAAAGGAGACAAGAATTTTAAAGGTGGCTGCTCATGGTTGCTTGGATTATTTTAGCCTGTAATGAAACATTTACAGGTTGATAGGGATATCATGGTAGAACAAATTATCTCACCTCATGACATACAGAAAGCAAAGGGAAATTGGAAATGGGTGAATCTTAATATGCCCTGTAATGTACCAAACATTATATCTGGTTGACTGACTTCCTGATATTAAGCCCCATATTCTAAAATCCCAGCAGTCTCTAATAGCATCATGAGCTAAGGAACATGTCTTCAGTGTGTGAGCTTTTAGGGGATATTTAATATCTAAATAACAATGTTGGCATAACTATTTTGCAATAGAACATTCATTTATATGAGTGTTCTTTTTTATATTCCATTAGCTAGACAGTCATGGGTTCTGCCAGCACTCAATAGAGGAAAATTATGCAAGGCTTTGACTTTAGGGACTTTTTAAAATTCTACATACAATAAAAAGTTAACAAAGAAGTACAATAAGTATCAACTGAATCATACAAGAAATTATGATAAATGAAAAACAAAATCAAGAGGAACTATTTCTAAAAGTATTTTACTACGAAGAGACGAATGTGTGGAGAAGAATTAAATCAGCTCAAAGTAAATTTCAAATGATTATTAAAGAACTGACTGAGGTGTAACTGAATGAAATCTCTAATGTGATAGACAGTAGATATTCACTTGGTTGGATTTTTTTATTTTATTTTTTGTTTGTTTGTTTTGTTTTTAGTCATATATTAGAGAAAGAAGAGTATGTGTCTTTACTGTAGAAAATAAAGGGTTTCATTATGGAATTATCATATATGAATCCTATATAGATTCATATCAAAGTTCTATGGCTGAATCCCATAAGAGTTCTTTTTAAACTTTATAATGGTGGAAGATAACTAATTTGTTTAGTATGAAGAAGTTTCCATTTTGATGATTAGCACTAATGATATTTTATGTCATATTTGCTTGTTTAGAGTCACAGTTTATGGCTCTATTTCTGTTGTAAAACATTATGACCCAAAGCAATTTGTCTCATATATTTAGGTCATAGTCACTTCAAGGAAACCAGGACAGTGGCTTGATGCAGGAAATTAAGCAGAAGTCTTAGAGGGAAGCTGCTTACTAGATTGTTCATCATAGTTCACCTAGTCTGCTTTCTTATAGCACACAGGACTTCAGAGCATGAGTGCCAGTGTCCATGGAAACTTGTATTCTTTGATATTAGAAAAGCTGGAACATAGGCAGTCTCTTCTGGGGAATTTTTTCAGTTGAGGTTTTCTCTTCTCAAATGACTTTAGCTGTGTCATGATGATATAAAATTAGACAGCACAATTGACATTGACTCCTTGTCATCTTGACACATAAACATATTCAACTAGAATCTTTCTCATTTGTCCCCAAGATGGCATTATAAAACTATTATCACAATATAAAATACTCCAACTTTTAAAAAGCTCCCCCCACAGTCTTTCAAAAATCAAATGCTTTAATACTCTGGTCTCTCTAAAACATCCAAAGTTTTTTCAAAGTCCAGTTTCTCTAAAACATCCAAAGACTCTCTAAAATATCTAAAATACCTCTAAGATATACAAAGTTTTATAATTATGGGTTCTTATAAAATATTCTGAACATTTTCTTATTCGAAGAGGGAAAAATCAGGGCAGAGTACAATTAAATCAAAGGAAAACCAATGTTTAGTGCTTTACATCTTGGATCCACTCACAAGAATTCTATGGGCTCCATGAAGCCTTACAAGCATTCACAGCTTGTCTTTAAAAGCAGAGGACAGCTCTACTCCACAGCTGCTTTGGTTGTCATCCTATGGTACTGGCATTTTCAAACACGTTGCAACTAGCCTGTGCTTGCACTGATACCTTTTCCTGGGCTTTCTTCAGGGACTTTGACCCTGTCAACTTATCTCCATGACTACTTCATTTCATGCTTTCAAAAGCATATCATCTGGGAGACACTTATATATTACATCCCCCTCCAGTTTATGAATTCTTAGAAAATAAGTTTCAGATATGATATCCCACTATTTACTAATTTCTAAATACTCATTGAGAATAAGGGCTTTCTTATTAAGAGATACTAATGGACAGTAATTTTTGGCCATAGCCATTGTTCTGGAGTCTCCTTATTTCGTTCCTAGGTCTATAACTCTCCTCTTTACCTCTCTATCATGTCTGTTTCCAGATATCATTCACAGACTTTCTTTTCTCACTGCCTCTGTCAGTTAGGATCTTTTTAGATTGGTTTCCCTAAGTGGTATACTCAAACTATCAAATTCATTTCAAATGAGCGACATCAGTCATTACCCCAATTTCATAATGTCAGTCAGATTTACCTCTTCAGAGTAAGGAATGATGAGTATAGAAGGTAGAAATTGCCTATGCAGTTAAGGGTAAAATGTAAAGCCCCCCACCTCCCAAAGTAACTAGTCTAATCTAATTCTGGGGTAAAGCTAGAAATGTATTTGTGCCTATAGGTAACTTCATCCTTTCCTGATGCCAGAGATGCTAAAACTGTTTAGGGGCTAGAATACTGCTCCAAAATAATTTTAAAGCTACTTCATATGAGGCTGGAATATTACAGTAGAAAGCCAGTCAAGAGAATGGAGTCTCTGGTCTGGATGAAGAACTGAATTTCCAGTTGTGCTCATTTAACCACTTTGGCTAAGAACCATCCCTAGAAAGGTGAACTCATCTTAAGCCAGGCTAAAGAGATAGGTGGAATTACTACTTATTTTCTGATATATTAGTAGATTTTCTTTCCAGAATTTCTGCCCCTAGTGTAGTGTAAGGACCCAGAAAGAGGACCCCATCTCAAGTCCCAATTAGCGCGCACCCAAGGAGACATGAGAGACTGACTTGATGCAATGGCAAAAGGCAGTTTACTAACAAGGGCCCTTGGATCGAAACTCATCCCACACAGGGGAGAGAATTTCGATGAAGACCCCAGGAAGTTTAGAACTTTTATAGGGGGAGGCACAAGGGGGAAGGGAAAAGTGGGAAATTCTGGCGCGATTACATATGATTGGATATTTCAAACATCAGCACTTTGCGTAAGCAATCATTTTGACAGGTTGGATGGCCCACTATTTTTGACCATGATGTCTCAGACCTTCTAGGATAAACACCAGGTGGCCCATTACTCACTTGGGCATGTTTAGACTGGTCAAGATATGTCTTTGGTTGTTTCTACATTTCTGGTCACCTCGTCCCTAGAGGGGCTTGATATTTTTATTATGGCTATTCTCAGAAAGCTCAGCAAGCTGTCCTGCAGTCTTTGCCAAGTTGTTTGTGGTCTCTGCTGAGCTGTTTTAATTTTTACCCTTACAGTAGTAGCTTATGAATCACAGCCATGGAAGTGTTGTAAATGTGTCTGCTTTCTGCAAAACTTTAACTTTTCCATTACTTCTTTCTATGTCTTTTCTTCTTTATTGGTTATTTTATTTGTCTACATTTCAAATGTTTTTCCCTTGCCAGTTTCCCCTCCACAAATCCCATATCCACTCCCCTTCCCCCTGCTTTTAAGAAGGTGCTTCCCCACCAACCAATTTCCACCGCAGAGATCTAGCATTGCCCAACCCTGGTTCATCAAGCCACCACAGGACCAAGGGACTCCCCTCCCATTGATGCCAGATAAGGCCATCCTCTGCTACAAGTGTGGCTAAAGCCATAGGTCCCTCCATGTGTACTCTTTGGTTGGTCGTTTAGTCCCTGGGAGCTTTGGGAGGGGGTCTGGTTGGTTGATATTGTTCTTCTTATGGGGAAGAAAACACTGTCAGTCCCTTCAGTCCTTCCCCTAACTCCTTTATTGGAGTCCCTATGGTTGGCTGCATGCATCCACATCTGTATTGGTTAGGCTCTGGCAGAGCCTCTCAGGAGGCAACTATAACAAGCTCCTGTCAGCAAGAGGTTTTTAGCACCATCAATAGTGTCTGGGTTTGGTGTCTGTAGATAGGATGAATTCCTAGGTGTGGCAGTCTCTGAATGCCCTTTCTTTCAGCCTCTGATCCACTCTTTGTCCCTGCATTTCTTTTCAATGTCTTTTCTAAGCAGGACTTTTAAAAACTTATGCCTATACCCCAATATTGGGCTTCTTCACTTTTTCTCTAAATTTCACCTCCTACCATATGGCTGTTTATCTGCTATGTATATAATCTATGAAAGCTTCAATAGCATGGTATTTTCCCCTTCTCCTCTTCATTCTTTTTCTCCTGGAAGTTTCTGAGGTCCATAGTTTGCCTGCCCTGAAGCTTTTCTTCAAAACATCAATAGAATTTTTTCTTGTGCTTCAACAAAACAACAACGACTACAAGTAAGAACATTCTTTTCTAAGTTTTCATTCATATTCTAACATCATTTTAACGTACCTAATCAAATATTTAATTGAGACACCTGTTCAGCCTTTATTTGTGTAGAAGAATGCTAAATTTTATGCATATATGTTCTCCGTTGATGTGTATCCTTAAAAAGTCTTTTCTAATAATTGGATTCAGGTTATGTAACCAAACATAGAATACTATATGAATGGTATGTGCTTCTGGGTTTTCATATTGTTAGGAACACCATTTATGTCTGCATCTCATTGGTAATATTTTTTGCTGACTCTTCATTATTATAATTCTTTTCCAAATAATATTAAAGGGTTCAGACAAACTAAGTAAATTTAAAAACTATTTTTGAGTCCTAAAGCCTTCATGAATCTGATAATACTCTAAACTAGAAGAGCTTGAGAAAGTTACACTTTACCAGTGTGTATGAGCTTTTATAGAACGATAATGAAAGGACAGTGGGAAAAAGAAAACAATTTAATCAACTTAGAGAAATGTTTCTCCATCATTTCAGTTACTTGTGTAAACCAAATTCTAAGTACAGAATCTAACCAATGTTAATCCACTTTTGTTCATTTCACTATGAAAATAACTACTGGTCTGTAGGAAGACATCTTAAGACTAAAATTTGGGGTTACTATTGCTGTAATGAAACACCTTGACCAAAGCTACTTAGACAGTAATAAGTTTATTTGGCTTATGCTTCGACAGCATTGGTTATCATTTAAGAAAGTCAGGACAGGAACTTAAACAGGACAAGGAATCTGGAAACAAGACCTGATGCAGAAGCCATGGAGGGGTGCTTACTACCTTTCTCTACATTGTTTGCTCAGCCTGCTTTTTTATTGAACCTAGGGCAATCAACCCAGAGACACTCACAATGGGTTTGGCTTTCCCCATGAATCTCTAATTAAGAAAATGCACTACAAGCTTGCTAACAGTATGATCTTATTGAGATTTTTTTTTCAATTAAATTCCTCTCTGACCACTCTAGCTTGTGTCAGCTTGACATAAAACTAGCCAGAACAACTAGTAAAGTATACTATACTTGACACCTCTAGACTTTGTATATGTGGAGAGCTTTTGGAGCTGCTTGGCAGGAGTCTGACATTGGGCCATGACAAGGAAGTAAGTTCAGGCAGGAATCTAATTTTAGGCTAAAACAGAGAAGTAATTTCAGTCAGGAATCTAACTCTTAGGCTAGAACAAAGAAGAAGGCCTCAGGCATGAATTTGACTGTGGGCTAGGACTGGGAGTAAGCTCAGATATTTTTGTCATCCTGATGAGCCCTTAGAAACAGCAATCATGAGAGTGATCACAAGACTTTGTCTATTGCCTTGTTTGTTCCTTGACTATTTGTATCTATTGTATTGTTGATTCTTCAACCTAGTACTGACCTAAATATTTGCATGTAATTAAAAGGGTTTAAAAGAAAAGTGCGAATAAACAAACCTGCCTTCAGCCTCAGAACTGGCTGAGGTAATGCTGCAATTTTGTCTAATTGTCTTTCTTTTAATCCTCACTCTTGTGCTGGAAAACCTGTTGACTGACTGAGTGGGCTTGGTCATGTATACATTAATACAGTTTGACTACACCAATGTCTTTTGTACATTTCTCAAGAATTATGCCATTTTCCCTGAATGTATTTGTATTTTTATATATGTATGATCAGTATGATAATGGTTATTGGTTATTTTTCAATTGTTTGTTTTGCATTTGTTTAGTGTTTATTTGTGTACGTATATATGTAAGTATGTATGTATGTTTGTGAATCTCAGTCTATATATTAATGTAAGATTTTAACTTGTCAGAGATTCTTCAAGCTTTCTACCATATGAAGCTATGCAATTAAATTATGGTCATTAGATTTGATGCCAAGTAAAATCCACGGAGCTATCTCGATGACTGTTTCAACATTTTGTAGTCCAATAATGAATCAAACTGTGGTTACAATTGAAATGCATGCTATATTTGCTTTACCTCCAGCCAAATTATATTATCAACATTAAGAACTATGTTTCTGTTCCAGCCTGAGCTGCTGCTCCGGTTCATGGGTCAGTGTCTAGCAAAAGAGAGAGTGGGGATGGAAGGGCAAGAGACTCTTATAATGAAGACAAGACAGAGAGTCTGTTCAAGTCTCATTTATTGAAAGGAAATCATAGGTATATATAAGCATAAGCAGGGGAATGCAGCTGAAGACACTTTATCACATGTGCTTTGCAGCTGGGGGTATTAAACAACAAAACAAGATATGTGAGAAAAATAAGATGTTTATCAGAGTGTGCTCAGCTGTTGTAGGCTGTTGAAAACAAGTCTCTTTTCAGGATATATGGCTCGAGATGGCTGCAAGATGGTAGCTGGTTTCTGCTAGGAATCGGCTCCCAACACTTTTCTTTTTGTTTTTCATTCAACTCCCCCCCACCCCCCGCGCCATATACCACTAATTCAGAGTATACTGATAGAACTTATTTGTTAGAGAATAAATGGCCAAAGAGATTTCTAAACAGACACCATGTAAGTGACTTCGAAGGGTCATTGAAATTATTGTCAAGTGAGATAATAGAAGTTCAATATAGATAATTTCCATTAGTATTCAGAGGAACAGTCTTAGGGGCTTTCATGTATTTTATTAATTTATTTACTTATTCATTTGCTTCCCAATTACAGTTCCCTCCTCCTGCTTCCTCCCTCACACAGTCCCTTCGCCATCTCCTTCTCCTATTAAAAGAGGGAGCACCCCCTCAGTATCACCCCAACCTGCCACATCAAGACACTGAAAGACAAGGTACATTCTTTCCCATTGAGACCAGACAAGGAAACTAGGATCTACAGGCATGCAACAGATTTAGGGACAGTCCCCACCCCAGTTGTTGGGGGAACCACATGAAGACCAAGCTGCACATCTGTTACATATGTACAGAGGGCCTAGGTCCAGCCCATGATTGCTCTTTGGTTGGTGGTTCCTATCCCCTTCAGAGCCTTCAATCCTACCCCCAACTCTTAAATAGTATTTTCAACCTCTGCCAAATGTTTGACTGTGGGTACCTACATTTGTTTCAGTAAGTTGCAGAGTAGAGCCTTTCAGAGGACAGTTATGCTTTTCTTGTCTGCAAGCATAACAAAGTATCATTAATAATGTCAGGGATTGGTGGTTGCCTATGGGTTGGGTTTTAAGCTGGATTGGTTATTGGTTGGCCTTTCTTTTGGTCTCTGCTCCATTTCTGCATTTCTTTTAGACAGAACACATTTTGGGTTGAGAGTTCTATGGATGGGTTGGTGTCCTCTTCCTTCCACTAGGGGCCTGCCTTGCTACAGGAGGTGGTCTCTTCAAGTTCCATGTCTGCACTGTTAGGCAGCTGCATTGACTCCTGGAAGCTCAAGCTATTTCAGATCTCTGGGACTTCCTAAAGATTCACCCTTCCCTACAGTCTCTGGAAGCTGCAGATTTTCTTTCTTTTTTCTTTTATTTTGTTTCTTTCTTTTTTTTATTGGATGTTTTACTTATATTTCATATGTTGTCCCCTTACTCCATCCCCCACACACCCAGGAACCCCCTATCCCCTCACCCATCCTCCTGCTTCTCTGCAGATGTACCCCTACCTACTCCCCACTCCCACCTCCCCACCCTCAAAATTCCCACCCCCTGGGGCATCCAGCCTTCATGAGGCCAAGGATCTCTTCTCCCACCTATGCCCAGCAGGGCCCTCCACTCTTACATATACAGCTGAAGCCATGGATCCCCCCCCAAGTGCTCCCAGGCTGGTGGTTTAGACCCTGGGAACTGTGGTTGTTTGGTATTGTTGCTCTCCTCATGGGGCCACAAACCCTTTCAGCTCCAATGGTCTTCACTCTAACTCCTCCATTGGGAACCCCTTGATCAGTTCAATGGCTAGTTGTGAGCATCTGCCTCTGAATATGTCAGACTCTTGCAGACCTCTGAGGAAACATCTATATCAGGCTCTTATCAGCATGCACTTCCTGACTTCCACATCAGCATCTACCATTTTCATTTATTCTCCTGACCCTCTAGTCCTCCCTCCTGACACCTGATCCTGCCTCCCCATTCTCCTCTTCCACTCTGTCCCCTTCATCCCTCTTTCTCCTAGGGCTATTTTGTTTCCTCGTCTAAATGTGGTTCAATTGTCCTTGCTTGGACCTTCCTCCCTGTTTAACTTCTTCAGGCCTGTAGGGTGTATCAAGGTGTTTTGTACTTTATCCGTAATATCCACTTATCAGTGAGTACATAGTATACATTCTTTTTCTGCTTAGTTTTCACTGGTGAGAGTAGGGTATCAAAGAAATTCCCCACTTTTATTCTGTGGGGTTCAATGTGGGATTTGCACTTGTAAAGTTCCTTTTATGAATATGGCTATTATTGAATTTGGGGTTCAAAATTGAGACATCATCTCAGTGCATTTCTCCTTTGACAAGAAGTCTCTCTCCTCATCTTTTTTGATAACTTTGGGTTGAAAGTCTATTATTAGAATATTAGAATGTGAAAGTGATATTAGAATGACTACTCTACCTTGTTGTGGGTCCACTTGCTTGGAAAATCTTTTTGTAGCTCTTTACTCTGAGGTTGTTCATGTCTTTCTTGCTGCGGTATGTTTCTTGTATGCTTCAGAATGATGGATCTTGTTTGTGTGTCTAATTTGTTAGCCTGTGTTATTTTATTGGTGAATTTAGCCCATTGATGTTGAGGGATATTAATGACTGATGATTGTTAGTTTCTATTATTTTGATTTTGGAGGTGTTATTCTGTGTGTGTGGGGGGGGATTTTCTTCATTTGGTTTTGCCGTGAGATGATTAATTTCTTGTGTTTTCTTGGGTATAGTTATTATCCTTCTGTCAAAGTTTTCCTTCTAGTATTATCTGTAGGTATGGATTAAAAGAAAGATATTGTTTAAATTTGGTTTTGTTATGGAATAGCTTGGTTTCTCCATCTATGGGGATTGTGAGTTTTGCTGGTTACAGTAGTCTGGCCTGATATCTGTGGTCTGTTAAGGTCTGCAAAACATCCCTCCAGGATCTTCTGGTTTTTAGAGTCTCCATTGAGAAATCTGGAGTAATTCTGATCGGATTGCCTTTACATGTTACTTGGGATTTTCCCTTGAAACTTTTAATGTTCTTTCTTTGCTATTTATATTTAGAGTTTTAATTATTATGTCATGGGAGAATTTTCTTTTCTGGTTCAATCTATTTGGTGTACAGTAGACTTCTTGTACATTTACAGCCTCCTCTTTCTTTAGGTTAGGGAAGTTTTCTTCTATAATTTTGTTGAAGATGTTTTCTGGCCCTTTAAACTTGGAATCTTTGCCCTTTTATATTGCTATTATTCTTGAGTTTGGTCTTTTCATTGTGTCTCAAATTTCCAGAATGTTTTGGGTTATGAACTTTTCACCTTTGGCATTTTCTTTGACTGATGTGTCAATTTCTTCTATGGCATCTTTTATACCTGAGATTCTTTCCACCGTCTCTTGTATATTGTTGGTGATCCTTGCATCTGTAGTTCGTGTTCTCTTTCCAAGTTTTCCATCTCCAGGATTTCCTCCATTTTTGTTTTCTTTGTTGCTTAAATTTCCATCTTTAGGTCTTGTACCATTTTATTTATTTTCTTTGTCATTTTTATTGTATTTCTTTTGTATTTCTTTAAGTGACTTATGTTTTCTCTTTAAGCGCTTCTACCTGTTTGGTTGTATTTCCCTGTATTTCTTTAAGGGAATTATTTATATCCTTTTTAAGGCCTCTGTCATCTTCATCAAATGAGAGTTAATATCAGTCTTGCTCTTCTGGTATGTTAGGATGTCCATGGTTTGCTGTAATAGGATAGCTTGGTTCTGCTGTTGCCATATTGTATTGCTTTTGTTGATTATGTTCCTGGGGTTGCCTTTTGCCATCTATTTGTATCTGGTGTTGGCTGGCATCAGTGTCCTGCATTACAGCAGGCCTCCCCAGAGGCAGGTGGAACTGTTTGTCTTGGTTTTGAGCAGGCCTCCTATGTGTATGAGGCTAGAGTGACTTCTTGGAATGCAGACAGAGCTGTGAGGTGGGGTGTTGAGCTTGCTGCTTCATGGCCCTAGTTGGTGCAAGCACAAACCAGGTTGTAGGATCTCAGGTTGACCTGGGCAGAGCCCACAGCTCTTAGGCTCTCTGGGGTCCTTGCAGGCAGGGAGATTGAGACATGTGGTTCGTGGTGTCTCACCTGTGTGTCTCATCTTAAAGGTGGCCACTTGGGAAGCAAACAGAGCTATGGATCTCCTCTTCTTTTCTATTGTATCTGTTTTATTATTCTTAGTATATCAGTTTTACATTGAGGTGTTTGATTCAGTTGGACTTGAGTTTTGTGCAAGGTGATAAATATGGATCTATTTGCATTCTTCTACATGCACACACCCAGTTAAGCCAGCACCAGTTGATGCAGCTTCTCTCCCTTTTAGACTGTATGGCTTTGGCTTCTTTGTCTAAAATCAAGTGTCCATAGCTCTGTGGGTTTATTTCTGGATCTTCAGTTCAATTCCATTGATAAATTTGTCTGTGTCTATACCAATACCACATTGTTTTTATTACTACTACTAGGTAGTATAACTTGAAGTCACGGATGGTGAGGCAAACAGATGTTAATTCATTGTACAGGATTGTTTTATGCATCCTGGATTTTTGTTTATCTATATGAAGTTTAGAATTGTTCTTTCAAGGTCTGTAATGGATCTTGGAAATTGATGTGAATTGCACTGAATGTGTAGATTGCTTTTGGTAAGATGGCTGTTTTTACTATGTTAATCCTACAGATATATGAGCATAGGAGGTCTTTTCATATTCTGATATCTTCCTCAATTTCTTTCTTGAGAGACTTGAAGTGTTTTTCATACAGGTCTTTAACTTATTTGGTTAGAGTCACAGTAAAGATATTTTATATGGTTTGTGGCTATTGCAAAGGGTGTTGTCTTCATAACTTTTTTCTTGTTCCATTTATCATTTGTATAAATAAGGGCTACTGTTTTGGGTTTTTTTTAATTAATTTACATCCAGTGACTTTGACGAAAGTGTTTGCCAGATGTAGGAGTACTCCAGTAGAATTTTTTTAGGTTATTATGTATGCTATCATACTACAAATAGTGATACTTTGACATTTTCCTTTCCCATTTGTATTTGTATCCTCTTTATCTCCTTTACTTGTCTTATTGCTCTAGAAATGACTTGAAATACTATATTGAAGAGATAGGGAGAGAGTAGACAGGCATGTATTGTCCCTTATTTTAGCAAAATTGCTATCTGTTTCTTTCCATAAGTTTCACCACCTTACACCCCTCCCCAATATCCTCCGCAGTTCCAGGTCTCTAGCTAGACATGACTATGTCCACAGATTTCTATTCTAACTACAAGCTCTTCACTTACCCATTTCCTATCTTCTGACCACATGCCTGTTCCATTCCTAACCTCCTCTCCTATCCAGTCCTCTCTCTCCATCTACTTCTGATGACTATTTAATTTTTCTTACTGATTGATATTCATGAATCCTCCCTTGGGACCTTCTTAGTACTTAGTTTCTTTGAGAATGTAGATTGTAGTATGGTTGTACATCCCCATATGGCTAATATCCATTTATACATGAGTACATACCATATGCATACTGCATGTGTCTTTCTGGATATGGGTTACCTCATTCAGGATGATATTACCAAATTCCATCAATTTACCTGCAAAATTCATGATATCTGTTTTTAATAGATGAATAGTATTATATTGGGTAGATGTACTAGATATTCTTTATTCATTCTTCAGTTTTGGGACATCTATGTTGCTTCCAGTTTCTGCCTATAATGAATATAGCTGCTATGAATATAGATGAGCAAGTGTCCTTGTAGTACAGTGGGTCATATATTGGGTATATGTCTAGGAGCTATATAACAGGATCTTGAGGTAAAATTATTGATGATTTTCTGAGAAACTTTAAGACTTATTTCCAAAATGGTTATGCATTTTTGAACTCCTACTCACAATGGAGAACACATCCCATTCTACAACATCCTTACCAGCATGTTCTTTCACTTGAGTTTTTGATGTTAGCCATTCTGATGGGTATAAGATGGAATCTCAAGGTCTTTTTTATTTGAACTTCTCTGATGACTGAGAACTATGAACATTTCTTTAAGTGTATCTGGACTATTTGAGAATCATCTGTAAAGAATTCTGTTTAGAGTTATTAAATTAACAGGCTGGCAAGCCAAGGTAGGGTAAGATACTGCACAGAACCTTACCAACCTAAGACAGAAATGCATTGCATTTGATAATGCATATTCCATGACAGGTAGGGAAGGCATTCTTGTCAGAATGACCTAAGACAAGCTCAGTCTTGTTAATGAAATAAAAAAAGGGGAGAGAGCCTTTGGGGCTGCTTGGCAAGAATCTGACATGGGCCAAGGATAAGGAAATGAGCTGCTTGGCAGGAATATGACATTGACCAAGGACAAGGAATTAGGCTGCTTGGCAGGAATACGACATTAGGCTAGAACAAAGAAGTAATTTCAGGCAGGAATCTAAATTTTAGGCTAGTACAAGGATTTAGGCTTCAGACATGAAAATGACTTTGGGCTATGACAGAACAGTTGGCTCGGATATTTTGGTGATCCTGATAAGCTCTTAGAAACAGTGATCATAGGAGTGTCCACGGAATTGTGTTTATTGTCTTGCTTGTACTTTGACTATTTGTGTTTATTGTCTTGCTTGTTCCTTGAATATTTGCATCTGTTCTATTGCTAGTCCCTCAACCTAGAACTGACCTTAGTACTTGCATGTAGTTAAAATGATATAAAAGCAAAAAGGAGGAGAGGGATGGGATAGGGGGTTCTAGGGAGGGGAAATTGGGAAAGAGATGACATTTGAAATGTAAATAAATAAAACTTCCAATAAAAAAGAATTCTGTTTGACTTCATGGCATTTTCAAAAATTGAGTTATTTGGATAGTTGGTGTATAATTTCTTGGATTCTTTATACATTTTAGATATAATCCCTCTGTCAGATCAAGATCTTTGGTCTTGATATTGATTTTTGATTGGTCAGGTTCTTTTCCCATTCTGTAGGCTGTCTTTTTGTCCTACTGATGGTGTCATTTGCCTTGTAAGTTTTAAGAGGTCCCATTTACCAATTGTTGACCTTAGAGCATAAGCCATTGGTTTTCTGCACAGGAAGTTTTCTACTTTACTATACTTTCAAGACTATTCTCCACTTTTTCTTTAATTAGGTTTAGTGTATTCTGTTTTATGTTGAGATCTATTAGACACTTGGACTTGAATTTTGTGCAGAGTGTTAAATATGATCCTATTTTCATTCTTCTACATGCAGACATCCAGTTAGATCAACACCCTTTGTTGAAGATACTTACTTTTTTCCATTTATGGTTTTACCTTCTTTGTCAAAAATCAAGTGTCCTTATGTGCATGGGTATATTTCAAGGTCTTCAATTCCATTGATCCACCTGTCTGCTTTTATACCAATTCCAAACAGTTTGTCATTACTATTGCTCTATAGTATAGCTTGACATCAGGAATGGTGATACCTCCAGAAGTTCTTATATTGCTCAGGATTGTTTCAGCTATCCTGTTTTCTTTATTTTGTTTTGATTTTTTGGTTTGTATTTGTTCTTGCTTATTTGTTTGTTTTTCCATTTGAAGTTGTTAATTGCTCAGTCAAAGACTGTAAATAATTGTGTTGGAATTTGATAGGAATTGCAATGAATCTATAGATTACTTTTGGCAAGATCATCATTTTCACTATGTTAATCCTATGGATATACAAGCATGAAAGTTTGTTTCATCTTGTGATGTTTTTATATTTAATTTTATTTTGTCTATTGGCTTGCTGTATATTGCCTTTATTGTGTTTAGGTATGTGTCTTGTATCTCTGATCTTGACAAGACTTCTAATATGAACGGGTGTTGGATTTTGTCAAAGACTTTTTTAGCATCTAATGAGATAATCATGTGATTTCTTTTTCTTTCAGCATGTTTACCTGGTGGATTATGTTGATGGATTTTCGTATTGAACCATCACTAGATACTTGGGATAAGCCTACTTCATCATGGTGGATGACATCTTTATGTGTTCTTAGTTTTGGTTTGTGAATATTTTATAGAGTGCCCTTGCATCAATATTCATAAGCAGTATTGCTGTGAAATTCTCTTTCTTTGGTGACTTTTTGTGTGGTTAGGTACCAGGGTGACTGTGGCCTCAGTGAATGATTTTGGCAGTGTTATTTCTGTTTCTATGTTGTGGAAAAGCTTGAGGAGTATTGGTAATATCTGTTCTTTGGAAATCTGGTAGAATTTGGCTTTTAAACTATCTGGCCCTCAGCATTTTTAGTTGGTAGGCTTTTAATGACTACTTCCATTCTATTAGGGGCTATAGGGCTATTGAAATAGTTTACCAGATTTTGCTTTAGCTTTAGAAAGTGTTATCTTTCTAGAAAATAATCCATTTCATTTAGACTCTCCATTTTTTGATATACAAGCTTTTGAAGTAAGATCTAATAATTATTTGAATTCCCTCATTATCTCTTGTTTTGTCTCCTTTTTCATTCTTAATTTTGTTTATTTGAATATAATATCTCGATCTTTTATTCAGATTGACTAAGGGTTTTGCATCTTGTTGATTTTCTCAAAAATCAGCTTTTGATTTTGTTAATTCTTTGTATTGCTCTGTTTCTAATTGATTGATTTCAGTTCTGATTTTTATTATTTGATATTCTCCTTGAATTTGTTTGCTTCCTATTTATTTTTCTAGAGTTTTCAGATATACTTTTAATTTGCTGGTATGAGAACTCTCTTACTTCTTTATGAAGGCACTTAATGCTATGAATTTTCCTCTTAGTGCTGCTTTCATTGTGTGTGATAAGTTTGAGTATGTAGTGCCTTTATTTTCATTACATTTTAGAGTCTTTAAATTCTCTTTTTTCAGGGACCCAGATATCACTGAGTAGATAGTTATTCAGTTTCTATATGTTTGTAGGTTTTCTGGTGTTTTTATTGTTGTTGAAGTCCAGCTTTAATCCATGCTATAATAAGATACAGGGTATTATACTAATTTACTTATATCTGGTAAGGCTTGCTTTATTATAGACTGTATGGTCAGTTTTGGAGATGATTCCATGATCTTCTTAGAGAAAGGTATTTTCTTTTGTGTTTGGGTGATATATTTTGTAGATATCTATTAGCTTCATTTTATTTATTACCTCAGTTAGTTCCATTATTTCTTTGTTTATTTCTTCCTCAATGATCTAACCATTGGTGTCAGTAGAGTATTAAAGTCTCCACTATTAACATGTAAGGTTCAATATGTGATTTATGCTTTAATAATACTTCTTTTACAAATGTGGATGCTCTTGAATTTGGGGCACACATGTTTAGAATTAAGGTACTGTCTAGGTGGATTTTTCCTTTGATGAATATGAAGTATCTATCCATGTGTCTTTTGATTAATTTTGTTTGAATATCTATTTTATTAGATATTAGAATGTGTTCTCCAGTTTTTCTTATGGGGTCCATTCAGTTGAAAAAGCTTTCTCCAGCTATTCACTCTGAAGTAAAGCCTATCATTGTTGCTGAGGTGTCCTTCTTTTATGTGGTATTATGATGGATGGTGTTTTCACATACATTTTGTTAGTCTGTGTTTTTTTTATTAGGGAATTCAATTTATTGATTCTGAGAGATGTTAATGACCAATGATTTATTAATTCCTGTTATTTTGATGTTGGTGTTGGTACTATGGGTGTCTGTGTATGGAAAGATATTGTTTAAATTTGGTTCTGTCGTGGAATATATATATATATTTTCATTTGTAGTAATTGAAAGTTTTCCTTGGATTTAGATAGACATTTGGAACAACAGATTGATTTTCTTTATCTTATTCAAATTATTGGAAGGCGGTTCAGAATTTAAGAGTAAGGAGCCATCTTGAGTGTCATGCCAAATACTAATGGATCTGTGTTACTTCTAAAATTTACAATGATAGTCAATGTAATTAGGAAAAAGTTTAATGACACTTGCAGAGTATTTGGCACAATCCTAACACCTCTCCAGATGTTTAAATTTGGCATAGTGAGATTATGAACTTAAAGAATGCTACTCTGCTGAGCTTTGATGCTACAGATACTGCTGATAAATTTATTCATGGCCTGAGGTCCTTATTTCCATTTTGGTGAAGCTTCAAGAATGGCATATATAGCATGGTCATGCTTGCCCTTTTTGTCCTGGGGATATTTTTATTCCTGCCAATTGTGTTAAAGCTTATTTTTAACAGCATCAACATATTGGCAGCCAAATTACATGGCTTGAACCTGAAAATGGACCCCAAGACAAAGTTATTAAATTACCGTACTGGCAAGCCAAGGATGGGTAAGATTCTGCATAGAGCCATACCAATCTAAGATAGAAGTGCATTGCTTTGGATAATGCATATTCCACGATGGGTAAGAAAGGCATTGTTGTCAGAATGACCTAAGACAGGCTAAGCCTTGTTAAAGAAATAAAAAAGGGGGAGAGACAGAGAGCCTTTGGGGATGCTTGGTAAGAATTTGACATTGACCAAGGACAAAAAAATGGGCTACTTGGTGGGAATATGAAAGTAGGCTAGAACAAAAAAGTAATTTCAGGCAGGAATCTAAATCTTAGGCTAGAACAAAGAAGTAAGCTTCAAGCATGAAAATAACTTTGGGTTAGGACAGAGAAGTAGGATCACATATTTTGATCATCCTGATAAGTCCTTAGAAACAATGATCACAGTAGTGTTCACAGAACTTTGTTTATTGTCTTGCTTGTTCCTTGAATATTTGCATGTGTTGTATTGCTAGTTCCCTAACCTAGAACTGACCTTAATACTTGCATGTAATTAAAATGGTATAAAAGTGTATTGGAAAAACATAAAATAAATTAAAAATTAAAAATTAAAAAATAGAAAGTTTTGCTGAGTATAGAACTATGGTGTGCCATGTATGCTCTTTAAGAGTCTGTAAGACACCTGCCCAGGCTCTCTGGCTTCTATCAATGTTGAGAAGTCAGGAGAAATTCTAATAGGTCTGTATTTATACATCTTTTCGGCATTTATCCCTTTAGCTTTTAATATTCTTTTGTTGTTGTTTTGTACATTTAATATTTTGATTATTACATGATATGAATTTGGGTTTTTTTGTTTTTTGTTTTTGGTCTAATCGATTTGATGTTCTACAAGCTTCTTTTATGTTTATAGATATATCTTTCTTTAGGTTGGGAAATTTTTCTTTTATAATTTTTTTGCATATATTTTCTGGGCCATCAATTTGAGAGTCTTCTCCAATTTCTATTATTCTTAGGTGTGATCTTTTCATAGTGTCTCAGTTTTTGTGAATGTTTTCTGTCAAAAACTATTTAACTTTAGTATTTTCTTTAAAAGATATATGAATTTCTTCTGTCATATCTTTTACACCTGATATTCTTTTTTCCATCTTTTTTATTGTTGGTGATGGTTGTATCTGTAGTTCCTCTTCAATTCTATACGTTTTCTATAACCAAGGTTGCCTCTGTATTTTTTTTTATTTAGTACTTCTATTTCTCGTTTCTTATATTGAACAGTTTCAGTCATTTTCTTTACTTGTTTGATCATATTTTCATGTATTTCATTATATTTATTCATTTCCTGTTTAAGGTATTTATTTACTTCATATTTAAAGACCTCTATCATCTTAATAATATTATACTTAATTCCTTTACTTGTGATTCAGATATTTTAGGATTTTCAAGGCTTGCTGTAGTAGAATAGCTGTGTTTTGCTGGTGCCTTATTGCCTTGGCTGTTGTTGGTTGTGTTCTTATGCTGGACTTCAGCCATCTGTTTTTTTTTTCTAGTGTTTGCAGGCCTGGTAATCTTTGATGGGAGGTAGGTTCTGTGCATTCAGACAGAGCTGGTAGTCTCTGATATCAGCAGGCTTCCGGTTTTGCAGGTAGAGGTGGTTATCCCTTGTGGATTCAGGCTTTCATGGATGCAGAGTTGGTAGTCCCTAATCGGGCTATTGTTTATTCTGGGTAACAGGCCTCCAGGAATGCAGGCATATCTCTAAGGATGTAGGTAGAGGTGGTCATCCCTGACTGTTGAAGCCCTTTGTTTGTCCTGTGTCCATTATTTCCAGGGATGAAGACAGAACTATGGCCAGGGAATTGGAGTGCAGAGGGGGAAAGCCAAATTTTGCTGTTGCTGGGCTTGCTCAGAGGGGCGGGAAGACAGGGAATTGAAGTATACCTTTCGCCTAGTGGTCCCTGATGATTGAAGAACTCTGAAATTGCAGGTCAAGCTATGTACCAGAAGGTGGATTATAGAGGGGAAAGGACATACCTCAAGGCTGCTGGGCTTTCTTTGGGAACTATTGTGCAGGGTTTTGGGGCATGGGACTTTACCTGGTAGTCCCAGGTGGTAGTTGACCTCCAGCAATCCTGGAGGAACTATGTTCCAGGGAATGGATTGTAGATGATGTCAACAGATTCTTAATAATTTATTGAACTTGAGTCTTGTAAAACAAGATTCTTGGTTTTAGTGCAGAAAATAATTTCAGAATGAGCAAATGTGAGGTAGGGTTGTGGTTCATTAAAATGTTTTTAATAAATTTACTAAGCATCCAGGTGAAGAAAAGGAAAGATGTGCTTGGGATAAATGTAAGACACCCATGAAAACATGTATATGGGCTTTTTGAAGTGTGAGTGACACTTCATTGTCTTTAACAGCAGTCATACATACAACTTTAATTGGGTTTGAAGCTATTATCTTCAAAATGTTCCTAAGGAAGCTAAATAAGGTCATAGGGTTGTTACTGAGGGACATCTATCAGGATTATATTTGAGGAAGCAATATTCTGGATAACTCAGATGCAGGAGGTAGGATATTTCCATTGTACACAAAGTAGTTTTATAATTTAAATTTATTTTATGTGTATGAATGTTTTTCCTACATGTGTGTGTATTACATGCATGCTGTGTCAGTTGAGTCTAGAAGAGAGAATAAAATCCTATGGGATTGGAGTAATTGATGATTATGAGCTGTCATGTGGGTGCTGAAAACAAAACTGAGATCTTAGCAGGAACTAGTGCTAATATTCACTGATCTAACTCTCCAGACTCATTTTGAAGATCTGCCAAAATGTCTGGAAGGAATGATGTCCTATTCAAATAATATACCTTCAGACTATTTTGTCATAGCTATATTAAATAATGAATAGTAGCTCTGCCAGAAACCTTCATCATAATTATTCTTAATTGTGCTGGAATTCTAGTTTGTCAGTTATCTAGAGGCTTCAATCAGATTCCAGGGGCAGGAACTCCTTCTTCTTCTTCATATTTTTCTTTAATTTTTCATCTTCTTTACTTGCCTCAATTATGACAACTGTTTAGGGAAGTGTTGATTGAGAATTAATATTATATTTCTTTCTTTGAATTTGTGTGTGTGTGTGTGTGTGTATGTGTGTGTTTTTGTGTGTAGCTATGAGTGGAAATGCAAGTGGAAGTCATTTAACTTGGTATCATCCTTAAAAACACTACTTATTTTGAAATAGAATATTTCATTAGCCCAGAGCTTACTGATTCAGCTAAACTGGCTGGACAGTGAACCCCAGGGTTCCTCTAGTTTCCAATTCCTAAGCATTGGTATTACAAGTACATGTTAACATACCCGTGTTTTTATGTGAGTGTTAGGATTGAACTCATGCTTATGTGACAAGAACATTACCTTCTGAATTATCTCCCTAGGTCAACGTTTGAAAGAACACTTAAAGATTGTCTTCATTTGACACGAACTTTAACATTTAATCTATATTTCCCTGAAACTTCTAAAACCAACAACTTTACATGAACACACACACACACACACACACACACTGAAAGAGAGAGGAAAGAGAGAGAAAAGAGAGAGGGGAGAGAGAGGAGAGAGAGAAAGAAGAGAGGAGAGAGAGAGAGAGAGAGAGAGAGAGAGAGAGAGAGAGAGAGAGCATCTGTTTCAAATGCTTCTTCCAAAGTGACTCAGTGGCCAAAATAGTATTTAAACTTCAATAAGTCTTACTTTGTTGTTATAACATTCCCCCCCCCCTTTTTTTTTTATCTTGGCACAGATTGTTGGGGGAAAGATGCTCTTTAAAGGGATTATTTGTTAGTAATTGCTTTCTTAGAGAATTTTGAGTCCCTGTTCAGGGATTTTAATCTAGTGTCTCAAGTTCTAAAACTAACCTCTCTTGACATGCTTTGTCTCCTGCATTTCACCAAAGAATCTTGGCTAATTTCTCATGTAATATTTAAAGTTTGAAATATATATATATAGTTTTGGTTCTTCAAAATGATGTCATATATCGCTTTATAAGTAGATTATGCCATAGTGACTATTGTAGCTGGTGATTACAATAGGTTTTAATGCAGAGCCAAAAATCAGTAATCTTTTACCAATAGTATAAAGAGATTAACATGACTGAATTAGGAGACTTATATAAGTCAAGTATCTGTTTGCAAAAACTAAAAATAATTTTAAAATGCTTAAATATAAAGGTTAGCATAAGGAATATGATAATTTTAATTTATTAAAAGCAAATTTTAGTATTGTACCCCATTTACCTCTTTGTACAAATGTAGCATTTTCTTTAGTATATTGGCTAGTTGCACAGTCAAAATACTGCATCAGATACATTGTTTATTTCTTCAGAAGTTATTGCTTTTGATTAGAACATCGAAGTGTCACTGTACTTCAACTATTTTTTAAAAAGTATCTCTTTATTTACCTTTCATAATAGTCTTTTGTTTTGCATTTTATTTTTATGGTTGTTCCCAATGCTACTGCACCTCATGTTCTAGCCCCTTTCTGTGTTATCTACATGCTTCTTATTTTACTTGAATATTTTTCTTAGATAAATGTAGAAGTTTTCTTTTTACTTAGTTTTCACCTGATGCCATGCTAAGGGAGGCAGAGCCGTACAGTAAATATCAAACAGCCCTTAGGGAAATTGAAAGAGTTGCCTTCACAGCCTGAATCTGTTGCTGACTAGCTGTGTTTTTATGCACAAATAGCATAAACTTGGGGCTTTTCATTTATATAATAGAAACAATGATCAGCTTTTAAAAATAGTTACTGTGGAGTTTAAACTGAATAAAATGTCTCATTTCTGTGGACAGTAATGGTTGTTATGAGTTTTATTATTAATGTTCTTTATTATGATAACTGCAGAGAAATGTTCAGGTGGCTCTACCACTTTATATAAGGATGTCACAATCAGATTTCACTATTGTCCCCAATTACTTCTAAGGGCTAAGAAAATTAGTCAAACAGTTCTCTTTTTGTCTGAATGGCAGAAATAAATCATCTACCTAGGGAGTCGTGCCAACTATTAGCTGATTAGTTTTCCCCATAGGTGTTGGCCTTATAGTAATCTATAAATATTAGGAGGTTGTTATTTATTTCTTCAAAGAAAGCCTTTATTAAGGGCTTTAGTAGATGAGGTAAAATTCCTATGTGTTCTTGTGACTGTACAAATGGAATTACAAAAGTCAATTTCAGCAGGAGACTTGTAGACAACTACCATTCATTTTTTTCCCCTTTAAGAAACGTCTTCTTTGTCTTCTTATGGTTTTATATTCTTAGGAGCCTTTCTAGCACTCCTGTGACCACCCTTCCTCCAAGCAAATCAGAGAGTAACAAAGAACAGTGGGAACTGTTAACATGGTATTCTGAAACATCATTCTGATTTCCCTTAGGAAACCATTTTGACATTTTATCAGCCTGTGTCTAGTAGTCTATGGAGCTTTTACTTTCATTTAAGACTTAAAGTACATAAAAATCAATTGTATTTTTGTTATATTTGCATTTATATAGCTCCTTTAATATATTTTATATCATACTTCTTCTACAGACCAATGAATTATATAGTTTTATGGCAGACTAGAGTTGGCAAAGTTGAAACCTATTATTTACAAAAATCCAAGTTTTACACATTTCTCCAAGTGAAAATGAACACTGCAGCTTGTGGAAGAGTGTAAGTGTGGGGTGCAGGAGCATGATTGACACATATCAGCCATTATTTTTCAATGCCAACAGTGACCATTAAACATTACAGTGACTATGTGAGTATTATGGGATTTACCTCAGCTCAATAAGACAACTAGCATCACCTCAGGTATTTGCATCAAAATTACCATAAATTGCTTAAAATGGATTTATAGAGGTTACAAGTGATACTTCATAAAGTATACTCGTATTATTTACTATAGAAAGGATGTGTAAATGATATGTATCACTAAAATGATACAAGGGAAGTCATATTAACACAATTAACATAAATTGTAGCCTCTGCTGTGTATTTCACAGCTAGATTTTCAGCACAGAATTGGGAAGATATACCATCAAATTTGTAATAAAGTGATCTATCGAATCTAGTTGATTGAAAGTTAAATATTCTAATTTATATATAACTTTTTTCTCATAAGTAGCATTTTATTTCCTAAATTCGACATTTTTTCCAAGTTTCCTATGTTCATTTTCTTAAAACATACCCACCTTATATAATATAGTGGCACTACTAGTAAGTGTGGTCTTGTTAGAGTAGATGTGGCCTTGTTGGATGAAATGGTTTTGAGGTCCAAGATGCTCAATCCAGACCTAGTGTGACTTTCTCTTCCTGCTGCCTGCTGATCTGGAGCAGCTCCTTTTGCTATGAAGCTTCCCACCATGATAAAATGTCCTAAATTTTTGAAATTGTAAGCCAACTCTAATTAAATGCTTTTCTTCATAAGAGTTGCAGTGGTCCTGATATCTCTTCACAGCAATAAAATTCTAAGACAATGTATTAGATAGAAGAAATGATGCTAATCTACACTTTGGGGTGAATCAGAATCTTTTCTCATGTTCCTCTACGCTAATGTAGCTTCTTTAATCTTTTCTTGTAATTCTACTGCTCTAATCTCACAGTGGTTGAAGTTCTTCTTTTTAAAATATACTTTTATTTAAATATGAAGGCATGGAGGCTGATAGTTGAAAACATTTCAGAAGTATAAGCTTGACTAATGGATGAATCATTTAAAATGTCCAAAATTTAAACTTGGCCATTTTAGTACTGATGGACCATTTGAGTATATTTCTGATATATACATTCATACTATCAACTCCAGACCTAGGAGAATATAAAGATGTAATGAAAATATGATTCAGCCTTTGTTTCCTTAAATAAGTCAATAAATCTTTTAAAATGTAAATTTCACATATTTTTAGATAGAATCTTGTCCTTCCCCCTCTTTCTCTTTCACAACTGTGTTAGTATTGTTTGGACTGATATGAGAAAGAAATAATGGCTTTGGCACACTTCTGATAACGCAATTCCTAATTCCTAACAACTAAAACATAGACAAAAGATGAATCTTAAATTCATCATAGGCACCTAAAATAGAAATGAGTTTAAATTAACTTTTCTGCCTTTTTTCCACTGGATGGTTTTAGTGCTTTTGTCAAAGATCAAGTGACCACAGGTGTGTGGGTTCATTTCTGGGTTAGGAGAGGAAAGTAGTCTCAAATATTTTGGTATTCCTGATAAGCCTTTAGAAACAGTGATCACAGGAGTGATCACAGGACTTTGTTTATTGCCTTGCTTGTTCTTTAACTATTTGTGTTTATTGTCTTGCTTGTTCCTTGACTATTTGCATCTATTGTATTGTTAATTCCACAACCTAGAACTGACCTTAATACTTACCTGTAATTAAAATGGTATAAAAGCAGATAGGGAAAAATTACTTTTTTCTGAATGTATACAAAATATGGAAATCAAAACTAACCCAAAACTTTTCTACTCAAAGTTTTTTTTAAAAATATTAATCAATCATGAACCAACTGGAATTAGATAAAAGATGAAAAGCATATATAGTTTCTAAAACTAAAACAGCATCATAGGGCAAAATGAATTGTCTGCTATAGGGACTTTGAATTTTATGAAATTTTATTTGGTTTAATTTATTTTATTTCTTTTTCCTTTTCTTTTTTCCTTTTCTTTCTTTCTTTCTTTTTTAAGAATTATCTATTTATTTTATGTGTATGAGTACACTGTTGTCAGACACACCAGAAGAGGGCATCAGATCTCATTACAGATGGTTGTAAGCCACCATGTGGTTGCTGGGAATTGAACTGAGGACCTCTGGAAGAGCAGTCAGTGCTCTTAACCACTGAGCCATCTCTCCAGCCCAAATGTTTTCTTGTTTTTGTTTTTTGTTGTTGTTTTTAATTTTGTTTTATGAGACAGGGTTTCCCTGTGTAGCCCTTGCTGTCCTGGAACTCACTCTGTAGACCAGTCTGGCCTCAAACTCAGAAATCTGCCTGCCTCTGCCTCCCAAGTGCTGGGATTAAAGGTGTGTGCCACCACTGCCCGGCTGGTTTAATTTTTTAAAGAAAATATCCAGTATATGCTATATTTCATCTCAACAAACAAGTTTAATTTCAGGGGAAGCAGAAACAGATGTTCTTAATAGTATGCTTATTATGCTTATTATATTAGTAATAATAATAATAATGTTATCATTAATAATACACCTTCAACAAGTTAATTCCAACGTGTGAATGGAAGCAGTTTGCTCCTGAATACTTTCTGAAGGATACATTTCTATGTTTGTCATTTGTCCCAAATACATATTTGCAGAAATTTTCATGATGTTAAACACATTAATTATTGTATAATGCCATTTAGTTTTATGAATTCTATTCTTAGTTTACTTAGGAATTTCCTTTTTTCTTTATGACAACACAGTATAAGCTTATAGTTTCCTGTATAGAAAGCATCAGTTAGAGCAATATTAAAATTAACCCAGTAGATACATCACTTGGTGCTTTTAAACCAAGATTCAGTATAATATTCTTTAGTTCTAAAAAGCAATGAACATTAAAATACTCTTTGTGTATAGTATACATATAATATGTATTTAGTTCTGTATCATAAATTTGCTTTTACAATTATCATATATAGCCTTCACATTTTAACAAAGTATACTTATGTTAGATATTTATATTTTCCCATCAAAGCTAGAATATTAAATTCTTACAAAAGTAAAAATTTCAGGTAAATGTGAAAGTAACATTCTTATTCTTTGCTTCTAGTAATTTCTCTTGTCTTATGTGTTGTTATGTACAATGTATACTCATCAGTTTTGATCTTATGTTATCAATCATTATTCTAAGGTCCTACTATGTGAAAAAGTCTTTGCTAAATACTAAGGATAATATAAAAATAAAGAGTAAGGTACTTTTTGCCTTCAGGGTATTTATAGAAATGTTTATGGTACTAAGTAAAATTTAATGTCTCCATAAAAATGTATCCCCACATTACAAAATTATCAGAATTTTGGCTTCATGCTTGTCTTTCCTTTTTGATCAGGAGTTATCTGAAGATAGAAATGGATTTCAGTATCCTACTGAAAAGCTCTGTACTTTCAGTTAGGTGTATACCACGTCTTTGATGTCCTGCTTCATTCTCTTTTAAAATCTTTTTGAAATTCTTCTTAATGCTTTAAAGATAGAAATGTTCCCAGTAAATAATATAGATGTGTTTTGAGTCTGCATTTTTCTACATGACAGACAGTAGCCATGTATGTTGAGCTTTAGAAATAAAACTATTTATAACTGAGGTGTCTTGTAAAAGTAAAATATACTAGATTACAGTGAATGGGTATACCTAGAACAATGTAAAATAGTCTCAGAAATTGTTTTCATTACATGCAGAAATGGATTTTTGATTATATTTAAATATTATTTAGCATTAAAATTTCTTTTTTAAAAAAAGATTATATTTACTAGAAAAGTTTAAATTCATATAATTCACATTGATGGTTCATTATGTGGTTGCTGAGAAGTTTTAAGCCCTTTTTTTTTACTCTTTTCTTATTAATCACGCACACACCCCATTTTTACTCTTAAACAAATAAACAGTCAACCAAACAAAACAAGAAATTTATGTGTTTCTAGGATGAATGCTATCTTTCTTTTCCACTTTGCATGCCTCCTAGCATAGACTATAACAAAGGCTCACTCACTTCATCCATCATCCAGCAAGCCTCATGCCGAGATATATTTTAGATGGCTGTCCAAACCATCTTTTGTAAAACTATTCTTAATACTTAGCTATATTTCTTGCCTCTTGAAATTGTTTCCCTGTATGTAATTTCTGACTTGGAATAGATCCCTGTAAATATTAGATGGACTGATGAAGAAAATCACTGAATATTTAGAAATAAAACCAAGTAATACTGAGGCAGAAGGATTGCAAATTCAAAGTCACCTTGTTCAATGGCAGCCTAGGTAATGAAGCAAGCCTCTGTCTCAAAATAAAGGTAAAAACAGAACCAGAATAAAAACCAAGGAATAAAATTGATGATTTCTAATTAGGAAACTAAAAGCTTATCATACTGTGTTGTCATAAAGCAAAGGGGAAATTCCTAGGTAAACTAACAATAGTATTTACAAAACTAATGGCATTTTACAATAGTGACTGTGGTTGACATCATGAAAATGTGTGTATTTGGGACAAACAACAAACATATTGATATATCCAGAATACAGAAAGTATTCAGAAGCAATATATTTCTATTCACTATTAACTATTTGACAGAACTGTGTAAGTACCTCTAACCCAAACATACCAACACAGAATTAAAATGGGGCAGGGCAGTGATAAAACTCTCTTCCCTTTCCTCACCATAACACATACAAAGCACAATAAAACCCCAAATCAAAGCAGAAGTCACTCACTCAAAAATAAGTGTTTTAAATGTTTATTTTCCAGAAAAACCTTCTACAAGATAGTCTCAAGCCTTTGTCTTTTTGTTGTAGCTCCAATGTCAAAAGGCGATGGAAAATGTATTGATACTTCAAAAGTTTCTGCAAGTAGTGGCAATGTCCAATCAAGCAGTTGTTGGACCATTTCATATAAGTTAGTGAATTTTTCACTGTTGGACAGAATGGTCCTTGCATAATGGTTTTGTAGTAAGGCTTCAAAATGCTGAATAGATTCCCTGGTAACCGTTACCAAGGAGAGTGGACTGGTTTATTTGAACATTGTAATTAGGTGCAGATCCCAAGTCATAAGCTCCATAGCTGTATAGGAAGAAATAATCTCCATTAGAGCCATG
This sequence comes from Grammomys surdaster, assembly GCF_004785775.1. NCBI lineage: Eukaryota > Metazoa > Chordata > Mammalia > Rodentia > Muridae > Grammomys > Grammomys surdaster. Next base: position 5,945,470 of record NW_021604563.1, read on the forward strand.
AAAAGCTGGCAGTGTATTGCAGACATTCAGAAAATTGCCGTATACATGGGAGAAATTAAGTCCTCCAGTGCTTCCACCACTTCCAACTGCCCCACAAAAGTTTCCATTTGCTCCGAAGCTATGTTGATTTGGTCCAAAAATGTTATGGGTCGCTCCCACAGAATACTGACTTGACCCAAAAGCATTTGGGTTTGCCCCCAGAACATACTGGCTTGTCCTGAAAACATTTGGGTTTGTTGTCAAAACATAGTGGCTTGTCCAGATATCATATGGGTTTGCCACAAAAGCATAGCAGTTTGGCCTGAAGCTATCTGAGTTTGTACCCAAAGTATACTGGCTTGCCCCAAAAGCATATGGGCTTGTCCAATAAGCATATTGACCTATCCCAAAAGCATCTGAGTATGTTCCCAAAGGATATTGGTTTGTCCAGAAAACATTTGGGTTTGCCCCCCAAACATATTGGTTTATCCCAAAAGCATTTGGGTATGCTGCCAAAGTATACTGGCTTACACCTAAAGCATTTGGGTATGTTCCCAAAGTGTATTGGCTTGTTCTTAAGGTGTTTGGAATTGTCCCAAGCATATACTGGCTTGCCAAGAAGGTATTTTGGTTTGCCCCCAGAGCATAGTGGCTTACCCCTACAGTATTTGAGTTTGACCTCAAAACATTACGGCTTGCCCTGAAAGCACTTGAATTTGTCACAAGAACATTGGAGTTAGCCTGGAAAGCACTGGTGGTATCCCTGAAACCACGGGCATTTGCCAAAGTGACATCTGAGTTTGCTCTAGAAGTATATGAGCCAGCCCTGTGGGCATCTTGGTTGGCTTCTTGAGCACCTGAGTTAGCCATAATGTGAAAGCTTTGGCTGCCTCCTCCTCTCCAGTGGTTTTCTAACTCCGCAGCTGGAACAGCTTTTCTCGCCCTATCCTTAGCTCTAGTCCTATTTTTACTCAGTTGTCTTGCAGGATATTCTTTAGGGAATGCCATTTTAACTTCACAACGGCTGGAGCCAATGAAATGGTACCTGGTTTCTAAGACCTTTCTAACAGCATTTTCATCCATGTATTTGATAAAACCGAAAGCTCTTCTTTCCTGCGTATCTGAACACAGTGGAAGCTCAATAGCCTCTATCTGCCCAAATGTGCCAAAGTAAGCTCTTATTTTTTCTTTAGACATCCAAGGATTCAGCCCACCCACAAAAACCTTTTTGATGGGGAATTGAGATTCAAGGGCTTTAGCCCTTTTAAATTCTACTTTCTTGCCATCGACTTTGTGGTCTTTCACTCGAAGCACCTTCTCTACTGTGGAACTGTCTTTGAACAGCACGAATCCAAATCCCCTAGACAGACCGGTATTTGAGTCTATTTTTATAATAAAATCTATTATCTCACCGAACTTAGACAAGTATTCCAGAAGTACTTGCTTGTTCAGTTCTTGGGAAAGTCCCCCAATGAACATCTTACTGGCATCCTGTTGGTTCTTGGTGGCATCAATTCTGAACCCTTCCCGGAATTGGTCTCTTTCATTGTACTTTCTCACAGCGAGGCTGGCAGTAATCATGGTAGATAGGCTGGATGGAGGTTACTTGACTGTTGGTGAAACAACGGCTGAGGCACAAATGGTGGCGGCATAGCCGTCCTCAGGGAGTTGGGGGAATTGTCGCACAATAGTGACGAAATAGAAACAAGTATTACGACTAGAGCCCGCGCAGGACTACTTTGTATTCTAAACTGGGGGGCAGGGCTTGTGTCTGATTTGTCTAGCAAAGGTATTGATGTTTGTCATGCAAAAGCAGGCATGCCTATAAACTTTGTTTTTCTGCTCATAAGGCCCACAAAAGGAATAGTTTGGTACAAAAGGAAGCTTTTTCATTGTTATTTTTGTCTTTTCAAAAATATGTCTTTTCATATCTCTATGAATTTTGTCAAAAACAATTTATCTTTCCTCAAAAGTGCCTTGAATGTCAGAAAAAATCACCAATTCATTTCATGCTTTAGATGAGTTTAGTATTAACTCTACCTATATGGGGGCTGAAATGAGAAAAGAATACAATGTTGAAACATCCTACAGGAAAAACAAAAAGCCTATGGGTTTGTAATTATATTAAAGGGATCTAACGGAACACTTTAAAGTAAGAGCTTCAATGCGATTCATTTATAAATTTTACCATTTTAATGTTAAAATGTATTCACAAGATTATCTATCATAATAATAATGAATTTTTTTTATTGGATAATTTATTTATTTATATTTCAAATATTATCCCCTTTCCTGGTTTCCCCTCTTCAAAATCCCTATCCTGTCTACCCCTCCCCCTGCTTCTATGAGGTTGTTCTCCTACCCACCCAACCAATCCCACCTCACCACCCTGGCATTCACCTGCACTGGGGCATCCAGCCTTCACAGGACCAAGGGCCTCCCTTCCCACTGATGCCAGATGAGGCCATCCTCTGCTACATATGCGGCTGGAGCCATGAGTCCCTCCATGTGTATTCTTTGGTTAGTGGTTTAGTCCTTGGGAACTCTGGGGGACGCTGTCTGGTTGGTTGATATTGTTGTTCTTCCTGTGGGGTCATCATCTGCAAAATTCCGGATCTCATTAAGCAGTCCCTCATTTATCTATAGCCCACTTATTGGTATAATCCGTTGATTTTCTGTTTTACTTCTTATGTATACTGCTTTCCAGATTGCTGTGCTGTATTATACAATAGTATTTTGTTCTTTATCCATTGTGTGGATATAAATACCATATTCTGTTTTCATATTTCACAATATCACTTGTCAGTTTGATTTTGTCCCATTATTCCATTCATGCAACACATTCACACACACACATGCACACACACACACACACACACACACGCACAAATTATCATGGGATTTTTTTTCTGTCAGTCGTTATTTCCTTTTAGTGTGTGGGTAGTAAGTATAGATCTCTCAGTTTTCTATTCTATGGAAAACATTTAATATTAGGAACTTTTTCCAATATTCAAAGGCCACCGCTCAAATTTTAGATTATTGTTTTTGGGCAATTTCTGTCCTCGTTACTACACATTAGGTATAATCAAGTAGTTTATCTCTATAACCTTTTCTTTCTAATATTAGTTCCTTTGAAGAGGAAGATTTTAAGTGTCTCCCTAACTTTTCTCATAGTTCATGTATATAATCATTCTCAAGGAATTTTTGAAATTATTTAATGTTTATGGCATTGTTGCTATATTAAGAATAATGGCCACTTATTTCTCTCTCCAAACAGAAGGCTGGAGTATTAAGAATAGTTTAAAGACCAGAAAGGAAGCTATGTGCACAAAATACCTTCAGGGCTTGACATTTGCAGCTGACCACATGATGATTGTTATGCTGGTCTCCCTGCTATGCCATGGTCCAATGGGTGGGATCAGTTGAATGCTGGAAAATGCTAGACGTGAAGAGATAAAATATAGTTTCATAATATGCTGATGAAAATAATCAATTTGCATAAGGATATTATTTGCCATGTTTCTCCAGGAAATGGCTGATTTTTTTAAAGCTTCACTTTTCCCAAATAGTTTTCCTTTTTGAACCAAAATGTGTTATGACCTAACCACATAAATTGTCACTGGAGGCTGAGTCAAACTCTTTTCTATCACTTTTATGACCATGGACAAATTCCTGTGTTCTACATATGAAAATTCAGCTTGAGAACTCACTAAGCTCTCAAGGCCACCATTCCTATTATGAAGAGACTTTCATAAATAATAAAAATATTTTATAGGAGGGTTAGTCAAGGTTCTCTAGAGAAATAATATAGAATAAATCTTTTCTGTTTGTACACATATATAGATGCATGCACACAGATACACACACAGAGACGGGGGAAGGGGGGAGGGACAGAGGGGGAAGGGGTTCAAATACCAGGGACGGAATGGACTTGCTAGCATAAAGGCAAAGAACAAAAACTTCCTGTCTTCTATGCCCTTATGTAGGCTCCAGCAGAAGAAGTGTCTTCCTACCTCAAGATCTAGATTAATAGAATGTATCTTCCTGACTTGATGATCTGGATTAGAATTAAATTCACCAACTTCAAACCCAGCCCCCTCACCAAGAAAATCCCACAGGTTTGTTCTAAATTTCTGGATTGTAGTTCATTGTAGAGGTAGTCAACTTGACAACCAAGAATAGCCATCACAGTAGGTATCTAGTAAGGTTTCTGTGATGTTGTCTGTAGTTAAATGAGTTAAATTTTATATGAAATGTGGGTGTGTCATTCTCTATATACTATTCTCATACATGGCACAAAGAGTAAAATAATGAAAATACTTTCTTTGAAAATATATAATACTGTCAAACAAACTGAGTGAAGATAAATGTTCAATAAGAAAAATAAAAAACAAGACAAAAACCTGTGGGAATGAGGTTCAGAGCAAACAAGTGTCAAATATAATCAAAATATGATATAGGGAATTTTTTGCTAAACGATTCATTTTTACCCCATTAAGTAACTTATTCTCCTTACACTTCAATTTTTGACAATATTTGTCACACGAAAGAGCTTTTTCTTGAGAATCATGACATTTTTTCTATATATCAATTTTACCTCACATCTAGTACCAATTTCTGCCTTAGCATGTTCCCCACTATCTGGAAGCAGCTGGCCTAATCTAAGGATGGAATGAACCCCCTAGGTACATATATTTGAATGCTTAGTCATCAGGGACTGGTACTATATTTGAGAAGATTAGGAGGTGTGGCTTTGTTTGAAGAAGTATCTCAGTGGGTGTGGCCTCTGAGGATTCAAAAGTCCACACTAAGCCAAGTGTCACTTTCTCTGCTTATGGATAAGGATGTAGCTCTTAGCTACTACTAAATCACCTGACTGCATTCTACCATGCTTGATGCACTGATAATGATGAACTAAACCTCTAAACAACCTCCCAATTAAATGCTTTATATTATGATAGTTGCCTTGGTCAAGGTATCTCTTCCCAGCAATAGAACAGTGACTAACACAAGGTACTTCTTTATGTATCTATTTTTCCCTACCTGCCATTAATCTTTTCCAAGGTAGGAAATGATCATATATAACTTAAACTTCCCCACTTGGAATAAAATGCATAACCTTTAACATATTTTAAAAAGAAACACACAATGTTAGTTGAAATTATCTTAACAATGTACCAAGGGCTACATTAAAAAAAGAATCTTGCTCTACCTGGCCTCCAAGATAAGTCAGTTGAACATTGCTTCTTGGATGCCAATCTACTACAATTTGGAAGAGCTGACTTATCTTCCTCCACTTAAATTAAGCCTATGAAAGCAGCTGCAAGTATGAAATTTTCCTATTTCTAGTCATTTCTCAACAATTTTAGATAACCACAGACTTTAGCTTTTGCTGGAATGAAAATCATATGAGAATTATACTCTCGGAGTATTGCCCAACTGATGAGAAACGTTCACGACTAATTATTTACCTATGCGAATTTACCTATAGAACAGGACAGATATCATAGTTTTGATCTCTTTCTGGATTGGTTAGGTTTATTCAAAATACATGGTTAAAACCTTAGTCTTAGATCTTGCAAATGAGTGGTTTGGGTCACAAAGTTCTGTTAGGCATGAGCAGTTCAATAACTCATTGAAAAATAATTAGCCTTCCTTCTGCATACACAATTCAAAGCACTCAACCTACTGATCTTTGTCAGTAATGTCGTCTTCGTACATGAAAGACAGCACTTTTTTTTTTTACTGTAATTACTTTCAAAATTGTAAAAGGAATGTTATTTTAAGGATTATGTCTACTTTTGGTCCTCTAAAAAATGGTTGTGCTTACTGTGGCTTTCTACATATACAACACACACACACACACACACACACACAAAAGAGAGAAGAGAGAGAGATGGACAGAAAGAGAGAGACAGAGAGACAGAGGCATACTTTAGCCATAAAAAATGTTTTCAAGTAAACCTTTTCCATTCTAAAATCTAAAGAAAATAAAATCTGGCCAGTGTACTTTTAGTTTTATTTGTGGGAATTGTATCACACTACCCTAAAATGCTCTGGGTTTTGAATATTGTTATATGATTCATAATGCTGACTCTCTTTATGGAATAGTACAATACTAATAATTATGAGTAACAATTTATTTTTATCTTACATTAACTCAAAATGAATGGTATGGAGATTTTAACTGAAGCTATAGGGTTTTTTTTTCCAAGGCACAAATGAAATAATGAATGAATGAATGTTAGATATTCTGACAATTGTTAAGGTCATTTATAAGTTTGAAATGCTTATAAAAACTGACTCTATAAGTTGAGAAACAGAAGGCACAAAAGTTAGGGATAGAAATAAAAATGTGTGGGCTAGTGAGATGGTTCAGAGGTTAAGATCACTGGCCGTTGTTCCAGAGGATCTGAGTTCAATTTCCAGCAACCACATGGTGGCTCATTACCATCTGTAAATGGATCTGATGCTCTTTTTTGGCATTTAGGGGTACATTGTCCATACAGACATAGCACTCATAAATTAAAAATACATAAATAAATACATTTAAAAAAAGAATTTTCTGCTGCTTGGCAGTAGGGGAACCAATACCGATGAAAATGTAAGGTATTATAGGTTTTTTTTTTTGTTTTTGTTTTGGTTTTTTTTTTTTTTGTATTTGGGGAACCAAGGTATACCTGATTTGTATTTGTTTTACTGTGAACTAAATTGTGCTTAAAATATTCATAGCTTTAAATTTACTCATCCCTTGGTCACTGGTATCTCATTCATAATTGTTAGAAAATGGAGGATAAAATGAAGGATGACATATGCCTTTAGAATTAATCTGCCTTTCTTATCATGGGACTCAACCTTGACAGAAGGATACTATGGGACCCATAAATCAGAAAAGTAACCTGGATGTATCCTGATTTGATATGCTGGCATAGAACTGTCTCTATGGTAATATGTTCTTTAATGCTCTGTTGAACCTGTTCTCTTTAGTGAAATGAAAATGCATGTGTTTGACATACTTGGTCTACTTGGTTGTTTGATAAAATGAGACTTTCTTTACTCTTTTTTCTTTTTCATTTTGCACAGAAACTGCCAATGCCCATTACTTAAGTTAAGAGTGTGAGCAGATAGTTTGAAAAATGATCATTTAGGAAATGCTCTTTTCTACTAACTTTGAGCATAGCCAAATAGTGATCTAACTGAAAATAGTACATTGGACATAGACAAAAAGTAATTTAATGTGAAAAGTTTTTGGCAGTTGAACTTGCCTGCCATATTTCTACTTATTTCAGATACTTTAAGAACAGTTCCTTGCCATTTGTAAAAAGGGACATGTGCCTACCTATAGTGTTGTAGCAAGACAACATAAAATTTCATGTATCAGTACAGCTTGGTAAAACATGCAAAAGTATTAGAACATACATTTCTCTTAGAAATGCTACTTACAATAGACAATTAAATTATAATGATCTCAGTGAGACTATTTTAAAGTTCCTCATATGCCAGGAAAGAATTTTAAGGACAATGATACCTTCTTCTTTGCAGTATATGAAAACACATATTATGTTTAATAAGGGAATTCTACTATTATGGCCTCTGCTTTGTGGTTCTTCATCAAATTACTATGGTAGATTACAGAGGCAGTGTAGTTCATACTTTGGATAGGATAGATCCAAGAAAAATGAAGAAGCTATTCCTACAATCATTTGTACATTACATGGAATCCATTAAAACAACAGTGAGTTGTCCACTGTGATTCTAATTTTCTTTTGTTTACTAATTAGCCAGTGTCATTTGGAAGAGTTGGCAGTAATCTATGAACAAACAGATTTTAAAATGATAAGTTCCCAAATTGGGGTCTCCATGTTTATTTTTTAGACCAGGCTGGAATTTCTTGTACTTATTGAATTAAATTAAATTTCATAAAGACTGCAGCCTATTTTGATGCTTTACATAAATGTAGTGATATTCACAGTTTTAGTAGAAGAACAAACTCTGTTTTCACATGTTTTTCATATGTAGTAGCTAATTGGGCAAGGGCCTTTGATCAAATTTTTGTTGAATTAATTAAATTTGCATTGTATATCTATTAATTTATTTAAATGTTTTAATAAACAGTATTTGCATGTGAAAATATAGAGTTGTCAAACATGTGGGGTTCTGCAAAATCCAAGGCTGACCAAATAATGATCCCTTAGTGGCAAGAAGAAAATACATTTCAACATGACACAGTGGTCTCAAACCTCAAGAATCTGACCCTTTATTTTGAAATATTTAAGTATAGTACAACCTTGGAAAAAAGTTTCATGGTGACAACTATCATAATAAAGATTAAGGTATGACTACAAGGAAACTATTTTGAAAAGTACCTGTAAACTCTTCTATAAGAATGGGTTCTATTGTTTGAAACTGTTCAGCATAGAGGTTTAGCAAGGAAGAGTATGGGATAATCACAGCAATCTAGAGGATTTGAGTGTGGTTGGCCTTATAGATAGGACAGATCACCAGGCTGTTACTTATTTTCATTCACAATTTTCTGGGTGGGAACAGGTATACATCACTTCTGTTGAAGAAACAACTCTACATGTTTAATATTCTTGATATCCCTGATGTTTATTGGTGAATATAAAACCTTGTACCCTCTGCACAAACATATTGTATTAGTTACATTTTATTACTATCATAAAATACCTTGACCAAGGCAATTTATAAAAGAGGAAGAGGTTTATTTGGATTACAGGTCCAGAGGGCTAAGGGTATATAATAGTGGAGAATTTTCGCAACAAGTAGCTGACAAAGAAGTTGAAGGCAATGAACGGGAGCTAAGGCCTCCATCTTAAACTGCAAACTGGGAGGAGGAGGAGGAGGAGGAGGAGAAGGAGGAGGAGGAGGAAAAGGAGGAGGAGAAGGAGGAGGGGGAGGGGGGAGGAGGAGGAGGAGGAAAAGGAGGAGGAGAAGGAGGAGGAGAAGGAGGAGGGGGAGGGGGAGGAGGAGGAGGAGGAAAAGGAGGAGGAAAAGGAGGAGGAGGAAAAGGAAGAGGAGGAGGAGGAGGAAAAGGAGGAGGAAAAGGAGGAGAAGGAGGAGGAGGAGGAGGAGGAGGAG
>NW_021604563.1:5954647-5988314 GCF_004785775.1 Grammomys surdaster
AGGAGGAGGAGGAGGAGGAGGAGGAGGAGGAGGAGGAGGAGGAGGAGGAGGAGGAAAGAGAACTTGGAAGGGAAGGGGACTTTTGGAATCACAAAGCTTCCCCACATGGGCATATTTCCTCCAACAAAAACACATCTCCTAATCCTTCTCAAATATCTACCAACTGGGGACCAAGTTTTCAACTGCCAGATTATGGAGGAGTTCTCATTAAAATGACCACATTCTACTCTCTGTCCTCTATAGTTTTGTGGACATATTACAATGAGAAATTTATTAAGTTCCACTTGAATGTTCCCGAAGTTATTTACAATCACAACAGTGTTTTAAAGTCTGAATGTTCTACTGAGACACAAGCCATCATCTGTAAAATCTAAGAGCATATTACTTGCCTTCAAAGTATGCATGTAAATGAATATATATTACCATTCCAAAAGGGAGGGGTTTGTCAATAGTGAGGAAATGATGGTCAAAATCAAGAGCAGAACCTAGCAGGACAAATTCCAAATCCATTTCTGATGTTAAAGGAGTGGTTCTGTCTTTCCTTGTCATCTCTAACACAGATATCTCTCTCTCCAGGAGGTTCCAGTATGTGCAATTTTTTTCTTGACAGATATTATGAGGCCCTGGCATTTCCAACATCTTGTGGTCTCCAATACAACTCAGGTTTCACAAAGTGGCCTCCATGTAGAATCTCTTCTGTCACATTCCTGCTCTCAGCATCATTCTTAAATTATAGAGGAAGATTCCAAAATCTCTTTACTTTTGTATTCTTCTTGACTCTCGAGCTAGCACCACTTGGACAATATTGCCAAATTTAGCTATCAATATGGGGTTGACCTTGGTCACATTGAATCATATTTGTAGAAGCTTTTGTTATTTCTTTCTAAGAGCAGGAAAATTCTTAGGTCTTTTTCTTTCACAAGTTGAAGCTTAGCTAAGTGAGATATTGTGCTAAGTAAATCATTCTATTTATTCCACTGCAGATAAGGCCACTGTTGGGGGCCATTTTACCTGTTTCTGTGAAAGCGTGCCTGTCAGGCAGAGTCAAGTCAGGCCAGGGTCTACTGTCTGATTTCCTGGCCTGCAGATTCATAGAAAGATAAGAGGAATGCACTTGAAAGTTCGGGACTGAATATTCTAGTAAACTTGGAGGAAGGAACAGGGAGGAATAGGGAGGCCTCCAGACGGGTATAGATATTGTATGTATGTCAGCCTTTGTATCTGCAGGCTTGTAACTTTGTTTCCTACAACACTGTAATGTATATAAAGCCTAAAAGAATTAAACTGGAGACTGCTGCAATTCTGACTGGACAGCCCTACCGATTTCTAATCTTCGTCTCTGAGTCTTTTTTCCATCTTTCCTATAATCCTCACTCCCCTCTCAGAGGTCTGTTCAACTTCATACCTGCCAGACCAATACAGGCCAGTCTATATGTCTTTCAGTACAAGCTTGCTAGAGCTCTTTTTCTCTTCAGATTGTATACTTTGTACTGCCTCACTTTCTAATTTTTTCATTGTAGATATGTAAAAGGGTGATTACTAATATCTGTGACATATAAATGGCACTGTATTGTAATCTCCTTGGCCAAGGAAATTGGTCCATTTCTTTTAAATTTTAAGTATAGGCTCAAAAAAGATCCTAGGACAATGGTAGAAAACAGCCACATCCTTTAACAAAAATATCGCAGGAATTTTCGCTAGTCCAGTTGCTAATACTCTTCATTCTGAAACATCTTATGCCTGCACAGTCTTCTAGTTCTCAGGAGTACTATATTCTAATCCCTTACCATAATGGCCCATTTAGCTCCACTTACAGTATCCCATTTTTTAGTTCAAAGTCCCTAATTAAAAAAAAAGAGAGAAACATTGTACCATTCCTATTTTTCCATCTTAAACATTTTTCACATATCTCTTTCAGGAAGAAATGTACTGACCAGTAATTTCCATTTGTGATTATGTTATGAACATAATTCCAGATTTTTTAAGGAAGCACATGCTTAAAAATAAAAATATATAAACCTCACATTCTGTGTTTGATCTCTATCCAATTCTAGTCTATGCATAAAGTCAAAGCTGATAACAGAGAGAAGAGTTGCCAAGCCAGAGAATTGTAGAGGTTTTGTGAAGTACATGAAGACATGCAGAAAGATATAAGCATAAATATAATCTATACAAACTGAACAACTGAGATATTACTGAGAGTAATCTGAAAGACATGAACATAGGTTAATGCTGATTCAGTGAAACTCTTAGAGTATATACAAAGACAAGAACAACATCTATAAATTTATAAGAGATCAGAAAAGAGTTACAATCTTTAAAATGTGTCTTCTTTATGCAAACAGAAGCATAAAGATAACCATTGCTATTTGTTTATATATATATATATGACTTAAATATAGCATGGTAAATAAGTAGTCAGCTATAAACTAATTGAAACTTTTAACTCTTTCTTTGATATTTCTTTACTTATAACTGGAAGTATCTATGACAAGTGATACTGACTAAGCATACTTGAAGGGCTATTATCCATGCCATTAAAAATTTGTAACAATACATTTCCTAGTACTTTCATAAATGTGGAACTAATAATTCTTATTTGGCATGCCATTTTCTCAGTCTGTCAACATTTACATTATTTCACCAGTGTACATTCTTTTCTCTATAATCAACTATCAATCATAGTTTTATCATAGTTTAGTATTTTGAAATCTCTATTCATTAGGGTTTCATTTTCTTCCCCTAACAATTTAAAATATGTATTACCTGTCATATATATATAAATTTATATATATATATATAAATTCATATACAAATGAATTCTTATATCTCCTTTTCTGATGTACCATCTAAATTAATTTGAATGTCCCATTGCTAGAGTTGACAGAGACGAAGTTTAAGAAAAATGTAAACTACTAAGTTTTAGTGTGTTTAAGTATTTGACCAACACGCAAGTAACATCATCATAGTAAACTGTACATATACAAATTTACATTTTTTTAAGATCCACAATTGTCATCTTAGTAGTTTTTAAACTTTTTACTGAATCATTTTGAGTTTCTCATGCACAACAGTCCCACTCATGTCCCTGTCCCCTCATATCTGCTCTTTACTCTTGTAACTTCTCCCAATTCACAAGAACACGCATGCACACACACACACACGCACACACACACACACACAGAGCATAGACAAAACATCTCATTAAGGAAGCTGTAATATGTTGCAGTGCATCCCACACTACATCCTTCTGTTCATACAGCTTCACTTACAAATGTTTCGTGCATTGAGTCTGGCTTGAGGTCTAAGACTTTAGTGACACCATCAATATTGGATTCTCACTGGGACTCCTCCTGGTTACCTTGCTGTTGTCTTGTGTTATGGAGATCTTACAGATTTGATTCTGAAGGTTTGGCCCTTTCCAGTATCCCAACTGTTCATAGATGGTATAGATTTTGGGGTGGGTCAACTCAGAAACCTGAATCTGTGCCTGAGTAGTAGCTGAGCTGGTCAACTGGTCAGCTGTCCCACCAAGTTGAGCTCTCCATCACTGTTCCAGGTAGGTCATCCAATGCTACCATCAATGGGAGGCAGAGGGGGCTCTAGTGCTTTCATGCCCTCTGGGCTGGCTCATCTACACTCATGCCTCCAGATCCACTGTCAAGGCACAGGGCCCACTCTCCCAAGTGCTATAGCCTATGAGGGAGCTGTACAGTTCTCCCACTATCAGACCCTTCAGGCTATCTTTTTTGTTCTTTCAGCATCTGGTTAAGCTCTACTCTGTTGCCCAGGTGCAGTGCAGGGCTAGCTCTCCCAAATGCTATAGCAAGCGAGGGGGCAGGGCTAGTTCTCCTTCTCTCATGCCATTGAGACCAGCTCTTCTGCCAAGTACAAGTGGTGAGGGGCTAGCTGGGGAGAAGGCATTACCTCAAACCCACACCACTTCATAGCAGATGAGTGGCTGGACTAGCTCTCCTTCACTCTTGCCCTTGGGGCTGGCTCATCTGTGTTCCTTCGAACAGGGCCAATGGTATTGTGCTGCTCAGATGAAGAGCAGGACCCACTCTCCCTAGATGGTGAGGAGCAGGGCCAGCTCACCCACTCTCTTGGCCAGATCTCCTGACTGTCACAGATGGTGAGGCATGGGGGTAGAGGAAGAAGGCACCCACACATACACATACCTGCACTGACATCACCCCTAAGGCAGATGGGTAGTGGGACATCTCTCTCCTGTGCTCTGCTCTCTCACCACCAAGTTCAGTGCTGCTATACTGTTCAGACAAGGCGCATGGCCCATCCTCTGGAGTTCTGCAGAAGGACAGGTCTAGCTCTTCCTCAATCATGATCATCTGTGCAACTTTCCTAATTGCAAGGGGGCTAAGGAGCAGGGGGCGTCATCTCTGTGCCTTGCCTTAACACAGCAGATGAGTGGTGGGGTTACCTCTCCCACACTAATGTTTTTGAAAAAGCTCAGCCACATTCGTGCAACCAGACCAGCTCTACTGTCCTGGCTGGGCAATGTGCAGGGCCTCTTTCATGAGTGCTGCCTCAGGGGAGGCCAGCTTTTCCAGAGCTTCAAAGGAAGTGTGGGACAGAACCAGTTCTGCACCACCTGGACATCCATGTGGTCCCCAGCGCCTACCTCAATCACTGACATCCTTTTGTTCTTCAGTGGTAATATGAGATAGCAACAGCTGCTGCTGCATAACCACCCTAGACAGGGCCCTTAGGGGTAGCTCAGGCTGGGACCTCACCATGGCCCCAGGTGGCAGGGCTAGGCATTCACAGCAGGATACTATTCTCTATCCTTGAGTCTTCAGTTCCATGTCATCATAATACTCAAGCTGCATGGTGTAGTGGCAAATGTGCTTATGTATTGCCTGTGCCATGTGCTAGAGGGCATGTATGTAGGTGGTATGGCAGTCCATAGATGGGTCTGTCTGTCTCTCTGTCAGTATATGTTTATGTCGTTCTCCTCCATTACTGCCCTGTGTGATGGTAGGTGTATACCTGTATGTTATCATCTACCTCTACTGTAGGGTGGAGAGGGCTGTGCATCTTTCCCTTCCCACACCATTTGACCTGATAGACACAGGTCTCTTGTCTGTCTTCCTCCTCCTGTACTGTACTGTACTGCTTTGGTTTGATTTGATTTGATTTGATTTGATTTGATTTGATTTGTATGAGTCCAAGGCATAAAATAGCTTTGTCCACCAAGCCAGGTATCAAGCTGAGATGAACAAAGCATTGTCATCTGTTTTGCCCTTGACTGATATAAGACCACCACATCAACAAGGTATTTTTGCTCATTTCTGGGAGAGGGAGACTTAGTTAGGGTTTTTATTTCCATGATAAAACACCATAACGAAAAGCAAATTGGAGAGAAAATATTTTATTTCATCTTACAAATCTTGGGTCACACTGAGGGAAGTCAAGGCAAAGACTCAAGGAAGAAACCCAGTTGTAAATTTAAATATCAGGATAAAATTTATTATTTTTAAATGGCCAAAAGAATAGGAAATATGACATAAACATTCAAAATGGTAGGTAAATAATGGCTAATCCAAGTGAACATTGAAACGATTTACTAGAAATTCTGGACAGAGCTATAAAGATTTATTTTATCTTTTTCTATATACACATATTTATATTTTGTTTCAGTTTCTGTTGCATGTTTAGGTTTTTTTTTTTTTATATGTCTTAGGTAGTCTAGGCTGGTTATGTAGCCAAGGATAACCTTGAACTCCTGGTCCTCTACATTCCAAGATAGGGATGAGAGGTGTGTAGTATCATACTTATCTTCTTTTGAATTTTAAGTACTGAAAAGTAAAAGAAATCTATACAGAATAAAATATTTTTACAATATAGAGATAAAAGTATTTCTATTATTTTTGACTTATCTTTCAATAAAACTTCCCATTTTACTTTTCAAGTAGGTATAGGTATAGGTATATAATATAATGTTTACAGTGGATTAAAAAGAACTTCTGATTCTAGTATATGATAGTCATGATCAAATATTTATAATCTCTTTGAAAGATTTTCCAACACACACACACGTACTCACCCCTTCCCCCCAACACACTCACTGGTTTTCCTTATATAATGTTCATAAAAATTCTCTAGTACCTAGTAGATAGCCTATTTCAGAATATGAAATAAAATATTCCAATCTTTTTCTATGGATCAATAGCAAACTTGTGCTTTTTGTTGAGGTATAGAAACCACATTCTAGAATCTTTGGGAAACTTGAAAATCCAATGGCAACTTTCGTTGAAAGGCAATGGTCTAAAACAATAAAGGTACTTCTATCTACATATATTATGAATAGGTCAGTTGACATTGAAGATTAACTATATGTGAAATATAGCAAAGAGGACAAAAAACATTTCATGCCCATAATATAGATTATAAAATTTAATTTTTGCTAAACTGAACAAATGACATTTTAATTACAGTTGTCAGGTAAAGGGCTAATTTGAAACTATCTGGAAAGTGCTAAAAAGTCTAATAACAATTATTAAAATAATCATGATACTACCATGTTATGCGGAAGACAGGTAATGTAATTGAACTTCTTGAACTACTTTGTCCATCCTCGTCAGTTCTCCTTTGAAATCAGTCTATGATGAAAGCATACTTTTGCAAAATATACTTTTTAAAACGTTACTACTTTATATTTTTTGTATCTGCTTGATTAAATTTTATAATTTATAATTTTATAAATGAGAATGAGAACATGTGTCACTGCTAACTTAGTCCTCAATTAGAGTTTGGTATTTTTCTTTGTGGGGTACACTCAGGTAGCAGGCTGTTGTGAATTCAAATAGAGATGGGAAGTGACATTCTCTCTGCATATTACAGAAATGGCACAAGCAACTGTGATGTGGCCTCAAAGACCTATTTACTTACCATGACTTGTGTATGAGCTTTTTGAAAGGCCAAGATAGATCCTCATTTTATTAATTGTCCACATGAATGTGCTCTTGCAAGCTGGTTTGTATTCATGACACAACAACTTAGATTTATATATGCTTCCTCATCCTTTAAAGTCACTTTCCAAACTTCGGATTTTGTCTCTTATTTCTGAGACTGTGGCAGAATCTTGGCCTTGAGCAGCCATCGAATGATACTGTCATTGCTATACCTGTTACATGACTGGATTAGAATTTCATACTCTTTACAATACCAGTTCCTTCTGAGTAGGATTATTTAAATCATGTCCTTTTTGGAATTTCTATTCTGGGAAAAACATTTAGATGCTAAGTAACTGCATCATAACAGTGAGTTGACTTATTAACATAAATAGAATGATGTTTTAACTGCTGGTGAGAATTCTTCTTTGCTAACTCTAAGACACATATAGAGCAAACTTGTCATGCATAAACATCATAAATACAGGCTCAGAAAGATTGCTAAATTCACTCTTATCCTGCCAAGTAAATCTTTCAAGTGATTGAATATGGCTTGCAGGATTTAGGTGTTTTCTCAGCTTTTCTGGGATTTTACAGTAATGCAGAAATCACTCAAGATTTTTAAACTGCAAAACTTAGCTTCCCAGTTTATCTTCATCGATCCTGGGTTTGGCTGGCAAGGCCTTTATTTTAACCATTAAACACCTTTGTAAGTTTGTTGTTCTTGTCTTTGTTTTCCAAGGTTTGAGCTCTATTACCAAAGCCCAGCCTGCTAAAGTGCAGGGTAGCATCAGGTGACAAGATTTACAATAGTTGTCAAGGGACAGACAGTGGATGAAGCAAAACCCACTAGTGACTCCTCCTGACATTAGGGTTTTTTTTTTAAATGGGGGTCGATGTCCAACTTTAGAATTTTCAGGGGCATCAGCAATAGCGTTGACTTGAATGAATTTCTTCTTTTTAAAGCTCTGTTCTGATGCAAGTAATCAATAGTGTAGTTTTGGTGAAAAAATCCTTTTTGACAAAAGCTCCAAGATTGATTACCTAGATCAATACCATTTTTAAGAACAATTCATCAAGATTGTATTTAAACAGAGACCATGATGCATTTAAACTGTTAATAATACAATGCTTTTTCCTCCTCTTTCCTATGGATTGTCTATTTTTCTCCCAACAGAACCCTAGATTTCACTGGAAAGTTTAAGGTCACACCTTTCTTCAAGGGTTAACATAAGAAAGCAATTCTTCCAAGTTTTTACTTTTCTCTCCCCTGTTCTCCTCACAAATTTGTATAGTTTGTCATTTGCAAATAAACTCTATGTTGTTCTCAAGACTGGGCTTCTGGCCTTATGTTTTCATTGTTTTGTAAAAACCAAGAATATATGTCTTGGAAGGAAATAAAGATGAAGAAACCCAGAGCTTTGCTGTAATCATGCCCTTAGATTTTTCAATCAGTAACCACTCTTGGGATAGGTGTAATTGCTTTGGTAATTCAGGCAAAAGCACATTTTGGGCCTGAATGACTTCAGTAATTGTAACTGTAGATCCAGCTTAGTAGAGTATAAAAACCGTCCTTGTATGTCAGTATGTACTTCTAAAAATCATAACAATGAGAGGCAGTGAATAGATCTTACTGAAGCTCTAAATTGTTTAATCCAGTCAATTTCTCCCAGCATCTTTAAGAATTTACTAATTATTAATTTTCTAAGAATCCAAAGCTAACTTGGAGACAAATACTTCAGACTAGTCATCCAGGCCATTTTACTAGTTTTCTGGTTTCTTGGTAAAAATATGAAGGAAAAGAAAATGGGAAAATTGACAAGATGGGTTAGATATAAGATCTATAGCACCTATCAACTGGTAGCTTTAAAAGTACTTCTATTTCCTGTACTGAAGTGGGCATTCAAAACTACTTTAGCTTATAGAAGATCTACTCAAATCCACTGGGATTTGCCTTGGAACTTAGGCTCATTTTCAAAGCTATTCATGTATGTCAGATCTCAGTATGTCTTTCTTTCTGTTTTCTGATATGTTTACTGCTGAAGAGGCTGATGTTATCTGAAAACTAAAGACTTAAATAAACCTGTCAAAAAGAAGCTAAGTTTTATGCTGATTTATTGTGATTTTTAGAAAGCATAAACAGTGACCACAGAAGAGTTCATGAATTTGTGGTAAAACTATCATACAAGTGACTTTTAAAAGACTCAGTCAAGCTGACATTGAAGTGACTTAGGATGCATTTTACGGTTGGTAGATTACTAAATTTTAAAACAAATTTTTGGTAGCATAAATGCCATACATATGCCACATTATGAGTTTATGTAGAAATAATACAAGAAGAGGTTTCGAATAGATTCCATTTCTACTCTACATGGGAGCCAAGTCAATTTTATTGCTTTTCTTGTACCTTTTGTAGTAAAAAAATATATAAGTGATGTGCCTGTACAATAATAATAATCTTTTACTAGTGCTCTTTGACATTCATAGACAAGAGCACAAATGGTTTTCATGTGACTTATAAATGAATGCCATGTATTTCAGCCCAAGGGGAAGTGGGTAATAGATGGATTTTGTGCAATTTCACTGTTTCTTGCAAGCCATCATTGGCACTTCAGAGACCAGCTTATTTATTCTTGTGCGTTAATGGTTGATGCATAAAAGGAATGTTTACCTTTCTAGAGTGCAATAGTCCCCTTCAGAAAACTTTTTCTTAAAGGCAATTTATTTATTTTTTCCACAACTATCAAAAGGCATATAAAATGTCACAAACAAATGTTATGTTGTGCTTAAGTGAGTATTAATTGAACAAAGGGAAGATAATGTTCTTGATCTAGAGGATTATTCTTCAAAATCTTTCTCCTGAAGTATTTGTAACTTTCTTCCTCTTATTCTTACAGAAAAATCTTCATTCATTCTTTTTGTGCTATTCCTTAACATAGAAATTCTCCATTTCTGAGAGAAAAACATGATTCTGTTATTTTACAAATGGACAGACTTTTACAAAAAGAAGATAATGCTCTAACTAACATCTATTTGAAGATATACATAAGTAACTGCATATTGTGTACAGAAAAATTCATTTCACATGGCTTACAGAGTTTTATAATGTAGACTATGTCTGCTTTCTAAACAGGCCACCCACATACATACTCCATTCCATTCCACTCCACACTACTAAAGTGTTTAGCACATTGAGTCAGTAAAGTACAATGAGCCCAAACAGATATGAACACACTTAATCTTTATATAGAGAACAATAACAAGATCAAGAGTTTTGTGTCTTTTGTCCCATATTATCTTGTTGACAGGCCACAACAGTGGTAAAGCACTCTACTGGCAAAAAGCCTGTTTGATAATGTAGCTATGTCATTTGACAGCTTGAAGCTGAACCCAAAGACAAGGAAGGTGAAGCAATAACTCCTATCCCCAACATAATGTGAGACACATCTAGGAACTGGCTCCATGGTAGCCTTCCTGAAAATGGGGAGACAAATATGGAAGTGCTCTGTTGTCCTACACATAAGACTGTACAGGTTTCCCAGATCTCAGAGATAAACATTGTGTTCTGGAAAGCCACTGGGCAGAATATGGTTGGGACTTTACTTCACATTCCATGTGCATAAATCCAGTGTCATGAGGGTATCAGCACATTTAAAACTACATTCAGAAGCAACTAGGCTGAGTCACCATGCAAACCTATTTAATTTCGTGTTTTCTGCTCAAGGTTGTTGTTTTTCAGAGTCCAGCTCCAACGGTGTGTGTGTGTGGGGGGGGTGGTTCTGGGCTGCAGGACGAATATGTCGAGTCAGTGAAAATGAGGAATCTGGTCATTATTTTTCTTTCAAACAGATGGCTCCGAATAAATTGAGCCATCTTTATTCAAGTTCCAAAGCATTCAAGCAAAAGCAGTTTGAATTCATTTCTTGTTAATCATTTTCTGAGAATCATTAATATTTACCCATTTTGGTTTCTTTTCCTCTTTTCCACTCCCATGTCATCACTAACTGACCTTTACCCCACATCCAAGCATTAATTTAACCTTTATTTTATATCTTAGCATAGATTTTCTTATTGCAAGCCAAATGATTATATCTAGCCAGGCATGTCCTATTTGTACTGTGCCTAGGCAGGCAGCAGACCTACGGTTATACAATGGAAGATCAAGCTCTATGGTTAGCCTTTAACCATATGATGTTTTTATATTTTTGAAGTCAACAGAGAGTATGATACTTTACCTAGAATAATGTTTTCAGATGTAGGTCTAATTTTTATGATCTACATATCATTTTTTGTGTAAGCAGCAGTTGCAGCCCTATTTTTCTATACATTCTCAAAATGGTAATGATTAATACCTAACTATTAAATGTTGGAACCAAACTTTTATTTTTTTTTTTGTAGTTTCTACATGAACATTTACCTACAAGGGGAACTGGAAGATTTAGACTCGTTTGTTGATTTTCTGGCATTGGAGGGATGTCTGACCTTTTATGCCCTTTATTTTCTCCTCATATGTCCTATAAGTTTATTATGTCTTCTTTTAAGAAACCATTCCCTAAGTTCTTAATTATCTCTTTTTTAAAATAATTAAGTAAGCAAGAATCATTAACCTTAGTGATGCATTCCTCCTGCTTACTCAAGATGACTGCAGAAGCAGCCAGGGATAACCAGGAGAAACAGTTTCTTTGTTTCAAAAAAAATCCTCCAGGTTCATCATAATTTCAGCCATAATCTTGATTAACAAAGTAAAACTAAATATTACAATAATAGTAAACACAGCAAAATCCAAGAAGGCCTAAAACATAAGTGCTCTCTAGGATCTCTGGAGAGGTCCACAGGTCCTTGCCAAGTGAACAAAGCTCTCTAAAGGCTTGCCTTTATTTGCAAAACACTCATGTGCCATTTCCGGATGTTTCAGTATGATTCCAACCATTTGTTCATGTGTACCACAGTGTTTGTTTTGTTTTTTTCCACTTTCCGTTGTGCTTTCTCAGTCTGAACATGCTCCTTAAGTACTACATTCTGAAATGGTTCTTTATCAACAACTCATGTAGCCAAGCAATTAAATAACAGAAAATTTTAATATTTATATAAATTGAGAAAGAAAGATAACACCTGTTAGACTGAAGCAAGTGAACTGGACCTTTGGAAAGTAAGTAATACTTGGCAAATTTTTATACTTAAAAATTTTCAACTTTTCTAGAGTCATATATTATCAGGAGGTACTTAATTCTATATCTACTTTACAATTGGTAACATAGCCTTGATAATTTCCTGGTAAAACTATAGGCACATATATGCGATTTCAATACTTTCTTCCAAAGTGATACTGGATATTATTTGTAGGAATTGATAACATTTTAATAGAGTTTATAAAACATATAAATAAAATAGACAAGACAATAAACTACACACATGAGACTAGTTACTAAATTTGCTACATTCTTCATAATTTCATGCCCTATCCTATGGGTCAGTGGCCCTGTGAACAGAGACTCACAATAATTTATATGAAGATATGTAAAACTACAGTACTTGAAATAATTGTATACAGAATACCATTATAAACCTTATAATTAGGAGCTTCAGTTTCTCTTTGATATACTCCTTAATATTTCTTCAGACAAATCCAATAGAAAATCAGAGAAACAGAATTATATAATTCTGCTTATGCTTGCTATTTGTATAGACCATCCTTGAATATGAACAAGTCAGGAATCATACAGATGTTATTTTTGTAGGTCTATAATAATATTTACCATCCTTGAAGAGAGTTATACATCTTGTTTTTCATATTAAATTTCAGGATAGTTTCAGTATGGAGTAAGAATTCACATGCACAGTGAGGAGTATTAAATTCAAATCTCTCAATGTTGTAAGTTGCAGTTCTGAGACACAGTCTTCTAGTTGTCACTCATAATCAAGAGACATGATCCAAGAAGCATATTTTATTTTATTTTTATTGCTTTAAGACATAATTTTACTTTGCAGACATTTGCACAGCTAGAGACTTCTGGAAAACTTTCTGTCTCAGCCTTACAAAGGTTGGTAGTATTAACATAATGTAATTTGTATGTAAGGTCTGGGTTGTAGCAACCATAAAGAAAGAAACGTCTTCATTTACAAATTTAAGGCCTATCAAAATCAGCTTATTTTCAATTTGCAGTTTTACCTGGCATTTATTTCTCAGTTGTTTTCAAAATTTGAATGGCAGTTTTGTGATTGAAAGTAAAAACGTGAGTAAGCAAAAATAAAAGAAAATGTTTTTCAAACTAAGACTTGTAGTTTAGACCAACCTCATTTTAGTAATAATTGAATATTTGCCAGAATGTTTATGGTGAACTTTTACAACTAAAATATAAAGAATAGGCAGGCTCTGACTTTAAGATTATTAATAAATGTAGACATAAAAGCCATTTCATTTGTTTTTGTAGACTTCGTTCACATATACATAGTTTATGACCTTATGCACAGAAAGGTAATTAATTCCTTTGGGTGTCTTATACAACATAGAATCTAAGGAAGCTTTTATTTGAGGATCCACAAATTCAGTTTTTGTTCATTTCTTCTAATTGAACTAATGACTTAACAGAACTTCTCTATGGCCTTTGTTCAAAAATGTCATTGTGACTTCTTCAGGAAGGATACTTTAGGATAATTAAGGAATTACCTCCACCAGATTGACCTATAGGCATGTCTGTGGAACATTTTCTAGGTGGGTCATTGATGTAAGAACACTGTGTATAGTAGGGGCTGTACAACCATCAAATCAATTTATTCTTTATACAGTCAAACATCTTAAATTTCTCTTTTTCAGGAGACATCAGCTACATTCATATTCTCATAAGTGACCCTTTTGAAATAGGGTAGAGGTTATTTCCAAATATGATGTCCAATCTTTAAGATAAAAACTTTATGGCAAATCTAATCCTAAATTAGTACCTTTATATATTTAATTAATTGGAATTAGCTTATTTTATTTTGATTTTAATTTAGTAACTGCATAATCTAATACACTTTAATGCTCGTTTGTCCTTTGATAATTAATTTCATAACATAATAAAAGAGAAATTTTATAAAAATAAGAAATTTATAACCTCATAAAAATTTCAATGATTTACAACATCAATCTCTAAGTTGCTACATGATAACTATAGAAAAATAAATGTTAAAAGCAGTGGAAGAAAGATTAGCTGTTACATAAGAGGGAGGGATATATCAGAGGATAAATATGTATTATGGAGTTTCTTTTTAAGGTGGAGATGGTTGTACACATGTAAGATGATTGAATACACTGAATATTATACTTTGTTGGGAGCTGACTCTTAGTCAAAAGTGGCTATCATCTTTACAGCCATCTCGAAACATGTGCCCTGACAAGAGACTTGTTTTCAACAGCCTGCAATAGCTGAGCGCACTCTGATAAGCATCTTGTTACACTGTTTAGTGCCCCCAGCTGCAAGGTGCTCCTGGTATCCATGGCTACAAGGCATGTGACGTAGTGGCTTCAGTTGAGCTTGTCCACAAGGGCAAGTCACGTGGTAAAGGGTATAAATAACCAGGATTTCCTTTCTATGTGTGGGAAGAGTGAGGAGACTGAAGGAGTGAGGAGAATATAGTATAAGTGTGAGGAGAATATAGAAGAAGAGAGGAGAATAAAGAAGAGACTTGAAGAGACTCCACCGGACTCTGTCTTGTATCTATCTTTTGTGTCTCTCGCCCCTTTTCTGCCCTTCCTCTGTCCCCACTCTCTCTCTTACTAGACCCTGACCTGCAGACCAGAGCAGCAGAACCTGCCAGCCTTTACAAAGTAGCAGAACCAGCCGCTACAAAAGAAAAGGCAGTTACAATACTTTAAATGGATTAGTTAAATAGTAAGTAAATATCTTCATAAGGCTTTTAAAATTATGGTATGCCCCCAATTGAATTTATTTTGTCTCAGAAGATCTGCTCCTCAATTGAGTCAGAAACAGTACTTTGAATAAGAATCCCAGTTGAATATACTTGGTCTTACAAGACTACTTATAGATTCAGTATAACTAATTTATTGGCTAGATTTTGCCCATTTAAAAATCTTTACTCTTTGGCCACTGGAAGCTTTTCATTATTCATTCTTTCTTTTAGTTTTCAATTCCAATAAACAAGTTTTAACCAGAGTTCATAAGTCATGGAAATTTTGAAAATTTGCCAGAAAAAAATGTGTCTGTGATTTTTAAAATTAATTTTATTTGATATTTTATTTATATTTCAGATGTTGTCCTCTTTCCCCATGCCTCCACCCATCCAGAAACCCCCTTTTCCATCCCCCCTCCTCCTGCTTCAATGAGGATATGCCTCCACCCACCAACCTACTCCCACCTCACTACCCTGGCATTCCCCTACACTGGGACATCCAGCCTTCACAAAAACAAAGACTTCCTCTCCCACCTATGCCCCACAAGGCCATCCTCCCCTACATATAGATCTGGAGCTATGGGCCCCTCCCTATGTGACCCCAGGCTGGTGGTTTAGACCCTGGGAGCTCTAGTTGGCTGGTATTGTTGCTCTCCTCATGGGGCCACAAACCATTTCAACTCCTTCAGTCTTCTCTCTAACTCCTTTGTTGGAAACCCCTTGATCAGATCAATGGTTAGCTGTGAGCATCTGACTCTGTATATTTCAGGCTCTGGCAGACCTCAAAGGAGACAGCTATATCAGGCTCCTGTCAGCATACACTTCCTGACATCCACATCACCTTCTGCCTTTGGTGACTACACATGGTATGGATATCCAGGTGGAGCAGGCTCCGGAAGGCCCCTTCTTTAGTTTCTGTCCCACTTTGTCTCCATATTTGCTCCCATGAGTATTTTGTTACTCCTTTTACAGAGGACTGAAGCATCCACACTTTGTGTGTCTATGATGTTTTTCAAGAGATGTAGTCATTGTCTCTTTAGCTTCTCCAAACAGGTAATGATATCTATTCAATTGCATCAGATTAGAAAACATAGAATAAATGAATATAAAGACAATATCTCATGAAATTCTTTAAGCAACTTCTAATTTTTATTGATAGAAAATTAGATTGTTCTTTTTGAAACAAATTCTTACCACATATCTCTAACTGGCCTAAAACTCACTAAGTAGACCAGACTGTTTTTGACCTCACAGAGCTTTGTCTGCCTATCTTCCAGGTGTTATATTTTTAATTTAATGATTGAAAAATGGAATTTAATTTGATTATCTTATAGAGATTAAGAAATAAACCAGATATGGAGAGATGGCTCAGTGACTATGAGCAATGGCTGCTATTCTAGAGAGCATAGGTTCAATTCCTATCACCTATATGACAGCTAGCAACTGTCAGTTTCAGAGGATCTGATGCTCTCTTCTCACATCCTTAAGTACCAGGGCCACACAGACATACATTCGGGCAAAATATCCATACACACAGAAACTAAAATAAAAAAGCAATAAACATACACATTTTATATTAATTGTTGAGTTATATAGTTGTTTGTATGTTGTCATGACTAATCTTGGTTATTAACTTGACATACCAAGTTAAAGGATACTTTAGGATAATTAACGAATTACCTCCACCAGATTGACCTATAGGCATGTCTGTGGAACATTTTCTAGGTAGGTCATTGATGTAAGAACATTGTGTATAGTAGGGTCTGTGCAACCATCAAATCAATTTATTCCCTCTCCCTTCTTTTCCTTAAGCTCATATACCTAGAATGAAATATCTTTCAGACACTTTAGAATTTACTTCGGTTCTAGGAGAAATGATGTGGAATGTGGTTTAGATATTTATCTATGTAGGCTGACTAACACATCCATATATCCTGTAATATTTAAGGAGCTAGGGATAAGTCTTAAACTGTCAATTCACTATTGCTTCTATCTTTGTAATCTAAGTTAGCTTAGTTCCTACAATACAAACGCAAACTTTTGACTCTATGTTGCTAAGTAGTATGGAATGGTTAACTTCTATATCACAATTCACAATAAATACTCTTGTGATCTTCCATAAATACCCAAATGTCGCATCTCTCTATATAAACATGAAAATGCAGATTTTCTAAGGTGAGAAATTTTCTACTTCTGTGGTGACAAACTGATTTTCATCAGGCCTTCAGACAGATGGTCACATTCTCCTGATTTAAGATTAATATAGTTTAAACTATGTGCTGTGATTGGTTATAAGAACTTCATAACGATCAATCTCTTTAAAACTCACAATAGAATGATTGACATATTCCTATTTTTGTTACTTGAGAAGAGAAGCTGAAGCATAGAAAATCAAATTTATTCAGATATAAACTCTCAAAAACTTCAGTTTTTAGAGAGATGACTAACATCAATTCTTTTTAAAAACCACGTTTTAGTAATTATTTGAGAATCCCATATATACAAATGATGTATTTTGGTTAAATTTACCATTGTTTCCCTTCTAGCTTCTCTTCATCAAATTTCTGTTCTGTTGATGTGGATGTTTTTATAACACACTAGACCAACTTATATTGCCTGTGTACTCATGTGAAGCATGGTCAACTTAACAGGAGCCATATCCTTAAAAATACCAGAGTCTCCTAACCTCTGAAGCCATCAGCTGTCAATAGTTCCTCAGCTGGGAGCAGGGGCATGTATGCCCTTCTCCACTCCATGTTGGAATGTTGACTGGCTTGATCTTGCTTATATCTTGTACAGAGAATCACAACTGCTGTGAATTCATGTTTACAGGGTCCCCCTCCTCACAAACTCTAACTCTTATAGTCTTTTACCCCATCTTCTGCAGTGGTCCTTGAGCCTTGTGATAAAGATGTCCCATTGTGACTGAGCATTCCATGGTCATTTATTCTCTGCACTCTGACAAACTGAATTAATACAGATAACAGACCTTATTAGAGAAATCCCTGTTATAGATGACTGGGATCACACCCAGGTATTCAGGTGTACCTTTGATGTGTCCAAACATGGGGTTTTAAAGGCAAGAAACTCAACCTGGATGAACAAAGTGATTTCTCTTATAAGACCTGAGACCTGCATTAATATATGGATGTAGAGATATAGAGAGTAATTTGATACTATGTCCAATTAATAAAATAATAATTGTAACAGGCATGTGTTCCATTATGTGGGGCAAGCCTTGAATTCATCATTTCATTAGAATGTAACATTTTCTTTTTCATTTTTATTGGTTATTTTATCTGTTTACATTTCAAACGTTAGCCCCTTTCACAGGTTCCCCTCTATAAATCTCCTATCTCCCCTACCTCAGTGAGAGTGCTCCTCCACACAGCCACCCACTCTTGCCTCAGCTCCCTAGAATTCCCCTACCTTAGGTCATCGAGTCTCCACAGGTACTGTTTGCAAATGCTTTTGGTGTTAATATCAAAACTTAAAATTAAATGTATTCTACATACAAACGTACAATGAAAATAAATTGCTGACTATGCCTCTATATACCTCATCATTCTGCTACTAAAACAAAGTTCAAAGAAAAGCTACCTAAAATGGCAGAATATTATACTGCATATTTTCTTTATAATATCATTCTTAAATTTAAAATATTAAAAAGTATAATAAATAATAACTAACATTTAATTTTTTAAATTTCAAGAGATGTACTCATATGACATATATTTATGTGAATGTATTAACATTCACATTAATTATACTATTAATTTAAGGATCAGGTAATAAACTCAAAAAGTAAATTAAGTTTACAATTCTTATGAATCCATAAAAATACTCAATAGAATTTTCTATATAATGTATATAAATTATCAAACTTTTCATAAGATAGCTAATTTTTTTCCTTACAGAGGCTAGATCTTTTCATTGATAATTTCTAAACAGTTAAGTAAAGATGCAGGAGCTCTTGGAATAACATAAGTAGATAATCTGTGGAGAAGTATAACAGAATAAGACATTGCAGAGGTTCTTCCATGCAGGATCTTCAGGTATATTACTACATAAGTCTATGAGTAAGCATTAGAGGGTAAGACACTGCAAAGATTCTTCTATCTTGCTTTCTTGTTGAAGTTATTTCATGTTTAAATCAAATTTGGTCTTTTTTGATAGAGAATTCCATGGAAAATTACCCAAGGCTGTTCTAGAAACCAAAGGTCAGGATGTCCCAGCTAACTTACCTATTGTAAAACTGCCTGCTTGTGTGGAACTTCCTCCACCTAACTTATCATCTGTTAAACTTATATGGAACCCTTCTACCTGCCTAAGCTTCTGTTAAACAGCCTGTTTGTATGGAAGCCCCTCCAGCTAACTGCTTATCTTAGCCTCTGTTAAAACTGCTTGCTTCAAATTGTTTACTTCTGTGAAGGCCCCTGCTATTGTCAAGGGAGAATTTCAATTGGCTATACATTGTGTCTGAGTGGTTATCTCTGGTGACCTAGTAAGAGAAGTCTGAAAAATGTTTCCTGCTTATTACCATAGATCAAGATTGTAATACAGACTTGGACACCTCATGATTAGAACTCGATGTGAGCTAAGAGCTTAACACCAAAAGCCAAGTGCACTTTGCAACACCACAAACTATTTTAATGGAACAGATTCCTCTATGATACACTCTTCCTGATTGAGTTTATAAAATGATTAGTTATTCAGCCAAATCCCAAATTATTTTACATAATATTCTATGACTGTGAACTGTGTCAGTTGGAAGTGACTGATTCCACTGTTTCTTTAGAATTGAAATTGAGTTAAAAGTGAAGAAGAAACAATTCACTCTCAACACGTTGCACTGAGATATAGACACATCAAATTTAGCTATATATTTTGAGACAGAAAAAATTGCTATTTTTTACTTAATTTTTTAGCTATCCTAATTATAGTTGGCTTATTTGCCATTAAATCTACTGAGAGCTTAAAAAGTTGAATTTGTTAATTAGACCAGTATTACTTTATTATTTTTTATTTTGCAGATGTAAATGTTTTCTTAGATACAGTGGTCCTAAACTAGAGGAAAGATATATGTTGAATTTATTTTCTCAGACTTCAACATTAAGTCTAAATTAATTTTGTTGTTAAGCTTTAGTGTGTCTATAGTGTATTCAATGTTCTTGGTTTTGTTAAATGTTTTTAGATGTTTTTTAGAAAAGTGGTGTTGCCCTAATAGCAGAGTCATATTTCCTGACTCTGTTGCTTAGATCTTTGTTAGAATAGACTAGACTTGTATAAAATGCTTATTCTAAAGTGGACGAAGATCAAATGTTTAGAGCTAGATTTTTTTTCTCAGTATCACCACACAGCTAAAAACATTTCTCAGCTTTCTTTTCCAATAGAATTAGTTCCTTCGAATTTTACTATATGGCCACAGGAAACAGTCTTCCATTCCATTCATCTAAAGCCTCCACTGGTTAGAAAAAATATATCAATCTAAGATAGTTTCATTTAATGCTTTATCATATTATAATTTATTTTATCCAGAACTAGTAAAGTCTTAGACTGGGGTCTTGATGGACACAGTGAAATATATTTGAGAGACAAACAAGTTTTAACTACCACTTCTATGTCAGTATTTGATGACTTGTTTCCTGTGGGGAACTTTGTAGAAGAAGACATAGACCCAACCTTATTAAATGATAGTTTTATGCTGAGGGAGGTTTTCATGGTTACTCCAGACTACATTTTACTAGCTCTCTTACTTTGCTATCCAATTTATTTTACCTAAGATCATTTACTCTTTTATGTTCACAAGTCTAATGTTGTAAATATTGTGGTTAAAATGTAGTTTTAAATCTGTATTTAAAAAGATTATCACAGTGCTCTCTTAAGTAATTATAACTTCAAATAACATAAGGTACAAAACATAGAGTACTTTTATCAATCAATGCATATTTGCTCATAGATCTTTCAAAAAATATTTTAAGTATGACCTTCTTTGGTGTTATTTCAGAGCGTAATATGTGATTGATGTACAGAACCTTCAAAAATCTTCCTGCAAAGTTACATCAGACATATCTTACATTGCCAACAACTGTTACTTAGTACTCAGTACAACACTTCAGGACTGGGATATTTAAATTACTGAAAGCCTCAGTCAAATACAATAACGTAAAACAAATATAGTATATTCTTTATGCTTGCTTAGTAGGATACAATTTTCTCCAAGCTTTTATATGTTCCAAACACCTAAGATAGCAAGGCAGGTGGTGCTATCCTGTAATCTCAGTTATTCAGGAAGGTGAAACATGAGGCAAGTTCCAGATCTGTGTTACCTACAAAACTGAGTACATAGCTACCTGGGGCATGAGATCCTGTCACAAATTTAATAACTAAAATGAGCCTGGGGATAATTTGTTTTCATATATCTAGGCAAACCTTATTTACACCTCACTATGAAGTGTTAGTTGCACCTTACCTAAAGGAACATGGTGAGACCTTGAGGAGAAGGGGGTATTTGTAAGAAGAGTTCTCTGTCTAAGTAAATGAAAGTAATTGGTGTGTTGTGTGTCTGAATGATCTTAAGAACCTGGCCATGGAAAACGTGGAACACTAAGAATTGGAAATATTTTAAAAAGATAACCATTACATAGCACACTTGAGATCCTTGAAAAATCCTCATTAGTGCAAAAAAAATAAGTAAAAATATCACATAGAAATTAAGTCTTAAATTAGAGAGAAATGAGGAAGTAGTTTGAATTTATTATTATAAACTTTCCTATTGAGATGAACAAACATTTGTTAATCTCAATCAGGGTACCAATAATGAACCAAAGCAATGATTCCACTCAAGTGTAGCAAGGTAAATCTCTGATTTTAATTGGAGCTACTTGTAGATGTAAAAGTCAAGGTTATTTACAGAAGAATTGACGACATACTAGCAACTACACCACTGGAAAAAATCTTTCTCTCACAGAAAATGTTAACTGCAGATATGTACTCAGGGAACTTTACCTCCTATAAATTATCAGGTGGAGTGAGGCCTCATGATAACACTCCCCACAAGGGTCCTAAATATGTAATTATAGCTGCCAAGAATTTAAGAGAGAAATACTCATGTCATTCATGCAGAAGAGTATTCCACTGCAGTTTTATATTATGACTTATGGAATAAAAAGAGTACTAACAGAACATTGAATCTTATAAATATTCAGTGATTTTTTTAAAAAAATTCAGATTTTTTTAGCATAAAAAACAGCATCTTTCTATCTCCATGTATTTTCACTCAAAGATATATATATATATATATATATTAATAAGTGTTACAAAAGTTGTCTTTAACCCTAGAGGAAGTTTCTTATAATTATGAAAACTGTCAACACTTTCTGTAAGAGATCAATGGTATAGAACAAAACCTGAAGTCATTTGTATATTAAAACATACTTCATTTAGTTTTTCCAAAGCTTTCTTCCTCTTTCTCATCAGTTATTCTGCCTATCTTTTAAATTAAAAAAAAAAACATGCTCACTGATAAATTAGCAGTAGATAGTGTCTAATTATTCCTTTTCCATGAAAATTATTTGTGGCATCAGTATTTTTATATTCATTATACTTCGTATTTTATGTTAATAAAGATGAGGCCCAACAAAAATGTTTTCTGTTTTGTATTTCATTCTTCCAATAAAGTTTTAAGTTCTCTGTAACAATTACAACTGAAAATTCCTCATGACTATGTGAAAACCTGCATAACTATTTTGATACTTAGAAAATCATGTGTCAGAAGCAAACAGTATTCAAACAAAGACAAAAACAAAAGTTACAAGTAAGATTACATCTATAAAGAAATTTTTTTTCCACAGGGACATGACAGCATTTGAAGGTAGACTTGTTCCAGACAATATCTCTAAAGAAGATGTCTGAAAACTACACAGTATTTGAACAGGTTAATAAGTGAGAAATAGATGTTTTGTATAGTAGTCATATTTACAGATTCATTTGAAAAAGTAGAAAGATAAATGATCAAAAAATTACTTTTAAGAGGCTTAACAGGATCACTATGATTTGAGAATGCTACAACATGATTCAAGAGAAGATGGAATGAGTCAACATATTTGAGAATTTTCTTTTTTTTATTATTTTTATTTTTTTATTGAATGTTTTATTTACATTTCATATGTTGTCTCCTTACCCCATCCCCCACACACCCAGAAACCCCCTATCCCCTCACCCATCCTCCTTCTTCTCTGCGGAGGTAACCCCTTCCTACCCCCCACTCCCACCTCCCCACCCTCAAAATTCCCACCCCCTGGGGCATCCAGCCTTCATGAGGCCAAGGATCTCTTCTCCCACCTATGCCCAGCAGGGCCCTCCACTCTTACCTATTCAGCTGAAGTCCTGGATCCCTCCCTAAGTGCTCCCAGGCTGGTGGTTTAGACCCTGGGAGCTGTGGTTGGTTGGTATTGTTGCTCTCCTCATGGGGCCATAAACCCTGTCAGCTCCAATGGCCTTCACTCTGATTCCTCCATTGGGAACATCATTATCAGTTCAATGGCTAGTTGTGAGCATCTGCCTCTGAGTATGTCAGACTCTTGAAGACCTCTGAGGAGACATCCATATTTTCAAATGCATGTAGCCATTCTATTGTGCTCCAAAAAGTAACGAGGAGTTTAAAAAAATCATCTGTATGCCTGAGGGAACTGGAGAGTAGAGGCGACAGGAATCTAGTATAACTGTCTCTTGAGAGGCTTCATCCAGCAGTGGATGGAGGCAGATGCACATACTCATAGTCACACATCAGACACATCTCTCAGGGAAGAGAAACACGTCTTGTGGAAGGATGAGAGATAGAAGTGAACAAGTAGCAGGGGTTCAGGACACCACAAAAAGACCCACGGAGTCAACTCACTTGGGAACATGAGGGTTCTGAGAGCCTAGGCTACCATCACAGACCATGCAGGAGTTGTACCTAGAGCTCCCCAACATTTGTAGCAAATGTTCAGCTTGTACTTCTTGTGAATCCCTTACCAAGGGGAACAGGGTTGTCTCAGTTTCTTTTCCCTTCCACTGGATGCCCTTTCCCATAGTTGGACTGCCTGGTTGGGCCTCAGTAAGAGAAAGTGTGGGAGAAGGGGAGCGAACAATGTAGTAAGATTTTTAAGGGTGGGACTGGTAAAAGAGGGAGGCTGTGATTGTGATGCAAAGTGAACATAAAATTAAAAATTAAAAATGAAGAAAGTCATCTGTAGAATGCTCTTCTTAGATTCATGGAAAACAAAAACAATAATTTCACATTAAAATGCTAATGCTTTTCCAAAGCCTGTCAAAAAACCCTCTGGGAATCTAAATCTACACTTTGGAAAACAACAATGTTAACTGATAATATAGTACTGAGGTATTCTTCAAAGAATTTCATAAATACTGATTTTTTAAAATCTTCTTCATAAAGGAGACTGGTCAAATTATCATTATAGGGTTACACATAAAGAGCCAAGCACAGATACCCTGGTTACTAACTTAAGCTTGAGCCAATATTAAATGACAAAACTGAGATGTGCAACCTCTAAACTAATAGTTATGTTTTGGAGTTAGTTTTTAGAAAGGAGCACTGTGGATTTTAATATAGTCCTCACTGTCAAGAGATGGATATGGAAATATCAGGAATCTGAATTTTTTTCTATTCAGTTACTTAGTTGGTGGAGAATATTAAACATTTCAAGAATTGCTTGTGATAAGTTGTAACAGAGATCACATGTTAAAGGTTAATTCATGGATATATTTTAAAAATAATAAGCATAAAAATACAGTTTAAACTTTAAGAAATTGACAGCTTAGTGAAAAATTTGTTGTACTTTAAATTTAATTGTAACTTTTGAACATGTACTAACACACAATGCTATCATTACATGTCTAGTGACTGTGCTCAGAAAATTGTGTGACAATTTAGTGCTCGGTTAAGTACAGTTTCAGTTTTGTGATGGCATTTGAAAAAAATATAGGCCATTTTAACTGTCTCTCCAGTTTCAAGTTATCTGTGTATTGTAATTAAATGAATTCATATTTTCAAAAGGCCACGATGACAGAGAAGTAGAACTTGGAGATCTACTTATCGCAATTCATATAACATAATTGCAGCTGGTTTTTGACCTATGAGATTAAAAGTTAACTTTAGAAATTGTTTCAAAATCTCAGACATTTAAAAGGAATAAAATGATGCTGTTTAAGATAACATTTTCTTGGCAATATCAAATAGAGATCCAAATCATGTTGATTAGGTTTATGAGGCTGACATATAGCAACAACAATGAAAATATAGACACTGGCAATCCAGTTATGTGGGTCTATACCAAGAAAAGTTTCCTGTCCATGAGTCATTATTCTTTTTTTTTCAACCAGCAAAACGTTTTATTTGGAAAGAAGTTCATTCCAATCTCTTATAATAACTTACCTTAGTAAAAATGATGAGATAGCCTTTCTTTTCATTTTGTAAATTTAAACTTTTCAATGCTAGGCTAACATTTCTCCAGGAGAGAGATGTTCTGTGATGGCAAAAGCTACTTTTTATTTGTAAGATGGTTAATTCTTTCAGTATCTCTTCTACCTCTTCATTCATGCAATTATTGCTACTCTATATGGTTCTATTCTATGCATAAGTTTTTATGTTAATCATGTAATACATCTGATCAACAATTAAATAGACATTTTGAACCAATGTCTGGTGTTACATTTTATATTTAAATGTATAGATTCTTATAAGCCTGTAACCTAATTGCTGCAAGATCTGTTTGAAGATTTATACATAATGTGATATAAGAATAACAGTAACTATTCATGGAAAGGTTTTCACTATGAAGTATAAAGTACAAATTGCTTAGAAAATGTTTATTTTTTGATCATAATACTCAAAGAAATATTATTAGTAGGCTGATGTCATTAAGAAGTTATTAGAAGTTATTAGAAGTTATTAGAAGTTATTAGTTATTAAGAAGTTATGAGATGCCACAGGATCTTTCACCAGGTCAGAACAAATGTGATGTGCCATCTCTAAGGAGAGGCTCATGTCTATGAATGCTTGGTCCCCAGCTGGCAGTGCTGTTTGAGGATGGTGTGAGATTACTGGGATATGAGGCTTGATGCCAGTGTAGCACTCAGTGCAGACCTCTAAGAGTTACAAACTGGCACCACTTCCATCTCTCTGCTTGCATATTCTTATCCTGCCTACTTGTGTTGGACAATGCTTGCGCCCGGGGGTCGTGGACAGTGGCATGGGCACCAGCCGGCAAGGGCGGCTGCGGCACTTCCTGGTGGGACTCAACAGCACAGACTGCCAAGGAACCGAGGGCCTTCCTGGACCCGAGGCTCAGCACTCTCTGTTGATGGTTCAGTCTCGCTGCGCAGTGAACAGCTCACGTGCTGGCAGCGACCACAGGGTCCCAGGAGCAGAGACACCAGGCACGCAGGACACGGAGCAGGCCAGGGTCACTGTGGAGACGGTGCACGGGGCGCTGTTGTCAGGAGAAAATGTCCCGCAGCCCACTAGAGTGTAGAGAACATAGGGGCAGGGCGGAAAAGGTTTCTCTCTCTTCCCCGCCTTGTGTGGACAGGGGCTCGCGTGAGTTTTCACTTACACAATAAGTCAAGGATTTCAAGAGACACGTGGAGATTTAAGACTTGTAGATTTATTGACATGGCGGTGAGTTTGGATGGTGAAGAGCTTTCCCAAAAAATGCCAAGAGAGGTCTCTTTATATTAGAAGGGGGAGAGGGGCGGGGCCAGGGCCTTTAGGTAAATCTTGAGGCAGAGACCTGTTTCCCCTGCCCTCTACCTGGGTCTTATGTTACTTGGAGATCTCTGGTCAGGTCTCTGGGGGCGTGGCCAAACACTCCAGGGTTCCACAGACCCACATACTTGCACAATGTAAGCAGGTGCACTAAACTTCATTCACCATGTCCTGATGTGCTTTAGATGTCATTATTTCTCTGCTACAATAAACTATGTCAAGTATTTGAAGCAAAATAAATTCTTCCTCTCTTGTTACTGTCTAGAATTCTATCACAGCAATGAGAAGAGCAATCAATATGGACATGGTACTTACAGTTTCATGTTCTTATATATCGGAGAGTTCTATACTTCCAGGACACAGTTAAATTGGTAGATTTGGTGCTTGTGAGAGTACACAAGTTTATGCTACGCTGAATGTAGCTTTTGCATGTGAAAGGAAGGCCACATCACAGGGCATATGTAGACTAGCTCTCTCCTGAGTCTGCAGAGAAATGTTAAAAAAAAAAAAAAAGCATGGTACAAATAGCACTGGAACTAGGAGATTTAAATTTTGAGTTTTGATCTAATAATTAAAGATTCTGAATATATTTTTCTATAATTTCCTGTATTAGTTACTTTTGTGATTGCTATTACAAAATATCTGAAAAAACAGCAACTTACATAATGATGGGTTTATTGTCTTTATAGTTTGGGGGTACAGTCCTTCATGGCAGAAAAGGTGTGCTAATAGGTATTTGAGGTAGTTGGCTATATTGCGCCCTCAAGTCAGGAAGCAGGGAGTGATCAATGATGGTATTTTGCTTTAGTTTTCCTTCTAACAAGATATTTATGTATTTTATTTATGTTTACGTGTCAATATATTGCATATATGTGCACCTGAAGAGGCAAAGTTCAGGTTCCTGGAATTAGAGTCATGAGCAGTTGTAGGAGAACATCTGGGTTCTCTGCAAGAGCAGTAAGCACTCCTAATTGTTGAGCCATCTCTCCAAGTTCTCTCCCTCCCTCCCTCCCTCCCTCCCTCTCTCCCTCCATCCCCCCCTCTTTGACTAGGAAATATTCTTACACACATTTAGAGTAGATTTTTTACATCAGTTAATGAACTTCTTCATAAATATACCCAGAGACCTGTTTCCATGGAGATTCTAAATATATCAAGTTGAAAATATTAAACATCATATTTGCTTTTCTTATTTATTAAAAGAAGAAAGAAAGGGTAATAGGAAGGGGAAAAGTATATTGAAATTTGGTGACTCACTTTATAAAATAGACTCATATTAAAATAACAATAACAACTGTGTTTCTGCTATTGAAAATATATGGAACTCTCGAAAACTATTGTGCACTGTGATACTAGCGTATACTGGAAAACTTAAGATGTATTTAAAGTGAGTGATAAATGTTGTTGTGGTCATTTGGCTGACAGGGTATTATTTCCTCACCGAAACCGAAAAGTGGTTTCAATGTCAAGA
Source organism: Grammomys surdaster (assembly GCF_004785775.1). NCBI lineage: Eukaryota > Metazoa > Chordata > Mammalia > Rodentia > Muridae > Grammomys > Grammomys surdaster. The sequence continues at coordinate 5,982,693 of NW_021604563.1, forward strand.
ATGATTAAAACACACACACACACACACACACACACATACACACACACACACACGAGTGAGATGTGACTAGGTTTTTGGCTTTCTACTAGGAGCAAGATGACTTTTAATGTATTCCATAAACAGCATGAGATCTCAGAGAAAAGTGGCTGGCTTTAGGTTTCCAACTAGTTAGGAATTGTGGTCATGGTTAGATGTCCAGCACACAAGATGAATTTTTCAAGTTGAATAGCTTTTTGTATTTTTTTTTTGATAAATTCTTCTGGTTAGAAGTTTTAACAGTTATACAGAACTATAGTAAGATACTTTTGTGGCAAAAGTAAGCTTTTTTTTCATGTTTCTGATCTCAGTAGAAAAGAATTCTGACTTTTCAATATTTTTGTATGTTGAATACGGGAGGTTATGATGGTGCTTATTATGGTGAGGTGGTTTTCTTCTAGTCCTATTTTATTATCTATTCATATCATGTATATTAATATTTTTCAAACTGCTCTTATTGCATCAACAGACAACAGTTTGGTCTTTTATCCCCTCTATTATAGCAATGTAGTATGCCATGAGAGTCTATTTTTTAATGTTGAGCTACCATTTAATCTTATGGATATACTTGATTGTGCTGTGCAATCCATTTAATAGCTAGTATTTTGTAGAAGAAAAATGTTGAATGCCAATTCATAAATATTTTCTGTTCTTTGGTTTTCTTATTTTAGTCTAGTGAACACTAAATATCAGGACAACTATGGGTTTGTCAAAATATCTAGGACTTACTCTGCTTTTCAGTATTTTAGAACAGTTCAATAATGATTGGTATTATTTCTTTTTTGTTAATTATATGTTCTTCTAATACACTAAGTTATTTACATTTCAATTAGTTCATTTCTTATTCCTCTTAGCTTCGGGCATTATTTGCTTTGTTATCACTCCTTCAAGGGAATAGCTGGTTTATGATACACTTTGAGGATTATTTATTGGAGGGATAATTTTTATTATATTATTGTTTGGGAGGAGGGAGCGAGCACATGTGGAGGGCAAAAACAACTTGCAGAGTTGCTTCACTTTTCCCACCACGTGAGTCACAGTTACTGAACTCGATTCTTCATACTATGTAGTGGGAGATATTTAAATCTCCAATCCGAATAGGACTGGTCAACAAAAACACAATTCAGTAATTATGAATATATTCTGTAAGCTTAGATTGGGCAGATACCCCTACACTACTCTGTTCCCCAGCTATGAGATCCTTACACTTTGAGGGTTTTCCTGACCCTGCATCTGTCCTTCTGCCTCCTGCTTCCCAGTCGTCCTCGTCCTCCTCCTTCGTCATCCTCTGTCTTCTCTCTCCTCTCTTCTCCCCAATCATCCTCTCTTCTTTCCCCAGTCATCATGGTCTCTGTCGTCTCCATTGTCTTCCTCCTCCATTATCTTCCTCCAGTCGTCCGCCAGTTGTCCTCCCCCCTGCTCTCTTCCCACCAAACTTTATATCTACACCTCCCCTTCCTCTGCCCAATCACTGATTCCAGCCTTTATTTTACAAATTAAGATGGCCAGAAGGTTCACTAGAAATCACCTGTGTAATGACTCACACCTCCTCTGCAGCCCTTCACAGGAAAGCGGAATTAGTATCAAAATACAAGGCCTGGGCTATCCACAAGAATACTATACAGCAAATATCTTTACCTATCCTACGGACCCTCTCTTCAGTTTTAATGTGAGCATTTACAACTAGGTATAAATTTCCCCTGTTAATTCACCCTTTAAGAATTGTCACATGGAATATTTGCTTATCTTTGGCTTGAATGAATATTTTAAAACAATTTCCTCTGTGACTACATTTTAGAACAACTGTATAATATCAGTCATTGAGTGCCTATATACTTTATAGTTTTGTATTATCATTTTCTCATATTGGCCTTTTGGATAATTTGTTGCAATCAGAAAACTACACTGTTCCTCCTTGGACAGTTTTAATACTGATAATTTGAGGAGAAAGACCACAGAGCCAAAATTGTCATGGCTAAACTAATTAACAAGTTCCAGCCTTTCTTGTTTCATAGTACTATCATGGCTTAGAGTGGTATTCATCAATTGTGGGGTAGGTAATACTCCACAGCTGATGTCTGAATGATGTCTACCAGCTGTGTGGAACTCTGACAAGACAGATATACTAGGACCAGAAGATCTTTAAAGTTAAAGAACTTAAAGAAAAGTTTTATATTCAGAAATAAAGAAAGACAATTTTATATTCCACTCAGGAATAGGCTATAGGCAGGAAAGCTCAGGATGGCTATTGACGATACTACTTATCTAGAATTCCATTTGATCTGCAAGAACTGGGCCTAATGCCCTATGAAGATCTGTGTGAAAGTCTTAATGACTTTCTAAACACTGAACCTTATATTACAATTGTTTGTAATCTGCATTGAAATCTACATTGTAGAATAAGTAGCCAACAGAAATCTGTAAAACATCTAGAGTATGCTCATATGTTTAAGTCATAGCAAAATCTATGGATTTGGCTTAAAATATATGAATATTTTTTCTCCAGAATATATAGATGAGACACAGATGATTTTAGCATGAGAAGCATCTTTATGTTTATATTTAGAAGACCACCAAAAGCAATGTAAAATATTGAGTTTGTAACTAATAATAGCTGTCAGTGCTGTACCAGTTTATCAGAACTGTGAACTATTGAAATCTTAGTATAATATTAGCACAGAATGACTCGTGTTTATATATCTTAAATCATCTTTTTAGATCTTCATAATTTATTTACACTTTATATGCTCAAATGTTTATGATTTAAACTTTTTAGATCTTTATAATTTGTATACATTTAAAGCATTTTAAACCAATTAATTACCATTAGATATACATACGTGGTTACTGAAAATGGTCTTAGCAAAGCGAATTCTTTTAAATACAAAAAGTTACATCTGTTTATTCTTTAATATGAACTCTATTAGTAAGGCAAACCTGCCTGTGAGTTTTTCTTTTTCATCAGGTGATCTAATAGCTGTAGAAAAGTAAGGCCTAGGTTTTATCTATGAAAAGCATTGCCCAGGCAGGTGCTGTTAAATTAATAAAGCCAGTTAGATGTCAATATCACCAGAGATCTGAGAAAGATAAATTGTATCAGGAAGTATAATCCAAATGGCCAAATTATCAATTAAAATGTCAGAAACCTACCCACTACCTAGGTGGTTGCTCTAGGCTTCCATTGATGGCTTCATTTGGGTGCAATTGTTTGGATCTTCAGCTATCACATAGGACATCATTAAATCTTCAGTTGCTGCACAAGAGCAGCATTGACCTTTAGCCACCAGACAAAGGTTTGAGAGATTATCCTATGGAAAAGAAACTTGGGACAGCTGACCACACTTTGACTTAAACAGAGTAGGCAGGTCATTCCAACACTTTCCACAGTTTTTGCAGATCCCCTGAAGCATCAAAGCATGGTGCAGTTTTGCCTAGTGGTTAGCATTTGAAAAATCAAGGTGGAGTCATTGGTGGCCCATTGGTCTTTTTTGGAAATTCCTTAGGGTTGCCAAAGAAGTTGGCATTTCTATCATAGAAAGCTTTTCCATTATTTTAAATGCTATATTCAGTAGATGTTTGAAGAATTTTGAGTGCCTTCTACTAAGTATACTTAGTTTTAAATAAATTCATTTGTTTTTAGTTATTTGTTTTACTTTTAAACCAGAAGACATATATAGGAGGCTAAATTCAGCTTGTTTCTTTAAGTGTATTATATTTGTAAATAATTTGATCATTTATAAGGTGACTATTAATCGGTGTCTTAATTATCTTTAACTGCTTGCAAGTTAGTAGCTTTTATAAGATTATGATGTTCCAATTTTATCCTTATTAAGCTTAGCTTTAAAAGACTATAATTCTTGAAGTTCTTTTAGTATCACAATAAAACTCTAAATCACAAATAATGTCCATGGGGGAATTGAAAACTTTATTTTCCTAGTTCTTTCAGAATGAACTACTGCAGAATAGTACAGTTTCTTGTATGGTTCAGTTTGTTAAAATATCTAAAACTTTACAAGGCTAACAAAGACAAGGGAGTTAGATATATATTCTTTATTATTGTTGTTATTATTATTTTTTACATTTCAGTAGTTGCCCCCTAGCTCCTCCTTCACACATCCCATTCCTCCTCCTCCTTGCTTCTGAAAGGGTGTTCTCCCCCACACCAGACCTCCTCCTTCCCTGGGGTCTCAAGTATCTGGAAGATTAAGCACATCTTCTCCCACTGAGACCAGATCAAATAGACCTCTATACATACATACATACATACATAACACACACACACACACACACACACACACACATACACTTATATGCCAAGTTCCTTGGACCAGCCCATGTACACTCCTGTTTGAGAACTCGCTGGGGTTAGGGTTAGTTGAGACTACTGATATTCCTATGCACTATGTTTCTCTCCCCTTCAGCTTCTTCAATCCTTCCCCTACATCAATCATATGGGTACGTAACTTCAGTTCAATGGTTAGGTATAAGTATCTGCATCTGTTTTAGTCAGGTGCTGGCAGGGCCTCTCAGAGGACCATCATTCCTGTCTCCCATCTTTAGGCATAGATGTACATTCTTAAAGCAGTCTTTGTTGGCCTGAATAGACCTTAGATAAGGAGGAAAATTTTATAGTATTTTTGTCAGGCTGCTTAGATTATTCTCGTGCTGTATCAGAAGATAGGAATACCCATGTTTTGTAGTTTTGTCCCTAAATTTAGTTAACTAGCATCTATGCTTGATGTTTGGGTTTCCAGTGTAGCGTTGAGCTTTTCTCAGTTAGCCCTTAAGCATAAAAATCATGTCAGCAAGAACAATTAGCTTGAAGTATAACTTAGGAGTTAAAACAGCAAGGTAAGTATAGTTTGGAGACTTGCCCAGGACTATAGACATTGATGGATTAGGTTTTTGTTTAAAGTTTACCTATGTAGCTTTCTAATTATTAACACTATGCCATGAATTTTAAGTCAACATTTTAAAACTGATTACAGATTTTTAATCATATCAAAAAATTTATAAATCCTGAATACAGAAATAGTCTTATATAACCTGAGATATCTTAGCAAAAAATTTAGGCAGTTAAACGAAACCAATATTCTATTTTTCTTTTTTTAGCTCTTCTACCTTACTCTTCTTTTCTGTCACAGAGTCAGGTAGCTTTCCTAACACAGGACAGGAACTTTCCAACTCCAGAGCCAGCTTCTCAATAGAGCAGAAAATATAAAACAATATGTCAGCACTATTCACACCCAGAAGACATTTGAATCACTGCTAAACTACATCCAGTGACCAGAAAAAAAATGAGTTTGGCTATTGAAATAGTCATGACAAATGGAAGAAGGAGATTTAGGCCTTGCTGAGGGCAGTACATAATGCTGCCCAGGGTGGCATACTGGGGAGGTGGTTATTCATATTGCCCCATCCTGGCAGTGTGGGCATAGTGACAGAGACTGTTCAAGCTCTCATGTCTACCTATAACACAGATACATATATAAGAAAACCTGTCCAAGGAATGGAGATAGAAAAAAAGAAAGAAGGAAAGAAAGAAAGAAAGAAAGAAAGAAAGAAAGAAAGAAAGAAAGAAAGAAA